>NW_027526233.1:70486205-71112705 GCF_048455015.1 Haemaphysalis longicornis | reverse complement strand
AAAAAACTTCCTTCGTGCCTGGTAATGAAAGGAACTTGGGCGGTACAAAGTAATGACGAGTTCCGCGAGTACATAATAACGGGAATAGGAAGTCCTGACGGCCCGAGCATTCCCATATTTTTGCCGCTCCAATTTACGGCTGCTGTAGCCCATTCTCAGGGGCAAATAGCTCCTAGCACCGCGCATCCAACCCCCTAATTTCGGCGCCAATTACAAATGAGTATAGCGCCGTTTGGAAACATTGTTACGGAGGAAGACGCTGTCGTTCCTGACCAAGGCGCAGATGCAATTCGCGCGAAGCGTGGTAGACAGTTGAGAGAGCAGTGTAATTAGTCCTCGAAGGCAACTAGAGTTGGAACGGAGCAGCGGACTCCAACGCTGATGACAACATCGTGGCAGACATGTTAACTAACTGGAGGCGGAGCTTTGTGAAAGGCAGATATATTAAATGCAGAGCATTTCTTTAACTCACGATGTCACCCGGCGTTGTCGGCGTGCCTCGGCTTCCGCAACAGCCGTTCCAGGTGCGCCCTCTCCCCCGCTCCTCCTCTCCCGCATCACGCTACCCTCCTCGCTCTCAACAACAGGTCCGCACCCCTCCCCCCACACTATATAAAAAAATAATACTTATCGGCGCCTGGTTTCGATCCCACGACCCTGCGGGCGGAACGCAAGGTACATGGTGATCTACCCACTGAGCCACAAAACCGACACAGAATGAAAGGCTACGAACGCGCCTTATATCCTTGACTCATTCAAACTACGTCAAGAAGCTGCTGATACAACGCATTCACTACCTGTGTGCGGAACGCGAGGTACATGGTGCTCTTCCCACTGCACCACAAAACTGACACAGAATGAAAGGCTACGAACGCGCCTTGTATCCTTGACTCATTCAAACTACGAAGCTGCTGATACAACGCATTCACTACCACCAACTCCCCAAACGCTAAACGTTAACGCAATACACCCACCCCCTATGCGACGCATTTACTCGAGTCCCCCTCACGGAGAGATGGGCCCTTTAATTTTTTTTTAATAATGATAATCAGGCGCATAAAAAGGTAAAAAAAGCTCAAACGCAAATAATAAATTAGATGACGCATTTCTCTTAAAGAAAAGTTTGTTTGTTGCAATGTTGATACGCATAAAAATGCGGCCCACGTCCTCTTTTTTTTTTTAGTTTATCGAAAGCCCCTTCATTATTTGTCATTTTGCACTGCTGAGAACCGCTCCAACACAGCTCGGCATTTTATTTGCCCCCAAGATTTCTATGGTGGAAGAAACTTACGGCTGCCCAGGAACTGTTTAGAGCTGCTCTGGGCAGTGCTACCATTATGCCGACTAAGCCTGTAACAAACATATTTTCCTGTGATTTAAATGCATCGTGTAATTTATTATTTGCGTCTCTGCGTTTGTTTACTTTTTAAATTGCCTGATTTCGGTTACAATACTGTAACCTTTTTACGAAACTGCGGCATGCATTTGCTACCATGTCTGCTACAATGTGATATAGGCCCCCCTGGCTTGGGCCGCTTGGGCAAACAGGGGAAGTTGGCACGGGACAAGTTGACTTACCTCTCTGATGTCGGCAGAAAGTTGAAGTGGTACTAAAGTGCATCGGCTGCTCCTGTACGTCGTTTAAGGAAAACCCGCTGCAATATAAATTAATGTTACAGAATTTATGATTTCTAATTAGAAAGCAAGCTTTATTTATCAAGTTGTGTTATTAAGTAAGAGTGAAAGAACTCTGGCCTCTTGAATACAGCACACCGGTTGACTGCAGCGTTCTCTGAGCTGTATTGGCCTTTTTGCTAATGAGACATTTTTTATTATCGTGTTATTTTACAGCTTTTCCCGACAGTATTATTTCTTTCTAACTGTTTTCATGTGTGTATGAGTTTACTTAGGAATTTTTATACCCAAAACCCTACCGAGCTCTGATCGTCTGCTCACTACAGAGTGCAGGCGGCCACAGTTAAAAGCGGTGTGCAAGCAGACGACGCTAATTTTTCTTTTTTATTCATAGAAGAAATAACTCAGGCAAGAAAAAGTAAGTGAATGAATAACTTTGCATTTAAAAGATATTATTGTAGCAATTTATTTCATAAAAATGCCTCAATGGCAAAAGCGGCGAATGTGCTGAGAGGGCGCTGCGGTAGAGCGGCGTGCTGTTTTTTTTTTTTTTTTTTTTTTTGCGTTTTCATCACTGCGACGACACACCATTGCAATGCACAACTAGCCCGGACTGCAGAATAGCCAAATTTATAGGGACCATAACGATGGTTTTCTTCGGTTACAGTGAACGAGTGTTCTGTACTATATTCTGCAATATTCTACAATATTATAGTTCAATACTTCAGTGGTGTCCGCGGCGACGTTGTTGCCTGCATCGCTGTTGCAGGCCATAGTCTGCCGGCTTCGTTTAACCCGGCGGACGATCGCTAAGAGCGGCAACATAGCCGACTAATGGGGAAATCGGAACACAGCCATACTCATATATTTTTAGCAAATGCATAGGAACTAAACGGTTTCTCGGATAAAACAACGTTTGACGCACTTTCCGCCTTTCCGTCTGGTCGTGAGCCCCAAATAAGACGCTGCCTGTTTTTCCCTGCGCTTTCCGTATTAAAATTAAAGCTGGGGAGGGTTCTTACATTTCAAGAGAACCATCAGCGCAAAACAACGGAACACGAGGAAGAGGGTACAAGCGGACACTGCGCTGCGTCCGTTCGTATTCACTTCCTACTTTTCCGTTGTTTTGCTCCGATTGTGGTTTAAAAACGCTTCCAGTGTGCTTCGCAAATGCGGAATTTGTTCGTACACTGATTCCGTCCATCTGCTCACTACGGAGGGTTATAAAAAAATGGGAAGTTGACCTAAATTGTTTCATTCTCAGAACGCTACCGACGACGTCAGGCTCTCGCTTTGTGTGCAAACGCTGCAGGGGGCCGGTTAAAGCGGTTGCCTCTTCTGTAAACTCATCTTTCACCCGTGTAGCCCGGGGAGGGACGTAGCGGTTTGTTGTAGGTGCTGAGCACGAAGCCGACGCTCGTGTTTCGTCCCACGTCAAGCTTCTGATAAGTGTAAACAAACCATGTAAAATTTTCAGAAAAGTCCTGTCGATTTACTGACAACGCGGTTCCATTAGTTGGTAAGTGCACTCGGGATCTGAAGTTATAAAGGTCACCGGCCAGTCCTCATGAGCTTTCTCCTCGTGTCAACTATTCCGCGTACTGTGTGGTATCTGAAGAGGCGCTTGTTTAACCGTAGCAACGCCATCGTGCCGACCGCCTGTCGTGCCCACGTTTCGCGTTATAAGATCACTTTAGTTTCACGTACGTAGAACGTCCACGGGTGGCCACTGTTCATGATAAGAACGCGAAGGGCCTACGTGAGTCTCACCATCACCTCCTGTAATACAAGAGTCGGTGGTCTCATGGACGTACGTGAAATTCGAATTTTTGCGTTGGGGTGTTTACGTTGCTTCCGTACGTAGAGTTGACCAACATGGCGGCGCCCTGCCCTCCCGCTTCGCAGCGAAAGCAGCTTCGTCGCTAATCCCTCGGTGCGATGTCGCGTTCTAAGCTGTTGATTTCGCTCTCAATTTCCCCATTGGGATCCTCACATAAAGTTTAAATCGATATATCAGCCTTTGTTTTTCAGATAGAAGAGGGATTTTGCAGCCGTTAAGCCTGATGAAGTAGCGTTCGTCGTCCTCATAGCAACGGGCGAAATGACCATCCAACCATCGCGAAATAATGAGGCAGCCCTTACCAGCTTATCTCTCGAAGATCAGCTGCGTCTGATCCAGAGAGCCAAGGTGCGAGCCGTTGCATCTGGAGCCCTGGACGTCGTGCCCCACCCATGAACTCCCTCTCAACTTTTCACCCCCGTCTCCTTCCCCATTCTTCTCACAATAAAAGTTCTACTACTACTACTACTACTACTACTACTACCCTACGCGAGGCGTGCGTCGCGTGCGTGTAAATATAAAAGTTTCAAACTACATGCGCGCGGACTAGGCATACTTCTAATGGCTGTGCACGTGAACTCTGTACGCACATGAAACTAAAGGTAGCTATTAGCGTAGCCAACGGCCCGAAACGTAAAGACGACGCGTGTGCCGCTGCAGCGCGCAGGCGCAGATTTTTCGAATCTAAGCACCGCCCTCACCTTGGATGCCGCGGTCGTGGGAAAAAAGGAGTGCTTAGAATCGAGTAGATACGGTAATATCTAGCCCAACCGACCTTCGTTTGACGTGTACAGCAATTGTGACTGGAAACGTACGCCGCAGCACTAAATATTTACTCCCATGAAAAAACAAATCTCAGACGATGCAGCGCAAGTTTGTCTGCAATAGGGACAATGCGGAAAGCGCTGAATTCAGCAAGTTTACCGACGTATAGTACTTCACCCAAACGCGCCGAATCGCAACTACCGCAGCGGCGGCGTTTCGAACGCTTCGACAACGTGGGGAAACCCACGGGTACGCATATACGGCGCGAGCACGGCACGACTACGCCTCCCCGCCGCTTCGGCTGATTGGTTCTCCCATCAAGGTTGCTCCGAAGCGGCATGAAGGGGGAGATCGCGGCCTGGGCCGGAGCGCTGATTACGCCGGCGCCATTATCGAGTGTTGCAGCGCGTTCCTTCGGCACGCATTGTCTGTCGTCGAGCGGCGGCAGAAGTAGGTCGATTTAAGTCGATTGGCTCGGGCCGCCTCGTTCGAGGGCCACCGCTGGAGCTGCCGCCGTTTCTTCCAAGTACGCGAGACGAAAATGAACTTGGAAACGCTTCGCTCGAGGGGTGAAGCGCTCGGAGCGTTAGCGTCGGTACGACCAATAAAGAAGACAGAACAAATCGCAGTTGTTACGAAACTTTATCAGAGACAGCGGCGGTTAATCCCACGAGTAGTTAACCCCGGCGGGGTTAATCCGCTCCCAGGAAAAGTGATTGTGCACGTCACTCCGGAAGGAGACCACGCTGGCTGCGAAGTCTTTGGCGTCAGCAATGCCTGTAGCTGTAAAAAAGAACAAGGAACGTATGCAAGCGCGACGAAATCAAAATGAGAAATCAAATTAGATTAACAAAGTTTCAAAGCCGCGCACTAGACGAGAGACTACTACACAAAGGGGACACACTGTGCGCACTGTGCTTCTTTGCGTCGTATCTCTAGAGGCGTGCTTTAAAACTTCGGCATGTATCAATTGGCCCAGTCCACTAATTACTCCGCTGAATTCGAGTACTCACACGAAATTTCGTGTTACGTTGTTTTTTTTTGCTGCTATGGGTGCGTACTAGTTCACTAATCATAGAATGACACATTAGACAGTCAATCGCAGCGTAAAGAATCATTTATGGAGTCGTTTATTCGAGTCAGTTTCGGTTTCTACAAAACGAACGCCGAGCGGCCGCCATGACAGGAGGTTGCCCATGACGTCACCATTCTTGTCGCATCGCTGCCTGTCTGGACGCGCGCGCGAGCGAGGTCCCGAACTCGCCCAGACAAGCCGAGGCCTTCACCACGTCTTCACCATACCCGCGCGTCCGGGCAGCATGACGTCAGTCCGAAAACCATGACGTCTACACACGGTGTAGCAGGCCGCGCCAACCGCAGCCAGCGCGTCGGCGACGTCACGGGAGCCCCGACGTCGGCAGTTTGGGACAATTAGCAGTTGATGTCATGCAGGCCCGCTCTGGGCTTTCTCGTGCGGGCAGAGATCAAAATGTATTTAATATGTGTTATACTGAACGGCTTCTGATGAAACTTGCTGGCAGATATCCCCTGATAAAAAGGAAGCGTTTTGCATAGTTGTCTCAGCTTTGAAATTTCGTGGCACTACTCCTTTAACACGCCCAAGCTGCCCCGGTGCGGTAACAGGCACACACTAGTGGAAATATCCGGAATTATATAAACACCCCGGCGCTCTTCGGCGTGATTCTGAATGGAAAAAGAATGAATGTATGTAACTGTGAATGTTTCCCTTTGGCTCCACACGGCTCATTAAGACTAAAAATTAAAGCCGTTCCACTCAACGTCAAAGCTTCCGGAAGTGCAGAGCAGTGATTCACCATAATGGCCTGTAGCTCCGTTATCCGCTCACTGCTACCACCCAATGCAATTCAAATTTCCCGTCTTCGCAGGGCTGGCGCGCCCCCTGCCTGAACCTGCGTCAGCGCGAGTTCTGTTCTTTTTCAGCTAGCTTTTCCTCCCGCACGTGCCGGCGTTGCACTGCCACTTTTTTTCCCTTTCTAGCGTAAAAGCCAACCCAACGAGCGTTCCCAACTAAATGAACGCGGGCGCTGCTGGTTAGTTACGTATGTTTTGCCTCAAATGTACCTGCAGTTTCCTTTGCGATAAAACAACGGGGGAGTGTATGACAAGTGCCAGCGGTTCACGAGTTTCGAACGCTTATGACTATATAGACCACTTGGCTTTCGAAGCCTCTGTGGGATGCCGCGACGACAGCTGCTACTATGGAACCCCGTGGGGCTCTACTTGGGTCCAGTGAGCGAGCTACGACGTAAGGGCGAATCCTTAAAGTACTGCACTTAATGCACCCTCGTTAAATTTGAACGAACTGGCCTCACGTAGGCCACTCAGCTCAAGACCAGCCACGAAGGACGGTTTTTTAGCCGAACAATTTTAAGAAATATTGAAAAACATTCAAATTTTGCTCTACACGACGTTAGCAGTGATGACGCAATAAAGGGACAAACTAAAGGCGTTGTTATTGGGTCAGCGGCAGCCAATCACAGCAACAAGGTTCTGTGACGTAAGAGAAAAATCCGCGGAGAGGGGCTAGAAAGTCGCCACTGTTTGCTGTGTTTTTTTTTTAATGTCTTGATTGTTTTTTTTTTTAAGTTTGCGAAACAAATGGTCTTAATTTTATCGGGAAAAGCGGCAAATGCATGTTTATTTTGTTAAAACGAAATAAACATGCATTTTGCGTTTATTGCCTTTTTAGCCTCCATGACAGTTGACGCCAGTTGCATGGACACTTTCAGCTCATCCTTTATCATTTTCTCAACGGAAGAGGGCGGGTGGGTTTGCCGATAAAAGATAGAGATAGCGAGAGAGAACGATCTTGAATGAAGTCTGGCGATGTTAGCCGGGCTAAAATGCCTAACGTGCTACGCCAGTTGATGACGTGATGGAGATGATGATGGCGATGATGTTCAAGCACTTGATGCCCACAGAAACGGCGAGTTATTCACAGCGACTGGTCTAGCTAGACCTTTGTGTTGCAGTTACTGTATCATAGCTTTTGTAGCCCGTAAAGCACGTTTGGGACATGCTTACGGTCATGAAACGTCCTCTAGCTGAATGTACACGGGAAGCGGCAGTCCCAAAGTCCCAAATACTCTATCAAAGTTTCCATCTTTCTGACGAAGACACGCCCAGCTCTAAGCGCAGAGAACGTGATACTTCCAAGAACTGCGGTTTCCACAGACCCCTCCCCGCAAGCAGTTGGCTGAGCTGACCCTTCGGGCGAGGTCCGAGTTATAGAAGGCTAATTCTTTCCAACAGAAGAAATATGTGCATGGTATTCAGTGTGTCGCTTTCAGAGTCAAATTCCTCAAATGATAGCTTTAGTTCGCAGCGTTGTGAACGCGGAAAACCACCGGACACTCGCAGTCTCAACTCTCGTACAACCAGTGGAAGATATGCGTGATTCTTTATTTTATTTATCAAAGTAATTACAAACCTTCCAGCTCCTGAATCAAACCCATCGCTCAAGTCGCACCAGCCAAGTGACCAGGAAAGACAGAATGGCGCCGTTACAGGTGCGTGCTGCCCGATTAAACCTCGTAGAAGAGCAGGAAATGAGGGGGCAATTTGCGAACGCCTCCTACGTGGTCGGCTTCATAACTACGCGTAAGGTGCGCTGCGCGAGACTTGCCTCCTCCTCTCCCCTTGCCCGCGCCCTCAACCCGTGAAGAGTAAGATACCATTCGGTCAGTCGGTCGCGCAAGTTACTGCTGCATAGCCCGGCAGTGGCTTCAGGATACACTTTCGAGATAAGACAAGGGCTTAATTCTCAACATTGCTTTCTGTGTGACTAAATAGATCATAGTTTACGGTTACACTTTAATGACGATCGTTTTTTCATCTGGCTTATCTAGACGAAGACATAGGGAATCATCCCTACAGCTGTTAGGACTTCCACTTTCTCAGGCATGATCACCTTGGAGGTGTTGGCAGAAGGCCCGGCGATGCTACATTGCGCGGCGTTATGTGGCGGCGGCCTCGCGAAGCTAGCGACACCGAAAGGAACGCGTACGCTCGCTGGGGCCAGCGAAATGATTCTTACACGTATCTCGCCTTTAGCGCCGTTTTCTTTTTATCCTTTCGAGTTTCGTCCTCCCCGCTTTCTGATCCTCTGGCGCGAGCGCGCGCGCGGACGCCAGCGTTATATGCGCGCGCGCTGCAAACGAGGAAAAGTGCCACGTCTGGCACCCATAAGAGTGGCATCTTTTATGCGGGCGAAACGAACGCGCGGCGTATACCCGAGAAAAAGAAAAAGATAAAAGAAAACGGAGAGTAAGGATTTCCTTTTTTTGTTACGCGCCAGTAGCGTTGTACGCGGCGCATCGGGCTGAGGTTACGTAGTTGGAGCCACTTTGGGATAACGGTCTTCGGGTTAGGCTTACGAAAGTGATTGTACGCTCGAGCTTCCCTTATGTTTGCGTACTCTGCCTCTTTGCAGCCTTCGTGCGAGTGCGGCACCGAATTGGAGATGGCACCGTGTACGAGAGTCGACAGATAATCGAGGGAAAAAGAAATGACCCTTCCTCGAAGAAGGAAAACTCAGGTGGAACGAACCTAAAATCTACAAACTGGGCAGAATAACAAGTGTAGCGTTTCCTTAGGTGGAAGGGTCACTTTAGGATTGCGGTCTTACGAGTTAGGCTTATGAAAGTGGTTGTACGCTTTGATTTCGCTTACGCTGTCGTAATCTCCCTCTATCGAGTCTACGTGTGAGTACGGCCCGAATTAAAGACGGTACCACGTGCGAGAGTCAGTAGATAATCGAAGAAAAGGGAAAACGCGTGCTGAGGTTAGAAAACTAAAATCTTAAAGGCTGAGCCAGTACAACAAATGCGCTGACTCCTCTCCTGGGCATTTATAAAGCTCGCAGCGACCACCGAGAATAGGTGACGCGTCAAGTTAGGTCAGTTGCCTCCGTGCACGAATCTCCCGTTAGGCGGTTACGTTGCCGTTTTAACCGTTTGCTGCCAGGTTAAGGGCCTGGTCCAAGCCTTACAAAGCCGGCCAAGAAGGCCACGTCGCGAAGACGGCATTTTAGTTATTATTATTATTTATTATTTATACATAATGTAACCCGTAAGGGCTATGCCAGGAGTGGGGAAGAGGCCGTTACAAAACACACATGGTGTGATACTTTGCGAAGAAAGTACTTTAGCAATAAATTATACAACACATGGTGGCAAGACATGGAATGACATGGTGGCATAATGAAGACGTGGTGGCAGAACAGAACACAGCAAATATAACAAAAAAAGGGAAAAGGAGAACAGTCAAGAGGTGTTTATGGATAACAAGAATTCATTTAAGGGCAAAGAACGTATGTCACTGGATAAGTTATTCCACAGTTCAACAGTTCGTGGAAAGAAGCTGAATTTAAACGTGTTAGTTGACGGCGATGTCTGCTACTTTGCCGCATAAAATGAAGAAAACGCGGCTCCAGAGCAATCATTATGCATACTAATGTCGCATAAAAAACATTTTTCTATTTATATGTTCACTGTATGTTACTATTTGTACCTGCTTTTGCTGATTTTCTATTGCATAACATTTAGTATAACAATGTATTTCCCTTGCAAAACCACGGGTTGCGTTAGTTAACGTGTCTGCTACGAAGTTACCGTCTGAGATTTCTGGCGACGGCGTAGTTCCAATTTTTGTTGCTTTAGACATCGATTTAGTGCGCTTCTTACCAGCGATATCATGTTGTCCGGGAATCGCAACTCACTCAGACTCTCACTACTTTATCTGCAGCCGTGTGCACTATACGCCAATGTATAGTGCGCCATCTATTTTCGAGCGGATGAACTTAATGACAAAAACCATGGCCCATTGAAGCCACTTTTGTCGTAACAGACTCGCACACGCACGCACACGCACACGCTCTGGTCAGGTCTCGCCATTTAACAGGCGAAAACAGCGCTCATGTACGAAATGGCACTTGTCCGTGTAGCCAATCTCTTTCGTCTTTCGTTAACGTGTTCGCGCTCAAAGCTATAATTCAATATAGTACCAACTCGCCCAAACTCTCACTTTAATTATTTACGCAATGGCAGCGAAGGTGCGGCAGTTCCGCGTGCAGTACAATAAAATAAATACACGGTGCACAGAAACAAGAGAACAAACAAACAAACACATAAAGCGCTGTCCTAATACGAAGCGCAGTATATTTTCTATTCCGAGAACCCTCGCGCACTGAGTGCCCTTCCCCTATTTAGCAAAGAAAAATATTTAATTGTTTTACGTTTTACTTTTTCGCTTCGAGTCTAAGCACTCATTTTTAAGCATCGTGGCCCAGAAAATAAAGATGATGCTTAAAATCGAGAAAATGCAATTTCTTTTTAGCGTCATTTATGGAAGCGTAAGCAAATCGGAGTAAAGGAACTGCCTCAGTACGAAAGCAGGTTAGAGGGAGTTTCTGTGCACCGCAGGAGGAATTGTTTACTGGAAAAATAGGGTCTAAAGAAGCTCTAAATGGGCCAACACAAAGGAAATAACCACCCGGACACCTTTGTGCGACAGCAAAGCCAGCTGGCGACGCAACCAGCATGATACAGCGAAACGGGACTGATCATATTGAACAACAAACACAAATGAACTCCCACCCCCTCACAAGTAGCAGAAGTACATGAGGAACAGGCACAACAGGCTTTCCTTTTGCCAAAAAAAAAGGGTACCACGCATGCTCGTCTTCTATCAGCCCTGCCAACTTGACATAAAAGAAAAAAGAAAGACAGGACGGAAATTGGACTGAAGTAGGAACGACTTAAACAGCGCGCTCTGTCTGTCGGATATTCTGTAGTACCTTTCATTTACTCTCTACTGCCGCTCTTAATGCTATTTTTTCTTCTCTTCGTTAACCAGGCTTACGTATAACAACCAGAGAACTTCCGCCCTACCCTGTCGACGTATTTCGTTTGGCGCACGCCCGCGTCCCCCAATGTATATATCTAGCGTTCTTTCGAAGCTAACTCGCCCTTCGCGAATGGCTCTAGAGACTGAACGGCAGCTGTAAAGGGCCCTTGAAATCTCTAGACGCTCCCCCGGAGAGCTGAGCATACGCCGATGCGGGAGTTTTAACGCCGTTTCTAGCGTCGCAGAGGGCCACTTGTGACGTCACTCGTGAACTGCGCTGTGCTGGATACACGCGCGCGGATCGAGGGCCACGCAGCAGGCGTCGGACGAATGTGGGTCATTGCCTCCTCAGCTGAGGCGACCGACTGCAGTGGAGTAACGCCGACTAACGGGGAAGGCCTTAGCGCAGCGTAGTCATCCGAAGGCCATTTGCTGCTTGTGTGTGTGTGTGGGTGTGCGGGGGGGTGGGGGTGAACTTTCATCAGGACGTCAGCGAACGCCGATGGGGATAATACTCTTCGATCGCCTGCGGCTGCCGTGTAATGCAAGGAATTCCGATCTCACACTGAATTGGCACTGGATGAGTGATTAGACGGAGCCTACTACGTCCCCTGCAAACGGTAAATAACGACTGATCCAGATGAGCACCTATTCAGTAATAAAAACCTTCTTCAAATTTGAGGAAACTAAATTCGGAAAGGCCAGGTGACATTCCCTTCTCTCTAAATGCATAGTTCAATAGCCTTGTTAAGACGCAATCATAAGAGCCAGCTGTCGAGTGAGGTCGGGGTATAAAGGCACTGGAAACCCTCATAAACCCTCATACACCACGTACCTATAAGGTAGGGAATGTCCCGCCGACGCTAAAGGGTACCATCATATGCCAGGTCGCTGCTAAGGATGCCGCTAACAGAGAAGGAAGGGAAAAAAAGGAAGAGCTACTTGACGTGTGAGCGTCTGCGGAGTGATATTGCACCAGGGCTGGCGCTTTTTTTTTTTTCTTCAGGCCGCCTTATTCCTGATTCTGCCAGTTATGCTGCTATGTTTAGGCTGCGGTCATCGCACACGGGCACGTATTGCGCTCGGCCGCCGTAAGCGGTTCCGACTTCGCCTTGTTTTCCTGCTCGGCCGACATGGACGATGACGTCACTGCAACGGAAATTCTTCTCGACGGAATGAGCTGCAGACTGAGTGCGAGAACATTTCATGTGTTACCCGGCGTCGAAAATCGAACCTTCGTACGACAAAGTTACTACTAGACGTTGATACGGCGTCAGCAACATGCCCCATTATTGAATACGAACGAACAACTCGCCACCTTTGCTCTTGCAACAACCCCCCGGAGCTGCTAGTTGCGGGGTGTCCTGTAAACACGTATGCTTCTCCGCCAATGCTATTCTCCGCTATCATTCAGCTGTCTCTGCAAATAACACGAGCCCTTTTCTCTCTCTCTCTCTCTCTCTCTGTCTTGCTTGCTGCGGGGAAGGGGCAGAGAAATGTAGTGAATATTGCACATTTCAGTGTATGAGCAACCTGCCGATTAACCAAAAATAAACATATTGGGACGTTTATTTTTGTTTGCTTCGAATGTTCATTGCAATGTTTAGATAAACATTCAAATGTGCGCGCCACACATTCACGTTTTAGCGGCTGCACGTAATCAAGTGGTTAGCCGACGATAGACGCATTTTAAAACTTTTACCTGGTTCGAAGAAAAAATTGCTGCCCTGTGGAAGTCAGCGAACCAACACTTTACTTTTCGGGGAAGAATTGGTGTAGTTAGGACACCACTGGCTATTAGTTGACGTAATATATAAGCGAAGCAACCATATACTTCATCTAACGCATTGGTTGGGCACTTCAGAATTTGTCGCCCGTCTACATCTGAACCGGCTGATTTGTTGTCACTGTTTAGCTTGAGAAAATAGCATGTATGGCCTTGTCAGGATGAAAAGGGCGTAGCAAATAAACAAGAAAACCTTTACGGCTGAGGAGGAGAAGGTGGAGGCCTGTTCCGTTGGAGTCACATATGCTATAAGGCTTCATATTATGTAAATAGGCATCGTAGAACCATCTTGACAAATTTCCACCGCTAGACGCAGCTTCCTCGAACGCCCTCTCTCACTCGACCACTCTGATCCCGTGAGAACTGAAGCCGAGCTGGCGATGGTAACAATGTAATGACGCTGTGGACAAAGCATCGCGTGACGCCGTATGCGTGCGAACAGTATGAGCGGCCGAATCAGGTCGCCCGTCAGTGCCCGACCGAGCGCGATCGGCGTGTATGTCGCGTGTAGGCCAAATAATGAACGTTCTTCGCCCTTTTGGCTGGTGAGAAGAATAGCGAATTCCTCAATCAGTTTCACAGTCTTTCAATTATGACTGCAGCGTCTTTTAAGCCTTACCATCTGAAGGTGTACTTTTAGTTTGTTTTGGGAAAATGTCGAAAAAATCCTTTTCCATGAATGCGCCAACCTTCAGAAGAAGGAAGGATTTTTTATGGTCAGTTGGCTCTGTTTAAGCCTAAAGAACCAAAACAACGCTAAAGCACGTGTAGGAAAACTCGGTGCTCATATCGATACTCACATAGGAACATGAATGGCAAAATCTATGGCTCTACGTTAAGAAATGTAACATTTTCCTATAACTAATTTCAATTTCTAGCCATTTTTCAACGGCCGTATAACAAATTATGTTTACCTTGAAACAACAACAACAGAAAAACAAAAACAAATGCCTATTCTAAGCCCCTTCCCAACTGCATCTAATTCCGTCGAGGCAATTGTTGCGTAGTGCTATTCCACATTTTCGAGGGAGCCTCCGGAATCCAGGAGATGGAGCCCGTTCGGAGAGTATAGCTTGGACACTCTGTTCAAGCGCCCCACAAATGGCTGAAAGTTCGGTAGAACCGTAGAACTCGCGGCTTGGGCAACACGGAATCGCATTGTAAAGGGTTCTACTGGCTGCCACCGTCTCTGCTGAGCTGGGCGACATTACTGAATATATGAGTGCACGTATCTTTCCCCTCACTGTATGAATGGTGGAGTAATACATTGCGAGCAGTTTCAATGCCGATGGTAGTAAGCCGGTTTCCTTTCCAATACCAGAGGTACCCAGACGGATCTCTGCTTGGGCCGGGCCACAAAAGAGATCAATGCAACGGAATGCAACGAGCACTGCGATGGTATTTTCGTGTTATGTATTGTGCCAATGGCGGAAAATGACGAGGTTGATTTCGAAGGAGCTGCACCGTATGCTCTTGCGCGAACCCTGGGTGTGTACTCTATAGTATCGCCAGTAGGTACCCGGTGACCTTGACCAGCACGAGAACTTCGCGTTGTCGACAAACGAAAACACGTGCGCGACATCTGCTGAATACCCCGAGGGTTATCGGGCAACTTATAAGAAATCCCGGACATGCTGCAACACACGAAGCCAAACGTTTACAATGAAGGTGTGGTGAAGTTTGTGACAAATGTTTGGGCTGCTGATATGATCTTCATTTAATTTATCAATTATTCGCCCCTGTTGCCTCTACTTTTGCATACATAATGTTCTTGATACTTGTTTTCCCACCTGCCATAAGTTTTCATTGCCCGTGTTTTATTGATGTTTTCGCAACACTACCTGTTGCACGTTATTCGACCATTTTGAAGAAATCAGCGCTGATAAGGAGGAGCGTGGTTTTTCGTTTCCTGAAATTAACGAATCCGCTATCGTTTACGGATTAGAATCCGCCTGTTTTGACCTAGAGTCACTACCTTTTACCTCAGGGTCGCAGTGTCCTTTCACGTGATATCGATTGCGTTTGAATATGGCGTACCACAGTAAGGCTTGCAGAGCGGGAGAAAAGTAACGGCGCTGTAATAAAAACAGCAACCCAGAGTAAATATAGTACGTAATCGCAGGTGACACCAATCCAAATCTGAATGAAAAGGGCAAAAGTAAAAAAATACAATTTTTTGAGTGTCGTAATGAAACAAACAGAACAATTTCATCTTAAGGGAAACCACAGCCTGAAGGGAGGCAAATCAGACTCTTTTATTCCACATCAAAATCAAGAAACTTGTAACGCATCTAATACAAAGTTCTGAGGTTAGAAAAGAAGTTGTCTTATACCCCTATCACACGGGAACTTTAAATCGCGATTGACTCGATCCGGATCGAGCTCAATCCGGATCGGGCGCATGCTACACGGCAGTTTCAATCGCGATCGAGCTCGATCCCGCTCGAACTCAATCCTGGTTTCTCAAGCGCGATCGAGGCTTCCAAGCGCGATCGAACGAAAGCGGCGATACTCTCGTCCCCGCTCAGTAGTGACACAGAAAGTGAAAACTTCAACTAACGCCACAAACTGTGTCAAATAACTTGACCCAATTAAGCGTGAGGTAACATTTACAATGTTACGTATAACTACGACCGCGTGAAGTTACCACACGCCGGCCGCAAGTACAGTGTTAGCGCCATCTAGGGTACACGAGTGCAACCGGTGCAACTTTTCGATCGCGATTGAAACGGGCCGTGTAGCAGCGGCAGTGCTTCGAGCGCGCTCGAAAACTCGATCGCGATTCACTTCAATCCCGATTGAAAGTGCCCGTGTGACAGGGGTATTACTTGAAGCCTCATCTCATTTCGCGTTGATGAATTCTTTCGTTGCCATTTTTTTCGGCTTAAGAAAGAATGTGAAAAATTAAATCGAGTAGGGTGCTAAGACTTGGCAATTCGTTCCTCCTTTAATGACTTCCCGCTCGGTCTCTCCAAGTGCGTGTCGCAGCCGGCAGAACTAAATAAACAAGCTCACTGGACGGCTTTCTGGGACAGAAAAAATAGTTTTGTGTTCACCTTAACAAACCAGAACCAGAAGAGGCGCATCATTTCAAGCTTTGAACGCAAACCCGCACCATGTATGCGGGCGGATGTAGAACAGCAAGCAAAGAAGACGAAGCAGAAACGTCCTGTGTCGCTTCCACCGCCGCGACTCGTGTCCCGGGCCTTTGTAAAAAGAAGGCAGTACGCCCGTCACAGCACGCTCCTCTTCCTGGTGCGGCGGGCTTTCTCCTCCGCGACAGCGAGCGAGGAACAAGTGTGGCGACGACGGAAACAGCGTGAACGTCGGCATAACGACTTCTACGACGTCGACTTCGCAGCGCGGGAGAAAGCCCGACGCGACGGAAGAAGACGAAAAAGAAAGCGTTGTGCCGACAAAGTGACGGCGCGTGCTCTCTGCAAACGAGGGTCGACGACGGGGAAAGGGGCCGGACCACACAAACAGGGCCGGAAAGGCTTAGCCGGCGTGGCGCCGCCATTTGCCCTCCGCGACGACACCGAGCGTTGTCCGTTCCCTTCCTTCCGCGGTATTCCTCCGGACGAGGTTGGCCGTGCTCTTTCCTATAGTGTGTTTCCCCGCGGCGTTGTTGCAGTCGTGCGCGGGTTGTCAGTTCCTGGCGTCGCCTGGAAGTAGCACGGGGCCCCAGCGAGGGAGACATCGTGTGCACGAGGTGCCGGAAGAGAAGTACGGACGGAGGAGGAATCGTGAAACAAAGCGGCAGAGACACTTTCTCCTTTTCGGTCTGCCGAATCTTCGCGCTGAGAAAGGAAGAGGAGAGAAGGTTGGTAGGGAAAAGCATCGATTGTAACGGGGCTCTCGCTGGATCTCGTGATGATGATGAACAAGATTGTAAATAATAGAGGATGAGTTTGTCTGAGGAGAAGAATGACGAGGATAAGTGCCGGTCTTCCCTGTGTGTGGGTTAAGCTGTCAATATTTGCAAGTAGAGAGAACACAGTGTGGATAGTCTACAGCGACGCAGTTGATGGTTTGACGGAATATATCGCCTGGTCAGGTAGCATAATTGAAATGTATTAGGTGCTAAGCCCCGTAGGGGCTGGGGCTGGTGTCGCCTCCTGTCGTCGTCGTCGTAATCATGGTTCGTCTCATGTAGTCACGGTACTAAAACACCGGCACACTCATTTACTCCTCGCGCTAGAGAGCTTCGTGCTTCAAAGACAAGAGACTTTCACAGCAAAGCTGTATACCTCAACCCCCCCTCCCCCCCCCCCCCCCCCCCCAGCGGTTTCATCTCCGTCGTCAAAAACGCCAAGGCGGCAAAAATACGCTTCTACACCGCATGCTTCGTTCCTCACCAGGTTTTACGTTAGTGGAGATGGCCCGGGATTTTTGCCCGGTACGGTGTAGATATACCCTTGGATGTTAGCGGAATCATGGTGAGGCAGTGCTGGGGACAAAAACTCTCTTTACTTTTCTTGCAGAAACAGCGCTGGTAGAGGCCCCGTGAAACCTCTGAAGATTTAAATTTTGTCTATGTGTACATCTCGCCTACCCCCCCCCCCCCTTTATTTTATATTTCTTCTGTTTCTCTTTCTTTATTTCCCCCTTTCATCTCACTGTATTTACGCCCATGTGGAGTAGCAAGCCCTAGCGTTAGTGGGGCTGACCTCTTCAGCTTTCATTAAATGTTTTTCTCTCTCTCTCTCTCTCTCTCTTGCACCGTACCATTTCTTTAGAATTGACTGCCCCTGTACCGATTCTCTGGTTTTGTCATTTTATTTCTCCACGAACACGAGAGAGAATAAGGCCATCGTCCTGCATACCGCTTTTAATCGTCCAATGAGGCTTGGAGAGATTACGTGTAGTGTGCTCCAAAGCGGGTACAAAGCCGCCTGAGCTGCATACAAGCAGGAAATATGCATGATATAAACCGGTTCAAGGTGCTATAAGTGCAACTGAGTCACAAAGGGATCTAAAGGTACCCTGTCTACGGATTTTGTTGCTCAATCCCTCACGTAATGGTTACTAAATATTATGGGCGCAACTCGTGGTATATAAAGTGCCACCATTAAAGTAAAGATGAATAACATAAGGCGAGGTCTGTGCTAACATAAGACAACATTTGTACTAAACCTAAGGATTTGTAATAACATCAGGGAAGATAACGTTAGGCTAGATTTGTACGCCACTACCTTTGAACGTCCATTTCATAGATTTTTACGCATTGACGTTTTATTCACAGCATACCAAGAATATATGTTTCGCGAACTTCTTCAAGCCACACGTATTAATAGAGACCGGAGAGCTGAGGCCACTGATATTTAAACTTCATTTCTTCTGGAGAGTTTGTTACAACGAGAGTGCGTTCCATAAAAATTTCTTTCAAGCTACGATGAATACAGGAGGTGCAAGAGATAAAATTCTGAAGCAAGAGCTGCTGCATCAAAAGACCATTTGACCCACAATTCACAGCATAAGCGAAACGATTATATGGCAATTCACTTTCACCCTTTGGCCGCTTCTAGGCGTGATTACTAGTTTGAAAAGGAAAAGGCAATCTCGCACCAGCTAATGCATTGGAAACGGGGAAACAGAAAACTAAAAAGACTTCAGCCAAAAGGTACAAGTGGGAAAATAGAAGCACCGAAAAACAGTTACGAACTGCACGGGGAGACAATGGGACTTCAGTACATGCGCGTGATCAAAAAGTTATAATAAAGAGTAGGAAATCACTTAGGCATGAGTTTCATCTGTACGGAGCCAACCCACATCTTTGGAGATTTTCTTCGTCATCCTTCAAATAATTACGTGGCTTGACATTACATACAGTATAGACACACGCAACGCAGTCATCAAAACTGCCATCCGTTTGGACTTGCTGTAGTTAAACGACCTTTTAGGCTCCAGATATGGCTGGCTAGTGTTGGTAATGTACCATGAAAGAAGATGCCACTGACATGACAAAATAATTTTTTGTAAAGAAAAGAGGCATGGAGAGCTTTCTTCCCACTTGGGGAAATGCGCCCGGTAATGTGGCGATAGAGTTGGATGCATAATGCTTATACTGGAAATATATTCCCAGGACGAGATTTCGACGTTCAAATTTAATTTCTCAGCTATCTGATGGCTCAGAACTTGATTTGTGCTCGTAAGCAAATCATCATGTTTAGGAGCAACAACAACACATACATATGAAGAGGCCATACCAGAAACAAATTTACTTATGTTGCTCAAATTGCGTTAAATAAATTTTGGCCCCAGGTGTACACCTGTATGCCTAAAACCTTGTCAGTGCATTCACGCATTGCAGTTTTAACTTGTTAAAGAACACCAATTCTTTCCCGTATAGCCACTGGAATTGCCTGCAGAGACCAGGGAATACCATACTACGCCAGCAATGCCAGACGTCCCCGCCGTGCAAGTCGGACATCATGTCCCCAATCCATAAGCGAACAAACCAAGCGAAAGGCAGGCCCACAGGGAAGCATACACGAGTACGCACGGAAAGCGCTGCAAATCACATTGTTCTGAATTAATTGGGCTGGCCGCACGTAAGCCTCGCTTCCTCTGGTACCCCCAAAGGAATCTCCCTGGCCCCGTCATTATTCGTGCCCACTCCCAACCCCCGGCGAGGCCATCAGCGCAGCCATCGGCCTGGTCACCGTGCGCATGCCCAGGTCGCTGTCATCCGCCACTCGGTTAGCGGGCCAAGCGAGCGTGCAGCAGCGCTCTTTTGTCTTTGCGCGTCGGTCACGTGGGCGGAGGACGTCGCAACGCCTGTTCGTTACAGACGGCCTTAAAACGCGCCCGTTCGACAAACGCGTTTCTCGTTTGGCGAAGCCGCAAAAGCTATCTGAGCACCCGCTCCTGGTTGATTGGATTCGAGAGAACTGTGACACTGTACTGCGGCGGACGTTAATTGAAACGAACGAAGTTTCGAGGCCTTCTGGTCGACGAGACCAGCGACCGATTCTCGACGTCGTCGTCGTCGTCACGAGGGAACCCGCTCACGCGTGGCCGTTCTTTGCTGATGATAGACACGCCGTCTCCGAGAGCGTGCAAGAACAAAGGAACACGCAAAAGCTCTTTCGGCGCACGCACGGCAGCCCTGCCTGCGTTGTGTATATCTGCTACGGCACAAAGACTGCGCACCGTCTCGAGCGCGCTCGGGCCATTCGCAGCGGTGACAACCGTATAAGCACTCTCCGAGTAAAAGGTAAGGAGAAGTGCGCGTGAGTGTGTGTACGCTGCGCGTGGTGCTGTAGACGGAGGCCCGTAGCTTCGCGGAAGCAAGTGGTTCTGTCGGCTTGACGCATCGACCCGAAGCTATGCATCGGTGCTGGAAGCACGCTGTTTCTGTTCCTGGCGGTGATAGTTACGAAAACGTTCGTGCACCTAATGATTTTCAGCGTGCCAGAAAACGCGCCGGTTCACCTTAGTGCACATGCTGCTTTGCACGCGCACGGACCTACTCGAAGCAGCGGTCTTCGCAGTTCTAACGTGTTGCAGGAAACGGGGTTACCGGTAATGCGCTCTTTTTCTGGGCAGTTCAGTAACGTACTATAGTTGCCGGTTCGAAGTAGTGACGGACAACGCAGGGACAGTTAACTCGTTACGCTTGACCCCTGAGCGCATTCTTAAGGAAGGAAAAAGAAGGCGATGGTCGCCTGAAACAGAAGTGCCCTCTTTAGGAGATCAATTCCTCAGCACACCAACTACCGTAATTACCCGATTCTAACGCGCACCCTATTTTCCTGGCAAAAAAAAAAAAAAACCCGAAAAAACTTGCACCTCCGATTGTAACGCGCACGGAACTTTGTGAGCAAGAAAAACGAATGCGAGAGAAACGGGCGATTTATTTCTTGAAGTAATCTAACTCATCTCACTCCTCGTCGCTCTCCGCTGACCACATCTCGTCCTTGGGGCTGTCAAGCGCGTTCGCGATGCCACACTTCTGAACGAACGTTCAACCATGGTCGATGGGATCGTGGCCCACGCCTCGCACGCCGATCCCGCGAGCTTCTCCAGAGGCGCACGCTTCAGCCCGCCGCTCGTTTTGAACGCGTGACAGCCGCTGCTGCTATTGCTGTTATCAAGCTCCCAAGTGGAACGATTTGACGATTTGTGTGAACGCCGATAGAAAAGTCTAGGCGCCTGCGCTTCCTGCGTCCGAAAAATCGTTGCTAAAAGTTTTGGCGCCATACTGAGATGGTGATGGCGATGGGTGGGACGAAATTTCCGCCGTTTCGGCAGTTAGTTTCGGTTTCGTATCCGATTCTAACGCGCATGCGATTTTTCGACCCATTTTTCCGGAAAAAAAGTGCGCGTTAGAATCGGGTAAGTACGGTAAGCCACCCGCCAGGCTCCAGCAAGCTCAACAACGTGAGGGTTCCAGTTATAGTTGGTAATCCTGGATAAGGCTTTCACGCGCTAAATATTTAGGCACTTAGCGCATATCTTTACTGTTTACGTCTGCTGTCTAAATATTTGGCGCTTGAATGTCTTCTCCACGAGCTGTCTTGCGAAATCACAAAAGAGAGAGAGAGAGAGAGAGAGAAAGAGGGAATGCTCAGGTGCTCTCAATACTCGGCTCCCTTACATTGTAGGTATCCTGAAAAGCTCGTGCCCTTAACAAAAAACGTGCTAGCCCAAATAAAAATAAATATAAATTATCAGCATAAACCCGCACCCGAAGTATGGGGAAACTATTTCCACATCACCTCTGTGTTATTCAACTCGCGACTACGGAACTGATCAGTTTCCCTTTACACCAGAGGTGGCGATGCCTTCGCGAAGCAAGCATTTCCGTTTGGTTCGTAGTTAATTCAAATTCGAAATCTTATTCATGTGCAGCTTTCCCGCTCATGACAGTCCTTTCAACAGTGATTACTCTGCAATTTTTTTGCGAAATGGAAACTTCTTTTGCACAACTAATATGTGGTGTGAATACTTGCTTTGTGCACAGTTTCAAGTCGCGTACGTTGCGCGACTGGGTTCCTGATGCATGGGGAGTTAGATTTGACAGCGAAGTACACAAAAAAATAGTCAGAAACCTGAAATGTTCTTTTTTGCGTTTTAATCTTCACGTTGGCTTCTAGCTTTATGCCAAATATCATATACCTGCAGTGGTTTTGCTAGGTTCCCGAGAGGTTGTAATTTTGAGCGAGAAAGCTGGGTATGTCCGTACGGACACACTGCTTTAATACAATTCATGAGTGTCGTTTATGGTTGCGGTACCCGTATACTTCAACTCGTGGCAAAAATGTGCAGAGGCAAAGCAGTCTGCAGCACTTTTGTTGTCGCCGTAACTGTAACGCGTCGGCTTTGTTCGGGGGTAACGTAGAGACGTAACGTGCTCTCTTTGTTGAAGGTAACGCGTAACACATTTACTTACTTTAAATTCATAAGCACTTGTATGCGTACTCGACGAAAAAAAGCCGTCTTGAAATCAAATCCAATGCTTGCGCATTCCCAATCGTAGGGCTGTTTTCTCTCTTTTTATAAGTATCTATTGATCCTAAACCAATGAATTGGTTGTACGTGAAAATTTGGGTTGTCCAGACACGAAGGTGCACCTGTTAGGATTGAACACAAACATCCCGCCCATTTCAGTCATCAGTGTTAGTTCTGTGTACCAGCTCGTTCTCTAATGAAGCGCGTAAGCTTTCCGTGCGTTTCTATCGCGTTGGCCGTGAAATGCTGCCACAAGGCCAGCGTTTTTTGTAGGTGCCTTCGCAACTTGAATATGATCGCTAAGTTTTTTTTTAACCCTTTTTCTTTCTAAGCTGGTCTTACAGACAAAGACAGTGGTCGTTTTCCCTGCGCATATGGCAGGAAAATGATCATAAACGCGCCGACTCACGTCACCGCATGTATAGCACGTTCCCGTTCAGTGTCGGGTTGAGACGAGAGCTCAAACGAGAACGCGTTGATTGATTGTATAAGGTTTAATGCGCCGACGCAACGCAGGCGATGAGGCGCGCCGTAGTGGAGGCCTCCGCATTAATTTTCACCACCTGGGGATCTTTAACGTGCGCCGAAATCTCGTACACACCGGCGTTTTTCTTCTCGCCTCCATCAGAAAAGCGGCCGCCGCTGCCGGGAATCGAACCGGCGTCCTCATGCTCAGCACCACAATGCCTTCTGAGCCACCGCGGCGGGTAACAAGAACGCGTTACCCGCCGCGGTGGTAACGCGTTCTCGTAGCAATAATAGTAGTCTTGACGGCTTTTTTTGCTTCTCCTGTGTTTCACTTCAAATTATTTGCCTTGGCTCGTCTAGCCACACTGACAGCAGCGCAGCGGCGAGGCGGCGGCGGCCGCCGTACTTTGCTACATGTAGCGCAGCCCGACGAACATTCGGCGGCGTGACGCGGCTGGTCTTCCGCCGCGCGAACTTTGTCGTGAAAGATCGCTCCGTGTATTCTAGCCTTAATTAAGCGGGTAACTGAGTGTAGGCACCGCCAAACGGTGGGTTAATTTAATGGACAGCAGTTCTTTCCGACTGTCCCCACACCCCATCTGTGTAACGATCCTCATCCTCATGAAAAGACATTATTGCCGGAGTAAACACATTTAATCGTAATGATAGCGTAGGTGGACATTATCGGTCCAACGAAAAATTTCAAAATAAATAGACTAAACATGCGGGAAGTGCACTCATGGAATAAAAATATGCATCCTCCGCATCTCCTCAAAAGTCCAAAGCAAGAACACGCTCCGCAACAGAACGACGAAAACAAGAATACAAAGTCGCGAAACGGACCAACCGTGCACTACGCCTGTCGACTGCGAAAAAAAAAACATAATTGGCGAAGCTAGGGTCGCTGCAATGGTGTAAATGTACATCATTAGCGAAAAACACAAAGTAAAACCTTAAAACATTAACATAAGCCCAATAGTAGTAGTAGTAAGTATTGTTGAATAAGGCGGACTTAGCCTTGCATAGCTGCTGGCAATTGCTCCGCCTAATCGTCCCCAATACCATATCAAATCTCTCAAAGTCATCACACCTCACTTAGTCCTAAAATAACAGACACGCAATGTCACCACACCTCACTTAGTCCTGTGGACTGCAAGAATCCGAGTAGGAGATGAGACACATCTCTTCGCACAATCCACTGGTCCCTAGGAAAAATAATGTCCTCCGATGTAGCATGGGGCACTCCTAACCGTACACCAGCTTGGCTACATAAAATCAACATTGTTTCATCCCCTTTGTGCCCCTCGTGCAGTGTGACTGGTGACATTGATCACTTCATTATGAACTGCTCCAAAACCAACCCTGAGCGGACGAACTTTTTTCTTAACCTAAGCCCAAGTATTTTTCTACTTATAGCGAAACCTTATAGCGAAACCTTTCCGTTAGAATGAAGACGAGCGGCGCCAGAATGCTACGCATTAATAGACAATTCTCTGATTTTCTGCAGACTTTTTTTTTTCTAAATCATTAAGCAGTAAGTTGCTTACTGAGCGATAAATCCTGCACCCAGCTCCGTCTAGCGGCAACCACGGTTGAATGCGAAGCTTTCTTTTGACGTGTCAGAGTGGCCGGTTTTAGTAGGGACTTGTCTTGGAAAGAGATTAAACTGTTTAATGACAGGAAAACTGATTACATTGAGTTATAGGATCGGGGAAATAGCACTGAGAACGTCCGTCGCGATGTGCGGCGGTGGGGCGACTCCCTGGCACGAAGTTCAGTTCACCCTCCCAAGCGAGAGTCCGAAATCCGAACCACACGCACACAACACGTATAAACACTGGCGGCGTCTCGGGGAGGCGTTGGCGGCGTAAGTTGTGGCGTTGTCGTATACGCTGCATGGCCGTCTTCTCCGTTTTCCGTTCGCACTTCGTGCTTCTTTTGCTCTCGTTCGTCGGCCCCCAGCGAATTCTTCGTAGTCCCTGACAGACGGATTCTTTGGTTGGCCTTGCGCACACAGCGAGTATGTGCTGCTCTGGAGGTACGCGCCACTCTTTTAGAATACCCACAGCAAGTCTCGGGTGTGCACTCCGTAGTCCTCTCGTTCGGCTACGTGGAGTACGGTGCAAATCAGTACAATCAGTACATCAGTACATCAGTACATTTGCAAATCAGCAAATCGGTCTAACGCTCTAAAACTCGAAATGGAAAGGTTAGGCTTCACGTCTTGTGGCACGCAGAGCAACGCAATTCTCATCATACGTCGGTCCGTGGGTATAACGGCTGTCGATGTTCACCTCACAACCTCACATTAGACCTTTTTACGTCGCGCTGTCGCACGCCTGCGTCGCCTCCTCCCTCTGCTGCACACCAACTGTTACCGGAGGGGGCGTAACGGAGCTATCGCCAAGCTTCGCAGGGCAGCTTGTTCATTGTGGTACAACTTCACCCGCAATCATCATCATCGTCAAAGAAAGTTGGCTCTCCTACTGGGTGTAATCACGTTACCGACGCCAACAGTGACAACACTATACAGCTTCGCTTTAAAAGAACCGGCGTCGGCGTTGTCTGAAGGAGCGAAACAGCACCTCATTTAAATTAACAGTGAAAGCGCGTATGTGCCAACCTGATATTAGGCGTAACGTTCCGCGCAGCGGCATAACAGCTGCCTAGAGGCCAGCCAAACTGGTGACGGTGCAGCGGGATAGGTAGACCTGTGCGGCATTGGCCTCACTCAACGGCGCATCAGTCACCGGCGCGCCATGGCGCTCTGCAAGGGTGTGCCCCAGCACCCAGTGCCGGCGCTGCGGCTGAATGTGGCCATGCAGTTTCATGCTAACACATACTGGAGAAAAATCCTGCGCCAGTTTTTAGGCCAGCCGTTCTATAGCGAGCGGGGCGTCATGCGCAGGATAGGAACGTTTCATTTCTACTTTGCATTACTGATGAACAGGCTGAAATGTCGGTGGCAGCAACAAAACATAATCTTACTGCAAAAGATTACTTAGTTATTATAATATAAGAAAACTGACTAAGAGATTTATTTGTCTAGGATTCTTAAGAGTTTCATACAAGACGAACAGGAAAAAAAAAAACATTGTCCTATTATGTTGGTTTCGGCTTCAAGAGTGAAAAGAAGCCGCGTAGCTAGCCGAGCCCAGCATATGCCAGGAGGGTTGCAAGCTGATATGGCAGTGCCCGCGACGGCACGCGATTGCAGCGCCAGATTTCCCTCTAGTGTATATTAGAATGAAACTGCATGGCTTCTGCTCCGTGCCGGCGCCCACAACACCGTTACCCTTGTTCGGTGTGATGTCCCAAGGAAGTTCAAGAGGACCAAAATGCTTTCGCATTTACAAACTCACAAAAAGTTATGAAATTTCCTCGGAGTTTTCTTTTTCTCTTTTTGGTACAGGGTGTCAATCATAAGTGTCAGAAAGAGACCTTGTTCCTGTTGTTAAGCAATCACGGGTGACGGTTAAACAAATAGAGGCGGTACACATAAACCCTTACAGCCATTGTTTGCGAGCACGGTACGGAGAAGGGGTAATTCATCTGTCAACGCTCCCGGAACATTTTTCACCTAATTGGGCAATTTATTCCGTTTATAGCGGGTCGGTTGTTTTTTGCCTTGAGCCAATTGCAAGCTACCGAAGGAAGAAGAAGGAGAAACCGACTTTGAGGCTAATTACGAAAAGAAGGCCGTTTAGCTCGTTTATGTTATGTCCTAATTGTAGGGCAATGTATGCTTGGGTGGCTTCCAGTTGTTAATTTCTCGCGCTGAACGAAGTGTGAAATCGGTTGTTTCGAAATTTCAGGTGTCCCTCCATACAAGCCTACCCATTCTTGCTGCCCAAGGCTCCTAGGCAGTCCCGTCTACTGGACTGACCAATTTAACTGACCAGCGGCAATTTTGTTTGAGGAGAAAATAACCAGACTACGTTGCTTGTACAAGGACACTGAGTGGCACTGACCTCACGCGTTTGGCCATTTCCAAGCATTGTGAGAAAAGTGACATCGCATCACAAACACGCACACAAAAGGACTTGCGGGAAAATAATAAGGAAAACCCAAGGTGAAATTGTCGTCCGCGACGGACACTTGACGTTGACACGCCAGGAACGTGGTTGGCATTGTTTATAGGTATAAAAGGTGGGTCAATGTTACTGAGGCCTTTATATTACCTGCGTGCAAACTGGCAACCTATTAGAAATAGTAAAACGCACAGGTAAAGCAACTTCAGAAGCTTTCAAGTGTAATTGTTGGAGAAAATGCTTCTAAGATGATGTGATATACACCCACACCATTTAAAGTATGCTTCTCCACCATACCGATGTGTATTACGAGAAAGACACTAGCGCCAGGTCTCACTTTAACTTATTTTGGCACAAACTCTATTCTGAACTAAAGCGAAGAGCCCTGCCCTTTACGACGCTCTTTATGGCCCAGCTGAAACCCCAATTCGAGTTTCTTTCGCAACGACAACGAGCATGCGGTAGATTAGGTCAACCCGTTCGTGACGACTCAGTAAACGACACCACGAAGCAGAAAAACCGCGCGTGTGGTAGCGAGTTCCGCCGCCGGCCATTCGCCCCAACTCTGCCCTGCAATACGTTGCCCGAAACGTACGCACAACTAAAACCAGATTCCCCGTCGAACGTTACCTCAATTCCTTGCGTAATCGAATGATCCCGCTCAGGCCTTTCCTTGCCTCGCGAGATTAGCCGCACTACCGCAACAGCTGCTGCTGCGTGCACGGAACGCCCGGAAGACCCAAAAGGGGCGCGAAAACACGAAAGACAGGCGCCTAGACTGAATAATACGTCCGAATGTGGCCAACACCTACTATATGAGAATAAAGGCCTGAGTGACGGAGAGTCCACACACTGGTATCAGTCTCGTTTTGTAATTGGCAGAGTTTGAAAGTGCGCGGGTGGCGGTGAAAGTAAGGAGTGTGAGCACAAGCATACGTTGGGGATGAGAGGTGGATGCAAGTAGCGCGGCCTTCTTGTCAAGAAGGTGTAAGCGGAAAACAGCTCGTTAGGATATACGGCGCCATCGGCTATTTACGGCCCCGAAGGGTACCGCGCACGTATCGCCACCGGGATGCGGCCGCATCGTTTCCCGCCGTTCGCGTGGCGCTAACGGGAAATACGGCGAGCAGGAGAACGAGAGGAGGCGGCCAGTCGTTAAGGAGGGGGAGGGTGTGTGGAAGGCGGCTCGGAAGTCCCGTAACTGCAGAAGCAAGCTTCCGGCAACAGCGCCCACCACCGCTTCCGCGGCCTGCCCGTTGCTTTTAGAGGAAGGCACGTGTCTCGTGCCTTTGTTCTTTTTTGGAGGTGATAGTCCTTCTGATCTTACCTAAACGCCTTTTTCTCCCACCTGAAAATTGGTCTGTCTGTCTGTCTGTCTGGTCAGCTCTCCGGCCAGAGTGAAAGAATAATGCCTGATGCTTGACCTCCACGTACATATCAGCAGGACGGCCACTAATAGCTAAGGAATTCATCGTACTAGCGGGCATTAAGACACCGACAAAGCTAAAGAGGAGATGAACGACACGCTAGATGGCTCACACATGTCCGCATAATTAAGCGCTAAAGAAACCGGCGGCAAAGTTCCACCGTGCTTTGAATGAACATTACACGTTTCGTTGAATCTAATGGTGGTGAATATAGAGAAAGAACAAAGCGTCAGAAACGCTGCTGTAGAGACTCGGTGTAAAGAAAACGCCCCAGCAACAGATGTAGGCTCGAGCTGTTACAACATAAGCGAAAGGTCCCAACAGGTGGCGCGCCAGCGGTGCGAAGGCTCGAAAAATTGAATCGAGTTGGGCGAACCTCCATTGCGTCCGTTATTTGGGAGGAGTGAAAAGGGAGGGCGAAATCGGTGGAGATGAGAGCGGAAAGGCAGGAACGTGGCAGGGACGTCAGAAAATCGTTTTTCGGTGGCATTTGCAGCGAAGGACGCAGATAAGGGGAAGAGGAGGCGGAGTAATAAACTTTGTTTTTATACTACATTTCTTTTTTCCCGTCCCGTTCTGAACGCGCGTTAAAATGAAGGCTCGGAAAACTGGCATAATGTTCACGATTAATGACACGTTCTCAACGCGTCCTCGAATTACGACTGCGTTACTTCGGTGTTGGTAGGCGATTTCGAAGCGGAATGAAAAATGGACCTAAAGTGCGACCCTGCGGGATGCCGGCAACCGGAGGAAGACAACATGTTTTCTACGTTGTCTCCCGTTTATAAAAGCGTTGGAATATTTGTACAGCGCCTGCTCGTGGGCACCTAGCTGACCACCTAGCTACAATAGCCGCTTCCGCGACGTGGAGCCCGAAACTTCGATGCACAAGCGTGTGACTCGTGTGCAAGTTAAGAACGGCAGTTGCTCATGTAGTGTATCACACCGTTGAAACAACGGACGCGTGACGTCAACGCGGGCGCGCATTTAGAGGGGAGATATGTAAGCTAGTATGCTTTTTATTGAGTAGTTTGTTTGTTGTCGCTGCAGTGGTTTACAAACAGATTCAGTCCGACAGAATCACGGAAACAACTCGTGTCACATTTAAAATACTCGCCGTGACGCCCGCCTCGCGCCGCGCGGAAGAACAGCCGGCTGTGGTGATGTGGCGCAGGGTTAACTTCTGTTGTTTTTTCTTAAACGGACAAACAAACGGTTTCTGTGGACTATATTCTCTCCATCCGAAACTGGGGGACATCCCTTAAAGGGTGCTAGAACGCGTCAAAGCGGAATTCTCAGTCACCTATACCAGCCTAAAGTATGCTGCAAAGGGAATGATGGCAAGCATGACAGTTGGCCCTGCAGCAATATACCTTTAACTGTACGTGAGATGAAAAGAAGCAGTTAAAACTTGCTTCCAATTTTTTTTAAATATTAAATTGTAGTATTTCGTATTCCTTTGTGTGGTTTTTGAGTCGCGCAATAAAACCGACGGAGCTATTTGTATACGTATTGTAAGCATCTTCCTAGACTATGAATGGCGCCAGCTTTGATACTTCTGAAAGTTTACTGCCGAATTAGAATTCTTTCTGCCAATTTTTTTTCGATATTCTTTTCGAAATTCGAAAGAGGTAGAGGACATGCACTCAACAAAACTCGGTTGTCCGTCCCTTTAAGTTGTGTCTGACTATCGAGTATAGTTCGTCGCCACCGTAGCGGCTATGCAAATGTTTTTCGCTAATTCGAGGAGTATAACCAACAATGCCGGCGTGGCCATCTCTGGTAAAGCATTGCCACGAAGTATGCCTTGTGTTTTGTGTAGTTACGTGATTTTTTTTGTTGCCATAGTCTGGCCGCGCACGGGGGCCGGTTTCCTTCGCTTCCTTTTCTTTGCTGGGCTGGGTGTGTGATCTGATCGGGAGAGCATTTCGCCCTTTCTTCACTTTACCAGACCGTTCTTCTGTAATCGCAAGAAGTCCCCACCTAATTCACCGGTTGTGGAGTGTACAGCGCTAAAAGATTAATGCTAGCCGGGCAAACGTGCTGCATTTGATTCGGCGACACCCGTCTCGACACCTCACGTTGTTGACGGTTCCTTCGCCGTTGTTCCTTGAAGAGACCCAAGCCTTCCTTGGCTACGTGACAATATAAGCGGTGTTCTACGCTGCGAAGCCTCTCCCGGGCTACGGTAAAAGACCAAATGCGGGTCTTTAAAGAGTGCCAAACAGGGTATTTATTTATTTATTTATTTATTTATTTATTTATTTATTTATTTATTTATTTATTTATTTATTTATTTATTTGCACACTCAGCTACTCAGCTACTTGCTACTAAGTTCTACCGTTAGAGAGGGTAGTGGGCTTGAAAAAAAAAAACAGACTGGAAGAATAATTAAAAAAAAAAACTGTGGTTGATTCCTCTGACATAGGAATCAGTAAAGACGAAAGTGAAATGTGCAGCGAAATCTGCAGCTGAGCATGATTTCCGGGTCGGCGGCTGTATTGTGGGTGTGTTTGCCGAGCGACGTCCTGCGGGCGGGTCGTTTCGGCAAAGGTGTACTGGCGTCATTTCCGTGACGAATATGACGTCAGTGAGATCTTGAGGAGTCGCACGAACAACCCTAAGTAAAACGTACTGACGATGATGATGATTATGATGATGATTGCTATTGGTTTCCACTTTGTAGCGGGGTGATGGCATGTCATCTTACCAAAAAGGACTAATTTACCTATGTTTTACACTCTTGGTTTAATACTAGCGCTGCTTAGGGCAGGCACAAAAAGTTTATTAGGCACAAAATACTTTTTTTCTGTTACAGGTGGTAACTGTCCTAGGCAATATTCCCCTCTCTGCTTTTCGTCCGCCCGAATTGTAATCTTCTTTTCGGCCCCTCGACAGCCTTGAATTTAACTTCCTCTGTGATACCCTTAAATCGGAGGGCTTCCGGAAGCCGAATATTTCTCTCGCGTAGATTTGGATGGATACCCTCACATTCTAACACTATGTACCGCATAGTCTCTGTTTTTTTTCCGCAGACCACACATACCCCATCATTTTGTGAATACTTCCCCACAAAACTCTTAGTTCGCAGGCAACCTGCTCTAGCCTCGAAAAGCAAAGCACTGCCCTGGGAATTATCGTAAAAATTTTCCTTTGTGATGTTCAATTTCTCAGCCCTGTACATTTCTAACGACGTTTTAGCTTCCATTTTTTCCCTCCATTTATTCGCTTCAATCTGCCTTGCCTCTTTTTTGGTTAAATTGGCTGTTTTGGATTCTCCACTGTTCTTTCCGTATTTCATCGTTAGCCTTCTAGTCTTTATTAACCATTGCGTGTCCACGCTTTTCAAGTATAGGTACCTAAAAACCTTAGCTGCCCACCTTCGTTGATCCATAGTACTATTTAGTACTAAAGTTTGCTTCCCTGCAAGAAGACCCTGTGTGCAGGGGTGCACCCTATACAGGCCGCTTGCTTCGTTGTACCGGCGTCACTTCCGCGACGGATATGACGTCAGCGAAATCTTTGTGTGTCCCAGAGTAAAACACTTTCGTGTTCAAAAACATTGCTTCGTGTCCACGCCATTAAAATCGCGAACGAACTGGCACACATAAACCACTCATACATTCAAAGAGCTTGGCGTATGCGCAACATGAAACGGGACTCACTCTTTTTGCGCAGCCACTTAGTAGAAGGGGTAACTTCCGATCGTACCATGAGCTCTGCTATGCTACGCACCCCTAGTGGTGCAGCGCCGGCATAGGAAACCGTGAGAGGCGCTGACAAGGCGGTTCTACCGAAATATTCTTTCTTAATCCGCATGAACGCCGGGCATTACCGACTCAGCGAAGTCGCTTTTAACCCACTGCTCCGCCGAGCGAACTGATGTTTACTGTATGCTATATTAGGACGCAGTCGTACTCGGCGTGATGATAACTCGCAGGAGTTTTACAGCACACGGTGTCGCACCAGGGCGTTTTTTTTCTCGTCCGCTCCATTCTGACAGCCCTGACCGCAATGCTCGGAAAAGCCGTCGACTTCAGCGTGCGCGCTTTTTTTCCGATCACTCGCGCTCGCACTTCGCTATTTATCGACCGGAAAGCGAGCGAACGCGCAACAGCTTACGTCGCCCGGCAGGCAGTCTTTTAAGAGGCCGTCGAAACTGTCCGATATGCGCGCCGAACGAGGCACGCCCTTGCATCGGCGCGACGGCTGCGCTCCCAATTTTCCGCGATTATCGCGCCTCGGTACCGTGAACAAAGCGGCCCCGGAGGGACAGCCGCCTTGCTCGCGCGTTCCTTTTTTTCGAGGCTTTTATTTTTGGGCTTGCCGGTACGTCTATAACGGTCGCTGGAAAGCGAACGGCGGTTCCTTGCGTGGCATCCAGGAAGCGCAGCCCGGAGGATATGAACGTTACTCGGGAGACGTGTTCTTTTTATCCGAAGTCGGGCCCATGCCCGAGTCAACGAGACGGTTAAAAGAAAATAAAAAGACGCCTTCGTGTTATAATGGACAACCGCCAATTCGAGATGGTGTGGTGGGTGCGGTGTAAGTATGACGAAGCCTATTATGGAAAGTGACAGACGCGAGCCACAACGAACTTCTGCACGAACCCTAATCACGGTTTACTGCGCTCGGTACTCACAATAGGGGACAGCAGGAAAACGCCCCAAGAGTTTTCTCCCTACACAGCTGGTACGAGGCTTGTCCAGAACACAGAATTCGTACTTTCAGCCTCTCAGCTTTTAAATTTCGTGTCAGTAGTCCTTTAAGCGGGTGCATTAGCCCTTCTCACGCTCGATTCCTGGCCAATCCCCCACGTGGGTATGTGCCAGGTCGGCGGCCAGGCAGCGCGCGCCCATCTCCCCCCGTTGCTAAGGAAGACGACGAGATTCCTGGCCAATCCCCCACGTGGGTATGCTATGCGGACATCGCCGGTGGACGCAGGTTCAGGGTCGCTTAAGAAGTGCATTCGCACTTAAAATGCTTGCAGAACGTAGTCACCCAACACACCCAGTACTTAGATTATGGTGTCCCAAAGTACATCAGCCAAACCTTACTGCTCTACGTTCATCACATAACTTGTAAACTCGCTCAAAAGATTTTTCTCTCTTTCCAGGTTTTGACGTTCTTCGTCGGCTTGAATTACGTCACTAAGGTCACGTAGCGGCTGTTGGCCGGTTTTCCCTTAGTTTCGGCAATGAACGCTTTTCGATAGCAAGATCAAAAAAAAAAAAAAAAGCCACGAAAACAAAGCAGAAATGCAAGGTGTATCTGGTGCGACGAGAAAATCACGCAGTGCCGCTCCGTGCTGGCGATAACTGTAGCTTTCGCAGTGGTTCCAGACGCGAAGGAAAGAGTGAAAGCGCTTATCGAAAGCATTGCAGGGTCTCTTTAAATCGCACTCTCCTGCCATGCATCAAGGATGGAGTTGCGCTCTCGTTGGGGAGCGTTTCTCGCCACAATCAAAGATGATGGTTCAACTTCGCAACTAAGTATTTCGAAGGCTGGGCTTGTATTTTAATTCAATTTAAATAAATTAGAGTGATTAAGTATCGTCGTCATGATCTTCATCATACTCATCGGGGTAATAACCACAAAAATAATCATCGTCATCCCTATAGCGTCCACTACAAGACGAAACCTCTCCCTTGTTCCTGCCATGCGAATACCTAGTCTAGCCTTTGTCTTGGCAATTTTAAGTGAGAATGCACTTTATAAGCGACCCTGAATTCCGTTGACCGCCGTCCGTCCACATAGCAACAGCTGCGGGTGCGCGCGCTCCTCGTCTTCCTTGGCAACGGGGGGAGATGGCACATACCCACGGGGGGGATTGGCCAGGAATCTCCTCGTCTTCCTTGGCAACGGGGGGAGATGGGCGCGCGCTGCCTGGCCGCTGACATGGCACATACCCACGTGGGGGATTGGCCAGGAATCGGGCGTGAGAAGGGCTAATGCACCCGCTTAAAGGAGTACTGACACGAAATTTCAAAGCTGAGATCCGCTCTAGCAATCAAGTACAACGACAACACAAATAGGTGTCTGTGCATGGCACATACCCACGTGGGGGATTGGCCAGGAATCGGGCATGAGAAGGGCTAATGCACCCGCTTAAAGGAGTACTGACACGAAATTTCAAAGCTGAGATCCGCTCTAGCAATCAAGTACAACGACAACACAAATAGGTGTCTGTGAATAAATGCATCTTTTCTTCTTTCATCTCTCCGTCGAGTTGATTGTATTCATTCACCTATATTTTCATCTCAACTTGCACTTGTCGAAGGTGCCGTTTACGCACCTTCATTACCCTCTGCAATCTCAGTATGACATTTTTCACCTGCCAAATTGGGGACTGCCACGGGGATTGATCTGTGGCCACCACATAGACCCGTTGTCTGGTTTAAAGCGCTCAATACCTGCCTCGCGTAAAAAAAAGGTGCAGGTATTCGCACACATCGACTTCCTTACATTGGGGTGGGGTCTCAGTATACGAGTGCAGCCAAGCCACGCTTCCTCGATTAAAAAGTTCATCTTATTGCGTCTGTCGCGATAAAAAAGCCGTGCTATTCTTACAAACTTTATTGAAGGCGATAGTCTCGCTTGGCCTACTTAAACGTGAGAAGTTTGGTCTGCCTCGCGGCCCCTCCATTAAGCCGCCCGGCGAAATGTTAAGAAAATTCTGGAACGAGGCGCTTACACAGGCAAAAGATTTCCGAACTATTAAATCTGATAGACACTTCATGTTTGCAAACACTGTTCAGCAAAAAGAAAACATTCGCAGAATCGAAGGAAAACATAAATACATAACTGGCGCTACCACTGAGGCGTAATTTGTAATAGCAAACGCAAAAAACCCGTTAAAAACAATATTTCAGTGCCAACATACAACAAGGGCTTGCATTCGAGCCTCCAGGTCGTGCCTATAGCACCGAGCCAAACAGCAACAACAGGTCTCAACAGATGGCGCACAATTGAGCAGTGCGATAGCGGCAAAATTGAATTCAATTCAGCAAACTTATATTGCCGTCATCATGGGAGGACCGAGACGGGAGGGTAACAACATGAGGGATGGGCGGAGGTGAGAGGAGAGGAAAATACGTGGCAGGGGCGCCAAGAAACTGTCGTCTTTAGGCCTTTGCAGCGAGGTGAGCAGATACGCGACCATTTTATTACCGGGCGGTTCAGTCGAGTGACAGCGGACAGACAGACAGACAGACAGACAGACAGACAGACAGACAGACAGACAGACAGACAAAAACAGAAGCAGACCGACAGAAAGACCTATAGACACAGACAGACGGACAGACAGACAGACAGAGACATCGACACAGACACAGACCAACCGACAGACACAGGCACAGGCACAGGCAGATAGAAAAGACCGATAGGCACATAGACAGACGTGGAAAGACAGACAGACAAAAACAAAAGCAGACCGACAGAAAGACCAATAGACACAGACAGACAGACAGACAGACAGACAGACAGACAGACAGACAGACAGACAGACAGAGACACCGACACCGACCAACCGACTGACATAGGCACAGGCACAGGCAGACAGAAAAGACTGATAGGCACAGAGACAGACGTGGAAAGACAGACAGACAGACAGACAGACAGACAGACAGACAGACAGACAGACAGACAGACAGGGACACCGACATAGACAGACCGACAGACACAGGCACATGCAGACAGAAAAGACCGATAGGCACAGAGACAGACGTGGAAAGACAGACAGACAGAAACAGACACAGGCCGACAGAAAGACCATTAGGCACAGACAGACAGACAGACAGAGACACTGACACTGACAGACCGACCGACACATGCACAGGCGGACCGAAAAAACCGATAGGCACAGGCACAGTCATGGAAAGACATACATACATACATACATACATACATACATACATACATACATACATACAGACGGACAGACAGACAGACAGACAGAAACAGACGCAGACCGACAGAAAGACCAAGAGACACAGACAGACAGACAGAAAGAGGCGCCGACACACACTGACCGACAGACACAGGCACAGGCAGAAAGAAAAGACAGATAAGCACAGACACAGACGTGGAAAGACAGACAGACAGGAACAGACGCAGACCGATAGAAAGACCAATTGACACAAACAGACTAAGACACCGACACAGCCAGGCCAACAGACACAGCCACAGGCACACAGAAAAGACCTATAGACGCAGACACAGACATGGAAAGACAGACAGACAGACAGACAGACACTTTTTTGCAACGTTTGTGACCATACGGAGCCGAGTCATCGGGCCAAAATTCAGTTTTGCCGCCGCATCCGCGGTGTGCTCGTGTCAGCGTGCGCGTGTAATCTTCCCACGTGTCCTGTGACGAAACTACGGCCGCGCTGTTGTCACGCCGACTAGAGGCACGGCGGCGCTGCGACCAATGGATTTCTCGTACCCGTCTCGCGTAATTGGCTGGACAGGGAATGGACGGAGAAGACACAGAGACGACCTGGCTGCAGAAAGGCAACACCCACGAGACAGGAAGGCCTCATCACTAGGGGGAAAAAGTATATAGACCCAACTATGTCAAAGAGGATAACTAGAACAAAGTATGGCTACCCCACAACTTTCGTTTCTTTTGACAGGCGTCCGTCAGCACGCTGTTGTTGCGCTTGCGTACGCTTTGTTAGTGCTCCGGGCTGATGCACTTCACTTCCGTGCAACCCCGGTGTAATCGAAGAACGAAGGTTTTCTCAGTTGTCACTGTGTAAAACGTAACAGGAGCACCTTCATAAGGCGTGCTGACATTGCTACTAAGCTTGCTAAAACAAAAGACAGAGGGCACCCACGCGTGTCTCATGGGTTGTGGATGAGAAATCGGTAATGTTCAACTTAACCTATTTTAATGCTTCGGCTAGGTTGGCAATGGGAATTTGTGAAGCGGCCATGAGGCTTTCACACCAGCTGTTATCGTCAGTAGCCAATCCCTTGTAGTGGGCGTGTCAGGATTTTGGTTGGGAAGGTTGAAATCGCAGCAAAATGGGAGTTGGTTTAATGGCCGTTAACTTATGGACGTTCCGGCCATTCTCTCTTTAGCTATGACCATGGTTATCGCTACAGTTATAGTTAGATGTGGCTAAAAGCTGTTAGCCACATCTAAGTATAACTGCCCCAGTCGAATATAATTCCTTTTCTGAACTGTAAGGTGTTTGACGAGTGCCTTTGTGCCCCTATGGCGTCGGCGGAAATCAGCCGCCCCTCCGTCGGAGAAACCCATTGTTGCCGGCACTTCTTTCATTTCCCGCCGACCCTGGCAGCTCGGCGTGTTAAAGGCCGGACCTGCACCGGCACGTACACGCCGCGTTGCCAACGGGGCTCGTTCTCACGTTTGTCAACTGCGCGGCAGTCGCCGCACAAGTGCCGTCGCGTTGCGCAGCCGTTGGCCAAGGGAAGCCCTTTCTCTTACTTCTTTCAATCGACGTGTTTCTCTTTCAAACAGAGATTCGAGGAAATTGGTCAACAGCCGCACGGAATGCGGCCGGCCTGGACGGCTGCAGTTGTGCGCCTCGCCGGACGCCACTGAACAATACGCGGAGCAGCGAGCAGCCCGTTGTTGTACACCGTCGTCGTCGTAGTCGCGCAATTCGTTTTCCCTCTCTCTCGTTTCCCAGCTCCGCTTGTGAGGCGGATACCGAAGTCTCGTCTGCGCGGTCCTCGAATGAGCGTGTCCGTCCAGGCACAATAGGGGAGGGAACGCAACGCTCGAGACTGTCCGACGCTGATGCCAGGACGCGCGTTGTCGAGGTTGCGCCGAGTTGTCGCCGAAGGCTAGCTGGTTATGGAACCGGCGTAGCCAGGCTCTGTCGCGTTAAGAGCCGTGACTGATGGTTTCTTTGTGCCAATCAGGTTCCTACGGGATTTGTTAATTCAAGGGCGGGCTTAAAAATCGTCATGGTGGTGGTACGAAAGCGTTTGCACATGTGAAAATTCCTAGCAGGCTAGTTCGTTTATGTTAGAAATACATTGCTTATGTACCGAAATAAAAAATAAAACTCGCTTGCTGGGCTATTGCAAACTGGCTAAAGTAAAGTTTCCTTCTTGGTTGGGTTTCCTTCCAGCACATCAGTAATATATTTCAAGAAAAAAAAAACAAGCTACGCTGTTAGGAACATGTTCATGGACCTGCACACCTTTTCGCATGGATGGTTTCCAAGTACGTGGGTACTTACGATTGGTGGCCGCATTCCGACAGGCGGTGACAACTAAGAATTTCAAATTGCGTCAAAACCCAGTCTAAAATGACGACAAGAAAAAATATCCTGTAGATTTTCGTATTTTTGCCTGTCGTACTGTCGTCCTGTCGTATCCTTGTCGTGTCGTTCTTCTGATGTTCTGTCGTGCCGTATTCCTGTCTTGTGTTGATCAAGATGTTCCATCAGTAGTTGTACATGGTTCGAACGTTATTGCCTATTGCAAAGAGTAGCTTAAAGGCAACACATTTTTTAACGGACAACACCAGGTAAATTCATTCCAAGTGATGGAATGCAGTGTACGCGTACGTAGTCTAACATATTACTTCACATTGAAGTGGACTTTGGTTTTTCCGTTGACTAGTAATGGTAAATCAGCAAACTAGTTCTCCTGTACTCTCCTGCCACGTCCCCAATTTTAAAATTGTGTTTCATTTCTGTATTGAATGCATGCAGACGACTGGTTAAGATGTTTCTGTTCCATAAGAGGAAAGAAACCAACAGCTGCAAAGCTCTCGTCATCAGAGAATTGTCTTGTTGCTGCTACTGTCTTTTGTGAGGACAGCTTGTCTTGTTGCTGCTACTGTCTTTTGTGTGAACAGCTTCATGTATTGCGACGACCTATTTTGTCATGGCAGCCGCCTTTGTAGTGACTACAAGGTTCTGTCGTCACGACAGTCGGATTTGTTACTACAGCATTTCTGTCGTAGTTCTGTTGTAACAACAGACGTCACGACAGATGGCTATGTCACGATAGCATGATGGCTGTCATAGCGACAGGTAGTTCTGTTGTGACGACAGGAATGTTTGTCGTTGAGAAAATTGATTGCAGCGTTTCACACACCGACGCAACTCAGGCGATGAGGCGCGCCGTAGTGGAGGGCTCCGGATTAATTTCGACCACTTGGTGATCTTTACCGTGCGCCGAAATCTCGTACGCACGGGCGCTTTTGCTTTTCGCCTCCATCAGAAAAGCGGCCGCCGCGGCCGGGAATCGAATACGCGACCTCGTACTCAGCAGCGCAACGCCTTAGCCACTGAGCCACCACGGCGGGTTGTCGTTGAGAAAATTGTTTTTGTCGTTGCGACGTAAACGCGTGTCGTAACAACAGGACGTCTGCTGTCACAACAAAGTTTTTTGTCGAACGACAGGAATTTTTATTAGGGTTCTGCGGTATTCCTGTTGTCATTTCAGAGTGGGAGGGCACTTAAATAACATAAGTAATGACACTGTATCTTTTTATTATCTTTTTAATCGACCAAGTTAGCCCTAATTGGATTACTGATAGTAGTAGTGGAGGAAAAGCTACAGAAATTACGCTCATTTCTAAAAAATTCGTTTGTTGTGGTCGGAAATGCATCCAAAGTGCAGCGTTATGCCTTTCAGCGGGTCAGCACAGTGGCGCTCTGCAGGGCGCAAGAACACTTTGCTGAAATGGTTTTTGGTTGAAAAACCCTTGCGTGGTCGCCAAAATTACCGGGTGCGGTGGGTGATATAGTCCGCCGCATAAGTTCGACGAAGTGGCACGAGTTTGTCAGGTAAATGCGTATATTCCAGCAATGAACCCCGTATATACAGTCATCGCCAAAATTTTTTAGGCCAAGACTAAGTGCATAGGCCGCAAAAAATTCAATGTACAAGCTTACGTCTCGAGCGAAGCTACGAAGTTTTATTCCGGATAGCCAGAGAAAACACGTTTCTTTCTTGCTGTGGTAAAATCATTTTGTCTAAGTTAAAGGTGAAGCTCATTCTTTAAACGCTTTGAGGTCCGGAAGGTTTACGCTTGGCATAGAAAAGTTTGACAAAGACTGTACACGGCGGTTATTGCCAAGTTAGTATACTCGTGTCGTTGTGGTGAGGATGATCCCCGAACAAACGGCTGACGTAGACAAGTAAACAACGCTATGTCGATTTCGACACTTCGTTCGAATTACGGCCTTCTAGCTTTTTATTAGTTACAAGCGTTTGCTAGGCTATATTTAAGTTTACCTGAACGTTCCCTCCGTTTCTTGCCTAGCTTAAACTTCCTCTAGGTGGCACAGTGCGGCACATACCCAGGATATGTGTCACTTTCTGTTTCGCAGTTCTAAGTTTCAGACCAAGGAGCACGCTTATAGAAACCAAAACTATACCGTGGAGCAACACAGCAGTATAGAGAGAAGTGGGCAGATCGCAAGTCTGATGAGAAACCGAGGGCGAAACAACGCGGCGGGAGGAACCTCGTTTTGGTTCCGTGACTACATGAGACGACGATTACGACGACGACGACGACAGGAGACGCCAACAGTCCCAGGCCCTAAGGGCTTTTTGCCGTTAAAAGGCCAGGACAACGGAAAAAGGTTGTCGCTAGTGTGTTGTTTTCTCTTTACCATTCCAGTCTCATTATTCCTTACTGACCCGTCGGGACGTCTGTACACGCAAAAAGATGTCCCACCAGAGTGGGGTGAACAGAGGACTTCCGCTCAGCCCATCTATTACTTCTTTTAGCTACCGAAACGGGGCGTGGAGCAACGAAGATTGTGGAATTTCCGGATATGTCCAGCCTTTTTTAAAAACAGCGAAGCTGTTTATCTAATTGAAATTTTTTTGTGTGTCCACAGTTAAAAATACCAAGAAATTGCCGAGCGCGCCCACGTGAGCACGGGCCCCGCGGCGACCACCGGGCAGTTTACAAAACCAGGAAAATGCCGCGCGCTCGTGTGTGCGTGCCTCGCGGAGACCGCCCAGCGTCCCCGGCGCCCGTTTGTCAGCCCAAGGCTTCCAACCATACGTAATTATTGAGATAAGCTGAGATTCACAAAATTAAAAAGCTCCAGCATTCCCCGTAATCGTATCAACACTTGCTCGGGACGAGAAACACAAGTCATAGGGTACGCTTTCCAAGGTTATGTCAAATGATTATCACTGCAAAAAAAAAAATGAAAAAGCTCACATATATAGCAAAAAATGATGACATATGCAGCAGCGAAGATGAAGCAAATCGGCTGCAATCGTCAACTTAAACCTTCCTGTTGGTCGTGAAGGTTGCGTACAGCTTCGATACCTTCAAGTTATACGCTTTAGTGTGAACTTCCTTCATTTTTTAGCATTGTAACAGTCAACAAGGACGCGTCGAGCTAAAACAGGTGCCTCAGAGAGTTTCCAGCGGCGCTTCCTGCTCTTTCGCCTAATCGAATTCGCCCGAAAATTAGCATCGCCACAATGTGCCCTCTCAAACATCTCCCTGTCTGTCTCGCCCCGTTTCACGACTTCCCCCGTCGTCCACTTGCAGAGCATCGGCGGCAGGGCGTGTCCTTGAGTGAGCGGGCACGGCGGGTAGGCGCGCACGCATGCACTGCCCCCCATCTCGGAAGAGCGCACACCGGCCTTGACACGCGGCGCAGCGCCTCAAGTCCCGTTTCGCCGTCGGCGGGGAATCCTCCGTTTCGCGCGCCCTATTATGCTGCCGCCACGAGCTGGCCGGGCACCGTTATAACGGCAACGCTTCGTGCCGCTATTACGCGTTCGCTGTGACCGTGCAGCATTTCCTTTTTCCCCGTGAGCCGTCAGGGAGAAGACGCGATGCACGCCCCTTCTTTGTGGGAGTGGTGAACAAAACACTTCCTCCTCTTCTTCGATGTGCGAGTGTAGGCCGCGCCTGTAATGCGGAAAGTATTTGCGACAGCTGTTGGCGAAGGAGCCGTTGTCCCTATATAGCTTATACCGGGCCGTTGGAGTTGTCGCTGGTTGACAAATTGAGCTCTTCGGCAACGTTGTCTTGTACGCCTCGCCAGCGCGACGACTCTAACCATGAACCCGCCGCGGTGGCTCAGTGGCTAAGGCGTTGCGCTGCTGAGCACGAGGTCGCGGGTTCGATTCCCGGCCGCGGTGGCCGCTTTTCTGATGGAGGCGAAAAGCAAAAACGTCCGTGTGTACGAGATTTCGGCGCACGTTAAAGATCCCCAGGTGGTCAAAATTAATCCGGAGCCCTCCACTACGGCGCGCCTCATCGCCTACGTTGCGTCGGCGCGTTAAACCCCACAATCAATCAATCGACTCTAACCATGAAAATAAACATTGATTGATTTTAGGGTTTAACGCGTCGACGCAACGCAGGCGATGGGCCGCGCCGTAGTGGAAGGCTCCGGATTAATTTTGACCACCTGGGGATCTTTAACGTGCGCCGAAATCTCGTACACACGGGCGTTTTTGCTTTTCGCCTCCATCAGAAAAGCGGCCGCCGCGGCCGGGAAACGAACCCGCGACCTCGTGCTCAGCAGCGCAGCGCATGAAAATAAACAATTTGATTGGGAAGACTGCTAGGTATTATGGCCGCTCGGCGACGGGAAGACTCCCCCGTCCATGAATGCCTGTGCTACCGCAGTCAGCCGCGCTCTGGCGTGCGGGATCCTAATCTGAATGGCAGCATTAATTTCAGGGATATTATCAATTAAACCCCATTGCCGAGTATTGCAGGGTGCTCACAACAGTTAGGGCACATGCACGCACTCACGAGGGAACTCACATACGCTATGAGCACGTGAGTGAGTTCCCACGAGTGAGTCTGTATTCGTGACAGAGCTAACGCTCCTGAGTCCACTTCCCAATCATCATGCATCTTTGAAAACTACTTCAGCACCGTACGCTCACAGGAGTTGGCGTGAGTGCACTCACAACTGAGCACACTTAACTGCTGCAAAGAGAGACGGAAACGAGGGAAGAATTTTCACGTGCACTTTAATGCCGTTAGCAGTGGGACAGATCACGAAGTTTAGCTCTTTAATGTTGATGGCGGCCATCAACGCACACACAAGCGGGCATTCGGGGGACCAGTTTTAAAGTGAAAGCTTTCTTAGTGGGAAGGGTGGCGTTCGGTCAATAATTATGCATTGTTTGATAGATAGTTGGCTCCCCGAAAGGCTCCGATAGGTTTCTGCACATACGGCACGTTCGTAAAACCAAGCCTCCATTGTGTCAAAACGGTTACTTAATTTTTTTTTTAAGAACGGTTCTAGTTAGGACAATGCACGCATCGATCACGAAGGAGTACAATAGCATACATTTATCTCATATACCACGTATGTGTATACTTTTAGATCAAGTAGGTTGTAGTTTTATACAACCGCCTTAGTTTAGATCGTTCACAGATGCGTTTGCGTAGTGCGCGAAAAATCGTAGCATGGATTCATCCTTCGTTTGTGATCTGGGCCTTCGAAGGATCGACGATCGGTTGGACGCTCTTTCAGGGAAGGCTTTCACGAACTTTTGACGCAGTTGTGACGCCAGAAAGCTTTCGCGCGAATCTCAACTTTATTTATGACAGGAGGGTGAAGTGTTTCCCTGCGGGATCAATTAAACGACAACGTCCACTCGTAACTGATTCGGTATTCATACATCGAGTCGCGTAAGAGCAAAATATGTAAGTTCGACGACTGCGCACTGATTTAGTAACTCCGAAAATTCCGCAGCATGTGTATTGCTAATTCAGGGGTGATGCTAGCTAATGAAACTCTCGTACAACGTAAATGCATTATCGCGTGTCTGCTGTGGGCATCAGTTACTGAAGCATAGGCAGATAGACCCTAGCAGTGTTTTCGTTCGTACGAATTGCACGCTCCTATTAAGCAGCGCCTCCGGCCTGCCCAGTGACTTTTGGAGCGTCGTGTTCGGCTTGTATGGGCGCCCACGTCCCGATGGAGCGGGGCTCCATTCATTCTTTACCTGCTGGCCTGTCCACACGAAAACGAAAGGTGCGCCTCACAGCCGGAAAACACCACCTAGATGAGAATGCCCTCGCAGCGATGTGTCACCCTAGCGAATCAAAATGGCGTGTTGTTAAGCCTTTTATAATTACCTAAACCATGCAAACATGGCGAACTGGACCGAGAATCAGTCGACGGGAAAGACGTGAACGTCTATGAAGGGGATTCGTACGTGTCGCTCCCATCTTTGAGGCGACGGTATGCCGAGAGGATGGCGCCGGCGGAGGCCGGCCGTGTTTCTCACGACCCCACGGTGGCCCTGCCGAACCGAAGTGACCTGCAGGGCACCAGGGGGCGTGGGCGCTCCTAGCTGCACAACGAAACGGCGACCCACGCCAGGCTATCCCGCAATCTGGCCACTCGGAATGAGAGAACGCTTACGCGCGGCCCTACGTTTATCCTGCAGCTTGGCGCTCCAGAGCAGGCAGCTACCAAGTAAGAGTGTTTTTGAGCTTTCCCAAACGCTTATCACTTTGGTTAATAGCCTCTGGAGCAACGCTTTCGAGGTGAGGCGATAGCCTCCGTACTGCGGCCATTATAAGTGGAATCAATCGAAGGCTTTCAAGTTTTCTTGACGGCCCAAGCCGTTGAAACACAGTCGGCGTGGCAAAACGAAATTGTTCACTCATGCTGAGGAAATGACGCGGTGTACGGCCAATTCCAAGGCTGTCTATTATACAGAATAGGACGCTCTAGAGGGGGCATTGCTCCTCGAAATAAGGAAAAGAAAAGCTTCGGAAGTTCAGTGATCAAATGTTTAGCCTGATTGACAGGCAACACGGACACGTTTTTTTTTTGTGTGTATGACGTTTTCCAAGCTTTGTAACCTTTTCTCTGCCTTGCGTAATCCCTGGATGATATGCGTAAATTCTTTTGCATACTCAATTACCTTCACGTCAAGAGACCCGAGGGTTGCCATATTAGTTGTTTCGTCACCTGTATTCCAGTGTTGATGAGCCCGCAAAAAATGGTGCTCGTTAAAATTAAGGAAGACATTCTTAAACCTTTATATGAGATTACTCTAAAGCGCCATCACGACGCAGAGGGATACCGTAGTTGCATAACGGCTAGCATAATGTGGGATAGACTTCAAGGCAGAGCAGTGGGATCCTGACGCCAACGAGAAAAAGAGCACAGAATCACAGAAAACAAGTCAGGCCTTCGTGTATCCGTGTGAAGAATGATTGGCACTTAATCCCACCAGCACTATCGCGGATGCTTGGTACAGGGGAACGATGACATCAGTTGCGTTACGTTCCGCCAGTCTTGGGAGACAGTGACGTTCCATCATGGCCACGATGATTAACAACGGCGTTGCATCGATTGCTTCAATGGACTGAGGAATGGCACACGGATTGTCGTTCCTCGTTACGGACAGCTTCGCTTGCTACGAGACATGCATAATGAAGCCACTCCTCGTGGCCCCACTCTTGATTGAAGATTGAGAACGTAAAAATATATGTACGTTTACTGTTTTTCACGAAGAAATTGGGGCTAATTGGTGAAGCGACTCCGACATGGCGAAACGCGCGACAAGACGGGGAGACAAGAAATGTCAAGTGCTCGTCCTGTGTAACTGACCTTTCTTGTGTCCTCGTCTTGTGTTTCTTACCATGTCGAAATATTTTTGTAACGTGAGCTAGACTGGCCGAGATTGAGCAGTTTCGCGTAGTTCCTGGAGAGCCGTGCTGCGCATGCGCCAGAAACAGTGACGCCTCACGGGCACAGCTGGCGCGGCGGAGCCGCCACCGCCGCCGCGATTGGATTGGATTGGATTGGAAATCCTTTTAGCAGCAGTAAGCATGATAATCAGCCAATCCTAGACAACCAAAGCGCCTAAACGAATAACCAGCTGAACCTTAGCACAGGCTGCGTACATCCTGGCATAGCCGAGCTAAGCCACTGCTTTTTTTTTTTTTTTTTGCGCACTCCAGGTAGGTGGTTAACACGGGAGTAATGACAGGTTCGACGACGAACCTACGAAGATGAACAGCGTGTAACCCATACATGGCTTCCAACTTTCGTCATCACAAATCTGAAATCACCAAGCCGGAACCCTCTTCTCTGGCCCCTTGCAGAGAAGCGGGCTTTTCCCGAACGGCAGTTAAATCCCCGCCTGACTTCTTCGCCGATAAGGTTTGAACATGGCCTCCTGTCACGCAGTCATCGCTTTCCGGCACCTCCGGCGCTCCCGCGTTTCCAGCGCGGCGACGGCTTTTAACCCCCGTGGGTGGCGGCGCGGCTCTAACGGTCCCCGTGCCGTACGTTCTCACCAAGTTGCGTGCAGTACGTCCAAAGGCTGAGCGCGACGGAGCCATGCATTGAAACCGCAAGAAATCGCACGAGCGGACGTGAACGGCGTGCACCAATCATGTGTCGGGTTTCCGGAAGTTGTTCCGCGCGGGGTGCCGGGAGGTCCCAAAAAGACAGCGAAACGACTCTTGGGCAGTAGGTGCTCTCCATCCCAAAATGATAGGGCGTCACTTAAAACACCTCGTACTTAAACGGTTTTCCTGGTAGGGCCCTAGAACGTTTAAGAGCGAAATATTAACATCTACCAGACTTAGGTGTACTGCGAAAGCGAATGCTGTCAACCATGACATTGAGTCGCGCGGGAACGTACTTTTATTTGTACACGAGATGCTAGGGACATTCAAAAACTCGGCCTCAGCAAAAGCAAAACAAAATTCAGCCTTCCTTATTCCTTTACGTAGTTTTCGAATCCCGCATTAAAACTGTCGGGACGAATGCTAGTGTCACGTTCTGACACGAAGTAGCGCCACCTTTCCTACTTCGGAAAGTTTAGCTCGAAATTAAAATCATTTTCGACGATTAATTTAGAAGTTCCTTGTGGTTACCTAAGTATATAAGACACCGGCTTTCATATGAGCTAGAGGGCACGCAGTGCACAGACAAAAAAGTAGCAGTGGCTTAGCTCGGCTATGCCAAATATACGTGGCGTGAGCTAAAGTTCAGCTGGTTATTCTTAGTTTTCCTCGTTGTCTAGGGTTAGCTGATTATCATGGTTACCGCTGCTAAAACTATTTCCAATCCAATCCAATCCAATCCAATCCAATCCAATTGAATCCAATCCAATTGAATCCAATCTAATCCAATCGGCGTGGCCGCGACGGCGGCGGTGGCTCCGGCACGCCAGCTATGCGCCATGAAACGTTACTGCTCCTCGCGCATGCGCAGCACGGCTCCCCAGGATCCACGCGAAACTGCTCAACCTCGGCCAGTGTAGCTCACGCTACAAAACAGTCGTCTGTCCCTTTCAAGAAAACGTCAGCGCTGCACCGAACTAGCCGCGGCGATTATAACGGTACTAAGCACGCTCGTTTCAACCGGTTACAGAGCGTCTGCCTCGGCGCGTCGCGCGCGCATTCCGAAGATCCCCCGAGGGCGCGCCCCATTCGCGCGGCCCGAGACGGCACAAGGACGGACTGGAAGGACGCCACCACCGCCTCGTCTTCGTCGTCTCCGCCGCTGATGCCACTCCGCTGCTGCGCCGCCTGGAGTGCGACGATTGTTGGGCGATTTGTACTGTTCGAGAAGGCGCACCGGAGAGTTTTTAGCGTACACGGGACCGCCGGATTTTCCTTTCGCCTAGCGATATGAAGCTTCGCCTTAAAACCGAATGTTATTTCGGCAAGGGTAACTGACTGGTGGTGAATTACAGGTACGAACAATTTAGAGACACGTATAGTAAGTGGCAGTGCACAGGGGCACGAAAATAGTGAAAGAAGACTAAAAGACCTTACACACAGACAGACGTGACGTCGTGCGTCCTTTCTATGTGCTATGTATAATGCCCGTCACTCATGTGATGAGCGCAAACACACACCGCTATCTCGCATGAATATGGAGATCCCAGCGGCAGTAACGGGAGTAGCCGGTCATTTGAAGACAACGCGCCATGCCGTTTGTTCGTACGGACAAACGTGTGGGAGCAGGCGTACGTAGTATTGTACGGTAAAACTTTTCACGGTTTTGCGTGCATCTAAGAGGTGTGGCTACGCGGTTTACCGGTGCGTGGCATATACAACAAGCGATGTCTCTCAGAATGAGGAAGCAGTGGAGTTTAATTCTGTCGCCACCGGCATGCCTAGCTGTATCAGGAAAGGGACAGTGATTGCGCGCCTTAACGGGAACTATGGTGCCTCATTCCGCTCCTTGCACTTGCGTGAAGAACTAAGTGGTCCTTCAGATTTGTGTGATTACTGATTTGTTGGAGTGGCTGGTAGATGTTTAAGATGGAGAGATTGAATAATATGGGGGAAAGGACGGGGCCTTGCGGCACGCCTTTTATTGTAAGTGATATCGAGCCGAATCTTCGTGAGGGGCAGTTCTCTGTTGGCCGTCTCTCTACTCCCTTCAGAGGCAGCGATTTTCAGGTTGGTCAGCTCATCCTGATGAAGCACTCACAAACACTAGATGAGATACATATGCAAAGCTCGAGCTATTTGAAAGGCACTGCAGTGGTAAGCCCCCAGCATTGCGAACCGGCTACTATCGCATCCCGCCATCGCATCTGAGCGTCCGGCCACCGTTACCTCACCGGTCTTCTCTTACCCCGTCCACGCAGTTTATACTGAGGACGATAAAGCGATACCAACACGTCCGCCCCGCTGGTTATCCTGTCTCATTGCTCATCTCGCAGCGCGCAGTGAGCCTAGCGTCCCGGCAAAGCGTTACGTGCGAACGCAGCGTGCACGGCCGTGCAGGCGTTGTGGCCTCCGCTCGTCGGCTCTTCTTCCCGCAGCAGCGAGCCTGTCCACCCTCGTTAACCCGCGAGGCTCCGGCAGGTTGGCTGACCCGTATACGCGTCCGTCGGGGCCCCGTACTTTCTCTACGCCCCTTGTGCGTAATTGTGGGAAAGCCTGCGATCCGTACCACTGGAACGCCGTCTAGGTGAAGGAAGGCCTGTGGATTGTTTTTTGGCATTGGCAAACGAACGGACTGAGTGTCGCTTCTGCAGTGTCGTTTTGGCTTCTAACCTAATCGGAGACATCTCAGTGGGAGTTCCAAGAAGGGGGGAGTTAGCGTAGAAGAAGTGCCGGTTATCTCGGAGAGGTGCAGCGTCGCCGATCGCTTCCTTCTCCTGCGTTGCGGAGGACAGCCGGAATGCAAAGAGAGACAGGGTCCGCCGCTCTGGTCAACCAGGACGCGGCCGGACTCCAAGGACGTTTCGTGCCGCTCAAGTGAGAGAGGGAAAGTGTAAAGAGCAGGGCACCACCAAGAAGACGACCGGTTTCACCAGTGTCCTGTACGGTGGGCCCCCAGCTAGAAACCTACAGCTCGCGTGTTTTATTTAAATTAAGGCCCCTTCTGCCTGTGCGTGGAAGAATGCTGGCGCCCTCCTCGTGACGCTGCGAGTTTCTGTTTTTCTTTCTCAGCTTTTTTTTCTCCCACCGACCGACTTGTGGCGCATAAGTAATTGGAGATGGCTTTTGAAGAAGGTCGAAGAGTAATCCCGAGAGCTTAGCCGCGTTCGTCCACCAGCGTGGAAGACGTTCCCGTTAAAGGCCATGCATATGTGAAGAGGGAGAGCGGTTGTTGTTGCGTAATGGTTACAGGGTGAATGCGGTGCGCGCGGCAAATTGGACGCCCGCACGCGGAGGATCAACTTTGCATGAATGCTGCGGAGAATGACGGAGCCGACGTGTTTATCCTTCTAATGAACACCTCAAGAAGGTTTCGTAACTCCGGGCTGGTCACTGGGAACCAAAGGCCACTGATCTCACGGAGGATCAAAATAAAAATGTTTGAAAATGAGAAGCAACGTCACGTGCCCGTTCAGATAATGAAGGCCTCAGCTCGCTCGTTCGTATGAGGGGTGACAAGAAGCGGCGCTGCAGGACGAAGACAGCAGTGACACGCGTTAATGGTTATAAGCCTCTCTGGCGTGTGGTCGGTCTTAAAAATTTACCGTCATTCGCAAAGTGTGAGATGGAGTTCCACGCGCAACCCACCCCTCTATAATTTCGCGCAATTTTTCATTGGTGAAGTGACCTGACGATGGGTTGTCGCCTATTCATGACGCATGAATTGGTGAGCGAGTTTTGTAAAAAAAGGGCGTATTTCTGTCGAGGTACACTACGAACATTTCAAGGTATTTGTTTGTGTAGAGCACGGTGTACGAATATTTGTGTAGAGGAAGCTTTTAATGCGAATAATAATGGCCCAAAGCAGCTTTTCACTGCGCTAGATGTTTTGTATTTAAATAATCGTCAAAGACATGCCATTAGTTAAGGCCGTGCAGCTGTTGCCCCCATATTATTCTTCTTATTCTAAAAACTTCCTGAGGCTCAAACGGCGCCAAATCCCCAGAAACATAAATGCGATCCAACCTCGCGTGACCTGTGCCCTGGAAGTGCGTGCATCATTCATTCAGCTTTATTCACTGTTGTTTTACATAGTTTTTCTCTGGTCTGCTGACCTTCAGGGTCATGCCTGAATCCTCTTCTCCTGCGATAAGCGGTTCGATGGTGCCGAACGTTAAGTTCAAGTGTATCGTATCGCACGCACGAATATCTCTGAACATAACCCGTAAACGTTTCGTTTAGCCTCTCCATCGCTGACGAAAGCGGTGCCCTCAAAGGTGTTTCCTTGTGCCCTGTTGAGTTCCCAAACCATATTTCGCTATCCTTAAGCTTCTCCCGCACTTCACAGCTTGCGGCACCCTAAGCTGGCCTTTCCCTCAAACTGTGGAGGGCGTCCCACTTGATGATTATATCCACTTGCTCTGAATTATATCCACTAGTTCTGAACCTATAGTTTTGAAATCGCCCAACGCTGGGTCATCACTGGTGACCACTGAGTGGTGACCGCTGGTGGGTCACTGATGGGTAGTCCACCAGCGATAACCCAACAGTGCACCACCATGAACAGTCAGTAGGTGACGCACCAAATGCCGTTTTGTCTTATTCAGGTGATCAACAGACAGACAGACAGACAGACAGACAGACAGACAGACAGACAGACAGACAGACAGACAGACAGATGTGTCACCGTTGACCTATAGAAAGACTATTATCTTCAAACGGGCACTGCTTCTTGCATAGACCACCCAAATATTCCCCCAATTCTTGATTTGATATGATTATGGCATTTAACGCGCCGACGCTACTGAGGTGATAAGGCGCACCGTAGTGGAGGACTCCGGATTAATTTCGGCCGCCTGGGGATCTTGGACATGAGTCGAAATCTCGACACAGGCGCTTTCGCTTTTCTTTTCACCTTCATCGAAAATGCAGCCACCGCGGCCGGGCTCGAACCCGAGTCCTTGGGCTCAGCTGCACAACCCCTTAGACACTAAGCCAGCGCAGTTGGTGCCGGCTTTCTTGCTTGCTTGCTACTAATCTTCTTAGAGAGACGGTTGATTTTTATATTTTATGCACTCGATAGGGTGCTCAGGAAAACGAAAGGTGCGTTTATTTCTGCTCCATAAAATGAATTGCTCGCCCATGCACACCCCTTCCCCAGTGCCGAGTAGCAATCCGGGCTCTAAGCCTGGATAACCTCTGGACCTTTCCTTTCGCTTTTCCCCTCCTCCTCCTATCAAGACGAATCGACACTTTGGGATGAGGCAGCCCTCGTCGCGTGGTTAAGGATTGGCTTGCACGCTGCAAGCCAATCCGTAAGTTTGTCCGTAAGCCTGTCCGTGCGCAGCAACACCAATGCACTGCACTCGCACTCCCCCCATATACAGGAATTTGCCTATCGCAGCGAATCAGCCGTGGCGGCTGCGAACCTAACCAGCGTCGACGAGATTACCGGCAGAGCGCTTTAGCCGACACTCCATTTATTGCTGTTCGTGCATCTTTTATCAGTACCTGCATTGGTGTAGCGTTTGCACGAGCCTGTTTTCCGTAATGTGCACTCCTTTTAGTGAAGGCAGTGCCGTAACCGGTACTTGTGAAACCTCCGGGGATATTTCTGATTGAAAGGAGACGCATCTGTCTCAATTTGATTGTGCGAGATTAAATAAATCTTCCTTTTACATTCTGGAAAGCTTGTGGTTCGTGCTCCTTTAAAACGGGGCCACCGGGCTCCGATGTGGCGCATTCTCAATCATTCGAAAAACTTCAAAAGTATATCATACCTTCCCACACCCGTATTATTCTTTGAGGTGTAGCCGACACAACAAGTCTGTAACGGAAACTTGAATAGACGTGGGAGAGGGCTTTGACCAGCTTCGACTTCAATGATCAGCGCCAGCCAGTGTTTAGAGCTGTTGAAGCTGGAAAACCTCAAGGGGTCTTGGACTGAGGATTCCTCCCCGTTGCTTTTCTCAACAAGCCCATTTACTCTCTCTCTCTTGGCAATATTTATTGATCGCAGGTTTTTCGTCCGGATCTCGTAGACGTGACGGCACTAGTTCAAACTTTCTTTGAATAACACAGGAAGAAACGTACGCGAAGCCACACTCAGAAACTGTCCACTTATTTTGTCTAGGAGCCCTGCTTTTTGAGAAGATGGTTTTGTCTGCAAATGCCACGTTCATTCTTTTTTGTATTTAGCTCCAGTCAAACTGAAACTACACTGGCAAATTTTCATGCCAGACGTTAATTTGTATTTTATGTGCACTCATGGACAAAAAAAGCCAACCCAAACATATGAACAACACGCTAAATTGGAAAATTTGATTGGTGAAGATCCCATAATTACGCAGTTGTCGTATATTTGGAAATTCACGTTTCCACACTTAGTTCCAATACGGAGTGATGCGACAAGTTCCCTTGCATAAAAGAAATTGCGGTATCATTGTGTTCTGTTTCATTATTACACGTTCTCATTTCTATTTCTAAATAACTGCACAACTGTCTGTCGCTTCCATGGAAAGATGCAATTTTGCTTTCAGCATGTAAAATGTTTACAGAGGTGAAGCGTACATTTGCAATGGTGTTTATGGTAATGGTAATGATACGCTTCCCACAAGAATCAAAACTAGAAAAACGAGACAAGCGAACATACCTTAAAGGGATCAAAACCTCTCCAAAATAGCACGACGATGTCCTGCAGCACCACCTTCAAGCACTCGCAGCAGGACAACGTCGTCTAAGCAGAAACCCTCTATTCACCTTAAAAGGACCCTGCAACACTTTCGATAAATGCTTTCAGTCTTTTTTTCGCCTCTGGAAGCAGTGCGAAAGCTTCACTTATCGCGAGTACGGAGCGGCAGTGCGTGATTTGCTCGTCGCACCAGATACGCCTTCCGTTTCTGCTTTGCTTTTCCTGCTTTATTTTGAAAGTTGCTATCGAAAAGCATGTATTGCCGCAACTGAAGGAAAACCGGCCACCAGCCGCTACATGGCCTCAGTGACGTAATTTGGGCCGTCGAAGAACGTCACGAGCGGGAAAGAGAAAAAATCTTTTGAGCGAGTTTCCAATTTATGCGATGGGCACAGAGCAGTAATTTTCAGCTGAGGTACTTTGCGACCCCCTCATCTAAGAACTGGGTGTGTTGGGTGACTACGTTCTGGAAGCATTTAGCTTCCCCCTTGTGCACTCTTTGTGACGTGCGCGAGGACCTGAACCACGTGCTATGTGAGTGTACGCGGTATAGAGCCGCCAGAACGTCCCTTTTAGTGTCCTTGGGTCTTCCGCTGTCTAGAGGCCTAACTCTCAGTGACGTGCTAGGCCCTTGGACGAACTCTAAACGAGCATCTCGAGCGACAAAAGCTCTACTGTCTTTCCTGCGAAGCACAGGACTTGATCAGACTTTTTAAACAGGACTCTCTTAATGAGCGCGTCATCTTCATCACAGTCATTATCATCATCTCTTCATCGATTTCATTTTTTTATATATACACATCTGGTGTAGCAAGCTAGGCGCCTTGGCCAGGCTAACCTCACCAGTATCATTAAAGACTATTCTCTCTCTCTCTCTCTAACATGTACAAAAAAAAGTTGAAACAAGTGTTGCAGGGTCCCTTTAATTGTCCATTGACCCGGACGCAACAAGCTGGCGTTCCTTGAGTATTCGCATTGCAAGGCAGTCAGTACAGCCTAGGAACGAAAAGAAAAAGAAGTTTCTCGTATCCCTTGAACTGCGAAAAAATGCCTGCGGGAATCACTGTCATTCGCTTCCTCACTATAAACCCCCGTGGAAGCCACTTTCCGTGACCATTGTAAAAAGCTAGAAGCGAATGGGTAGGAGAAGGTAGTAATTAATGCTCGAGGGAAATATACAAAAATTATCTTAATTAACGCCACTTAAGTGAGCCGTTGCGTTACTTCCGGAAATTATGCGTTTGTGTGCAAATACAGGACGTTACACGGTCTGCCCGTTCGCGCAATTTTTTATGTGTTTCTAACGGTTTTTTCCGGCATTCATTTATTCAATTCTTCGTTTTTTTGGGTGATGTACCCATGCATACTTTTTATTTTCTACTTCATTTTTCGCTAACGAAATATTGAGTTACGGTCGTTTTTCCTGCGAAACCATTTCTCGTGCTTCGAACATTGCCCGCACGTACCAAGGCATCTCTGCTCTCGGAAGCACAATAGAATCTGGCCCACCGGTAACAGCCGCGTCGCACTGAGTGAGAGCCGAATGGCCGTTTCTGTGCGCATTACGGAGAGGAAAATTCGCGTGTTGCAAGTCCAGTCACATAACGAACGATTCCGCGTGACCTTCACATTCAACGAAAGCGGCCTCGATCCCACTATAAGCTGAAAGTCCCGATGAAGGCGAGAGCACGGCGTCGTTCTTTTCTCCGACGGGGAATGTGGCTGTCACGAAGTGGCGGGAGGATTTAAACCGCAATCTATAGACCCCGTGATTACGGGCTGGGGTCACGGGGTTGGGCTGCTTGCTGCGGCGGAGTTAATCCTGACGGAATTACTGTGAGCAAATGGCGAGCCCAGGTGCGCCTAGGATAGGGCTAAGGGATCACACTTTTATCGAAGCCATACGCGGCTGGATTACAGGCTGTTGACCCAAGCAGACGCTTAACGAGTGCGCGCTTATATTTGACCTGCACGCACTTTGGGACCCGTATAGGCTGGTCGCAAAAATGGGACCGGAGTCACTGGCGTCAGTACAAGGAACGGTGGGTTTCCCTATCGTCCCGTGAGGGGGCAGGGCAACACCACCGCTAACTTGGTTGAAAAGATTATATGGGAGACTACTCTGGCAACACTGATCGCGCCGAGCGTGTCCAAACCCTCTCCAAACTCCAGGTCCCCCTCGGTGGAGTCGTGACGCTAGAGTGAATTAGAAAAAGTTCACTCTGTAATCACCTCACGACGGGGCCGCTACGGCTGCCTCTCCTTTGTAGATGCCTCTTTACGGACATGCTAACCTGCATTTCTTAAGGCGCCAACAACGTCGTCTTGAATAAACAACTGAACCCCACATGTTTACGCTGTACAGATATGGCTGTCATCGTAAATATGAAGTGGATGTTTTAGGTGAGCATCGGAATAATACAATTTTATTATTATTGAGTGCTGACTCAGCTAATATTAGGTGTAAATTTTAGTGTCTAGAGAAAATGCACCACAGGAGCTAAAGATGCAACCCTCCATGAATTCAAAGAAATAAAATACAATAAACCATAAGCCATTCTTCTCTGAGGATTGATGGCCAGCGAAGCTTGAGTCCTGATTATACACGGCGCTACCGTTACGGCGACAGAAGAGAAGGGAAAGAAGCGTCGCAGAGTGGGGGGTATCGCGTGAATGTTGCGTAATTGGGTATGGTTTGGGAATGCTTAATTGTTATTTCGTCTTTATTATTCTTATTTATTGAATGAAGGAGAAGCGAAGGCAAGGAGTGTAAAGTTAAAGTCTGTCTTTATTGCTTGGTGCCGTCAAGCAAAGCGTCAAGTCAAGCGAAAGCCAAGCAAAGACGCCCTTGACTGAATTCCGAACGCGCGCTCCGCCGCTTATATACACACCGCCCGCGTTCGAGGGAGAGGAGTACGGTGGAGAGACGCGCATGCGCACACTTCCGTACACAAGCGCGCGAACTTTCCACGCACCCACCACGCCGTTATCACGCGTACACGCCCTGCCGCCGTTACTGTTGAGCGCGACGCAGCGCACGGGTAGCTACGACGCATGCGCGCCCAGACGCGCTCCTCCCGCAGCGCCGCACCTGTTGTTGAGAGCGAGGGGGGTACGGGGGAGAGACGCGCACCTGCGCCTCGACGCGACGCGCATGCGCAGTGAGCGTGTGGACGGCGCCGACAACATCGACGAGTGACATCGCGAGCCTAAGAAATGCTCCGCATTTAAAAGGGGAACGGCAATTCGCCTTCATAAACGACGGGACTGCTTTCCTGAGGAAGCGTGAAAAAATGCCCTCACCGAAGAGCCTAGAACGCCGCCAAAAACGCGGCGGTGCGAACGTAATATGGCCGGTGCGGGCCGCAGAGCGATAAAGATTTGACCAACCTTCGTTATTTATTTACGCGAGACTCCACAGATTTTGAAACTTGTGCATATTATTAACTAATCTACCCAAGTTGCACATCCAAGTGACAAGACGGATAGGCGTGACGTCCAAATTAATGTTTTGAGCGGAGTGCGGCAAATAGCACACAAACTGAGGCGGGCACCTCGCGCTTCACAGACGCGTGAGTATTTGTTCGCGGACGTGAAAAGTATATGAAACCTTAGCCACTATTACGAATCAACCTACCGCAGTGCTTTGTGCAACACTCCTCGGCTGTGTGGCGAAACCCCCACTACGTGCGCCTTTCAAGTAGGCCCCTCCTGCCGTTGACTCACGCTTGCAGCCGACGGGTCCAAAGGCGTCGCTACATGTCTGGATCGCTGGCGCCTCGTTGTATGCGTGATTCAAACTTCGGTGGTGGCCGACGCAACACGCAGAGACTTGTCCGTAGGACGCGGAAGCTGTTGCGGAGACCTCCTCTCACCCCTCTCACGGACTCGCGTGCGCCGCTACTACCGATCGCTCACGAACTGTGGAAAGAGTGTTGTGTGCGTCTGTACCCTTCGTGTCGTGTGCACAATCTAGAGGGAATGCTTGTTTGACCGTTAGCGCTTTGGGTATAAATAAGACCCCCCAAGCGGTGTAGTTCATTCCTGTTTGAGGAGTGAATCAATGCTGTCACTCCACTCGAGCCCTGTACTGAAACCTCGCCCGTCCGGGCATTGCACTTGTCTGGCTTCGGCCATTCTCTCGCCATGAAGTAAACAAGTTAAGTTTGCCCTCGGCTTCTGGTCTTCTTCAAGGCAGCAACATTGGCTGGCCGCTCGCTTCACCACGCTACCACACGCATGTCGGAGGTGACGGAGCTCGGCTCGGGTACGCCTTCCCGTATGCAGCAACGGGTTGTCAGCGGTGGATTACAACGTCGCAACACCACTTAATCTTCGCTTGAAACGCTTTTCACCCGTTATTGAAGGCATCCATTCTTTTTGTTGTGCATGCTTTGCGAGACCCATCGGGACCCGCATTTGTTCGCCTTGAGGCATATTAACACTCTTTAACACGCCAAATTTGCTCAGGAGGGTGTATCCGTGCGTAGCGGTATGCTGATAGGCCGATCCGCAAGATATTTCAATCTGTGCGAAATTTCGTGCACTTCTATGTCAGAACCGCTTACGTCGCTGGACAACTGATTACTCCGCGTTGGTCCGGTCCCCCAGAGTCATATATTTATTTGTATCTCTTTTACAACCTGTACACATAGCTACATGATTAATGGAGACGACCTGCCTACAACATACTTTTTTTTGCCGCTGTTAAAAAGTGTAAAACGCCCCCGGGATTCATTTCGAAGCAAAAACAGGTAGCGTTTTTTTTTCTGCTACCTCAGTTTTGTAGTGGTATAGAGATCGCAAAGCCTTGCTACGTAGAGTCATGAACAAATGAGATGAGAGCAAGAAAACATGACCCAGAAGACGAAAAATTTAAGAATATGGATAGTGGAGATGAAATAATTGCTCGCTAAGGTGGTATTAGACAGACACGTTCTCAATCTTTGTTACTGTTATAAAGCCACGTGACTATTTCATTTGCACGGAAACAAATCGGGCTATGTGTGTTCCGGGTTATATGTTCATGTTAAAGTTTCATTTGTACCTGACTGTACGTATACGTTGCTTGTGTGGCGCCCTGTCGGTTTCTCCACAATACCAAGGTATAGGCAAGATGTGCTCTTGCCCGCTTCCCAGATAACTTTGCCGAATCGACTAGATATATTTAGTTCTTACGACAGCGGCTGGGAAGTTGCCGGTCTGTCCCCTGCAGGGAGTATAAGGGGGGAAACTTAGGTGGCGTAGTGAACAAAACTGATGGCCCCGCATGGTGGTAAAACCAGGAGCACAGTATCCCTCCTCTTCTTGAATCGCTTGTGAATGTGCTAGCCAGCATTTACCCAGGCTGGTCCTGTTGAAGCAGATTCGGAGAACACTAACCTCAACGAAGAGCAAATAACATCATACACAGCGGTCCTTTTCTGGGCGCTGTCACTTTCGACTCCGTGGTTACGTCCGCATGCTATCCCCTTTTACGTTGCGTGGAATGATGGTAAAAAAAACGATGCCGGCGAACGTTAACTAACCCGCGTGACCGTTGAACTTCAGACAGCCTTTCTGAAAGCCAGGCTTCGTGCTGCGAAATGGCCCCCCTGTGAACTGCAGGTTTCCGGCACGCACGACGTTGTACACCTGTATGGGAAAGAGCCGAGATTTGACGACGGCCTGGGGGTGGCTTCTTGAAAAGAGTAAAAGGTGCGCTAAGCAGATGTAGACGAAGTAGAAACATACACCACACACACGCGCCAACTTCCAACTGTTTATTCATGAAAACCACGCTTACGTATACACAGGTCAACAGTACAGACTCAAGATTACTGCCAGGAATTCACATTTGCCGAGGGCTCACAGATAAAATATTAACAGCATTTGACATGTCGGCACACACGCGCACTACTGATACTCCACCCCCCCCCCCCGCCTTTTATTCTCTCTAATAAGCATGAATCAACTAGCTCAACAAGTTTTCTTAGTCATACTGGCTTCTTCTTTTGATCCACTGTAAAAAATGGTCCTTTAAAGCGTCCACAAACACAAAAATATTGAGTTCAATAAAAGAGATTGTTTTGATCCCAACAACAATGATTATAATTTAATTGCAAGCTCGAACACAGAAATCGAGGTATTAAGAATATATATAAAGTAGTTGCGACTCCCAGCCACATTAGAGCGACATTTTTCTTGACGCCACAGAATTAGCTTGTGCATTTGGCGTCTGCCGAAACAAGCCAGCGCCGGGAAACGTGACTCAGGCAATCGTTACGGTTGGGCATCTACTTCTGTCTGATCCTATCACTTGAGTGCTAGCGTGCAGGTAACACACTGGCAACTATGTTCGCAGTGCTTGTCTATATCGCGTCACTCCTGCCCCTATTACGTCACTGCAGCGCGAAATTTGAAAGTTTTGCAGTACTTCGTGCATTTTGGGGGATTGAAAAGAACGTATTGCGTGGCTGGAATGGATGTGAGTGGGGTACGTAGGGCCAGTACTTTCAAACTAATCAAAGTTGTACGTCATCTTCATGGCTTCTTTAAACGTACAGGCAGATGACGAAAGTGCGGCGGAATCCCCCACCGTCCTTCGTCTTCCACGAATGAAGTTCGGCTCATGTCGACAACCTCATATGCGTTTCGCGTGTGAAGTCACTCTCACGGAGTCGCTGATTGGCGTGACAAATCGACGAGGCTTCCCAGTCGGCCATGGGACCGCGTCGAACGAGTTCTGTCGCTGAGGCTTCGGCGTTTCCTCGTAGCGAAATCCAGGTATATGGGCCAACCGGTGATTGATTAGGGATCGCGAGACAATGCGGCGCAGAGAAGATTCGCGCGGAGTGAGCGTGTTGTACAGGCTGCGTCCTTTCGTTCTTGTGTCGTTTGCATAATGGGTTCTGCCCGACGCTGTCCGACCCTCTAACGGGTTGAGACGCCCGCAAATGACGCGCGACACGCGACGCTCTGAGAGGAGGTTGATGCGCCGATGTGCACGGGTGTCCCCGATTGCGCGGAAGTGCATGCGGCTGCACCCATCGACCCCAGGCGCGACCTGCCATGTAGTCTTCTCCTGGTTAGCCTGTGTATGCGCCGTTTCGCAACGTGGTAGGAGCCCGGTGCACGCTACGATGCGTGCGACGCCGTTGTAGATTTCGCTGCACGTTTAGCTCCATTAATGCATCACTAAAATAGGAGTTGTGCATACTGATTCAATTTGAGACCAACCAGGAGGGCTTTGCGTTGGCTATTAAAGCGAAAAAGTCCATGAAAGCGTACGCATGAAAGTTCATGCGCACGAGTTACTGCGTTTATGTGTACATTGCGATATTCTGTGAATTTTAGACCCATGCTTCGTATAATACATAGGAAATGTAATAATGACTTTGCTTTATGCTATTTCTATATTACGATTGTGCTATTATGCTTAAATTTGTCAACAGACGTGTTATTACGTACGCTGTAAATCGGGTGGCTGAGGCCTCTGTGAGGCCACGTTCGCCTTAAATCTCAGCCTCCCCTTGGTTTTGCAAAGAAATAAAATTAAAAAAATAAAAGAAAGCTTTATTGATTGCACTGATGCCGTTGTACGCCATTACGCCTTGCAGAAAAGCCAACGCTCTCTGACGATGGTGATGCATGATCGTGGGTAAAGTGAAAGAAAAAAAAAACGCTTCCCGTATTGATTGATTGATTCAAACCTTTATTGCAGGGAAAGGGAGGCCCGGAGGCCGTGCATGGGGGAAGGGGAAGTGAAGGGATGGCGGGCAGCAAAAGGTCTTCGTCGCACAATTGAATGTCCCTTCTTTGAGCACTCATTTTGCGTCCATGATGTTAATAAGGCTCTCCTCAGGATGGGCAGTCGCCCCCAGGCTACACTAATCTCGCAAGGCCACTCTGTATACCATAATTGCCTAGTGCTTGTAGAAAATCGATGTTGTGATTTGGAGGGTGTAGAGTGTCCGTGTCTGGAGGGACGTGACGGAACAATTTCTGTCTTTGGAAGCCGAAATGGCTCCACACCCACGTGAGGTGGTGAAGCTCTGATGATACGTTCGGAATCGAGCTCGGGGACGTCGCGTTATGAAGCCGGCGTCTATCCGATTACTCAGTTTCGACATGGTCCAAGCGAACGCCAAGCAGCAGGTAACGATTGGCGACGTACACCCCAAAACCAAACATTAGGCCTACGGAATGCATACCGCAGAGTTTTTGTGGGTATTCTAGAAAAGTGGTCCGTACCCTCGCAGTAGCACATACTCGCAGTGAGTAGGTTGGCCATCCAAAGAATCGATCATGAGAAAGCTTCGGGTTCAACCATCGTCGGTGTTAGACGGATGGGTGCATGACTTTTTTTAAGCTTTTTGCCTTTGGCATTGCGCTGTAAGGGCATTTCCCCCTTAACAGCAAGTAAAAGCATATTGCAGTACTAAAGCCAGAAAGCTTAAAAAAACAACTATAACGCTTCTTGTTGCATATCAAACTACGTCAATATAACCAACAATAGCCAAGTTAGTGACGGATTTCCAGGCCCGCCTATAATGTACTTTCGCGTGGTTGAGAGTCACAAATATTTTGAACTCAAGGTACAAGTGTCTGGCCGCTATAATCTCGCCGGAACACCACGACACATCATCTGAATTCAAAAGTAAACGTACGATACTCAAGATAGATCATCTGAAATGCCTCAAATAATGTAGCACGGCCACAGAAAATTCGCAACGGTAAAAACGTCCCTGATTAAGAGAACGAATATTCTGAATCCTGAAAGCAAAATAATTTTTTTTGCATGTCCCGCTTTCACAAGCGGCACCAACGGTGATGTAGAATGACTTGTTACTGACAGCTGCACAAAAACTCATTCGTAGTAAACATACGTACTAAGGAGCCGTGACAAACATATATTCGGAGGGGAGCAGGCGAAAAAGACTACGTTACAACGACGTGATGAAAAATATCCCGCCGTAACAGCACAGCTCAAAATATCTCGCTGCTGCCTGGCCGCAAAATATCGCCGTACTTGCAACAAAAGTGGCTTAAAAAATATATATAAAACTTATGGTTGATTGCTGAATAGGAATTAGTAAAACACAAATGTGAAATGTGCAGTGAAATCTGCAGCTAAGCATGACTTGCGGGTCGGCGGCTGTCTTCTGGATGCTTGGTGAGCGTCGTCATGCTGGCGGGTCACTTCGGCAATGGTGTACTGGCGCCATTCCCACGACGGATATGACGTCAGTGAAATCTTGGTGTAACCCGGCATAAAACACTTTCGTGTTAAAATAGAAAACCCGAAAAAAGCAACCCTAACTATAACGTACTCTTTGGTTCTAAAGGTTACTTCCCCGCAAGAGGACCCCGTGTGCAGCGGTGCACCCTTTACAGGCCGCTTGCTTCGTTGTACGACGTCACTTCCGTGACGGATATGACGTCACTCAAATATTTGTGTATCCCAGAATGAAGCACTTTCGTGTTAAAATGCTGCGGCTGCTTCGAGCAAAGCAGCCGCATTTAAACTTTCCCAAATGACGCAAAGGAAAAAAAAAAATGGCCGCGTACCTTCTCATTTCACAAGAAACGTCGTTGAAAGACGATAGTGTTGCCGCACTTTCCACGTAAATTCCCCCCTTCTTTTTTCCGCCCACATAAGATGCGCTTCCCTTTTCATCTCTCTCCTTTCACCATAAAAACACACGCGGTCTGCTCAAGTCAATTTAAATTTGCCGCCTTCCGCTGCTTGCGCTCCATCTACTGGAACCTTCCGCTACTAATGAACTTCTTCGAACGTCGCCACGAGGTTTACGCTCGGACGCAAGCGCTTTGTGTATTTTTGGGTGAAAATGAAAGTACCCAACTTGTATGTTCTATTTGCAATCGCAAATGTTAAACGCACATTTTTAAAGGAACAGTTCAAGTACAACTTCGCTTTTGCCAAACAGTCTTAACAATTGTGAAGTGTGGCATCAGATTTACTAGTTTGGCAATTGTTTTGCGTATATAAACTTCTCCTTTCGAAATTCTTTCATCTTCTTCGCTCTCCCCAGCGATGCGCATTCAGCAGCACAAGAAGGACCGACGGACACGTCTGAATGCCCTAACTCCAGCTGGCTACCTCAGCCGCCTACCTCCTATTCCCCGCTCAGACGAAATTTTTATTAACAGATGTATTGCAAATTCAGCCTACACACCCGAAACACTTCGCAAGTGGTATACCCCTCACCTGCCCCCTCGATGTCCTTACTGCTGTAACACCACTCCATCAGACCTCACACACCTAGTTTGGTGGTGCCCAGCTTTCGCCACGCACCGTACATTTAAATCGCCCCAACCACATCCCGATCCACAACAAACTGATGCACAACTATTATATGAAATAGCAGTTTGTTCAATTAAAAGCGGTCTAGCCCGGGTTTGTTTCAGCGGGTACTCCCCCGAACGAACTGGCGAACGTGCAGAGACCCTCTTGCGATCACCACGAACTGGGCCATGAATTGCAGGTTCCGAGAACTGGCCCAGTTATTGAGTCTAATGAGAACGACCATCATTAATTTGTTTATTTTCTCTTCCCCTCCCTCCCCATTCTTTTCCCTCATCGTGACCAGTGGTCATCCTTTTCTATTAAAGGTTCTCTCTCTCATTGGCTGGGTTGCTGAATCTAGAGCCGTACACACAGACAACTTTTCATGTTAAAATAGGCCAAGGAAGACTATGGCATGAAAAAAAATTCCGCAAACCGCTATTGCTTGTCTACTTTTATACGCAGCCGCACGTACTGGGTGAATACAATTGCTCAGTTTGAAAGCGTGGTTGAGACAGACAGACGAGATATGGAAAGCGCCGATGCGGCGGGGCCCAGGCTGGCGAAGTCGGAACAGATCCGATGAACGACAACAATCGCAACAACGAACCCGTCATATTCATATAGCGTACATGGCCTCGCTTTCCCGCGCGCTGTCACTCTCGAGTCGGCGGTTATATCCGCATGTATTCAGGGTTTACACAGCACGAAATGAGGCTAAACAAAAGTGGCCAGCGAACCTGAATTAACCCTCGTGATCGCTTAGCTGAAGACAGCCTTTACAATGCCGGGCTTCACGCTGCGATGTGCCCCTCCTTCGTGCACTGCACATTTCCGGCATTCACGATGTTGTTCGCCTACATGGGAAAGCCCGAAGGTCTGACTGACAGTCCGTTTATGTTTTCTTTCTCTGGTAGATTTGAGCAGAGCCGCTTGTAAAACTGCGTATATATATATATATATATATATATATATATATTGTTGAGGATGAAAAGTTTGCAATGGTTTAGAAGAAATATCCAAAGGTAGAGTCCGACACACGTCTCGTAAAACAAGAACAAACATGCTTACTCACGTTTCGACTGGAATACCCCTCCAATGAAGACTGGTCCTCCAGTCTTCATCCAGTTTTGATATATATATATGTATATATATAGCGAACCAGAACAGGAAATGAGGGGCTCAATGAAAAGACAGAAATAAGGGTTGCAGTCGAGAAAACCTCGGAAAGCGAAGGGGAGAATGTGGTAGGTCATTGAAACAGATAAAGAATTTGGAAAGACAGAAAGGAAGTGGAGAAAAAATGCCCGCCTGGTGGGATCCGAACCCTTCGCGTCTGGGGCGATGACCACTTTTATGACCTACCACATATGCCGGATCGCTATATATATATATATATATATATATATATATATATATATATATATATATATATATATATATATATATATATATATATATATATATCTATATATATATATATATATATATATATATATATATATATATATATATATAGACAGAAAATAGGGGTTGGCAGCCAAGAAAACAGCCCCGCCGGTAGCGTAGTGGTTATCGCACCAGACCGGTATTCTGGAGGTCGTGGGTTCGGATCCCACCCGGCGGGCATTTTTTCACCACTTTCTTTTCGACTCAAAATATTCTTCATCTCTTTCTATGACCCACCACAACCTCCCCTTTGCTTTCCGAGGTTTTCTTGGCTGCCAACCCCTATTTTCTGTCTTATCTCACGGAGCCCCTCATTTCCCATTTTCCGATTCGCTACACGCTTAGCGAGGGCCTCTGTTCTGGCAGTCTTGGTGCCAAAGGGAGCTTAAGAGGGTTCAACGCTGGTCGACCACTCTCGACATGTCGTAGACACTCGAGTCACGGCCCGGGGGTTAAAAAGAAGGTCCCCTTCACCCCGAGTAGTCCGAGTGGCGCTGGCTACCACCCCCAAGTGCAGGAAACAAAAATACCTCAACATAAATACCCGAGAAAGTGCTGGGGAAACAGCCCCGCCGGTAGCGTAGTGGTTATCGCACCAGACCGGTATTCTGGAGGTCGTGGGTTCGGATCCCACCCGGCGGGCATTTTTTCACCACTTTCTTTTCGACTCAAAATATTCTTCATCTCTTTCTATGACCCACCACAACCTCCCCTTTGCTTTCCGAGGTTTTCTTGGCTGCCAACCCCTATTTTCTGTCTTATCTCACGGAGCCCCTCATTTCCCATTTTCCGATTCGCTATATATATATATATATATATATATATATATATATATATATATATATATATATATATATATATATATATATCAAAAAGTACAGTCCGACGAATTATTGAAACGATTCCTTTTTCCGCCGTGCGTGCGTCATTAATCGTAGAAACGAGGAACTAATCTTCTCCGTGGTCGTCTATTACAACCGCGGCGAACGAAGTCTCGTGATGAGGAAAACATTTCCCGGCAATCATTCACAACGAGGCGTTGGAGTCTGCTCCACCAGTGTCATTCTAGTTATAACACAGACTTGGGTCGGCGAATGTAATTCCCTTCACTTCCTCCCCTCACCACACTCCTTCCAGCCTCTTCGCATTCTTTGGCATAGACTTCACACAGACCACATCGCCGACACCCCCATGAGTTTTAAATATCCCGCTTTCATGACAGCGGAAGGAAAAAAAACAATGGGCCCGGACTTTATCTCAATCCATGGTTGCGTACGAAGTCACTGGCCAGTTTTCATTGCATGCACATGTGCCCTGTATCTGTACAGACGCACCTCTAAGCAGTTTGTCCAGGCCGGCGCCTTCATTTCGCTATCGCGACCTGTGGGATTACAACTTTTCCCGGCGCGTGCGTCCCATTCCACAAAACGGGGTCAACCGCGCCGCTCTCTATACGACGAGCGCCTCTTTAAATCTCCCGCCTACGTTGCATTCATTCGATCTCTTTTCAGAGCCGAAAGTGATTCCCGCCGCGTTGCTCGCACGCTGCGCCCAACTGCACGCCCTGACACGTTGCGTTCGCAAACAAGGCTCGCAGAAATTGCGAAAGTGAAAACTGGAGGACAACGCGGCTGAGAAGAAGAAAAGAAAGTGGAGCGACAGTGAAAGCGAAGTCCGCACACGATCTCAGTTGGAAGTAGGGGAGGGGGGGGCCTTTTACTCCGGCCAGGAAACAATTAAGAGGCAGCTTGCGTTCGAGGCGCCGTTGCCACGTGCGGTGCACGAACTCGGCTGGGAGCCGCGCTTGACAAATGACGGAGTCCCGAGTAGTAAAGCGCCTCCGCGGGGAAGCAGACCACGACCCCCCTGGTGGGGGCCGCCTGGGAGGAGAGCACGGCGTCGTATAGGAGACCACCCGGTAGGCCTAACGGTGGGGTTGTCCCCCGCCCCTATTGGTAGCTGGCGGCCACGGGTGATTTGTATGTTTACGGTTCGCGTTGCTGAGTGGCGCAGTAGGGCGATTCCAGAGTGCTTTTGAAGAAGGTGAGTGCAGGACTCGAGGCGTGGAGGTTAGAGCACCCGTGCCACGCGCACTTTATGCAGAAGGTCTTTGCGGAGGCAGGAGAAGTCCGTAGCACGCCCCCATTACGCACTGGTGGTGTTCCCTTGCCAGGAGTTGTATGCTACGAGGGGGTTGAAACGTCGGTGTCGTGTTCTGTCTGATTTGTGAGCCAAAGGCATCTTTGCGTGGGATTGGGTCTGTAGTCAACGTCCGTCTGCCCAATCACGACGCCAGACGTGGAGAGCCACAAAAAAATCCAATAGTCCTCCTAACGCACTCATTTCTCATTTCGTTCATTAGCGCGGGAACCAAAAGTTACGACAGCTGGGGGTAAGAAACTAACGAAGATTCGCGCTGCCTGCCGTGCGTATTGGCAACGATCCTCGGAATGCCTGTAAAGCAGGCTTCACTGCGAGACTGCTGACAACGAGGAAAAGGAAATATATCGCGAATATTACTACATGATGGGCGGAATGTAAAGAAATAGTGAATAATCAATTTCAGCACCTTCATGCGGGGAAATTAAGGGGCGTTCTGAAACAAACAAACAAACAAACAAACAAACAAACAAACAAACAAACAAACAAACAAACAAACAAACAAACAAACAAACAAACAAACAAACAAACAAACAAACAAACAGTACCACCATAAGCGATATTTTCATTAGTAAGGTCCAAAGAGAAACTCTGTATACGTCACCATCATTATCATTGTTTCACGCATTCTCTGCACCCGACAGGCGCTGCTGCGAGACGGCAGGCACAAATATCAAGAGAAACAAGTCGGAAGCTAAATGCATCCTGGTAAATACCTCGGCAAAGAGAGTGAACGTGTTTTGCGCCTAAAAGAAGCCAGATATTTAGTAGCGTTTTAATCACGCCACGGGCCATATTTGTTATCATTGATTATGCCCCCTACTGTCGACATACGTTGCAGAGTGTCTTTCGCAACTTTCTCACCCCCCGCAATCCATCGCCCATGTGTCGCTTGCTTGGATTCGCGTACGTGTTTATAAAGCCTAATGCTTCGGGCCGAAGGTCAATTATTCGCTCATATATACCCGCTGAAGAATCGCATAAACCTATAAATATACATGTGCGATCGTATAGCGAAGCACCAGATCACTTTCCTGTTATAACAGCGCCTGGAAAGTGTCGTTTCTTGCGTTATGTTTTATTTATAAGCTCCCCATGGTTCTTGTTTTTACAAGAGATGCTTGTACAGGTCGTCTCGATGTTTTGATCTATGAGAAATGTTATCATCGGACAAATTTCTGCGCCACCGAACACATCAACAAAGCGCCTTTGAATTACAAGGAGAAAGCAAACAATGCTACTAATACTCTTGTTGAGGGCGCTAGCTGATGTTAAGCTCAGAATCATTGATTCCATCTAAATCACTTATCTTCCTGCTCAAAGGACAAGGCACAGCACATCGAGGACCAATCGAAACATGCTTCATCTGCCCTCATTTAGAGAAGTTAAAAGGAGGGCCCAAGTTATTTAGATTTCACCGCAACGCTGATTTGAGGTGGTGTTTACGGGCTATTCGACATTGGCTCTATAGATTTAGTAGGGGAGAGCCTACCAAAATCTGACATTCAGGAGAGAGAGAGAGAGAGAGAGAGAGAGAGAGAGAGAGAGAGAGAGAGAGAGAGAGAGAACAAACTTTTATTTTATGTAGGACCTAGGTGTTCAATTCACCGGTCCACGTAGTACTGCGAAGCCTATCTCTCTCTTTGGTAAAATGAGGCTCGAAAGGAGTAGAATGTCTCATGGTGTACCTCAATATGTGTTTAAGGAAGCTTCTTGATGGCAACACTAGTATTCAAAAGTAACATTGGTGCTTAACAGGGTCTAATCTGGGGAAAGGCTTAGCATGCACCCTAGTCTAGTTATCCAACGCCCTCTTCGCATAGTGCTGATCAGCTTTACAAGTGGCCGTCGGAAGCCGCAGGGGTCGTGGCGCGAAACCTCCACATCCCGCTCAGCAGTGCAACATTCAAGGCCTCTGACCACCTCGTCGGGGTGTCACTCACGTGCGACACGGATAAAACACGGCTTAAAATCGAGAACTTTCGCGTGTGCCAACGTAGTGACCCGTGTGTCGCCCATTCGCTCTGCTGCGTGGTGTACCCCAAGGCGGCGTTCTGTGACCGCCTCTGTTCCGGCGTGACGGCGCGAGCTGGGACTGCGTCCAGCGTCCTTGGTGAGCGGAACAGGGTGGACAAAGCAGGGCCGGCCGGGCCCGGCCTTGCCCCGGCCTTCCCAGAGGCGCCTGCTACTGCTGGCCGCTTGCACAAGCCTGCCAACAAAGCAGGCGCTGTTGAAGCCGGCCGGCCTGTAAGCGCCGCGTCAGCCTTGCATAATGCAGCAGTGGCGGCACCCCGATGTCGAGAGACACCTTTGAGGTAGCAGAAAAGCCTCGGCAATCGCCTTTGCACTCCCCCTTCCACTGTGTTAAATCATATCCAAAGGGCAACTCCCATTTGTTCATTTAGGGTGAAAAGGAACACCGAAAAAGGTTTTCATCCTTGGCGATACAATGACATCACCCGGAGGGCTTCGTTCTTATCGGCTAGGGCTGTTCCCGCAGCCGCACTGAAAAGACCACGTGACCTGTCAGCTGGTGAGAACAAAGCAGCCGTAACGGCAGCCTTGCGCCGCCCCAGAAGCAACGGGCAGAAACGCCTTGAGGACGGTCCGAACAAACCGCAGTACTAGTAGCCTCAATTCATTTCTTTCCCACCAGTCGCTGTTAGGCAGGCACGTTTTCGACTTTCGCCCTGTGGGACACGGCGTTCCGGACAATAGACTTTTCGAGTGGCGTCCTTACTTGGGTGCATGAAAGGACACGAGTAGAACGCGAAAAACTTCTCCTCCTTACTTAACCGTAAGCACAAGTAGGGTTCCAGGTATACCAGGGATTGAGATAGGTCAAGATGCGAACGTTGCAGCGCTGATATATTTTTTGCCACCTTTGACTACTCTTGCCAAAGGCTATGGCATTCGAGCTGCCCAAAAGATGCCAGTCTTTTCTGTTCGTAGCGCTTCCTACCTTGGCCCCATTTCCACGAGCGCGCCCCACTCTTTCAAACGTGCACCCACTTAAATCGGGGTAATTAACAATCTTCTCGACGATGTCATCGCTGGGCCCTTTGCCTTATGCGCGAATAGATGACTTCCTGCTTTCTCAAAGGCTCTTTGGATGTTTCACTGTACGCAGCTCTGCTTCTCAATCTTTCTCTCAATGAATAACGGATGGGGCGTCGTCGTTCACTTTGTTTGAACGTACGCTTGCGTTTGCATCGTCGGGCACTCAAGAATATGTTCAAAAGAAAAACAACAACAAAGAATTGTGGTTAAAGATCGTGGACAAGGTTCGAAGGATGTTGAGCCCTACTAACAATGTTTTTTCACTGAGTATTCCTGTAGCAGGACAAATCGATTTTGTGTTTAGCAATTCAGTTTCTGGTGTGGTATTCTTACTGTTCTCTCGTGGGTTCATTCTTGCTCGAGAGGAGCTAGCAGAAGGAAATGCGGTGACAGATGGTTTCCGCACGCACTACATGCTCAACTCCTCAATAACGCGAGCAATGGGAGAGAGGGCATTACAGTGAGAAGAGGAATCGTTATTCTGGTACAGCCCAAGGGGACAAAGCTAGTCGTACCCCTACTTATCCTTCATTCCATAACACTGTTGTCTTCCCGTTAAATGAGAAGGGGGAGCAGTCGCTTTGTCCTCTTAGAGAGCTGTTTTACTCAGCGGTGCCACAATAATGAGGCTGGAATTAAAAAAAAAGGGAAAGCACTTTTTTCTCGCACAAACAGCGAAATAAAACAGCACGTAGGTAACGTTACAACAGGAACTGCGGTGTCCTCCTTGCTGTATCGACGGCTCTTCCAACAGCGGGACGTACACAGTTGCATGCAGTGACGGGGCAAATTACTTCAATTTGTTTTCTCGACGTTTGTAAACGCGAAGTAGATCTGCACGAGAGCGATTATACAGGAGATTATGCAGGATTATACAGGAGACGGGTTCTAATATTGCCCCTCGCAATGTGGATGACGTTCGAACGGACATTACCTTAAGCCTACACGTACCGTATTCTGGGAAGAAATGTCACTGTCGTGACATATGACATGTATGGTCTCGTTTTCTTGCTTCGTACTCCCTTTGCGCTTTTTGGCACGTCCGAATCAAGGAGGTGATTGAGTCGTTCCAGCAGGCCGAACTGAAGGACGCGTTTGCATACTTGGCAACATATTTAGGGCGTTTCTTTGTTTGAACAGCCCAGTGCGTCGGGAGAGCCCGTTTTCTGGCTTAGGTACCACACTACCAGGCACTGGTCTGCTTATGAGGTGGGAAAAGCTGAAGGTCGTGCAGGCTGGCGCGGCAAAGCCATATTGTTTGTTGCCCAGTATTTTTTAGGCGCGAAGCCCCTTATGGCCTCGCTTTGTCCGAGGCTTGGCGTTCATCTACACAGTGTTGCGCATGCGCGAGGAGCATTGGATTGGACTGAATTGGAATAGATTGAAATGGATTGAATTGGATTTAACTTAATTGTATCGGATTGGATTGGATTGGAATAGTATATACCGTACACATGCGTTGTCACTAATTTACATGCGCGAGTGGGCAATGCCACGGGTGATTTACGGTAAGAACGATCCCCAGTGATTCGCCCACTCGTCATGATTGACTTCGTGGAGATGCGTTAATTTTTTACCATTAGCCGTATGAGGCAAGCCACGGCTATTTTGTTTCTGCATTTTTTGACCACTGTGTGGAGCACTCTCCATACGTGTTTTTAGGGGCCATAAAGGCAACATACAAGTTTGGTTATTTATAAAAACACTGATTTATCTCTGTAACAATGATACCAAATTGATCGCGATCTTAAAAAAAATGAATCTACACGAGATATTAAAGAAAGCTTATGAAGCAGTGGCGACTCCCCGGCCAATTTCCGGCTATTTCTCTATGACGTCACAGCATCCTGCTTGTGCGATTGGTGTCCGCCGAAATAAGCCACCATCGAGAAACTTGACTCGACGATTGTAGCGAAGCGGCTAGTCATGTTTTTTTCGTATCTCTTCAATGCGAACGTGCGGTGAACCCATTGAATACAGTTGAACATCGTTATTACGAACACTGATATATCGAATTATCGGCTTTAGCAAACTGAATACAAACTTTGGTTGGTCACTCTTCATTTCAATGACACTTGTTCTTTTATACTGAAAGTGAAACTGTGAGCGCCGCGCGCAATAGCGAATACATATTTGACCAGTAGGCTGAGAAGCTACTTGGAAGAAATCCCATCGTCCGAAACTGCTAAAGTGAAAAAGGCCCCTTTGTTCGTGGACACTGTGATACTCAGTGCCATGCTTCATGCTATTCATGCTGTGAATAGCCGCAAGACAAAGATCGCATCCTTCCTCGAAAAAATAGAAACACAGGCCTGGTTTGTCAAATGAACTTGGTTCTGTTGTAATTTCGCGTTTCACGTTCTGGTTCATTGAGCTTAAAATGCCACGAGGAGAAAGATAAGAGTTACCTTGTTTATAGTAGGTTTGAAGATTAAAATAATGCGTTTTTTCTGTGAAGGATTGTTGCGTGACCGAGATTACCGATTGGTCTGAACCAAATTTTAGCTCTACTGTTACGACTAATATCGGATATAACCAACTAAATTACTGTCCCGGTACGAGTTCCTTATAACGAGTTTCCACTGTACATGTATTCAGTGCTGGCCGATACTACGTTGCTGTTGCCCATATTACGAACTGTGGAGCGACATTTGGAGGTTTTTCGATATTGCCTGCCATTTCGTCTAAAAAAAAAAAAACGTCTTTCGTGGCTGGCATGGGGCTCAGTGAGGTACCATATAGTAGTTCTTTCAAACTAAACAAAGCGATTTTTTGTCTTCACGGCACCTTTAATGCGCCCGAACTTTCTTCAGCCCAGGGGGGGGTGGGGGGGGGGGGCACTGTCGAAGTAACAAATCACGGCCGCACTGAGCTGCTTCTGCGTTTGAGCTGTCAGCGAAACCTGATCGCGACCTCGGGAAAGGGGCCAGCAATCAAGCCGTCACAGGGGCGCGGTCATTCGGACCGCCGAGGTCGTTCAAGGTCGACCCCCAGCCGGCAAGGTCACCGACGTGGCCTGAAATTTATGTCCTCCCCGAGAAAAGCCCGCGGCACGAGCTAGAGCTGCCAGTAGCGTTGATCCAAAGCGGTTATCACTTCCCGTCGTGACAGCCGGCTTGGTCAGGCGTCGCTGCCTAGAAACGGGTTTGATAAGTCCTTTAATTAGTGGGAGGTGTGGCCGAGCACTTGCTCCAGTTGACCTCCAGCCACGCTTTGTGCATAATCGCGTAAAAACAAAATGATAAAATATAGAAGTTATAGCTTACTGCCTTTTACAGATACGAATACTTGGGCGCGTTGGTATTGCTCCATGTGTGATGTTCCCCACAAGAATGCCATGTTCAATGGTTCAACAGTTCAAATGTTCAAATGTTCAACTGTTCAAACTGTTCAAACTGTTCAAATGTTCAACTGTTCAATGGTTTTAACAATCCCCCGAGCAACTTCGCTTTGAACAGAACTGCAGTCTACAGCGGTGCGTGTTAACGCACTCCGCTCACCGCAACAGCGCCAATCAGTGGCGTCGATTATTGCTGAGTGATTTGAACGACGTAAAACGCAAACCTGTACCTCGCGTATCGCCGATTTTACGGCGACGACTGTACGTACGGGTGAATTATTGTTTTTACGAGAGTATCCGCTTACCTCCATGAACGATTTCAGCGTGCGCTTCCTCTGCCATGCGCTCGACCACTTTCCGGAGAGTTAGGTGCTTCTAACTGATCTCTGGGTTCACAATACGCCTCCCTGAAACATTGAGAAGGTTCCATTCGGTTTCCAAGGGCGGCGAGACAGCTGTGCTGTCTGAATTTTAAAGACATGTTTGTGTACTTATATGCAGAATTGTTTTCTGCAGCGACGTTGTCATCATCCAACGTATGGGACAGTAGTTGAATTCTTTCATACAGCTAATTCCTCAGCATACATTTAAATTGGTGTTACATGCTTTGAGCGTGTGAGAAGTTCTCAACAAATGAAACCAGCATCCCGCTAGAGGTTTACAAACTTTGCGACGATGATATACTTTGCTGGGAGAGCTTGGAATATCGCCATGTTATACCCCTGCGCCACGGGAAATTTAATATTATTTCCCTCGAATGTCATTCGTTAAAAATGACATTTGTTTGCTGTCACACGAGAAAATGTAATGACATTCGATCAGAATGACATTAGGGACCGAATGAGTTTGCGCAACCCATTCGACTGCGTTTTGCCAGCAAATGTTGGCACCAAAGACGAAGTGGGAATGCCCGCCCAAAGCATATTACTAGAGCGTCAGTAGCATGATTATATTTTTACACGCGTGCAATTTTTGGTGGTTTATTTATGCATGAAACAAGCCATATCGAGTTGTAAAAAATAAAACTGCTTCTCTCGTTACAAGGCCAGCCCCATCCGTTGTGGCGGGCGCCAGCTTGAAGTGCATTCAAAAAGTACATTCTTAATGCTTAAAGTGCATTCAAAAGTGCAATAAAGTTGTTTAAGCTTTTTTCGCTCAGTTTTCGCGAATATTGAAGCGCGAACTAAAATATTTCTCTGCGCAAGTTTTTACCGATCGCAAGTGCCATCATTTGCAAATGACATTAATTTTGGCCGTGTAGCAGCACGTCAAGAAAATGGCGTTAAGTCTAACGAATGACATTCGATGGGAATGACAATAAATTTGCCGTGTGGCAGGAGTATTACCGAATGCGAACAAGCCGAGGTCTAAAGGCAGCAATCTTTGTTCGAAGCGAGATTCCACACTAACATGCACGGAGGCATGAATTGAGAAAAGTCCGCTATGCCAATTTAACTTCAACAGTGTGGACGAAACGGTCACAAACTTCCAGACCGAACACGCACGCAAACTAACTCAACGAATACTGCAGACGGAGATGCTTGTGTAGCGATGCAAGCTCAGGTTGCAATGTAAAAATGAGAAGACGAGGTCAAAGGACGGACAGGCTATCTCGAAAACAAGGTCGGTGATCGACCGGTCGCTTCGACTCTTCGCTGCAAAGCGAAGCGAGGCGGGCAACAGGTCACTTCTGCGAGAACAAGTTGCGCGAGCGAGGGGCCATAGTAGCACCACCCTGATAACACAAGGCCCTTAGAATTTGATCCATACGGTCTGTTTCGAGTCCTGGCAGATTTCATAAATCCCACGCGGGTCTTCATGCGAGCGGACGTTGATACCTTCCATGGTGCGACGCGCGAATAACACCAGCAACGCTGCTTTGAAAAAAAAAAAAATAATGACCACAGGCCAAACGATGTCCTTCCCACCCAAGCAACTCCTGAGTTCCGACTTTACACTGTGACTTTTTTTGGGGCTTCTTTTTTTTTTTTTTTTTGGCCAGTCATTCTCCGAGCGACACTCCCGCAAAAGTGCTTTATTCTTATCTGCAATGTGTTGATGCCGGGGGTTTTCGGTATATGTCGTTGAACGCTCCGCCAGAAACTGCATATGCTATTGGGAGTGGGGTCAACGATAAGTCCGTGACTGACCGACATTCAAGAATTTAACCTTGAAACAGGAGTTGATTACGAGAGTGATACGCACGGGGATGCCATGACGTACGTGCGGACATATTTTTCCGTACAACAAGGTGTACATCATAACTTACGAAATAAAAAGGAAACATCATTGCGCTGTGGCCGACTGAGCCGAGGCCAAGCCGAAGCCAAGAGACATCTTTCAGATGCTTATCACAGACGCGCTCTCTAGGTCAACGCTCTTAGATGATTAGGCGGTTCTGGCACTCACTTGAGAGATAAACTAGGGCGCCAACGTTGAGCCATAAACACAACGGTGGATCGCATGATCATGCTTCTTTTAAGCAGCTGAGATACGTGACGTAAACTGGCATAATAAGTACCGAGCCAATTCATGGAATTTCGCTTCGGAGCGATGCACGCAACGTATCCCGGCATGCAGGGAGCGTGATTTGGTGCTAAATTCTTTTACTGGTTCCGTGATTGCAGCGTTCTGTAGCCAACATCGTTGGAATCCTTTCGTGACCCGCCCGTACATACGTGTACACTGTCGCGAGGCGCTTTCAGAGAAGTAATCCGTCGTTTCGAGGTAGTGTCTCGGCTTATCCAGGTTGCCCGCCCCCCTGATGACGGATCGGCAGGTCGTAAGCCGTGGGCGGATTTTACTGGTTACGGGCGGGGGGGATTAACAAAAACGCGGCTGCTGAGAATATCTCCGATAACGCCGAACTGAGTACCGCGCGTTAACACTGCTGCAATTTCGTCTGTCAGTGAAAAGATGTAACTGTAGGATACACCACCTGCACCTGATGGTTTATAGGAGTGAACGTTTTTGGCCCTACTGGGTCTGCTTTTCAGACAGGGACAGAAGGTTGGGCTAGTTGGTTAACCGTTACAATTAAGCACATTTTGCACCTGTGCACTTTGTAAGCGATGTGCTTCCGAGGTGAGAAGTCACTTAACCTGTTATTTGTCGCTCTGCGAAACAGAGTGTCATTGCTAACGTTGCGTTCTTTTTTATGTGTTTTGCAGGTGAGTCCCTTTTCCTGGTTGTGGAGTAGCCTGCGGCTGCCGAGCGGGATCTACGCGGTTCTGCATAAGGAAAGTGGCTACCGACAGCTTGTTAACACAGCCATTTCAGTCAGTGTGCCTCTATATGGGGACGCGACTTTCTTCATCGTTTCTCCCGTGAAAAAGAAACGAGTTTTTGCTGCAGAGCGGTGCGGTTAATGTTCGAAACCTACGCAAGTGAGAGGTAGCGCCATCTGATGCGGAGCGGCGGAATAGCACTCATAAACATCTTTTCAAACTGGACGGCGCCCCTTTTAATGGGAGCCACGGTGAGTTGCCGTCCTAAGTTTTCTTTTGATGCGGCGTAAATAATTTCTGAAAACACCGGTTTTACGTAAAATAAATACTTCATCCCTTTGTTGTAGACTGGCCCAGGGTATATGTACTCCTTGAAATGGACATAACGAGCTTTCTCGCTCAAAATTGCTACCTCTCAGGCACCTAGCTAAACCAATTCTGGAAAGCGGTATTTGGAATAAAGCAAGAAGTCAACTGGAGCATGAAAATTCAAAGAGTACTTTCCAGTATTCTCCATATTTTCTGTGGAATTCGCTGTCAAATCTTACTCCCCATGCATTTCTATGGGATAGCTTCCTTGGCTCTGGAACTTTGTCACGCAGCGTGCAAGACTTGAAACTGTGCACAAAGGAAGTTTTCACCTCCAATATTAGCTGCGCGAAAATACTTCGCATTTCGCTAGATAGCTGCAGAGTAATCGCTGATAAAACGACTGCCATGAGCGGGAAAGCTGCACATGAAAATCAGGATTGAGTCACGGTGTCTACATATATGAGGACGCCAGGCCATTTGCATAATAATTATTCTAGAGAGACGGAACCTTTTTTCTTACCTCTACGCACCTAAAACTGCGACACCTTCGAGTACGGAATTTTTCTGCAGTGAATATACTGATCCGAGGCTGGAAGGGACAGGAATGACACTGTTTTCCGTGACAACAAGAATAACGTGGTCTCTAAATAAGGAGGGCATTGCCGATACATCTCAAGATTCACGAGTTACTCTTCGAAGTGTTAAAGGGTCAGAAAGTAGTACAACAACAACAAAAAAAAACATAGCATCATAAATAATCCGGTATATCTGCGGCGCGGTTTCGGCCACGTGGGAAATTGAATCTTGCACATACATACAGAATCATTTGATAAAATAACGGTTTAGAAAAATCATTAAAACGGGAAAAAAGCCTAGTATTCGAGCTCATGATTCCTCTTTAATTTATTATTGCTCTGAATTCCTGGCTGTTGACTGTAGCACTTTATTGTAAACTCGAGAGGGAAGTGCTGGGGATAGACCATGCCTCCTTCAATACAGTTGCGTAAAATGTCCAGAAATTGAGAAAGTATACTAAATATGAAAATAGGAATATTCGAAACGCGAAAAGTTTGCCACCGTTTTAGTAAACATTCATGTCGCACTACTACCTTCGTCCCCAATGCTTCCTCCCGCAAAGTTGCGCCTAAATGCATAGCCGTGAAATGGGCTTCGCCTATGGTTTCCGCCCACCAACTTGTAAGCGTGCACTAGCTTAGCCTAGCAGACGTAGCTACTTTAAGAGCGAACATTTGCGCGAAATGAAAAGAAACATTCGCTCACATTGCAAGCTATGGAAGTTGAGCGCCGTACCAGCCGAGAGTACGCAGACGTCCTTAATGTGCTCTTGCCATGGCCGGGATTACGACGCTGGGGAAGTTTGGCGCATTTCGTGCTCTCGTAAAAGCTCCCACCATAGTGACATATGCCGGTGAAACAGAGCCCCGCCTATAGTGATAACCACCCACCATTACAGACAACGAAGGCAAAATGCAACTCTGTTCTAGCCTTTAAACACACGCAGCTCTAATCGAGCCACGAAGGACATTCCTTCAATATTCGGAAAACGCAGACAAATAACAAAGTCTTTCATATTTTGTGTCCCGGTGACGTAATATGCGCCAAGGCTAAAAAATTGGCCGCGTATCTGCTCCTTTCGTTGCAAATGCCGTCAAAAGATGATAGTCTTTATCGGCTTTTGCGAAGTAAATGCCTCCCTTCGCTTTCCCGCTCACCTCTCATGTTGTTCCTCTTGCGTCGCGCTCCTCCCAAGGTAAAGATGCCAAAGGTTTGCTTAAATCATTTTAAATTTCCCGCGTTCCACTGCTCCAAACCGGGTGACTCGATGCGAACGCTGCCGTACGGCGAAGACGCGCGTTAATCGAGGCGCCCTACTTCAACGTTTATAGAACCGCGTTTCCCTACTCCACGTGCGTTGCAAGCAGAACATGGAACCTACCTAGTGGAACCTTGCGTAACTGTTGCCGGTTGATTTCTTAAAATGGCCCCAGAAGCTATAGTGGCGCGGGCGACAGCAGGCGACGGCGGAGTGAATTCTTTTTCTGCAGTTGATGAAGTATTTAATTTCGCAAATTCAAGCATGTTTGATTTTTTAATAAAGGAACACTGCAAATATCACTTCTGTATTGATTTGTTGTCTCATATTTGCGTACTGTCTTGTTCTTCTTCAACAATGTTGACAATTATGAACATTCCACCGGACATAGACGGGTAGATTTAGCTGTGACTATATAAGACTATTGCGCAGGCATTGTTTGGCTTTGGCCGGGTGGCTGAATCGGGTCACAGACAGACAGACGGACAGACATACAGACAGACCAAAATTTCTGGGTTTAAGTAGCCCAAGAAAGACTATAGTCTTTAATATGAAAATATTTACAGGGCGAAGTTTTGCCTCTCGGTAGAGGGCACAGGTCTCGCCGGGGGGAAGAAGGAGTGAGAGGGAATTGTTAATTAAGTATGACAACAGGCTATGTACAGACTATGTATAAAAGGCTATGTACGGACTATATACATACGCTCTCAGGTTACCTACAGCCTATTTACACACACACGCACTCCCACACGCACAGCCACGCACACCCTCGCGAGAGAGTGCTCGCTATCGTAGAGGAGAGGGGTTGAGCGCGGCGGAGAGCGCAGCTGGCGCGGCGAGGAGAATGGGGGAGGGGTGGACAACGCCGACGACGACGACGACGACTCCGGAGGGACAAGGCGAGTGAATTAAAAACTTGGATAAAGCGACTTCGCTATAACAACCGCTTGCTGCACCTATAAGAACGGGAGCGAGTTACGGAGCAGTGAGAGAGAGAGAGAGAGAGAGAGAGAGAGAGAGAGAGAGAGAGAGAGAGAGAGAGAGAAACTAACAGGAATTCAAGAGAACATAAGCCCGCTGTACGAGGTGCAAATTTCGCCTGTGAATTCGCAGCTAGCACCACCGATCCAGCATCAAAATGATCTGTTTTCCTATTTTCACTGCTGCGACTAACTACCAAAATCCAAGCGGTGTTCACAGGAGACTTTCGACTGTTACAACCATCTGGCAATTGGCCACACCAACGGGAATAGACTGCTTTGACACCACACGAGCGACGCAGCAGCTGCGAATTCGCACCTAGTAGAACAGGCTACACTCGTGGGGGTCCTCAGTCCAAAGCTCCGCCTGTTCGGCGATTTTGTGGCTTACGCAAGCAGTCGATTCCTTCGCTCAATCTTTTTATCATAGACGGTGGCTATAACAACGGAGAAAAGAACTCCACTACGAAGTATTCACAATTATACACCGAGTAGGAAAAAAAAGACGAAATCCGGGATTCTTGGCGACACCTCCCTTACGTCTCAGTGCACCATCAAGAAGACACTGAAAAGCTGTGATGAGTACTAGGCGGCGGAGGCTCTCCACTAACTCCAGCGCTCCTAACGATGCCGACGCTGCGGGAGACGCCGGGCTTCGCTCGCGCTCGGGAACAATGCGGCAACGGCGTCGGCCGCCGCGGCGCGGTGTGAAACAGCCGTCCGTCCCCTCCCCTCGTCGGGGCAGAAAACGAGAGGCCAGAGAGACGGACGTATTCCCAATGCCCCGCTTCGTGAGCTGCTCGCGCGCTGGCTGGTCGTGCCGAGTAATGGTAATGGGCGACGCCGCTTGTTCGGCTCGTGTCCCTTCGTGAAAGAGGCGCTCTTCTCGGTCTCCCCGGACGATAACCGTTATGCTGGTACGGTTCGGAAAGCCGTACGTCCCTGGCTTCCTCTGCGAGGTGCACGCCTTCTTCGCCGCCGCCGGGACAAATGACACCACAGGAAGGGGCCCTGTTTGCTGTGCCGGTGTCGTCGTTGTCGTAATCGTCATCATCATCATTGTCGTTGTCGTCGTCAACGTCATCATCATCATCATCATCATCGCACCTGCTTCATAAGCATAGATGTTTGATTCTAATATACACTAGAAAGAAATCTGGCGCTGCAATTGCGGGCCGTCGTGGGCGCCGCCACTGCAGCTAGCGACGTTGCTCGCCTACTTGGCTTGGCTGGCCACATGGCTTCGTTTTTGTCTCGAAGCCAAAATTAACAAAAAAGGTGACTTTTTTTCTTGTTGACCTTGCATGAAGCTTGTAAATATTCACTGACAACTAAATGTTTTTGTAGCCTCAATTTTATAATAACAAAACAAATTTGAATATTTTTTACAGTCAAATTGTTGCTTTTATGCATCCAGAGGCAACTTTCAAGCCTGTTCATGAGCCACGCCAAGTACAAGTGGAACGTGCCTGCCCGGTACATGACGGAACGCTCGCTGAAGAGCGGCTCCCCTAGACAGTGGCGCCAGATTTTCCTCTAGTGTATATTAGTATGAATTTCAATGTTCATCATCAGAATAATAATCACCATCAACGTCGTCGTAGTCGTCGTCTACTATAGGACAAAGGGCACTCCAATAAATTTCCAACAGCGACTGGCCCGCTCTCAAAATGCGTTTTTTTGCCTCGTGCATTCTTACGTGATCCCTCCATTCAGTCTTTGTCTTTGTCTTCGCCTTCTTATAGCCTCGTCTCCAAGTGGCTCTTCTAATAGCCGGATGGTCCATTTTTTGTAAGCACTCGGATTTCCAAGCCCTGCCCAAGCCCACTTCTGGCCTTAAATTTTCGGCACGGCATCTTTCACCCGGGTTCGCTGCTTAATCCAGCTCGACCACACTGGGAACGATACGCAAGTGACCCTCACAACACGTTCGATGAAGTTTCCTTATGCACGTTGTATATGTGTCATGCACATGCAACACACTCACCGCTGCTCACATGATCGCCAACACCCTTGTGTAACAGGTGCGGCGAAGAACTATCCGTAATTCCCATCCTAATTCAATGCAAAGCCCTGGACACAACACGACAGGAACACTTTCCAGAACTCTACGAACAGCATATTTACGAACAGCATATACCATCGTACTTTTTAGCTGGCGCTCCCGTATTCCCCATTGAGCGTGCATTTACGTGTTTATCTTAGGCCTTCGTTCTGCAATGGACCTAGCGAGCTGTTATTGTTGTTGATGATGGTGAAATTACCTTACAGATTATTTCATATTGTCACAAGACGATGACAAAGAGAGAAGTGCAGCGTAGCGTTATGGACCCGCACCTGACCAATAAGAAGCGAAGGTGGGGTGGCCTGCGCGGGCTTTGTGATGGCCGCCATGTAAGCAATAAAAATACATCATTCGCACCTCTAATGGTTCATGACTAGTGTGCTGGAGCTTCGCAACAATACCACGCATGATCACAACCTTTCCACTGACTATCTCACCCCTATTTCAAACCTCTTGTCATTACCTTATCGATTTAATGTTTTGAGCCAATTGTATTTATTTCTAATCTCTTTTGGGGCTGTTCTCCCTCTACTGGCATAGCGCCTAGCGTCATTAAAATATAAAATTAGCCGTGTATCTGGTAATTTCGTCGCAAATGTCGACAAGAGAAGTTAGTCTTTGTCGACATTTGCCAAGTAAATGCCTCTCCTCGCTTTCAACACCCACCTCTCATGTTGTTGTTCTTCCGTCGCGCTCCTCCCAACCTAAACACGCTAAAGGTTTGCTTAAGTCAATTTAAATTTACCGCGTTCTACTGCTCCAGGCCGGATGCCTAAGGCCTGCCTAATTGTACGGGCCTTACGGGTGCCTCGATGCCAGCGCTGCCGTACGGCGGAGACGCGCGTGAATCGAGGTGCCCTACTTCAATGCTTATAGAACCGCGATGCCCTAGTCGCCGTACGTTCCAAGCAGGCCGTGAAGCCTTTCTAGTGGAACCTTTCATAACTGTTGCCGCTTGATTTTTTAAAATGCCGCCAGGAGCTATAGTGGCGCGGGAGACAGCACGCGACAGTGTGAATTTTTTCTGCAGTGGATGTAGTATTTCATTTCACAAAAACCAACAAGGGATGAATTTTTTATGAAGAAACACTGTAAATATCTCTGCTGTATTAATTTTCTACCTTATGTTTGTGTAATGTCTTGTTCTTCTTCAACAATGTTGACAAGAATGAAATATTTATTTTTATTTATTTATTTATTTATTTATTTACATACTCTCAGGGCCATTCAGGCGTTGCAGAGAGGACAGAGTACAAAGTACAAAAATAATAAGAATCAAGTAACAAGCAAGAAATGGATGAAAATGGCAAGCAATCTCAAGTTATACAGCCAAGAAGTGCGTTTTTGAAAGTGGCATGATCTGTGATTGAGACAACAGAGGCCGGACTTAGACGTTTAGATTTTGCTGTGAGTATATAAGTCTATTGCGCAGAATTCGTTTCACTTTGGCCGGTTGGCTGAATCGAGTGACAGACGGACAGACGGGTAGACAGACAGACAGACAAACAGACATACAGACAGACCAAACTTTCTGGGCTTAAGTAGCCCAAAAAAGACTATCGTCCTTAATAATAATCACCATCATTCTAATCTAGCTAGCAAGAATTTATGACTGGCGATATTCAGGTACTCGTAAATCGCACAATCACCAGCACGAGGCCAGGTTAGAGAAGGTGCAGCATGTGGAACCACCTGAAAAAAAAGAAGAAAAAGAACGCATCCATTGCAGCACTTCTCGTACTGGGCTCCAAAAACGAAGCAAGGATCAAACAAGTGTATGAGCGACAGAACAAAAAATTAAGCAAGACAGCAAGAAGCGTGCACTTGTTGTGGATTACGCTAGACACGTGCGCGACAAATGAACAATTCCACGGAACAAAAAGGTGATTTATTAAAGACTGAGTGGGAGGTGAGGCGATACTGAAGAGATGACCGCGACAAGGCAGGGATAGTCTGTGCAGTTTGAATTCGCGTGACGCTTTACATATACAGTCAAACCCGTTTATAGCGAATTGCAATATGCACCGCGATTAGTTCGATATATCCAATAGTTCGATATAGCCGAACCCGCCTATAACGAACTTATCGTTACAAGTTTGCAATCCGCGGGAGCCACCCTCCCCCTCGTCAACTCCACCATCCCCGCATGCAAAAACGAACACAGTAAAGTATAGCCGTTACCATACCCAAAATAATCCATTTATTGCAAGTATTAAAGCTACTTCCGCCTGAACTGCCTACTCTGCAAAGAAAAAAAGCGTTGATTTTTGTTTTCACTTTCGCTTTGGCGGCTACAACTAGCATAGCATTTTCTACACGAAACATTATTTGCACCAGTTCGAGTCCGCGTCCTCCAAAATCTAAGAAGCATTGGCGGAGCACATTGACTGCCGAAAGCGCTTCATTATAAGCGTCGGACGGCTTTCACTCGCGACATCATCGGGAATGTGGGGGAGCTCTTCCCACAGTTCACCGATGCTGCTGTCTTGGTCCGGACTCGCTGACTGCGCGGGTTCCGTCGTGAGTCCCGCGCGTCGAAAACAGTTACGGAAAGTGTCGGGCGTCATGTCGCTCCGTGCGAGGCGCAATGTCTAAGTCGCAACTCTTTCTCCGTGGTCGCGGCCAATCCACATCTCAATCGCCGCTCCGAGACCATGCATTTCGGCGGCCATTCTAGGCGCGCAGAGTTCGATATATCGGATGTGAACTTCCTTATAAGGAATATGTTTCCCATGTATTTCCGTAACTGAATTATTTTTGTTCGATATATAGCATATTTCGCTCTACCCGGGTTCGTTATAGGCGGGTTTGACTGTATGTTGTGTCACACAGGACGCATCTCGGACATAGTTCTTTTTGGCGGAGCGGTGACCCGCTGAAGGGCTCAGTCGGCGGTCGGCTCATGTGGCGTGCTGCCTTCCGTGCGGTTTGTCGCGCCACCATGCATATAGATTTTTCACGTTTTCAACCTTTCTGCGCGGAACCCGCCACGGTAGATCAGTGGTTGAGCCGTAGTGCTGGTGAGCCCAGTCGCGGCATTTTGTTTTTGGTGGGGGGAGGAGGGGGGGGGGGCTTTAAAAAGTTGAGAAAGTAATAACAAACACAAATTACCCCAATAATATTAATAACGGACAAGCAAAATAATAAGTAACAACAAAAAATAACCAAAACGAAAAAACACAGAAACAAAACAAAATGGCTCGTGATTGATCCAGCCACGAAAAATCGAAAAATCACCCCTCGCCGTCCCAAAAATTTCGGGGGGGGGGGGGGCAGGGGGCTGTTCCCCTCCTCCCCCTCCCCACCCTTGCGTACGCAAGTGGCTGAGTCCAAGGACGTAGGTTCGATCCCCGGCTGCGGCGGACGGTTTTCTGACGGAGGCGAGAAGCGAAAACTCCCGTGTATCGACACTTCGGCGCACGTTAAAGATTTCCGGGGTGGTCGAAATGAATCCGGAGACCTCCACTGCGGGGCACCTCACAGCCCATGCGTAGTTTCAGCCCGTTAAACCCGCCAATCAGAATGCGTACTTTCTCCATGAGTTGGCCGATAACTGCCTATATCGGCGTGCTTATAAGTCACAGCAGCCACGTTCCTGAACCTGCTCACGGAAAACGTTTCGCATAAACTTCACGCACACCATCCATGCCCGATGCGGTGCGTGATAGGTGATTGCGTAGTGATATGATAAGCCTCGTAGTGTTTATATCGACCATAGTAGGGGGACTACAGCTCGGCAGTTAGAACAGATTCGTATTTTATGGACGCAGCACCTTAGGGGCTCGGGCTGTTGGCGTCTTTTGTCGTCATCGTCGTAACCGTCGCCTCATGCAGTCACAATAATAAAAACTAGGACACTCGATACGCCTCGCGCTAGACCGTAACGCGTACTAAAAAAATCACGCATCTCCACGAAGTGAATCATGACGAGTGGGCGAAGCACTGCGGGTCGTTATTACCGTAAATCACCCGCCCGTGGCATTGCCCACTCGCGCATGTAAATGAGTGACAACGCGTGTGTACAGTATATAAAATTCCAATGAAATCCAATCCAGTCCAATCCAATCGAATCCAATCCAATCCAATCCACTCCACTCCACTCCACTCCAATCAACTACAATCCTCCTCGCGTATGCGCAACACTGTGTACACAGACGCCAAGCCCCGGACAAAGCGAGGTCCTAAGGTTCTACGCCCCTAAGAACACCGTCACACTCGTTTACGCCTCGCGCTGGGACGCTTCGTTACGCGCACTAAAAAACACCGGGACACTCGTTTGCGGTTCGCGCTAGAGAGCTTCGTGCTTCGTAGAAAAGGGACTTGCAGCAAAGCTGTATACCTCTACCCCCCAATGTTTTCAGCTCCGTTGGCAAAAACGCCAAGGCGCCTCGCTCCTCCCCAGGTTTCACGTAGTGGAGATGGCACGGGATTTCTTTTTCGAGACTTTGAAAGCGAATGGCGGTAACCAAACGACCAGTGTAGTGGGAGTGAATTCGCAAGGAAATGAACGAGTTCATCTCCATGTTGTCCTACAGAAATGCTGACGCTCTTGACACACCAGTTGTTCAAGTAGACTTCACGAGATGACACAGAGCGGAACCTGCACGCAAAAGTGGATACCTTCGGTCTGTATCCCACAACGCCACGATGCCAGTGGGCGAATTCCAGAACTTTCAGCCGCGACGACAAGACCGAGGACAGCGGCGCGCGATTTTTGCCAAGGGCGCTCGGCAATCGGGCGTGCTTACCAGTCTCGCAGTGCTGTTGACGGAGCAGTCGATTTTCTTGAACTAACAAAACTGGAGCACTCTAGCTTTCAGAGGATGGTACTGTTGTTGATATCCTTAGTAGAAAGTCTAGATATGACTCCCTGGCTTTAAGCAGCACCTGCCTTGAAGCGCACCACCAACAGGCCGCTCGGCAATGTTTGGAGCACCGGATTGTTTTCTTTCATGCGTTAGCGTTATTTTCCTAGCGATCCAACCGTAACAGGGTAATGAATTGAAGCTGCAAAAAAATGTGTAATTGACAAAGTTAGGGCATTCAATCCCTGTAATAGAGCAAACGTTGATCTTTGCAGGAAAAAAGACATAACATATATATGCAACGATTTAAAAAGTGAAAATTTGACTGTTGACAGCCAACTCTACCCGTCGTACTTTCTGCAAAAGAAGCAAAGCACCAAGAACTTACAAAATTCGAAGTAAACTGCTAAAACCAGAATGGTCTACATAAGGAAGTGCTCTGTCGCAATTAACACAAAAAAGCAAAAATAAAAAAGAAGAAACTGAAGAAAAGGTGAAGGTGTTGTCCGGGTTGGTGTCTTCCTTCAATGCCATCAAGGATGCCAAAGTTCGTGAAGCGAGCAAGCCGGCGTAAAGTGCTCACGCATAGGTACACAATTCTGCGAATTTCTGCAGCTTTGTAATCAAAACAATGTTGGACACGCGTGTCATGGGGCTGTCCGGATGCACAGCTTAAGGAACGGTCTTGACTCTTCCCTCGAGGAAGGTATGTTTCTTAAAAGACCAAATTCACAGCAGTTCTCGAGCTACTGACTGGTCAAAAGAAATTAATTTTCAAGCGCAGCCGAGAAAGTGCGACTGTCAAGGCCGAAAATGAGCCTGCAAAAGTATGTAGAGGCGATGCAGAGCACCGAGCGTCTGGAGGACCAACATGGCCTGTACACCGCGTATATATCGCGAAACGTGGTATTTTTGGACTGAGAAAGGGAATTTTCGACAAATTGTCTCTTTTCATGGGCGCAGCAAACGTGACTCGTATAGCTTACATTCCACAAGCAAGACACGTAGGCCTTGGTAGCTCAATGCCCTTTAATTAGAGGAGAACTCTTTTGATTATGTTTTGATTCCGGAGCAGAAGTTTAACACTGCAATTTGCTCAATGTATCTCTGCCGTCATCTTTCCTTTTCCAAAGGTTTTTTTGTTGTTGCTTAGAGACCCGAGGCGTAAAATGTCGCCTAGATTTCATTTTCAAGTTTGTTCCCCTACTTATCCAAACTGACGAGGAGAAATGGGATGGTTCAATAAGAAAACGTTCTATGCATACAAACAAGCCGCACCGTATCCAACCGTGCGTTGGAACCGCGACGTTTGACCTTGCAGTCAGCGCTAAATACATACACTGAAGGAGTTATTTGGGGATACTCCCGCACGCCTAGCGAGTTCGTACCACCTCCACTTACAAGAGCACCTGTTTTGTGTGTTTAATAGCACACGTTTATTTAATTTATATTTAAGAAGGAATATTTAAGTATTCTCTCTTTCCCAATACAATTATCGATTAACGATGAAATTGTGCGCTCACAGAATGTTCTCACTGCTATTGAAAGTGTTTCCTGAATGCCAACGTTTGATTTTGTTGCTTTTGACCGTACATTGTTGATATGTTTTGAATTATGTTCTGTTGCTATGTTCTGCTGTGTACTGATTGCCGAAAGAAACCCGTATTCCCATTATATAGCTTGCATTTGTATGATTACTTGTTGTTTTCTAGATTACTAATAACCCCCCCCCCAAAAAAAAAAAAAAATGCCCAACGGGAGCTGTAGATATTTTCAATAAATAAATAAATAAATAAATAAATAAATAAATAAATAAATAAATAAATAAATAAATAAATAAATAAATAAATAAATAAATAAATGTTTTACTTTCGGTCTACATGTTTAGTTAGGCCTTCTTACCTCAACGTTCTTGCTTTTCCTAGTTACCGATGCCCAAGCTAAGGCGGCTACCTACCGTTGCAGCATCGCCAAAAAACACGCTGCAAAAAGAACAGCTTGGGCTGGTTGACTGCTTTTTCGTATTCACACTCCCTCATCCTCCCTCGCAATGTTTTATGACCACGCCGAAGAAAAAAAAAGAGGACATTTTAACATTTAACCAAATAACGCCAGGAATAGCGGCCATCAAACAAGCACGACTTCCTTGATAAGTGATTTCAAAAACAATCGCGTTGTACGCTGGCGCTATTTTCGGTGGCAGTGTTCCAAACGGTCAAATTAGATTCGTTTTCGAAGACTGCCTTCCGCGCGCCGCGGATGAATAACATAATCCAGCGTTCCCCACCCCATATCATTTATAACATTTATCCGGACGTATGGTTCTGATATAGGAAGTGCAGCCAGCCCTGTTCTCGGCGTGCGTTCCTCATTTAAGGAGCTTCAAATTGAAGGCGAATAAATGAGGTTGTGTGAATACGTACGTCGCGGTCTCCACCCCCACACGCGGCCACCAAGCACCGGCCGTTGCAAGTGAGAGTAAAGAGCGCGAACCTCCGCCCAGAAAACCCTTCCTGTTACGCCTGGCGCATACCAACCGCGGTCACCTCCCCTCAGATCGCTCAATTCACCACGCGCTCGTGCACCTCGGGCGTGCACTGCTGCACGCAATCGCGCGATTTGGAGGCGCCATTAAAATTACTCCGCTCGGCTGAGCACGGTAAATACTCGTCCACTCCCACTAGGGATGTTTTATGTGGGAGGAGAGCACCGATCGTGGTTCCGCGTCCGCGTTCCAGGGCGCCAAGACGCTGGGTTTTCGCTCAAGAAGTCCCGGGTGTCCCCACAGGTTGGGTCTTTTTTTTCTAAACTGTAGCTCAATTCGAAATTACTACCCGCCGCGGTGGTGCAGTGGCTAAGGCGTTGTGCTACTGAGCACGAGGTTGCGGGTTCGATTCCCTGCGGCGGCGGCCGCTTTTTTGGATGGAGGCGAAAGACGAATTCGCCCCCTCATCGCCTGCGTTGTATCGGCGCGTTAAAACCCTTCAATCAATCAATCAATCAATCAATCAATCAATCAATCAATCAATCAATCAATCAATCAATCAATCAATCAATCAATCAATCAATCAATACGAAATTACTTCAGAGAAACTCTCTTGGGTTAGGTTTGGACGAAAGGTGAGTGCGTCTATTGGGTCGTTTACTGGGTCCATTAGGTTCGTGTATTGGGTGGCGACGACAAAGGATCGCACGCGCTTACACCAGGGCTAGTGTGAAAAATATCTGTAGCGGTCGATCTAACGTAGGTATCTTGGAAAAAAGCCCCACTGAAATTGTCCGCAAACACAACTCTACAATTAAGCTGAGTTTCGTTTACTCGTCATAACTATAGTTCACAATGTTTATCTTTACAATTTCAACTACTGTTCACAACTTCACTGCAAACTATAGCTTGCCGTGAAGTAGCAAACATTAGAGATTTCCTGTCAGCTGTCAATACATCGCCATTACGGAGGTACTGTGGTTGCGGAGAACCGTTGTAACTGTTGTTTTACCAGAGGAACTATACCAAAATAAATTGTATGAGACATAATGTAAGATTAGTTATAAGGGAGGTATGTGTCCTTATGAGGTCAGTACAGTAAGCCAGCGTGCATAACTCGATATTGTTATGCACTAATACAGGCTCGCTGCCCTTCCGCCTTCGCAGTAGTGGAAGGACACAATTATTTTCACTGACCGCAAAAGAAACCGAAGGGATCGCTTATTAGGTCGATTCACGTAGCAAAGAGTCGACTCTTGTTGCGAAAGAGACTTCTCGTTATGGCTTATTTGTTAATTATTTGTTATTTGGAACGTTGATTGCGCTTTTCTTGCATTGCAAACTCCAACCTGCACTTCTCGGCTAATGAAATACAGTTGACAACTGCGGCGCAAAATTTGGTATAAGAATTAACAAAGCGAAAACTTTTTTAGAGGGACCGGTACGTTCTGTCAAAAAACTAATGCATTTCCGCATAGACCGGTTGGTCGACCGGGAAGCTCTGATAAGATCTCTGCACACACGGTGCGAGTGTGGAACGGGGCTTCCATTGTGTTACAGCGCTTACTTGAAAATAGCGGAAAAGAAGCGGTTCTCGGTAAGGCAACACACGCATCGATAATGAAGACGGAGCACAATAGCATACCTCGATCTCATAAACTAAGTCTCGGCATGCATTTAGGTCGATCGTAGGTGCGTTTACTTATAGCCCTAAACATCGTCGCATGGGTTGGTTTTTCGTTTACGATTTGGGTCATCGAACATTTGACAATCCATTGGACGTACTTTCAGCGAACGTTGGACGAACCTTTAGCTTTCGCCCTTCTCCTAACTTTTTTAGGAAGGGATTGCAAATTTTTTCGATTTCTACTTTCGCCTGTATAAAAGTTGCTAGGAGTAAATGCAAGCAGTCACATTTTGGCAACAAATCAAGGGGAGAACAGTAGGCACAAAGTATGTACGGCACGTAACGACATAAGAAAAAAATTAGTAGTAGCTTAGCTCTGCTATGTCAGGATATACGTAGTGTGAGCTAAGGTTCAGCAATTCAGTCCAATCCAGTCCAGTCCAGTTCGATTCAGTCCAGTCCAGTCCAGTCCAGTCCTATCAAGTCACTGCTCCTCGCGCATGCTCAGCACGGCTCTTCACGAGCCACAGAAAACTTCTATCAAGCGGCTCCGGTGCAGCGTCAGACTTGGCTACTGCGCAATTGAGGCGCATACTTTGGCACGCGCCGGCGCCAGTGCGCCTGCCGCGGCTATGACGCAACACAATCCAACACAATCCACTTTAATCCAATCCAATTCAAATCCAATTCAAATCCAATCCAATCCAATCCAATGTCTCTCGCGCTTGCGCAGAACGGGCCTTCACGGCACACGCGAAACTGCTCAATCTCGGCCAGTGTAGCTTCCGCTACAAAACACCCTAGCAGCAAGAAATCAGGTAACGCGGGAACGCGCATAGAGCCGTTGACTCCTAAGTCAGCGAGCTCCCCGGACGACGGTACCTGCGCGTAGCAAGAGGATGTGCTACCATTACGCCACATTTGAGCGATGGGAAGAAAAAAACATTGAGATGGTATACGCGTCGAGTTGGAAATGCACGAGCTAGACGGATGCAGCATGATTCTGCTTAAGTGTCCAAGGAGGGGCGGCAAGGAGGGTGAACGTGCCGCCAACGCCATCGCTTTTCGTCGTCTTTGTTTATGATCTTCCTGTAAGAGAAATGCGGTATGAAAGAAATTACAGCAACGTATTGCATTAATTCACAGACGGGGACATCGTAAGCTTCGTCCTTGTTAACCGAGAGAACCGTTGCCATACTTCGAAGATGCAGCCTTTGGTAACCCAGGGTAATGTTACAAATGTTTAGAACACTGGCCCGCCAAGGAAGTGAGCATGCATGCACTGTAGAACTTTTCTCAGAAACTAGTCATTGGTGTAGGCCTCGTTTAAAGGGACTTCATTCGAGGAGAACCCGGCATAGAGCGTTTCAATGAAGTTTACGTTGGAAGAGCAAGTTCTCTCGATTTTTTAGCGTGTGCTGCCAACTGCAAACTCTAGACAGAACTAATGGGGTGCAACTTGGATGTTATTTGCAACCCTTCTGTTAACCGTTCCTTATCGTCGCCCTTGCAGTTACAAGATGCATTGGTAAACAACAGTGCGGCCCTGCGGTTTGAAGTGCGGTTTGGAGGTTAAACTTTTCTGAACGTTTACCGTTCCTGAACGTTTGCAGTCCCAGGACGCGCGAATAAACACAACAGTGCGGAGCTTAGAAGTTTTAACCGTTGCTGAACGCCCACTGCTCGTGAACGTTTGCAGTTCGAAGTACCGATGAACGCAACAGTGCGGCATTTACTCTTAAGTGTTAACCGTACTTGAACTATTCCGTTCCTAAACGTTTAAGGTTCCCACTAACAGTACTAATGCGACAGTACAGCACTGCCAACAGTGCCAAGTGTTAACCGTTCCTGAATGTTTACAGTTCCAAGGAACACTGACAAACGATACTGTACAGAACTCTTAATCGTTCTTTAACGTTTACCGTTCCTGTATAACGCTTATCGTTCCTGAACGCTTACAGTTTCAAGGAACAGTAACGAACGTTACAGTACTTAACCGTTCTTGAAAGTTGAAAGTTTATCTTTCCTGCTTAACGTTTGCCGTTCTGAACGTTTACAGTTCCAGAGAACACTGGTAAACGTTACAGTACAGAACTCTTAACCGTTCTTGAACGTTTACCGTTCCTGAACGTTTACAGTTCCAAGGAACACTGACAAACGTTACAGTACTTAACCGTTCTTGAAAGTTGAAAGTTTATCTTTCCTGCTTAACGTTTGCCGTTCTGAACGTTTACAGTTCCAAAGAACACTGGCAAACGTTACAGTACAGACCTCTTAACCGTTCATGAACGTTTACCGTTCCTGAACGTTTACAGTTCTAAGGAACACTGACAAACGTTACAATACAGAACTCTTGACCGTTCTTGAACGTTTACAGTTACAAAGAACACTGACAAACGTTACAATACAGAACTCTTAAACGTTCTTGAACGTTTACCGTTCCTGAACGTTTACAGTTCCAAGGAACACTGACAAACGTTACAATACAGAACTCTTAACCGTTCTTGAACGTTTATCGTTCCTGAACGTTTACAGTTCCAAGGAACACTGATAAACGTAACAGTGTACAACTCTGAACCGTTCCGGGACGGCAAACGTTCAGGACAATTACAATTCCTAGAAGCACAGCTAAACGCAACAGTACCGCCCTGGCAAGGGTTCCGTGCACGAAACTGCACGTGAATACTCTGCCGGGAGCGGGGCCAGCGGCACTTTCCCAGGCGGCCGGACGCGTTTTAAATTTGCGGCTTCGAGTCGGCCGCCTTTTTTTTTATTCAACCGGAGAGGTCAAGGCGGAAGGCATTCAGGGTGTCCGGCGCAAAACAAGACCACCGCCGCGACGTTCGTCCTCCATGCGCGGCACGCACTCGGCGGTCAGGATTTCGTGCACGAGCCAAGGCAACACCTTCGAAGCAAGAAAGCCTCTCTCGTCCCTATCATCCTGTTTGTGACCGATCACACTGCATCTGCGCCCTTCTGTACTGCAAACCTTACGGCGGGAGCAGACTACGAGGAAGACAAATTGGCGAGTACACGGATTGGAGGAAACTGGGCCGTGTGAAGGGCGACTGCGCAGGCATTCTGTGACGTCGGAGGTGTGGGAGCGAGAGCGATTGCACGGCGTTTAAGCGCGCTTGAAAAGGCGCTCGCCTCTCAGGGACGACCACTCGGAAGCACGGGTGGCTGCGTCCGGCAATCCGCTGGCCCAAGCCGCCGCACGAACCAGTTACATCCTTGATCGAGTAACCATCGTACTTTCTCTCCACCTCTCCTTCCTTTCTAGCGTGGAGAAAAGGATGCGAGAATGAAAATTAGCAGTGGCTCAGCTCGGCTATGCCAGGATATACGTAGCGTGAACTAAGGTTCAGATGGTTATTCTTAGGTTTGGTTGTGAAGGATTAGCTGATTATCATGCTTGCCGCTGCTAAGACGATTTCCAATCCAATACAATCCAATTTCATCCAGTCAAATCCAATCCAATTCAATTTAAATGCTCCTCGTGTTTGCGCAGCACGGCCCTCCAAGAGCCAAGCGAAACTGCTCAACCTAGGCCAGTGTAGCTTACGCCACAAAAAGCAAATGCAAGCAGACTTCATCCGTGATAACTGTCTTCAAATGCGCACGATTGTTTCATTTGGTAGAACTGTTTTCGGAACTACGTGCTGTCACTGGAAACGCATTCATATTTCACGAAGGTCTTTGCGAGGAAGGAAGGAAGGAATGATGTAGAAAGAAGGTAGACAAGAAACCTGGCTAAGCCAAGTTTGCTATAATTTGTTATGGTTTTAAGGCATGTTTGAGCGTATTTGTGATAGGAGGCCTGCAGCCGCATAGTCTTAAAACCGGTATTACTAGGCAAATACTGATTTGTGCCAAAAACGAAAAAAAACGAAAAAAAAGAAAGCGTCGCCATACAGAAGTATTTTTAGAGCCTTACTGGTGCAGAAAACGGCCACGACTGTGCTCATCCCTCTGGCCTCGTCACTCATAAGGGTTTTTTGTATGCACACAGTGTGCCAACTAGCCTAGCAATGCTTAAATCTAACCACACAGCCGTGATTGCAAATTGCGTTGAATGGAATGTTACTCTGGCCGCATTTGGCGTGCGGCGTATCCTGATTGGCTCAGGCGCGGACGGAAGCTCATACGATGGCATGGAGCCTGTATGAGTGGAAAGGCGCTGAATGTAAGCAGCAAATAAAATCGATGCCCCATATCGTCGGTTCCCACGCGATGGTGTTGCATGCTTAACCGACTAGCCTGCAGATGTACGCTTAGCTCTCCATCTTTGAGGCGCAGAAAACCATGTCGCCAAAGCAAAAAGACGCGATCAGCGCACTCCTGGTGACCAAGACCGGTATAATGGCAAACAGCCATCTACACTTGACTGATAAAGGTGGAGTTAGGAAAATAAAACACTTGCCAGAAGTGTAGCTCTACGCAGCAGGTGCCCTGGCGTTCTGGATCGACGATGAGGTTTCAGGTGTTCATCGCATTTCAATGAGAATAAGCGGCTGGCAGGCGCGGCGGCATACCGTATCACCCAATTACTTAGGCTGCTATTTTTAGCATCTTCACCGTGCGGCCAGGTCTCCATCTAAGTGATCGCGAATCAGAACAACTTAAACGAGCAGTGAGGGTCGACGTATTTATTACAGCTGCCGGCTAATTCATTTTTAGTCTCAGAGCCCTGGCTGCCAGGATTCTAATCTGACATCGACCTTTCGGCCCACGCAGGCCGTGTTGGCGCTGGTGGTATATGGCTAGCAGTTCAAGGCAACTCATTGCACGCTTAAGACCGCTTAGGAAAGCACTCCCTACTTCCGGGTGCGAGTTGAATTGTGCTTCCTCGCTATGAGCTTGCCAAATGAGGGGGGAAATTTTGCGCGCTGAACTTGGATAATGATACGACACGTGGTTCCCAGGACCTTTTCTCTGCCTTCCGCCGAGGGTTCTCGTGTCTTTCCATGCCTTTGCATTGAGATCAGGATTAGGAAGATAAGCGAGGTTGAAATGCTGCTCCAGAAACGTGCGAGAACCACATGTTCGAAGCACACTTTAAAGCTCTAAATAGCAACGCTGCGACTTGTGAGAAGGGAAACGGATCCAGCGTGGCAACCTGACTACGGCAGAATGAAGTCGAGTAGTTCTTGGCGGTTCAGCCCGGGGTAAGGCGTGTGCTGTGGACCAAATGGCGTACGCCAGAGTATAACGCTGTGTAGTCCTTGTAGCTTTGAGTGTACTTAACAGTAAACTGGCACCAACCTGCCCAACTAGCGCCCAGGAGACGTCTGGCGGACGTCCAGAGGATGTGAGGGGTGTGAGGATTAATCATCCCCCTGCTTCGCATTGTGTTTACCATTCGGGTGAGCGTGAGTGCCGCTGAGCTTCCGCCAACATATCTCACCGGCCATGGTCATGGCGCTGTTTCTCAGCTGGAATGCCGGATCGCCTTTAAGGAAACCATAACACAAAATACAAGTTTGTTTTATTCGAAAGATTTCGTATTCTATAGTGCCCCAAGCGCTTGTCCGGATGCAAGCGATGTTTTATTGACTCAAAAATAAATCAATTTAAGCTGAAATTTTGATTCTAGCGCCAAAGCGTGTGTTTGAACGACGTTTGCAACGACATCATAAGAACAGGCATTTCAGCTAAACTTGGTGTGGAGCGGAGACTTGCTTACTGTTAGTCAACCTAGATGGCGCCCCCACACCGCGGCAAGCCGTTTTCTGCCCTTGGTTTGTTTGTGGCCGCATTTAAACCTGGCTAGTTTTTGTTCACGGGGAAAATAATCGTTTCGTGAAACATGGTGCTCGCTCGACAAATATGGTCACGTAAGACACAGTCGCTTGCGTCAATCGGCCAGTGTAGTCTGAGACAACCCCAAAGGCCCGCAGTACTGTGCATCTAAACCAAGCATAGTGCGCGCAGTACCAACATCAGTGTGCATCGGTATTTCTATGTTTTTGTGTGCTTTCGTAACTTCAACTCTTTGTCCCACCATTCTAACTGATATAAAAAGAACATGCCCTAAATTTAAGCGCAAACAGCTCGTTCGGCAAGCGTATAAGCTCTGCCTAATTTGCGTTTGCTTTTGCCGGCCTCCGCCAATCTCAGAGGTGGCTGGTATGATATCATAGGTTGTGCTGCGGGAAATGAGCTAGTGCGTCGCATGGCAATTCCCTTTTTTCCTGATTATACAGCTTATTTGAGCGAAGTTTATGTTAAAATTGGTGTCAGCACTATTCTAACGAGGAAATCCTTTGAATGAACCAAACTTGCGTTTTGTCTGCATGGCCCCTTTAAGTGTATACGGCTGATGTGAGCAACGTACAGTAAACTCCTAAGCCGACAGTCATTGGGATTTGTTAACGTCGAATTTCGTCTCAACCAGTGCGCATCGTACGTGCGTTCATCGTCCGCGTTGAATGCGCACGCCATCTCTTCGTACGCACGATTTTCATGTGAGAGAAGCACGTTGGCGCGGAAAGGGCTTAACTCGTTCGTAGCGACAGTCAGCAACGGCTACAATACAAATAAAATGAGCAGTAAGCGCCTGCAAGCGGAGACGCCGGTCAGCAAGGAGAGAGAAAGAAAGAAGGAAAAAACAGCTACTCAGTGTCATTTCGAGCGTGAGAATATCAAGTGCGGCCAGGGGGCATTGACCTCGCATGACTCTCAGCCAGACTTTCGATTATCGCGCTTCTTATGCACGCGTGAAGTGAGCGTTTAGCGTGTCTGGATTGGCAGACACCACATATGAAAGTTGTATCGTTCATTTCAGGACTAAACGGCGCTGGCACTAAATAAAAAAAATGGAGAGAGAAAAACATGGAGCGGTTCTTCGTGTCCCTAGATTAACGTCCCCGCGAGTGATTGAGCACGCCGACGGAACGCGTCGCTCGCGACGTCAAGCGGCCCACGTCAAGCGGGCCTTAAGGTGCGCCGCAACGGCCGATGACCGTCTGCCGCTAATGAGATCGGCTCCGCCGGCGAGCCGCGCGCCCCGCGATATGAGGCTAAATGGCCGAGCGGTTTGGCTGTTTGGCCGCCGTGTTCCGGAATCCATCATTCACGGCTTCTGGCAAGACAGGGCATGTCTCGGGTCATTTCCTCGTTCATTTGCGCCCTTTCCGCCGAGTCAAGAGCCGTCAAGAGCCGCTAAGGGGTTCGACTTTTCGGGGTGACGTCCGGAGTGCGAAGTCAGAGCATGGCCGCAATTGCACGCAACAATTAACATTGTAGCCCTGGGCGCATTGCAGTGACGAGTAGGGCTGCGGCTTGCAAAGCTAAGTTTCATATGTACGCTCGGCGAAAGGAAAATCGGGTGGTTCCGTGTACCAGATCAGTGTTAGAAAGGGTTCAAGAAGTCTTTAGAAACAGTGAACAGTGCGGGACTGCGCCGGCTTGCTTCATGATTTGAAAGATTTAAGACGGCAAATGGACGAAACAAAAAGAGTGATTGAAATAGCAGTGTAGCAAAAGAGGTTAGCGCAGGTGTGACTGCCAAAAACTGACACTGCGTGAATGGTGGCTAAGTTAGAGGGAAACGGGATAGTAATTTTTAACACCTTGGAGATTTTCAAGGGGTGCCGAAATCTCCTCTGTATGAATGAAAAAGTCGGCATTCCACCGCGTAGTACAAAAAACCACAAAGCGTTATTTGGTGTGCTTGAAGCGAGAGAGAGAGAGGGATGATTACATGGGGATGATGGAAATGATTACGAATTACAATGCAGTGAGGTGGATGTGGGAGATTAGGATGACAACAATGGGAGCGAAAACAAAATATAAATACATAAAATAGACACGCAATAAAAGTATGAAATAAAACCATAAATAAAGTTGCGCAAAAATTTGCTATTTCTTTGTTTTGCACGTGAAAGTCGTCTTTCCTCCGGACAACATAATGCTGATGTGTAAGATTTGAAACAAGTTAAAGTTTGCCATCAGCTTACCCATCTAGTGCGCCGCATTGTCAACAAGCACGCGGGGCTACATGAGAGTCAAGTTAGGCAGCTAGTACATGCCTTAGCTCTAAGTAAACTTCTTTATACAATTCCATATCTTTCTCTGACTTGTCACCAAAGACATCAGATTGAGGTCGCACTTCATACACTGTATAAGACCGCCCTCAACGTTCCTATTAATACGTCCACTCAGCGCCTATACTCTACGGGGCTGTTCTTGCCCCTGCGAGATCTTATACAACAACATAAAGACCGGCAAATGGCGTGTCTTTCTAGCACAAAACAAGGACACTGGATCTTTCACCAAGTTGCTCTCAAGCCTATTACCTTGCCTGTCATCACCCCTCCTGCACCGCCCCCAGATAACCTCAGGATAGCTCCCATCCCAAAAAACGTTGCAGCTGATACCAATCCAGGGAGACGATGTGCTCGCGTTGTCAATCATGTCCATCCAATTGATTTTACGATAGTCTACACGGATGCATCACGGACGCATGTCGGAGCAGCCGCATATTCCATCGCAAGTGGCAATGAAGTAGTGACACACACCCTTGGTCCTTTCACTAATCCCCCACCTACAGCGACTCTAGAGACTCTCCCAATAATCACCACTATCCAGGACCTCTCCTTACGGCCCCCTAACCCCTCAGAATATACCATATACACTGATTCAATGCAAGCTGTTCGCGCCATTCACATGGGTAGGATTCCTGAAGAACTGCAGTATGATCTACGCAAAGCCTTAACAAAGCTACGTCCCCACACTGTCACACTGAGGTGGATTCCTGGTCACGTTGGAATCCCAGGCAATGAGGTTGTGCATAACCTCGCCCGCGAACTTCTGCACCGGGCGCCTGGGATTCCCTGGCCTTATCCACCGACGTGGGACACTACTCTCCACTACAAAAAATAAATAAAGCTTCACTACAAGAACATCAGAGAAACTCTTCGTACACTTCCTGTTCCAGACAAATCTCTAACAACCCCGCAACTACGCATTCTTCGACGCGTACAGTTAAATACCATCCTTACACCTGCTCGTTCCTTCCTCTACCGTATCCGACACTCACCAGCATGTCCCAATTGTCCCGAACCATACGCTAATTTAGAACACTGCATTTTCGCCTGCCCCATTGCAATTCAATACCCACATTTTCCCCACCCACCTCCTTCAACGTGGCGGACTTGGCTGGCCTCGGACCAGCTCTCGGACCAGTTGGCGTTGGTGAACCTGGCCCGGGACATTCTCGACGCTTAATGTTGCGTTTGAATAAAGTTTTTTCCTCCTCCTCCTCCTTCTCACTTCGTAACTTGGCAAGTGGGTCAGAAGCCAGGAAGCAGTGACGTGACTCTTTAAGCATCGAAAGGGTGGTAATGTTACCGTTGAAAATCAAGCTCTAAACGAAGGAAGTGTGCTATCTATGTACCTGAAGGTATTTATTGCGTTGAAACGCCGGAGATAGCTCTCAAATTTTTTGCCTCCTTTCTCCTAAAAGTAGACCAAAATGCCCCTGGAAGATACGTGAGCTTCTGCCAGTTGCTTCGTTCTGCACGAATACTTTTCCGTACCACGTTATTCATCCACATCGTGAGTAGAGTTCAAAAAACTCTAATGCACACGATGGCACCAGTTCTACGCTTGCTCCGGGCGTTCGTAACACTGTAGCGGTGGACGTATTCCCGCACAGTCCCCGGAGCCGGCCTTGAAGAATACTAAACTAAACAAAATGCCCTTCGAGCCCATCTAAGTCCTGGTGTTGGAGTACAGTCCGTTTTAAAAGATACGACAACCAATCCTCTGTACCCGTTCATCGGAGAGAGCGTGTTCAAGGAGAAGTTTCTGCAAAGGGAAGTTTGAGGTGGATGTCAAAATTTCCTTCGCTGAAACTTGCTCCACCTTGGGGATTTCCCCTAAATCTGGTCGCTTAACACCTGGCTTTCACTTCGAGTTGTTGGTCAATTCGCTCTCGCGATACAAACGACTAGCCTTCTGGTTAGCTCAGTTGGTAGAGCGACTGCTCCAGTTAAGCGGTGGTCCCGGGTTTGAATCCTGGACCACGACTAATTTTTCTTCAACTGCGAAGTTTCTGAGGAAGCTGTATAGCTTTCCTTTGTAGCCGTACGGCTGTATTGAGGTGTATGTCAAACATTCCTTGTCAGAAACTTACTCCACCTTGGGGATTTCACCTAAATCTGGTCACTTGGTGTAACATGCTTTTGTGTAGTTGGTGTAAGTTTGTGTAACATGCCTTGGAAGCTAACTTGCGCTTGTTATGCTCTCGGAGAGAGGCAGAGGAAAACCAAAACGTACACTGCCCCGTCGTCTCGTGAAAATGTACGTTTTGTTTTTCCTCTGCCTCTCTCCGAGAGCATAACAAGCGCAAGTTAGCTTCAAAAGTATGGAAAAGCCAGAACACGTAGAGCCCCGTGCAGGGCTGCGATGGCCTTCTAATCGATGTAGTATGTGTGTGGGGCAGGAAGGCTGTCCGTTTGCGCTTGCCGGATAGGCCACGCATCTGCTTGGGGTAAGAGGTGAGAGTGAAGGAAGAGTGGGCTCATCCCTGACTAACTGTTTCACAGTCTGGCATCAAAGTAGACGGGCCTGCCGCGCTTTCGTAAATTAGTCGAGAAGGATAGGCCAGCGCGCCACCGAGTCTCCCGGTTGGAATGGAGAACCGGAGAGCTGATGGGCTAGCTCGTTGCCCGGTACGCCTGTGTGACGTGGACCCCAGTCCAGCACGTAGCTAGTGCCACTGTGTTTGACAACATGCATGCGGAGTGCACGCTGCATATTAATGGGAAGGAACTGCTGCTGGAAGAAGCGGAGAGCATGCGGACTGTCACTGAGGATCACGTCGTCACCAGTAGTGACTAAGAACGAGATACCGTCGGTGATTGCCTGGGCCTTGAGAGTTGCCACGATGTCTGCGACAATTGTGAGGAACAGCGCGATATAACTGGGACAATGCAAGCTAACCACAATGCAAACCTGGAGCCCCTAAGTACTAAACCGCAATGCATGTAAACCAACTCGCCCAATTAGCCACCCTGCTCCATTGTCTGCGGCCACTTTACCATGCGAGTATCAGATAACGCAATGAGAACTGTGATTTTGACGCAATCGGGCTGCGTGTTCTCACAATGTCGCTGAATCAGGCAGCTCACGTCAGCTTATGTCAGCCACGTACAGCCACCGGCTTCGCCCCGAGAAAAAAAATGCAGCCTCTGAAGTGTAGCCCCACAAGTTATTTTACAAAGTCGGCAATCTTAATGATGAACGAGTAGGCGTGGTATGGGCCCCTCCCATCCGCAGGCAACAACGTTGCCACGAATCGATCAGGTGGCGCTGCAGTCACGGACGTGTTTTTTCCTCATGAGCGGAAGTTATACCGTTGTGTCGCACGAGTTTAGAGTAGTCGTGCGCTATAGAGCAAGAAGCGTCCTCGCGGCATGAGGCCTTGAAAGCGGAACCAATACTATCAGCAGTGGCCAGGTAGCCACTAGGAGCCATACAGTTTCAAACATATATATGCTAGAGGAAATGGGGCGTTAGTGTCTAGGCAAGCTGCGCTTCAGCCAGCGTGCCGTCATGTACCGGGCGGCAACGGTCCTCTTGTTCTTGGAATCGGTCATGAACAGGACTGAAGGTTGTCTGTGGCTGCAAAAATATAAATTACGTTCTTTTATGAAAAGAAAATGGAAGCTCCCCAAGATTTATTCGTTGGGCATTGTTTCGAAGCTTCACATGCAAGACGAAGAAAAAAAATGTCACCCTTTTAGTTGATTTTGGCTTCGATAGCGAAAAGAAGCCATGTGGATAGCCAATCCAACCAGGAGATTAACCCTTTCGCTAGCTGCTAAGGCGGCGTCGACGACGGCACGCGACTGCTGCGACAGATTTCCCTCCAGTAAAAGCACGTAACTTCAAGCTAGCAGGCTCCGTCGTCGCCATTCATGACACCACAAATGTGCACGGTTGCGCCACCCGCAGTCCCAACCTATCATCCGTCGTTCTTTCCTACACTGTATACGTCTGGTTCCTGCAAGTGGTTCTTCGCTATGCAGCAACGGCGCCAACGAGGCATAGGAGTATATAAGGACATGGTCCCGTTAGCGGGTCAAGTCTAACCGGCATGTGTCGTGTTGCCATTCGCGCCGACAGGACGCGTGCAAGTGTTCCGAATACCGTGTGCGTGCTTATACCTGCCTGTAGTTACTTTGTAGTGCACGTTCGCTATTCTCCTGGCCTTCTCTTGGGCGCTCCCGGCAGGAGAGTATAAATAGTAAGCGCGTCAATCGGCTCTGTACGCCGATCAATCATCGTGCACCGATTGGAGGAGTCGCCAGACGAGACCTGGCCGCCCAACGCGAGCTAGCTACGCTTGGAGCAGCAATGAAAAAAAGATACAGGCCTACAGTGGAGGTCTCTGAATGCCTGTGAACGTACCAATGTCCCGCGTCGCCTCGACGTCGCACGCTTTCAGCAGGCAAGCAGAAAAACACCGGGACTTTGCGAGCGAATGTACGTCATAGTTAGCGGAGTGGAATTTACAGACCGCATTTTTGTCTTGTGCAAGCGTAAGGTTTTTGATTACCGTGGAAAAGCCGCCTAGTTAAAATGATTCGTGCCTCGAACTGCGCACAGAAAAAAGAATAAAGAAAGGGACGAGAGAAGGGAAGCACGCATAGAGCAGCTATCAAATAAATTTATTATCAGCAAAAGGCACATATATACGCTCTCTCACATGACTCGGAGGGCTGCACATGCGCACGGGAATTCAGAATAGTACACGTTACACGTGCGACACTAGCATGTTAATCGCTTTATGGAGTACAGTCGAACCTCGTTTTAACGAAATAGTATCGGCGCAGTAAATTAGTTGCTTGTACCCGATATGTGTTGTAACAGTAGACATAAAATCGGCTTCACCAAGTCGGCAATCTATCTCACGCGAAAATCCCAGATAATAAGCGTGTAGCAGCAGCTCCAGCGACATTGCTGGATCGAGCGCCGCTCCTTGCGCAGCAGTCCGATCGACGTGGTCACAGGCTGCGTAGCCGCGCGAGCGCACGAGGACACGGGGGTCTCGCTGGTGCTCACATAATGGAATGTGGTTCTGCCTTGCGACGTACGGTCGTCCTGCCTGAGGCTCCTTTCTCTCGCCGGACATAGCGTCCTACAAGCGCATTATTGCAGGCTTCGAACCTGCTATGCACAAAGTCGTCCTTAGCTGTCTTCTTTTGGCATTTCAAACATGGCAATGTGAAATTACAAAACAGCGAAGTACGTTTGACAAAAGAGGCCTGTGTTCTAATTTATTTGATGAAGGATGTGATGTTGGCCTGTCGACTATTCACAGTCCACGCATGGAAGCGCCTTATCTACGTTTGCAGTTTTACACACGTATCGTCTATTTTTTATATTTTGCTTCGTAAGCCAGCTCTCGAATTTATGGCCTCGCGTGAACCAAATATTTCTTCGTTATAGCCGCAACCGCGCGTGGCTCGGGCGGTTTCGGTTTCGTTATAAAAAAGAAGTGTCACTAAAATACAACGTGACCAACGAAAGTTCGTTTTTAGTTCGCTTTAGCCTATAATTCACTACATCAGTGTTCGTTATGACGAGGTGTGACTGAAACACCAACGATAGGTTACTTACAGAGTCATCTTTTTTTGTGAAGAAATGTGGAAGGCTCTCTTAGAACCTATTACTTGCGAGAATACAATTAAGTTGAAAACTGCATTGTGCGTGGTTCTGTTCTCTCGACTGTTTCTTTTTTTTTGTGCGTGTGTGAGCAGTTCCAGTCATGAGTTTCGGGATTCTGTGAAACTTCTGAACAATGACGCCGTCGGTCGTCTCGGCCAAACAAATTACATTAGGCGCCGTTTCAGTATATGGGGTTTAACGCGCCGAAGCTACAATTGTGCCATGAAGCGCGTCGTTGTGTAAGGCTCCGGATTAATTTCGACCACCCGGGGATCTTTAACGTGCGCCGAAATATCGACAGCCGGGCGTTCTAGCTTATCGCGCCCGTCTAAAATGCAACCACCGCAGCCGCTATTTGAACACACGTCCTTGGGCATAGCAGCACAACGCCGTAGCCACTGAGCCACCGCGGCGGGCGGTTGAGCCAAAAGCTGTGTCGGTTCAAATCCAAGCTGTTACGGCCAGATTAGGCATCGAGAAATTGGCGATGAATCAACAACGCAGCGATTTTTCGAAAGGAGGCGGAAGGGTCTGTTTCTCAACGCAACGGATAATGCAACTGGCCCTCAACAAAAGCCAACGCAATGAACTACGCAACGAGTCTCCCGAAAATATAAAAAAAGGCTCGCATAGATGGGCGCAGGCGGCGTGATTTACCGCCCCAACTTGCTGTAAGTTCGCTCGACCTTCTTCGTGTGAGTGGTCGCTCACTATTGAAATGCGCAAACAAATCCAAATACGTAATGCCCGCTGACAGCCAACAATTATCCACTCACCAAGCATCTCTTATGCGGGCCACGTACTTCTGGGAACCCAACGACGTACGGTTTCACGTTTCGTGCCCGCCGCTGCTCGGCGAACGTCCGTGCACTCACGCTATCCCGCAAGAATCAGCGCGAACCGCCATGTCTGGTGAAACCAGCGACCCAGCTAGGCTTACCTTTGCGGTCGGCCATGGTAGGCGGAAAGGCCGGGCCCACGTCACACCCTTTATGCCAGAATGCCCTTTTGACCGCGCTCGTTTTTGATTGACATCTACCTTGGTGAATCAGCTCAGTCGCCTCCACTGATCCCTCTAACTGAAAAGGAAAAAAAAGGTGTCCTAACTAAGTTAGATACAACCACGCCTGCCTCTTAACGGAGAAAACAATTTCCAATCGTTGTTACCAACGTAGCGACGCCACGAAAAAAGCGGTGGGAGTGGAGGGAGAGTCGGTATGGATTGATTTCAATAGGGTACGGACCACTTTACGCCTCGCAGCGCGCCGCTCGGCGGACCGTGGGCGTTTGCATACAAGCGGGCACTCTACGCATACAGCGTGGTTGGCGGTGGCAGCAACTGTTGTCCAGTCGCTCCCGTTCGCGCGATCGCAGTTGACGTGGGCGGTGCTGCGGCTTTGTTGACGCTCTCACGCTGGCCGCATTAGCGCTGACATCCCGGGGAGCGAATTGGCGTTAGCACCGCCTAGCTCTTTGACGGTCGTCCGCCGTTGCGCGGCCGAGATTTACAAAATGAGACTCGCCAACAGCGTGAGATGTGTACCGCTTTCTTTCGCCCTCTTTCTCTGTCAGCCGTTGATACGCAAGGCTTGAAGGTCTCAGTGCGCACGGCGGCCCCACGGCATGCCGCACTGCGGGAACGCAAGGCCATTGGAATCGTCGACACGGAGTGCCCCGTTTTATGTTAACACTGACTTGGGAAAGGAAAGAAAATAAAGGTTTGCTTCGTTTTCGCCTGACTTGCGCTTACGTTGAATGCTGGAGGACTTACGCAAATCTGAGGGACATTACTCGGGCAAGTATGACGTGCAAAAACCGTTAAGGAAAAGAAGGAAAAAAAAACTTGAGTCTACTTGCTGGCGTGTTAGCCTTGCGGTTTGAAGCTACGTGGGAGTGTCGGATTTTAGATTGACTCGGAATTTTGTAACGGCTTGCATGGATACTTTTTAGCTTTCGACAACGCGAAAATGTGCGGGCTCTATTGAGTTTGTCAAGGATCAAAAAGTATGCTCGCACTACTTTAATAAACGCGCTTGGCATGCGGCGTTTAATGGAATAGTCATATGGTCAGGGCCGTGGAAGTGTGGAAATTATTGAACAACCGAATTCGCAACCGAATGCGAACAACCGAATTCGCAACCGAATTCGCAAACGACGACGGAAGCACTAATGCTCGTGAAACCAGAGCGCCGAATACAAACTGATAATTTTTCATCTTGACAACGCTTACACATAGAGAAGTGTCATATGCGCCAGCTCGAACCAGTATCGATAAGGAAACAAAAAATAAAACATGGAAACAGAACACCATTGCGCCGCTGCCAATGGCGTATCTGTTGTAAAAAAGAGAAGCCTAATTAGAAATGGTTGAGTAGCTCAGCCCAGTTTCGTTAATGTTTTCTTAAGGACTGAGGCATTGTTAATTTTTTAGCAAGCCTGATTCCTGCGTTTATACAAACAGAAAAGCGGATTATTAGGGGGGGGGGGGGGCAGCAGCCACAATCAAAACATTGGACAGAAAGGTTGGAGCGACCCTTTTTGTATCACGAACTACAGTGAAAGACCACTTGAACGAACGTCATTCAAACGAACTATTCAGTTCTGCGAACTTTTTCAAATCCACCACTGAACCGCCATTGAATAAAATGCAAATACCCTTCAGTTTTAACGAAATTCCGAGCAGTGCGCATTTCCCTTCTACGAACATATTCTATGGCACCATCCTACGCCGACCCGGGTCACATTGATTCCTTCAACAAGTACAAGACGCACTTTTTGTAGCACTTTTCTCGTTGAGAACCGTGTTTCATTACCGCGCGACCGATAAGGGACCCCAAATTAACTTTGAACTGGATTGGCTGCTTAGATAATATTGTAGCCAGCCGAAGCCATAGCCACAGCCACAGGTACAGCTTTTGCCTTACAACACTACAACCGCAAAACAAGGGTATTCGCGTGCTGGTGAATCATGAGTACCAAACGAAAACGTCATTCTCTTGACGAAAACTGGATGCTTTGCGTAGGCTCATGGTTCATGAGAGCTTGGACACAGTGATTCAATTCATGGCCACTCCAGACCTAAATGCACAGGTGCACCAAAATATTACTGTATTCTACAAAATGTGCTAAATAGTGAATACCCGCTCACAAATGAGCGGAATTGCAAATAAATGGGCTGAAATTTCATTCGAAAATCCGATGTTTCCCTTAGCTTGCGGGAACAAGCTGCAACATCCCTATTTCAGTTGAGTGAACTTTCACTTTAACAAACTTTTTCCTGAGGTCCCTCGAAGTTCTTTCAAGTGAAGTTTCACTGTATTATGTTTCGTAAGACAAATTCAAGCACCACCAGTCTGACGTATGCAGTTACAGCCCACGCCGAGGAAATTAGTTACCCCACCCCACAGCCGCAGGGAGTGTATTTATTGAATGTATTTTATTACGAAAGTGTTTTATTCCCGGATACACAAATTTTGCTGACGACATATCCGCCATGGAAGTGACGCCAGTACAACAGAGCGATCGGCCTGTAAAGGGTGCACCCCTGCAGTCAGGGTCTGTTTGCGGGGAAGCAATCTTTAGAACCAATGAGTACGCTATACTTAGGGTTGTTCGTTTTCGGGTTTTAAATTATATCACGAAAGCGTTTTCCGCCGGGATACACAAAGATTTCACTGACGTCATATCCATTACGGAAATGACGCCAGCACACCTTTGCCGATGTGGGCTGAGCACGAGGTCGCGGGTTCGATTCCCGGCCACGGCGGCCGCTTTTCTGATGGAGGAGAAAAGCAAAAACGCCCGTGTGTACGACATTTCGGCGCACGTTAAACATCCCCAGATGATCAAAATTAACCCGGAGCCCTCCACTACGGCGCGCCTCATCGCCTGCGTTATGTCGGCGCGTTAAACCCTTCAATCAATCAATCAATCAATCAATCAATCAATCAATCAATCAATCAATCAATCAATCAATCAATCAATCAATCAATCAATCAATCAATCAATCAATATTTGCCGACGTGACCCGCCAACAAGACGTCGCTCGCAAAGCACACCCACAAATCAAGCTCAGCTGCAGATTTCTTTGGGCATTTCACTCTCGTGTTTCACCAATTCCTATGACAGAGGAATAAACCAGGTTTTCGTCTATTATCCTAAAAATGACAGCAATCTGCAATTCTTCTCCAATTCTATGACATGATTCTGTAGCCGTTCCCCAATTTATTTTATAGGCTGACTGTATAGTGGTATGCGGTTGGCGTGCTAGCCGCAAAACGCGTCCCCATCGCGACCAGCTTAGCTTGTGGAACTCGAGAATTCGTAGCTTGCACCGTGAATGCATGAAGGCGTTTCGCTTCCTGCTTGCCTGTCTCTGGTCGCACCAAAGTAGTCAGGAGAGCGACATTCGCGGTCGGCGTCGTTGCCTTTCTGCCTAATGCAACAGTTTTCTTACACGGAGCCACGGTGGAAGTTATTCCTCGACCGTGCACGCGGCCATCCCACCCGCAGCAGAGGCGGCGGATAAACACTGCAGCTTACGCTGCTTTACGCTGTCCTATCGTGACGCCAACTATCGGCGCTCATTAGCGTCAGGACGCTCTAGTTCGCTTCACCTCTCCTAGAAGGCAGCACCGTCTGAATGGGGAATGTTATAGGGAAGGATATAAGACGCGTTGGTGCAGTTATTTCCTTTCAGTTCAAAGAGAACGTTCATGGCCCAGTTGGCAGAGCGTTTCGCACCTCCCGTTGCGGCCAAAGTTATCGTTGGCTCGAATCCAGCGCAGCCGCGTTAATAGAACTTTTTCTGGCGATGTCATTTCCGGGACGGCTAAGATGTCGGTGAAGCCTTGCTGTATCCTGGCATAAAACACTTTCCTGTAAAACTACGCAAAAGTAAAGCGTCGAATGGCACCTACGCTCAAGTGTGCGGGAGCCACGAAAAGTGTAATATCACGCAGCCACGGCGTCCAACTCAGGAATAGAGTAGCTTGGTTGACGAGCTCACAATTACCGAAATAGTGAATGTGCATAGGGATACGAAGATGTGTTTATTTATTTATTTTTATTTATTTATTTGAATACTTTCCATGCTTGAAGGCTTTACAGAAAGGAGTGGGGGTTATGCAACAAAAAAGTAGGCGAAATGTTACAATTGTTGCGAAATGGAGAGTTTGAAGTTTGCAGGGTTGGTCAGGGATGCGGTGGCAGCGGAAGGGCAGTTGCAGTCTTTGCTTGTTCGGGGAATGAAGGAATCACTGTAGTGGTTTGTTCGGCAAAATGGCACACCTACTTTAAAACGATGATCGAAACGAGGGGAAATGTACGAGCGGGAAGAGAGAAGCTGCTCTTTTAAAGATGAATTATAATGATAAATTTAATGAAGAAAAGGAAAGTCGAGCACATTTTCGATGAAACCATAAGTCGGTTAGGTTCAGAGTTCTTTTCATGGTTGTGACGCTGGCATGAAGCGAATAATAACACAAAACGAAACGGGCTGCGCGGTTTTAACTCTTGTTTTAAGGCCACTGCTAGGGACAATACTGTTTCACGGCTTTCCGTCGGCAATTTTCCACGAGCACTCAAACTAGCATTGAGAATACTACGCTAGCACTCCAAGTTTCAGAATGACGGTTCTTTTCGATGTGGACACCGGTGTTGTCTGCACATGGAGCACTAGTGAGCAGGATGTCCTTAATCGTCAACCAAGTATACTGTTCACGTGATTTGTTAGCCAGCATATGTTATTCATTCCTTACCGAATTTCCTTGATTTTTATACGCTACGACGGAGTAAGAGCACATTAATTATGAGACACATTGACGAGGCCCGACCCAGGAAAAAAATAGTACAGCGCAGCCCCGTAAAAACCAGGGCAACGCAGATCCGGGGCAAGCGGCGATTACCGGGAAAAGTACAGAAAAATTACGCGCGAGACAAGAAACCTGGGCGTCTCTCGTCATTCGACGTCGCCGTCGGCGTATATACCAGGGGTGACGGGCGCGTCGGTAGCGCAGCGTCGATGACGGAATTTTATTAGCCGGCCCCTGAAGACGCCGGAAGTAGACAGCGCCTGTAATTGCGGAGGAGACAGCGCCCGATTCCAGTCTTGAGACAACCCCAAAAGCGTTCTGCCCCCCCCCCCCCCCTTCACCCTCTAACGGTGCTTACGGTCTACCCCGGTATGTTTCACCCAACAACGACCCGCAGCCAATCAGTCTGGGCAAAATAAAAAACAAATAAAAAACCCAACGCTGACAGCTACAACGAGCCGCACGGGCGATGAAAACAAATTAGCAAGGAGGCAGCGTAGCAACGCAGCGCAAAAAAAAAGGGCCAACTAAGGAGGTCGCCGTGCCTGGCACCTCGCAAAAGACGGGAAACGAAATGATGAACGCGCTGCGCCGACGCGTTTTTGGCCGATACAACGTATTCGCCGAGGGGCGTGTTCTGAATACGCCGTACGCATATCATATTAATCCGGTCCCCGGAACACGACTCGAGGAGGCACGTCGCTTTTGCGGTGAAACAATGGCCCCGTTGCACGCGGGAACGGAAGCGAAGCGGAGGTTTTCGGCATTTATTATCGGCACGTTGAATAGACGCGCTAATTGCAGCGATGTAATACATACGCAAGCCGGATGAGTGGGAAAACGGAAGTAGTACTCGCCCTGGTATACCTCGCCAGTAAGTGTTTAAAGTGGACGTGTACGCGGCTACGTTCCCGTGTATATTTCACGCGACCAAATGTATCGCGAATTCTCAGGAGAAAACGGCTTTCACTCGTGCTTTATTGAAACTCTCCCACTCCCCCCTAAGAAAAAAAAAAACAGTTACATGAATATTGGCTGCTGGGCCGGCTATAAATTACGCAGGTTTTTATTTAGTTTCCATGATTAGTTACCCCAAAGTAAAGCTGTACTTGAGTAGGGTTCGGTGCGTTTTGCGTGTGAAAGAGAAGCCTCGCTGCAATGTTAACTGTATCGCGGATTCTCGACAGGTTAACTATTATAATTACCGTTCTGCCAAACGATTAAACAGATTACAGCAAAATTAGGCGCCCCGACGACTGCACCATTACGCTGCGCTCCATTTATTTGTATAATTAATTATACTGCAGTGAACTTTCAAACTTAGCAGGATTGCTGTCTTCCGTGGATACATGGGCATCTACGGGAGGAGTTAAATACACGTTCGTTAGTGGCCTCTGGCAGCGTGGCAGCTGTGTCGGGTTTCACTGCACATGCTTCCGCGCGATATCCCAGAGGGTCCTGCTGTATTAGCGGCGGAGCTGTTGCTGCTGGCCGTAAGTTCGGGGTTCGTGCGCGCCGAAAACTCCCCGCGAGGAACGCTATCGCGCAGGCGTCGCGCAGCTGTCGCATTACCCACACCACAGCGGAAAGACACGTTATAGCGGCCGCCGCAACACTCGACAGCAGCCTGCGCATGCGCTCAGCATCGTAGGAGAGGCGTTCGCGCAGGAGCTCGCACCGTCGTGTTCAAGAACTCGGTATCGTACGAGAGAGCTCGCGCGCAACGTATCCGCGATTCTCGGCATGCGGTCATTCGCATGACCGAGGAAGAGGCCGCGAACCGAAAGGCTGGGCGGGTTGCTGAAACTAGGTGTCCTTCAAGGCTCACCTGCAACAGCTTCGCGATTCAAGTCTTGCTGGTGAGTGCAAGCTTCCCCGGATTTTTAGATGCGACGCATCTCATTCACTCGCCTTGTCCCTGCATCCATCCGGCGTTGTTGTCGGCGTTGTCGGCGTCCACCCCTCCCCCATTCTCCTCGCCGCGCCAGGTGCTCTCTTCGCCCCTCACCCCCTCTACTCTCCGATAGCGAACACTCTCTCGCGAGGAGCATTGGATTGGATTCGGTTAGCTTGGCTTGGCTTGGCTTGGATTGGATTGGATTGGATTGGATTGGATTGGAACTCTGCGATGCTTCGCACCACCTCAGGGTTCCCCTCGGGAAGATGGTGTAATTTTTTCCCTAACGCTCTTTTGTGCTTAACGGAAACTAATGCGGGCTCCTTTGCGCCACTCTTGAGTGTACTGTATTCCAGCGCAAAACATTTCGTCCGTAGCGTTAGGCTAACGGTTACCGCTGCACCGACAGGTGGGAGAAGTTGTTCCAACGCCTGGGAAAGCTGTCTCTCGCCAGACAGAGAAATGTATACTCGCGAATCTACATTGTAGCCGGACTCTCTCGGTACGTCGGCCCTGGTGCAGTGCTTTGTTTTCCGTCAGCCCCCCTGGCCCCGTTCACGCGCCATCACGGTCCGCATCACGGACACGCTTTTGCAAGGACTCCGCTCGGGCTCCTTTGTTTGGCTAGAGCCTCTCCCGCAGCCCCTAATAGGGCGATCGCATCTCGGAGGGGAACTCGCGTAATGCGCAAGGCATGGTCGGAATCAGTGATTCGTTCCCGCTGGTTGGCATGAAATGCGGTCCCTCTCCCCGTATTCAGCCCACCAGCCGAGTACATTCAGCATTGCGGAGCTTAGGCAGAGCGCAATTCTGCGTTTTAATGCATGTGTCGCTTGCGTGGTTACTCGTGGTGCATTTATTTTTACGAATACAACGCATAAGGGGCACCTTCGGCGCACACAGGAGTACAAGAGTACAATGTCGTGTAACTTGAGGCGGCTGCATAAGAGCGTAGTGGGCGCGATGAACACGATGCTCAACACAGTTTAGCGCACTGATAGCGAACCCGGTTTGAACGAAATAGTGGCTATTACGAACCCATTTCCCGTTCCCATATGTATACGTAGATATTGTGTCCAGATATAACGAAAAGCGGATATAACGAACTAATTTCTGTTTGCCGATGTGCTCGTTATAAGCGGGATCGGCTGTGTACGCAGTTTTTATGGTGATCGACAGACTTTTGGGATGAAGCCGCTGTTGGGAGTCCGGACCATGGCTGGTAATCCAAAATTTAAGTCGCTTCTGTTCTCTGAGGACCACTACAGGGAAGGCGGTGGACTTATTCCTGCGCCAAAATATCCGCAGTTTTCTCCTCGAGCGAAACACCACCTTGACTGGTAAGGAACGCGGATTCTAGAGTTCAGCAGTGGCGGGTGTGACCGTCGTTGTGTTACGCGGAACAACGTCTCGCCGGAAGTTGTCTAAGCAGCCTCGCACAAGTGAAGAATACATCGCTAGTACCTCCAGGTTACCGGCATCCATTACCGTGGCCACAGCAAAAACAAAGCAAGCGAAAGAATATTGATCCGACAAAACCAGTAGTCTACGGAGAACAGAACAGAAATAAGGTTCGCTTAATTAGCAGGTATGTCCCGAAAGGTGGGCATTAAATCGCTAGTCTCCTTCGCTAAACGAAGTCAGCACGTTGAGTTGTTCGTTGACCCGTTGGTTCCTCACGCTCTAAATTTTTAGAATGCGCCACTCTTTGTGAGAATTTTCATCAACACAAAATGTATAGTCTGAAGTATAACATTACCATTGCACGTCTTCGACTTTTCCTACTACACGAGTAGTAAGTGTAGGAACAATGCCGCACTTTTCCCCTTATTATTCAGCTTTACTCGAAAATGTTTTTCGACGTCCAAATTCAGCTTCCGCTGAGCGAACCTAGCTTAAACGCCACACAAATCACATTGCAAGACCTTCGATTGCGTGTAGCAAGGGCGTTTCAATTACTCTTATTGGTCGTACCAAGCCATCGATGACTTCTGGAAAATAGCGGATGCTGTCATGGTGCAGTACCAGTGCTTACCACCATGTACTAGACGACAATTGAAAATAGCGGCTTGATAGGGGCGCAAGATCTTCCGTGGACAAGATCTTGGTTTGGTTGAACTCAGCGGCAGCGGGTTCAAAACAGTCTCAGCGTGCTTCTTATGTATACCTCTTGTACACGCATGCAGCAGGGCGCAGCTTTTTGCGAGATAAGTCACGTCTTTTCTGAAGATCGTCTCAATTAGAGTGCTCAATGGTTTACCCTTGCTACGGCGATACATTCCCCGTAATCGGAACTGCAAAGAGCGAAGCTCACGAAATAGCTATCCGCCAGTGTTGTAGGGCACGCGCACGAGATTCCGTTGCTTCGAATCGGATCATTTCACCACGAGCACTCTTAGCCTCGGATCGGTGGAAATTCGAGGCCCGATTCAAAGCACGCGCGCGCTTCAAAGCGGCCGAAGGTTGCGGCCGTCACGAGTCACCTGCGGTTTGAAGTCAGCGCGTTCTGTGCGCGCGAAGTAATGGGAGCGGGAGGCCAAGTGTTGGGGTGTCGTGGAAAAATGCGGCCATTAAATTGTAGAGATACTTTATTCGATACAACGAACGAGCCCCCGAAGTTCGAATCATGTGCGGAAAAACTTCTCCATATTAATGTAAAACATTCTTAGGATAACTGATGAGGGAATCGTGTCCGTGCGGTGCCCTCGCTAACCGAAATGCAAACTAGCGCCACCTGTGAAGGAGTGAGAGAAGGTCCGCTTGTGTGGTGGCCTTAATAAGAAAAAAACATGCAGGAATGAGGTAATAATTTAAAGTTAAAGCAGTTGCAGTTAACTTTAAACCTGTCAAGTGCGGAGCAGTCATTCGCCAAATGGGCTGTGGGGCCCTCTTTTGACTAGTTTCAGTATCTTTCTGGCGTTGATACCGAAAGTAGTCGAGAGAGGGCGCCACAGCACCTGAAAATGGTATATAAACAGACACTGAATTGAGTTTTCATTAGTGTTGGGGAATCAATGCGCTAATCTGTTATTTATTTCTTATTTCATATGATTGTGCGGTTTCTGGCGGCCTAGCATCGGCAGCCCCTGTGGCAACAGCGAAGCGCAAAGATCACCCCCAACACTTGGCATACCAGGAACGTCTGTCTCTATGGCGCAATGGGATTGACATGAACTTCGTAACGCGAAGGACACAGGTTTGATCCCGACCTAGGGAAGCGGGGTTCTTTTCGACGCCTCTGCTGGGTGCGTGACGCCATGACACCGCGCTTTGTTCGGGCGCGTGACGCCGCGTGACAGTGGTGGCAAGATACCGTTACTGCGGAAGAGCTAAGACGACAAGTCTGGCCCCCTAAAGTGCTCCGTACTCAAAAGAAAAAGAGAAATTAAAGCCGCTCCACTCAATGAGAAAGCTGTAGGAAATGCAGAGCAGTGATTCGCCATAATGGGCTGCAGCGCCCTTATCGGCACAGTGCTTCCACCCAAGGCAGTACTCACCCTAACACAACAGCACTTGCGTGCCTTTGCCACCGGTGTGGACCCGGACGCGGAAATCCCTCTGGCGCTAGTAAAAACCAGATCACTCAACATAACGGCAACACAATGGAACCACACGAAACCGCCACGATGCTTCGCATCCTCATCAGGGTTCCCCACGGGAAGATGGTGTAATTTTTTGTGCTTGCTTTAATTTGGTACCATGTAGCTGTTTTGCGACATTTCTGAGCCTTTGTGAGTCATTTCGAACGCGCCATTTTTTTTTTTGCGGGGTCGCTTTTTTCGTTTACTATTGTAAAAACCAACCCAACGAGCGTTCCGAACTAAATGAACGCGGGCGCTGGCGGGTAATTACGTATATTTTGCCTCAGATGTAGCTGCAGTTTTCTTTGCGCTAAACAACGTGGAGATGTACGACAAGCACCATCCGGTTCACGAGTTTTAACGGTTATGGCTATTTAAACCGCGTGGTTTTAGAAGCCTCAGCGTGACCCACTGACGACCGTAAAGGAGGCTCTACTTAGGTCCGTTATCGCTCTGCGCCACCTGATTCCGGCAGTCGCATTGTCTGTTAGCCAGCTGCGACGACAAGGCAAGTACATACAGTGCTCTGCACTTTAAAGAATTCTGCGCAGCTCTGAAAGTGGCCTTTCGGGCGATAATCGAACCGGCGGTGCTTTGGATATATCAAATCAGACCCGCAACACTGGTCCCGTAAAGAGCATACACAGTAACTTAAACACGAACTTCCGCGGGGTTCCACCGTACATCGGTACGGAGCGTTTGGTTTTTTAGGGAAGGGAAAAAAGTGCTTGTCTCTGGCTGTCGGTTTTCGGGGGATCCACAGCACCGTGCATTTATTTAAAACATAATTTCTATTCCCATTTTCCAGCTTTTTTTCTACTCAACCCTCTTTAACAATAACGGCACGATTCTGAAGCGAAACGTTTTTGATTGATTGATTGATTGATTGATTGATTGAATGATTGATTGATTGATTGATTGATTGATTGATTGATTGATTGATTGATTGATTGATTGATTGATTGATCGATCGATCGATATATTGATTGTGGGGTTTAACGCTCCGACACAGCGCAGGTGATGAGGCGCGCAGTAGTGTAGGGTGCCGGATTAATTTTGACCCCTTGGGTACCTTTAACGCGCGCCAAAATTTTGAACCCACGGCCGTTTTCGCTTTTCGCCTCCATCAGAAAAGCGCAACGCCTTAGCGAAGGGTTTTTGCTATATCAATTGTAGTAATGCTGATAGGTGTGTAGAGGTAGGTCGGGTCAGTAATTACTGATCACCGCGTTTTACTCGCTTACTGACAAGGGCACCGCCAAAAGAGAAGGACGCGACCATGGGAGCTTACATGCGTTAGTTCAGCTACTGGGCAACGACGTATCGCGAGCAAAGCCATCGAGTGGCGGTAGTTTACAGCCACGGCGGCTGGATGAAATGGAGGTGTTTCCTGGAGTAGCCGTTTCAATCTTTTGTCCTTTCAGCCACGTAGATCGCTTTGTGCGTTCGGACGCGGGTGTCGCCTTCGGAATACAGACGGCGCAGACAGTCGACCACGACCTTTGCGAATGCCTGTTTTCTGTGATCGACAGTGCAGCACGTTTCATACCGATACACGACGGACTCACGTTGAGGGAATGCGCTCTCCTAACGCGCACACGCGTTTCTCCACCGTACGACGACTGAAATTCCGTGCAAGGTGTTTTTAAATGTCCGAGGCCTCCACAGCGCAGGCTCGCTCGCACTTTCAAGCGAAGAGAACTGCGAAGCATGCAGTCACCCGGCTTTCGATTCTAATGCGTATACGACTGGAGAGGAGAGGTGATTGTTGTTCGAAGAAAAAGTACTGTGCCAGTTAGAGAACGCCCCTGATTCAATTCCTATATCGTTTGTCGACGACTTCGATCGGCGACTTGACCCGAAGGACGCGATTATTATGCCTGGAATCGAGGTTTCTTATTCGGCGCGGGTGGTATCGGAGTCGCGAAAACGGCGATCCTTTGTGGCGCGCGGCACGCAGCGTGGAACGGCAAGAAGAAATCGGATTTTGAATGGTGCGATTGGGGCCGACGTGAGTGCAATGCAGCAGGTTCACGATAATGACCGCAGCGTCACGTTTTCGCGCTGTCCTTTGCAAAACTCGCACTGCTAACGTTGTCGGATCCAGCATCGAAGTTTTGCCCTGACATCTTATTAGGAAACACAAGTTCGCGCAAAAAAACGTAGTTCTGGGTAAGCACTGAATAGAGTAAAATTTAAATCCAGCAAAGCTTCGCCGTCGGCTTGTTTGGTTATGGATCGTATTGAAGTGTTTCGCACTGTTTTAAACGAAAGCGTTCCGTTTGTCTTACGTCTGCCTGTTACACAGCGCGCCTTAAGCTTTTCATTAATACGAATCGTCCGCAAGAGAGTGCTTGTCCAACCTTTGAGCCATTTGTTTTTGATTATGTATCCAGAACAATGTAAATACGCCACCGAAATACATTGGTCCCATAGCGTACTGCACACCTCTTCAACTGAATTTTAACACCAAAGTGTTTTATTCCGGGCTACAGAAACCTTTCACTGACGTCATATCCGTCGCGGAGCTGATGCCGGTACAACGAAGCAAGCGGCCTGTAAAGGGTGCACCCCTGCACACAGGGTTTTCCTGCGGGGAAGCAACCTTTAGAACTAAAGAGTACGTTATTGCTAGGGTTGTTTGTTTTCGGGTTTTACATTTTAACACGAAAGTGTTTTTTTTTATGCCGGGGTACACCAAGAATTCACTGACGTCATATCCGTCACGGAAATGACGCTAGTACACCTTTGCCGAAGCGATCCGCTGGCAGGACCTCGCTTGCCAAAGCACACCCACAAGACAGCAGCCGACCCGCAAATCATGCTCAGTTGCAGATTTCGCTGCACATTTCACTTTCGTGTTTTACCGATTGCCATGACAGAGGAATCAACCACATTTTTTTTTCAAGAATGCTAGGGCGTTATATGAGCAGTTTTCTTGATAACAAAACTATAACAATGATTCGACTCTCACCTCGTAAACGGCTCAGCACTCCTTGACGAGAGGCGACTCGCGCCATGCGGTGTCGCTTCCAGGCTAAATCACACAGAAGCGTTCTAGCTGGTCTAGTTGGGGAGACATTTCTTGTATGGAACCAGCACGATCGAAAAGAAGGCACTGGAAAGAACACAAGGGCGGCTGCTGGTCTAACCACGTAAAGTTTAATATGGAGAAGGGTGAATTTAAACTCGCAGCACAAGCCAATAAAAGGAACCGCGTACGGGCTTAAAAAGGGGTCGGCAAACAATAAGGTGAGGAGGCAGCTTGGTAAAAACGAGCGTACAATCAAGGAACACACGAGGATGAAGACACACTTTCATCTGAATAAGACACGGTCTCCTCTTTCAGCAATATCAAACGCTTCCATAATAAGATTACGGCTCATTTTCTCTCCGGCCTAAATAAAATGTCTCTGGCGGGGAATTTAGGTTTACAGGCGCTACTCTTAATGCGATATGATGAGAGATGGGGTGATTGACGGCCTTTTAGTGACATCTTGGGGAACAGCGCCAAGTAACAGGGACACAATAAGAAAGAAGTGGGCACGACTAGCGCTGACTCTCAACTCGATTTATTGGAAAAGACGTAACTACTTATACATACACAGAATCCCCATCCCCCACCACGCCACGTGCCCACACCAGCCAATGACATACTATCACGACCAAAACACTCCACTGTTGACAACGCACCCTTCTTAACACTGGAACGCCTTATCGCAACGACCGCTCCAAATAACCAAATTCTTTTTTGTGCAGGGCAACTGATGTTTCACTGATACATTCACTCCCCCACTTTCTGATGTAGTATGATTCCATCAACTCTCTAGTACGCCTGTTTTTATGCTCATACAGGATATCAGTCTCGCGGAAAAGCGGATAGCAACGGTGCTTACACGTGCGGCAATGTTCGGCCAAACGTGCGTAATCACCTCTTTTAAGCTTGCTGCGATGCTCCAATAATCGAACGTTTAAGCAGCGACCTGTCTGACCAACTTACACTTTTCCGCAAGATAAAGGAATCTTGTAAACAACAGCCACAGAGCACGGTACAAAGGATGATACATGATTTACTACACACGCACTTTTCTTCTTTCCCAGCTCATCTTCAGCACGCCGCTGGGCGGCCGGACAAACGCTTCATAATTTAACCGGGGAAGAAAACACTACGTCCACCACATACTATGCTGCCACCTTTTGCAGCCCGTGCGACATCCTATGTACGTAGGGCAAAACAGCAAATTTTTTGCTTCTTTCCCTTGAGGACCCAGCCTCTCCAGCACCTCCCTGCATTTTCAGCAGCCTTGCCAGTTTATCTGCCGTCATCCTGAGTGTGGTGCCAGGAAAACCTGCCTGTTTAAGCCTAGAAAACTGACCATGAAAAGCCTCGCAGAATGAATCAGAACAGGAACGTGTCAATGACGCCCGTAAGCAGGATAAGGCTATTCCGCTCTTTACGAGCTTCGAGTGTCCTCAATTGTAGATAATATCCTTCATAAGAACGGAATAGCCTTCATAAGAACGGAATATCCTCCATAAGAACGGAATAGCGCCAAAGCGGGAAAATTGAATTAAGTTGAAATCAACACAACAAATTTCTGTCGCACTTATTATGGGAACAGGAGTGAGAGGTAGGCGGGGGAGCCAGAGAGAGGGGGGGGGGGGGGGGCGGACTACCGTTTTTCGACGATATTTGCAGCGATGCACACAGATACTCGGCCAGTGTTTAGGCGACGTGACTAGCTGGACAGGCCGGTCAGTACATACACTATAGCGTCGCTGTCAGTATGGCGGACGAACGCAGACATGAGAGCCGCTACCAATACGCTCCATCTCCGTCGCGTCTTGTGCTAGAAGGTACCGCTGGGTGTCGATGCGCCACAATGCTTCTCACGTACGTGCACAGAGGCATGGCGCCACGGTGTCACCGATATCGATTCCCATCGCCCTCCTTTAGCCGCGATACCAATCTGGATGAAACGGCTGGTCCGAGTTATTTCTGGCCGTCTCTGTGTGACCCAGCGGCGACGCCGACGCACACGTGGCGACATAGGCACGAAGTTAATACCTGTGCTACGCGGAAACTATGAATTGACCGGGGAGTCGGTGGACTTCAAATATCTTGATGGACTTCCATTCACAATATACGGGTAGCTCGGAGGCCTTTTTGGGTTCGCCCAGTTGACTGCACAACTGCCAGTTTTCCTGATCGACAATGTGTTTGGAGGCCCAGAAAGCGGCACAGGTATAGTTGCCAAAAGTGTTCCATCATTACAAGCATTAGCGTTACCTTTTTCTGTCTGCAAGACTGGGTCTTGGCTATGTATTTCCCGAACAGGTCAAACTGCACCTCTACTTTTAATGAAAAACAAAAAGGTTCATGAACGTATAAAAAACTCGGTGCTCTTAGAATCTCAGAATTGTTGCTGGGGGCTGCAGTGCAATGGGAGTGTTCTAACGTTGCACCGCATTTACGATTGCTACAGCCACCTACAGCGATTCACAGGTGGCACTCAGAAAACATCGCGAATCTACGCATCACAAACATCTTCCCGCATGCCATGTCGAGCTGATTCTCCGTCATTACATCCTACTTGCCGCTTTCACCGGGACAGAGAATTTAAACAGCGTACGGAAAAACTACCATCATAATATCGAGTAGAGTACAGCCTGACTACCACTACGCGCAGCGAAATGCATTGTCACCGAATGCAAACAGGCAAGTTGAATGTGCTCTAGTTTAAAAAAGGGCCCATCTCCCCGCGAGGGGGACTCGAGTAAATGCGTCGCATGGGGGGTGGGTGTATTGCGTTAACGTCTAGTGTTTGGGGAGTTGGTGGTAGTGAATGCGTTCTATCAGCAGCTTCTTGACGTAGTTTGAATGAGTCAAGGATATAAAGCGCGTTCGTAGCCTTTCATTCTGTGTCGGTTTTGTGGCGCAGTGGGAAGAGCACCATGTACCTCGCGTTCCGCCCACAGGTAGTGAATGCGTTGTATCAGCAGCTTCTTGACGTAGTTTGAATGAGTCAAGGATATAAGGCGCGTTCGTAGCCTTCCATTCTGTGTCGGCTTTGTGGCGCAGTGGGTAGAGCACCATGTACCTTGCGTTCCGCCCGCAGGGTCGTGGGATCGAAACGAGGCGCCGGTAAGTATTATTTTTTTTATATAGTGTAGGGGTAGGGGTGCGGACCTGTTGTTGAGAGCGAGGAGGGCAGCGTGATGCGGGAGAGGAGGAGTGGGGGAGAGGGCGCGCCTGCGCGCTGAGCTGTTGCGGACGCACGGCGGACGCTACATGTGAGGTAAAGAAATGCTCTGTATTTAAAATGGCGACTACAGGCACGAAGCGCCGCGACTGATGAGCAACCTGTCGCTCCTTCTCCGGGGCTCTTGCAGGGGCGCAACTCTGTAGTGAATGGGAGTTCGTGCGATGTTCTGGATTTGTCTAGCTTGCTTTTTCACGCGAGGGCTTTACAAAAATGAAGGAAGCTTTCACTAACGCAAACGACGCGAAGGTACCGAAGCTTTACGCAACCTTTACAACCATCACGCCGGCTTAATTCCCCGATTGCAGCCAATTTCTTCTTTGTCGCGGCCGCAGCGACCTTCACTCCATCTTTGTTGCTATAATGGCGAAGAAGCAAATCGAAGAAGCAGAACGAATGAACGAACGCGCCCACTTAAACTAGGCGTGCGCAAGTGCAACGTGTACCCTATCACGCATGCTGTGTGGAGCAGATTCCTCTCTCCACAATCGAAGCCGAGTGAGTCAGCCATTTCACTCTCGGGCACTAACTCACGGCCGTAGCCGAGTGGGTAATACAACTGACTCGAACTCCGTCGATCTACCAGACACGAATTCAAATCCTGCTGATCTCCTCGATTACTTTTCTTTAAATTGCTATACTGAGTTTAATGAAACGCCGACGTCAACGAATTGCTAAACTGCTTCGCTGTTAAACCTGCTGGAATGCGGTCGCCGTTTGGCAGTGGCGCCTGTGATGGCCGAGAATTATAGAGGCGCAGATCCGGAGGATTGCACAGCCAGTCGTGACTTTATTGAAGTCGTTGTGGTACGATTTATCTCGCGTGAAGTTGTTATTTCGAAGACGTGGTGTCTGTGACCCACCTCCTTTCGAAACAGGCACATTGCGGGCAAAGACTCCGCATTCACCAGACCTGCATTGACTAATACTCCTAATGCTGATAAGCGCTACCATCAAACATTTTCTGGAAGCAGCACAATGTGTATGGTATAACATACAGGGAGAGGACTGCTGTGTGGTCACATTTAGCAAAGGTGTTGTACCACAACTTCCTCACCATCACCATCATCATCATCATCATCATCATCAAATAATGAAAAGTATTTCCGTCCGTTGATGAAGTTATATCGTAGATTATGAATTTCCGAAATTATTCCGTCCAGCTCGCCGTCAAGCAAGTGGACCGTGTGTAGTTGGAGAAAGACGGAACAAGCGAAAGCATTGTTTTGCTTACCAGATATAGACCACTGCTGCAGTGTAAACTTGATTGAGCACAGCTAACTGAAACTGCTTATTACCTAAATGAATTAAGAGGCTCTCTGGACAAAGTTTACAAAATTGTAACGAGTTGTTGCTAACATAAAAAAGTTTTTAAAAAACCACGGACATTTAAATCACGATTTAAATATCCTTTCGGTGACGACGGGGGTGAAGCGAGGGTTTGTTTACAAGGCCCGGGTAAGAACCATGGGGGAGCGTGGTGTCAGAGCCCCGAGTGCACCCCTAAGCCCGTCGATCTTCTCTTTGTTGCCCTGGTGTTCTGACTGACGCGTTGTGCCCGTAATGTAGCCAGTTGCATTTACTGAGCACTAATACTCAACCAGTTGGGTCGTGTTACAATATTTATTGGCCAATGCGGTCGCATGTTTGATCGCGCACACGAAATTCATGCACCCCTTAGTCTAACGACGGCGATGGTTGACTGCGAAGCTTTGTCGTGACGGATCCTTTGGTTGTCGCCAGACACCATCAGAGCGAGCACTAAAGCTTCGATTTAAAATATCGCATTAGTGGTGAAGAGACATGCCTATTTGATGCTGTGCCCTCCATGCTGACCCGTTGCTTTGCGGCTCGCTCATGCGCAGAGGGCGCCCCGAGTGACGAGTTCAAGTGCCCGGAGCAGTTCGGCTACTACGCGGACGAAGGGGACTGCAGCAAGTACTTTGTGTGCGTCTTCGGCGATGCTCTGCACGAGAGCTGCACGGGGGGCCTGTACTTCAGCGTCGAGCTGCAGACCTGCGACTGGCCCCGCAACGTCCAGTGTGCCGGAGGTGAGTGCGGGGGCGGGTACTCCACTATTTCCACCGAGCGGAAAGAGAGTAATAATTTTGATGGCAATATACAATATAGGGTAGAGAGACAGAGAGAGAGAGAATGCTCTTTAATGTGAACTGGTGAGGTCAGCCCGGCTAGGGACAAGGCTTGCTACACCAGATGGGGGGTGACTACGTTGATGAGTGGTGAATATCAGACATTAGGGTTACAGCAGGAAGAAGACAAACATGAAACGTAAAAAAAAAAGAAAAATGAAGAAGGACAAGAAAAACAAGAGAATGCTGCCAACAGAGTCCGGACATAAAAATACAATTGAAAAGAAAATCGTTAATGGAAACGCTGAAACAAAATGAAAAGTAAACGACGGAAAAAAAGTAACAACACCAACCTAAGAAAAATAAATAGATGAACGCCACAGTGCAATATGGTTAGGGTATAAGCCATCGCTGCGCTATTCGAGACAATACCGTACGCAGTAAGCTGTACAATTAACAGGCTTAAAAAATAATCGGCGCGACCTAAAATGGAGAAAGGAAGTTCGTCCAATGGCTGTCCTTGTGGTCAACTTCTGTCTCTATTTTTGTTCGCGCTGGTTCCATCCACGATTATGTCTCTCCAACCAGCCCAACTTGAAACGCTTCTTCAAAGATAGTTGAAGCCTTGCCTTTGTACACGACACAGCGTGGATGCTGTGAGCCCCGATATATTTGCCTGACACATATGACCGATGCTTTGGGCGTTTTATTTGGGGGGGAAAGACTTCCTTGACTAAACTAGCCTTCAGAAAAAAGAGATTGTAACATCTTATTTATGCCCAATACAAAATAATACCGTTAAGCGAAAATATACTGAAGACAATTGCTCCCTCATATTGTATGGCGGCAACAGAAATTTGGCTATTTAAATATGCTTTTGCAGCGCAATTCAATCGCGGTACACGAAGTTCCCAATAGTCGGAACTAGTATTGCTGGTCCCATCACGTGATGCTCAGCCGAGTGAACCGTGCATTTAATTTAATAGATCCACAGTAATTAGGAGAGGTGCAACTACAATCAACAAATGATCTGTTTTTACATCTATTCACAACAAACTTTCCAATATCTATTCAACCATGCTGAAGCTGTCAATCATTGCAGCCAAAGTGTTACTCTAATATATGCGTATATCTTTCAAACAGCGTCCAGGAAAGCGACGACAGCGGCGCCTAAGAAGGAGGAAAGGTTCACTGGAAGCCAGCGTCGAAGCGGCACGCGAAAGGCTTCCAGCGGACGCCAGACCAGCGAAACTGTCAGGCCGTCGCGGTTCCGAGGTCGTCCGACCACCACCGTGCGCACGACTACGACCACACTGAGGACAACTACGACGCCAGCACCGCCACCCGCCACGCGTCGCCTACACGTGCCGACACCGACGCCCGAGTACCAGACGCTCTACGACGAGGACGAGAGCAAGCACTCTTCCGAGGACGAAGAGGAGAGCGAGGAGGAAGGAGACGAGGACAGTGGATCGACCGAGGCTCCCGACGAACACGACACGGTGTCGCCTAGTCTCCAAGAGGCCCCCCGGAAGAACGTCGGGCCCAAGTCCAACAGCTACGATCCTCAACAGCCTCAGTACGACGAAGCTGTGCCGACACTCGTCAACTCGGACGGAAAGATCCTGGGATCAGACGGCGGGCGCCCGGACAAGTTCATTCCCGGCTCCGGTCAGAAACAGCAGCAGCCGTCGCAACAATCTGGCCAGAAACAGCAAGACTCGCTCAGCGTGTTCGTAAAGCCCCTGTACAGGAACACGGGAGACCAGAAGGACAAGGAGTCCGACCAGGTCTTCAAGAGGGACCAGACGGCCATTCTCGCAGCACCGAACCCGCACGACCTCGACGACGACGTCATCATTCCTTCTGTGTACGGCGGCAACAGTGCTCGCGCGCCTTCCCTGGGCTCCCAAGACGTGGGGGGCCGTAAAGACGTGGTGCTGGTCACCTATCCGCGAGACCAGAACAGGTACCAGTACAGCAGCGGTGCGGCCGGAACGTACAGCGACGACGAGAACGAGTTCCGGGCCTTCCTGCAAGACCAGCAGCGGCAGCAGCTCCCGGGCTCGCAGCCCGACGTGCAGCGTGTCCTGAGCGACTCCAGCGTGCGGCCTTCCAGTCGGGGGCGCAACAGGGACGCCCGCTACTACCCGAGGCTCCAGCAGCAGCACGTGCCCCAGCAGACCCTCGTCTCGCAGATCCCGCCGCCGCAGCACGTGACCGTCCAGAGGCCGCAGGCTCCGCAGCAGCAGCTGCAGCCGCAGCTTCCCGTCACGCAGACGTACTCGTACGACAAGTACCCCGCCACCCCGCAGAGGGCGGCCGTGGCGACTCAGGCTCCGCCGGCGACCCGGGCGCCCGCGTACCCGGCGTACCAGGACTACGACCACAACTACCAGCTGCAGTCCGAGTACGCGTACCCGGACGAGGAGGAGCCCTACCCGACCACCACCACCCCGAGGCCCACGAGGCGTATCAAGTACAGGACGACCACCACCACTAGCACCACGACCACTACGACCACAACTACGCCGAGGTACTGTTTTGCAGCGAACGCAAGAGCCAACAGGGCGAAGCGCGGAGCTTACGTGAGGTCACTGCGCATGCGTGCTGTGCAGATAGTATTGGTGATCGGGCCCAATGTCACCGATGGAATGCTACCTCATGAGTTAAGGTGGAAGGGAGTTCTTATGAGTTAGTGAGTAGATCAGTGTCGCGCGTGCAGCGTGATGGGTGTATTCATTAGACGTCGAATACATTCACCAGGCTTCGGGTAGAGCAGCGGATAACGTTGTGCCGGGGTCCAGGCCGCACACTGGTATGGGTTAGCGTCGGTGTTCACCGCTGATTTCCATGCGTTCTCCCACTGGAATGAACGGGCTTGGAAGGAGCGAATAGGTTATCGTCGGCGCAGACAGCTCTTCCTGTCTTTGAATTTGTGCGAAAGGTCACCTGAATCCCACGCATTTTTTCTCCTTTTTGGATTATGAATGGGTTACACCGCTGACGCACCTGTGTGCTTAAAAATATTAATCTATTTTTTTTAATTTTGTGGTTATGTCTTCGTTTGCTTACTTTATCTTTTTCTACGCACAGACGTAATGCCGAAGACGGGAAAGTGCACAATTTCTTAGAATTGTCTGCTAATGCAAAACAATTTTCGTGGAACTACGCTGTTTCAGGACCGTTACACTTCCTTAGTGGCACCCGCGTCCGGTCCCTGCAAAACGTTCGCATTGACTGAGCCGGAACGCCCTCCGATTGGTTCTTGCTTTTTTTTTACAGACACAGTTGCAGTTTTATAAGGCGACGAAGACGACCGCAATCTTTTTGCCGCCACCAATTTATACTAATATTATTGTACTATTACGATATCAATCTAGTCAGTTATTTTCATTCTTTTGTCTTCCGCAGAACCGCAGCAGGCTTCTGTGCATACTTACTTGTAATGCAGGCAAGTAAGCTTTCATGGCGGCCTCTAAATGCATATCCCTAAACGTATCCCTCGAGCGGCCTATTCATATGCCGGTCGACTGTATTGGGGGATGAGAAAGCGTGACGTTTTCCTCGACCATATAGACCCCAACTTATAGCTGTGCTTCTATACTGTCATCAGAGAATAGGTACAGGAATAATATAAACCACATTAGTGTTTTATATAAAGCATGAAGACAACATCGGTATAACAAACAAGGCTGGTTACATGACAAACTGGGCCTAATTGGGTTAGGTAATTGGGAGGAACATATTAATTGCAAAGCAACGGTTGGATTCATTTTCCTCACACAATGGATTGTGCCACCAAGCAACGTCATCCGCTCGCCTGTACCGATTAGTTGATGCTGTTGAAAACAAACGCAAGATTGACAACAGCGTGGCTCCGCATCTGTTGCGACCCAAAATCGCGGTTGCGCTGCCCGCGCGCTGTCAAAATAAATGAAGTATGCGAAACACGGATGCCCCGTTTACGTTTTAGTGGCTTAATTCTAGTCAAATCTGGGTATTCATCCTATTAACATAGGAGGGCACTGGCTGTCACGCCAATGCATATATAAAACGCTCCATTACAAAAACAGGCGGACTGTCAGTTCCTGCCGCATTACATTTCCGCATTACATTTCTTCTCCTACACGTGCTTCACAAGGGAGTTGTAGCGAGGGCGTAATTTGGAATGTGTCGTAACTGGCAATTCCTCTTTAATGGCACCGCCGTTCCCCCTCGAACAAAAGCGGAGTGAGATATGAACGCCCCAATATTTCGAGCAAGCCAAGTTGTGTGTCGTATTCGTTGTCAGTTTAATGTGAGCGGAAATCATGTAGCGTGTCATGAGAGCTTTTGCTGATAGCCATCGCCAGAAAAAAAATGGCGCAGCTCGCACTAGTACCGCAAAGCTGGAGAAACGGCGGAGCTGGGGGTGACCTTCCTTGTTCCAGTTTTGCTTGGTTTGCCAAGCTTTGGTTGACTTTGCAAAGTTTTTTTTTAGTTTTTCCAATGTTCTTGCCAGGCTAGGCTAAGTGTTTAGGGGTGACGCCATGTTTAGCCAGATTTTACAAGGCTGTTCCGGTCGTTCCCCCGCAGTGACAGTGAATCCCCGTAGGGAAGAAGCTACGTCGACGCACAGCTGCGCTGCTCTGTTTCTCCAGCCTTGCCCCGCTAGTTCAAGCTGCGCCAATCCGATTTGATTTGATTTGATTTGATTTGGTTTTTTATTTCTTGCATTTTAGTAGCCCATGGAAGACCTTTAGAATGGTATAGCAAGGACTGCGCATAAGCATATGCCCCTTGTCATCAAGCTCGACCATGCGTGAAAACCCACTTCTCTGTAATATTAACACCCTATCTGCAGTGGTGCACCCTTTACAGGCGGTACAGTTTTCTTCTGGCCATTTTTTTGCTAACTCCAACGGACCAAGCCTAAAGTAAAACAGCTCGACTGTTAAAAAGCAAGGCGTTGGACAGTGATTGCAGTGTGTAATTCTTTGGAACCTGCAGCACAGGCGGCGTGTTCAATGTTCGCTGTTCCTCCTCGCAGGCCCGTGCCCACCCGCCGCCCACCTCCCAAGGGATTCAGCCGTCCCGCGACGCGACCTCCGGTGCCCACGACGCCAGCGCCCCCTGCCGCCAGGCCCCGCAATCTGTACGCCACGCCCACCCCTCTGGAGACAGCCGGCCGCTGCGAGGCCCGGAAGTGCCGCCTTCCCGACTGCCACTGCGGCGGCTCCGAGATCCCGGGAGACTTGCCCCTGCACGAAACACCGCAGGTACGGGTTTGTGTCTGACGCCCTCTGGTGACGGCAAGGGGAAAGCTAAGGAAGTTGACAGCCGCAAAATCTTGTATTGTGATGTGCCGTTCCAAGACATGTGCTACTCAGCAACTTCAGGTGCCACACACAACATCATTAAACGTGTTGATATACCCCGCCGCGTCCCTAAATTGACGTGAGAGGTACAAAGCCCTCCCTTATCTACCAAGAAAATGCTTAGAATTGCCAAAGAGATCATTTCACAATAAAGAAGTCACGATTTTCGCAAATATTTCTGCACTGCTGGAGCTCGAACTCATTCCATAAACTGCAAAGCCCGTGGTTGTGCCCATTCGGCTACGGAGGCCAAACAACAGACGTTCGTTTATCGTTTAGCAGGTACACAAATCAACTGGTAGATGGTGTTTTGGAAGCAATCCAGCAGGAGACCGAGTTGGGTATGTACCGGAAATGGAGGACTTGTACTCTCAAGGGAGCGGAGTCTAGTAATCTGTACTGAAGACGTGATTATAACGCTACACAAATCGGGAGCTTAGTCACAGCGAAAAACCGAGATTCCTAATTATTTGACAGCCATAAACTACTGCATGTTGGTCACACAAATTTCACAAAATGGATCAACTCTCAAGGTAAGGCTGGGTAGATTAGGAGTCTCGGTATTGGGATATTGGTCGGTCAGCAAAGCAAGACAGGCGAAGCGAGTTTTCAGATCATTCGGGAGGGATTAGCTGAACACTAAACGTAGTAAACCATTGAACCGCCCCCCAGGAAAAGGTACCTGCAGCACTTTTTTCACCATTTTAAATCTCTTTTGAACGTGGGCAGTAAGGATGTCCAAATTCCAGTCATTAGATCAGGTGACCACAAAGTACCTGGCCCAAATATTATTGTTCCCCGTATGCCAAATAACCTTGATACTCGCCCCAGATATTCTGCGCTCTTTGTGGTTATTCCTCTAAGCCTGGACATTTATAGCGTGCCTGGGTGATGTTACGTAATAAATGTTACCTCTATTGGCAGGGTTCCTTTGAGCTGTAGGAGTTAACCATTCGATAGCCATTCAAGAAAATCGGAAAAAAAGGAATTACTATCTTCTTTGGTATCTGCTGTGACAAGCAAACCACGCAATGCCGCTCTGGTCCGGCGGTAATTATTGTTTTTAAATTGCTTGCAAGCATTAAGGAAAGATTGTAAACGATAGTCTCCTGCGCTTCAGATTCCCGTCAAATTAGACTCAAGTACAAGTTGCATACAATTGTAGCGAGGGATATGGGATTTTGAAAATATTTTAACTGGTCCGGGTATGAAAAAGTAGTTTTCTAAACGAAGAGAACGAATGAAGGAAAAGAAAATTCACGCATCTCCAAGAAGTGAATTATGACGAGTGGGCGAAGCACTGGGGATCGTTCTTAGCGTAAATCACCCGTGGCATTGCCCACTCGCGCATGTACAAGTAAATTTATTTCAATCGAATCTAATCCAATCCAATCCAATCTCAACGCTCCTCGTGCATGCGCAGCACTGTGCGCACGGACGCAAAGGGACAAGCGACGGACAAAGCGAGGTCCTAAGTTGCTTCCCCCCGAAAAGACGGCGGCTGAAAAAAGAGTGTTTGTAGGCACCTTAAGCAACAGCGCGGGAAACTTGTACTAAGAGAAGGCAAATAGGTACCAGGGCTGAACAACAGACACCGACAGACACAGCTCTCGTGCCTGAACAGACAGACTGGACACTCAAAGTGATCTTGTCTGTTTTAGAGCAGCATACGGACCGCAATTTCTAGGCCCAGCCCGAAGCGGCCCGATAGAGACACGGCCCAGGCCCGGCCCGGGGCCGAGAAATTTATAAATATCGATCCCGAGCCCGGCCCGAGCCAGACGAATTTTTCAAATGTGAGCCCGAGCTCGGCCCGATCCCGACAAACTACTAAAATATGAGCCCGAGCCCGGCCCGAGCCCGCCAGAGTGTTGTTAAATGTCATCCCTAGTCTGACAGGATGTTAACATGAACTTGAAGAAGTTTGCTGTTAGCCTAAAGAGAGCGTAAGCACAAAGCGAATACGACTACTTTAGATTTACATTTTATTTAAACTTGGACCGAACTTTGTACAACTTATCCTCAATTAGAAGCTGTATTTTCGGTAGTCGTGTAACTTCAACTGCCACTTCATTTGCCACGAAATCAAGGCACACCCGGGATACCTTAAATAATTCCGAGTAAGTTGATTTTTTTTTATTATTGCAATTCTTCAACAGATATTGCACCTTTCGTTCATCCATACTTTGCTGAAATTTAATCAGGCGATTCGTCCAGTTTCACCATTTGATTTTTGTCTTTCCCTCTAGTTACGTTGGCAGCATGATTTTATCTGCGCCTTTGTTCTTTCTTGCCTTTAGTCATGGCTCTAAAAAAATTCTTGCGTGAAAAAATCGTGGGCTCTGCTGAGAAAATTGGTTCTTCAAACTTTGTACACACTGCGAAATGCAGGTCACGTTTGTTCTGTTTGTTTCAGTTTGAAAAGGAGAGAGAAAATATAATCATGTTGTAGTGCGGCTGGAGTGCCCTCGTTTTCTGGCCTGCTCTTTCCGACTAAGCTGATGGGACCCAGACATTTCTTTTATTGATGTGAAGGCTTTCTAAGTGCAATCGGCATTTTATCATATATTTTAATGGCGCAGTAGTAAATATGCACTTTTATTTTTTTTTTCAGTTTACCTGAAATATCAACAAGAAAACTTTCTCGTGCCAACAATTCAGAATTTGCGGCACAGGATAGCCGGGACTCAGAAACTGGTCGGACCGGATCGGACCAGCACGGCCCGAAAAAATTTTGGTTCAGGCCCGAGCCCGGCCCGGGCCCGAGAAATGCGTGCTATTCAGCCTGACTCCGCCCGCGGGCCGGGCCGGGCTCGGGCTTTCGGGCCGGCCCGGGCCCGTGCACTGCAATAGTATGGTTACCTGCTTTTGTCCAAGTTTTCCGGGCTGTTTCCTAAGGTGTCACGTGTACTTAACTAGGCTAACGTCGAAATTTAGTTTTGTAGGCGTTTACCCTGTTGTGAATCTGAAGGAACACCGTGCGTAACCGACATGTTCTTACAACAGAACTGAAGGTGGAGCCTTCCGTTACGTTTGCAGCGTCTATGCGCTACTTTGTTGAAATAATGGGATACACCTCTTGCAGGGATAGCGATGGTAAAGCAATCACACCTAAAGCTCGCTCTCTTCTATTATGTCTCATGAACTGATTGTCAAGAATAAATCGCTCCTATTTGCATGACGCGGTGTAGGAAGGGAGTGCCTCGTTTGGAGTATCCTGTCGTCAACGAAAGATGGAGGGGATGCTGTTTTTTTCTAGGGCTGGTAGAAGCCACTCAGGAATGAAAAAAACGCTGCCGAGTAATTACGGAAAATGGTGTGGCTGCTGCCACGTTATGGTCATCTTTTTCAAAAAAAACGCCTCTGGGTTGCTCCTTCGACCGTTACCCCAGGGCACACTCTTTCATATGCCTTCCGACTATTGGTATCAAGGAGCGTCGCGCAATTGTAGAACTTATCAAGCTTGCACAGGAAGTGAAGGAACTTGCCTACATCCATGCGAGAAGTGCGTGCAGTTTCGTAGCAACCTGTACGCATTATGTCGACTGCAGTGACATCCAGACTACGCTATCTTAAGCTCGCTAGCGGTCAATGCGACTGCCCGAATCAGCGGCGCATCGAGATAACGGACCCAATTAGAGCCTTCTGTACCGGCGTCAGGGAGTCACACTTATGCTTCGAAAACCACGCAGTTTAAATAGTCATAACCGTTGGAACCTCGTGAACCGCGGTCGTTTGTCATACATCTGCCCATTGTTTAGCGCAAAACAGCAGGTACAGTCTTTGTCAAAATTTTGTGGGCCACGGCGACCGTGGCCGGAGCAGGCGCGCGGCCGGGCAGGGGCGCTGCGCTTGCCGCTGTCGGCTGGTTACGCGGCTAAAGAGAGCGAGGGGAACTACCACGCTTCCTTTCGTAGTAGGGCTGGCGCGATAAGTACAGCGGGGCTGGTTTCTCAGAGCAGGCGGACTTCGCTTTAGCGCAGACACTTTGCGCAGCACTTGTTGCTCCGGGCACACTACAAAAGCAAGAGCAAAGGTTCCCCTCGCTCTCTTTAGCCGCGCAACCAGCTGACAGCGGCAAGCGCAGCGCCCCTGCTTGGCCGCGCGCCTGCTCCGGCCACGGCCGCCGTGGCCCACAAAAGTTTGACAAAGACTGTACATTTCAGGCAAAATCTGTGTATATAACCGAAAGACCCCGCGTACATTTAGTTAAGAACGCTCGTTGCGTTCGTTTTTACGATAGTAAGCGAAAAAAGCGGCCGCGACAGAAAAAAATGGCGCCTTCGAAATGCCGCAGAAAGGCTCCAGCCGCGCAAGATTAAAAATTACGCGTTCGAAAAATTTCCAGCATACAAAATTAAAACAAGCACAAAAAGAACGGAACTCCTGCTTGCGCAGTTTCAGGCAGGGGGCGCGCGAGCACTGTGAAGGACGGAAATTTGAAATTCATTACGTTGCACCAGTGAGTGAGTGAGTGAAAGAATTTATAAATACGAGTGGCCATGAGGTCCTGTGGGGAAGGGGAGATGGGAAGGAGGAGGAGAGGTCACAATTAACACAATGTACACAGTTCAAATCTTGGGGTCCAATTCACAAAATGCACAGTTCACTCAGTCGGTGGCAAGGCCGCTGTTGACTTTGGACGTGGATGAGCATGGTCAGTCCGAGGCAGTCTGTAAGACCGCCACACAAATTTGTACCAGTGAGCGGATAAGGGCGCGGCAGCCCATTATAGCGAATAACTGCTCTGCACTTCCGACAGCTTTCACATTGAGGGGAGCGGCTTCAATTTGTTTTCTTTGCCGTGTTGTGACCATGTGCGTATACTTGATTGGGCCACGGCTCTCGAGAAACGTGCGAGAAAAGTGCGCGTAAAGCATTGTGTGATTTTGCGCGCAGGTCGTGCTTCTGACTTTCGACGACGCCATCAACGACCTGAACTTTGACCACTACACGGAGATCTTCGACACGGGCCGCAAGAACCCCAACGGCTGTCCCATCCGGGGCACCTTCTATGTGTCCCACGAGTGGACCGACTACGGGCAGGTGCAGACGCTCTACTCCAAGGGCCACGAGATGGCTTCGCACACCGTCACGTGAGTGGGCCCTGTATGCGTACACTGCTCGCTGCGCAAGTCAACAGAAAAGGGCAAAATTGTTTTCTTGTTCATCTTGAATGAAGCTTCTCAATAATCACCGACAACTGAACGTTTTTAGAGCTTCAAGTTTATAATAACAAAACAAATTTGAGTAATAATCTACAGTAATAACGTTGCTTTTTTTCTGCAGCCAGAGGCACCTTTTAAGCCTGTTCTTGTGCCATGCCAAGGACAAGTCGAACGTGCCTGCTGGGTACATGACGGAACGCTCACTGCAGCGCGGTTCTGCTAGAAAGTGGCTCCAGATTTACCTCTAGTATATAATAGTATGAATCTCGGTGGCAGTGCGGATGCATGACGGGATATTTCCACGAAATATACTGCCCATAAAGATGCACAAACAGTATGCACTGGGAGGAGGTGATTTTAAGTAGAAGAAGGCTGTACACAAAGGCAATTGCAGCGACCACAAAGTGCTTTCCCCAACCATATTGTCAATGTTCACAGGCACAGCTTCGGCGAGAAGTTCTCCAAGCAGCAGTGGTTCAAGGAGGTGGCCGGCCAGCGCGAGATCCTGCACCTGTTCGGCGGCGTGAAGCTGGAAGACGTGCGGGGCATGCGGGCGCCCTTCCTGCAGATCGGCGGCAACAAGATGTTCGAGATGCTGCACGAGGCCAACTTCACCTACGACTCGTCCATGCCCGTCTTCGAGAACAACCCGCCCTTCTGGCCCTACACGCTCGACTACGCCATCAACCACGAGTGCATGATCACGCCCTGCCCCTCCAAGTCCTTCCCGGGAGTCTGGGAGGTGAGCCATGGCTGAAGCAGCTGCTCTTCAAAGTGCTACGTCGGCTCCATGTTGTGCTCTAGCATAACGAGCCTCGCGTTTGGCTATTTTTTACGTACTTTTTCCCCCTGTGGAAAGACATTTACTGGCGGCCGTTCAAGTTGGCTGGACACATGTCGTCTAAGTGATAGGATTTCCACGAAATTTTAAATATGTAAGCACACTTAACTGCCATCTCTTTTATGGAACACGCCGGTATGTGTGGAGCTAATGCTTCATAAAGGAACTCTGTCGGTAGGGACGAGGCCATTATCCAAATGCGACGGACATGGTACTAGCACGAAACTAACAGTATATGCAAACGCTCACTTGTGGTTTCTTAGCTGAGCGTGGGCTCAGTTCTCAATGTTAGTGATTTTTGCTCTGCTGCTGCCTAAACATAAATCGAAATTTACCAGCCCACAGGTAGACCGCGATAATTAAGAGGGTAGTATTGTGATTCTTGGATAGATTGGCAAAACTAGCTTGCTTGTGCACGTTTCAGGTCTGGTGAAGCGCTTCTCCTCTATCCAGAAGCAGCCAAGACACAACATGCTCTCTTTTGTTACCATGCTGTCGTGTGGGGCTTTTATATTTAGAATATAGAAACTATTCGCAGGTATTCAGAACATAAATTGGCCCAAATTCGAGCTCGCTGTTTCTGCCTTCTCCTCGCTTTTCTGGCACTACCCAAGCAGCAAAAAGAGGCAAACCGAACCACGGCAAATGGTCACTGGCCACTGTTTACAATGTTGGAAAACCCTGGCCGCCAGTAACACCGACAAACATTGGCTGGAATTTGAGATCCTTGCAACTGACCAGCTTGCAACTAAATGTGAATTCGTGGATAGTATGCGAAGTTTGAAACTTACAACTGGACGAAGCAATACTGGCCTTACGTGGCAGCGGCTTCTTTTGCTATTTGCAGTGAAGGAGGCATATACGCCAATGATATTTTCTTTCTAATCTCGCCTGCATTCCACAACGGGCCGCCTAGTGGGTTGCATTTTCCGCGCATATGTGTGTTGACGGAGGTATCTCTAAAGTACGTTGTTCGTTGGGTTTACACATCTGTTTGTAATCATAGGCTACAAATAAATCGCACAATGAATGAACATTGAAAACGATCGGCAGGACGCTTGTGAAACGTAGATCAAATGAAGAAAAAAGCAATTACTTATTTTATAAAGGGAAGCCCTTTTTGGGCTACCCATTAAAGAACTTTTGTGTGGATTACTCTCGGACACGAGCAGTTTTAGTTCAAGTTTTCAAATTATGAGTAGTTGTTCCTCCGGTTCCCCGACCTCACTAGTAAGCCACTTCATAGTTTGCGCCTCTTTGTTACTACGCTTTTCTTGAGATGCTTAAAAAAACCCAGTTAACTAAATGTAATTGACTTGGTGGGAATTGAAGGAATAACAACCAAACCATTAGTGCTGTTTCCTTGAGACTTCGACTGATGCAAGTCTAGCACAGTGTTAGCCTACATTACTTAAAAAAATACTGCATCACCCGTTTGTCCTTTTCCTAAATGCATTGTAAGGCATTCCTATCCTTATAGAAATAACTGGATATAGACAAGATTGTAGTTACTGAACGCTTGTTTTTATGTAGCGAAACTGGCGCGCAGGAATTCACAACCCAGCATGCGTTACCTGAGCTGAGGGGACAGTGATCCTAGAAATTGTTCTTCTAAGTTTCCCAGAACAGAAACGGAAGAAATTAGCTGAGCTTTTTCACAAGGCTGTGTCTAGGGTGCCGTCCGGCGGTACGATAACCACTACACTAAAGCTACACCCGTCGACCTTTCGATGCAAAAATGCCGCGTCGGGCAATAGTTCGCCTTCAATTAACGTGGTTTAACATAAACGAACCTAACGGAACCTAACCGGCAGAAACAAATATTAATACGCCGAAAACTAACCTAAGCCTTGAAAATTATACTAAAGCTAAAGATGCAAATAAAATAAAGGAGGGAAAGACCAAACTCGAATCTCCGCACGTAGTAATAGGAAACTCTAAACTATAACGGCAGACGCTATAACCTGCGACAGCCCTGTCTTATAAATTGGAATTTCGTCGGACGGCACCCTGGCACTGCGTTTTTGCAATCCCACTCCATGCTTAAATTTAGATTCTTAAGAAAAGTTGAAAGCGGGCAGTTGCAGCTCCCCATTCTACCGGCGGTTCCTGCCAAATAGTGGGGCCATGTATTCTATACGAGCAGATTAACAGCTTGGAAATTTCTTGCGTTTTACCAAAAGATTAGATGGTCTCGGCTGGTAATAATGTCAGGGCCAATATAAAACAGAACGGAAGGCATGTTACGGTGTAAATACCAGCAATAATAGCTTTAAGTCACTTTTGTTGTATGCTTTGTTGTTTTCCAGTATCTGATCTGAAAAGCCCATCTAACTGGTAACGATGTGGGGACCCGATAACCAGATGGGCGTATTGCCTGGTCATTTCTAATCCGCACGTTTATTAGGTTACGATTATCTCTGCTGTAGTTGCGTGAAGTATGTATTCGTATATATCTACATAAAGGTAGACCTCTCGGAAGCCCGCATTTTTAGCTAGACATCCAGAGGGTGCTGGCCCGTACGAGATTGCCTTCAAGGTCGTAGAACTTCCAAAGTGTTGCCTCGAAGAGTGTTCGAGCATCGGATAGTAAAAAGGAGAAGTGGAGCTACTGCGTCGGCCCTGGGTGTGTTTTCCCATCGCGTTGTTCATGTTGGCGCACGCGCAGGTGGGCATGGTGATGTGGATCGACCTCCGCGGCGGCCGCTGCTCGATGGGCGACGCGTGCTCGAACCCGGGCGACGACGAGGGCGTGTACAAGATGCTGCTGAAGAACTTCAACCGGCACTACAAGAGCAACCGCGCCCCGTTCAACCTGTTCTACCACTCGGCCTGGTTCAACACGCAGCACCACAAGAAGGGCTTCCTGCGCTTCCTCGACCACATCCTGGCCAAGGGCGACGTCTGGCTCCTCACCAACTGGCAGCTCATTCAGTGGATCCGCAATCCCACGCCCAACAGCAGGTACGCATACTTCCGACAATCACTCCTACGACTCCTCTTGCCTATGATCATAGTCCTTTGCTCTGGGCACTTTTATTAGTGTCGTTTGCCTTGTCTCATTTCTTTGTCTCGTCTATTTCGCTCAGCCTGCCTGTTCGGTGTCATTCCTCTACCTATCCAGTTGGCGTGAACAATTTCGTGTTCCGTATCTGCATAGCTTCGTTACACAGCTGGTTCAACCGGTAGCGTTCTGGTAGATCACATTGTCTCCCTAGTGCGCTTCTTTTTTCTATGTGCTTCCTTGATATCATTAGCTTTCTCTATAAACTAATGCCCTTATTGTAACGATAAGCATGCGATCACTAATATTCGTTTATATCTATTCCCTGGGGCGATTTAGAGTTTCTCAACGTCTCTTTAAAGGGATCCTGCAACACTTGCCATCGACTACTAGTAATGTATTTTGGGATAAAGTCTATTGTCCCAGAAACCGCCTCTCGCAAGAATTATGCAAGTCCGTTAACAATTAACGAAACTACGCGCGATGAGAACTCGCGCATAATCGTTCCCTCTCAACTCGACCGCGGACAACGTGACGAAAGCTGCGCGCTCTCTCCCGGAGAGGGGGGCGGCTCGCGGCGTTCTCTTCGGCGGCCTTCGATATATCACATGCCCGGTAGTTTTCTCCTTTTCTCCGCAACGCGGAGGGGCCTATTTCCGGTCTGGTGCCACAAAAAAGCAGGCATGGGTGCCTGCTCGCAAGTGCGCGCTCAGGCTGGTAGGGCGTTTTTTAAGCAATACACGTTTGTAGTCGAGTGGTCCCGTTGAAAGGGAAGTATTGAGCTTATCACTAAAACTCCGCGGGCACTCAAAACACAAAAGAAACTGCAAAACTGTGCCTACAGGTTCAGGCATAGAAGAGGTTCGTACACAGCGATGACGACGACCGAAATGGGGGAATCTAGCCGCGAAGTTGACCAGTGACAGCCGATCGGGCAGCCATGGCCTATGTGACGTCCCTTAGGCCATGCCAGGGGTTGCATAATGAGGACAACTGAAGAAAGAGCGGTTGGTGGTTCCACGTCTTTCACATCGATTTGCGCGCTCACCGCTTCACGTGCACGTGTAATATTTGGCTCAGGTATTCCTGGCAGTGTAATGTAAAGTATTACCACTGCCAGGAATGTAAGGTATTCCTGGCAGTGGCAGTGTAAACGTCGCGCAGGTTTACTTTCACTGCTCAAAGAGAGTTGCAGGGTCCCTTTAAAGCTCAGATTTTGTGCAGTATATGTGCGCAATGAAAGCTTTGATTGGATACCAAATTGTATTTGCAATTCCACTTTTATGTGACAGTATGCAGCCCTTAGTGTGCCTGTTTAGCTTTTCTCTGTAGCTAAAATTACACTAGCAATGTTGGCTTATAAGGCTCACTACCACGATTTTCAGTCACCGTGTCTCCATATGGAGACGCGACTTTCTTCGCGGTTTTTGTCGCGAAAACGAGGCGAGTTTATGCATCAGAGCGGTGAGGCTATTGTTCTAAACCTACGAAAGTGAGAGATAGCGCCATTTGACGTTAGACCGGGGTACGGCACTCATAAACATCGTGTCAAAATGGACGCCACTACGTTTTATTGGAGCTCCGCTGAGTTGCCGTCCTAAGTTCTGCTTTATTTGGGGAGTAAATCATTTATAAAGGCTAAAAACACCTGTTTCATGTGACATAAATATTGTTTCACCTCCTGCTGGTAAACTGGCTCCGGGTATTTATTATTTTTTATAGGAAAAAGCAGGATTGAGACACGGTATGTCCATAAGGGGACGCTACGCCATTTGCATAAAGGCTATTCTAGAGAGGCGCAACCTTTTTTTTTCTGGCCTTTAGACACCTAAAACTACGGAACCTATGAGTTTGAAATTTTAATGCAGTGAATATAATAATTTCTGACTGAAACCGCTAAAGGAGTTCTGACAATAAACTTCAAAGCTGAGATAACTACGGAAAAATATTCCCTTGTATATAGATAACTCCCACACAGTTTCAATCGTAACCGTGCAGTATAGCATATCTTAACTACATTTTAAACCTTGCATGCACGAGAAACCTAAAAAAGAATAGCTAGTGCCACTGGATAAGGTTACAGAGCTTCGGCACCCTTTTGTCCTATTGTTCCGCGCCGCCGCGGTGATCATTGGTGAGTTCCCATCACGTGACATTTGTTTAAACTGCGGCGGTTCATGGGCACCGTCATGTTGTTGTTTATGCGCTTAAGTCGGTGAACTCTGGTAGTCTCAGCGTGTCTGCGGGTGCGCGCGAGTGGCGTCGTTTCGAACGCGAATCAAAGACAACGCGCTTCGCAGAATTTCAGCTTCAGAAGTGTCCGAAGATGCCGTGTTTTTGAGTCTTGGACAGTGTTGTTCACAAATGACCTCGTCAATGTTAGCGGTGAAGCCGCAGAAGCGGCAATCTGGCAGCACTGATACGCACCAAAATGGCCGCTGTTGCTCACTTGCGAGCCTCAGTGACGGTGCTCTGTATCTTATCCAGTGACATTAAGAATACCCTTTCAACATCGGAATCAGCATGACGCCACGAGCGCGCGGCTTCAAACTACCGACGTCAGGGCTGCCGTGACGTAGCCAAAGCGCTGGCTGCTTTTGGCGCACCGCTTTGCATTGAGCACCGTGTGGCAGTTTTGAGACTGACGTCATGCTGCCCGGAAGCGTGCAACCACGACCAAAGGAGCACTGGTGCGACGGGAACAGTGACGTCAAGTGTGCCATCCTTTCATGGCGGACACCTTGGTGTTTGTTTCATCAAAACCGAAACTGACACGAATTATTATTATTATTATTATAATTCTTTATTCGGAAGGGGAGACTCAAGGTCTAGTCAGGGATGGCACGAATAAACGTGGCGCGCGCCCACAGTTCGAAATATCCTATGTTTTGTTCGTTATGAACAATACGCCCACAGTTCGAAATATCCTATGTTTTGTTCGTTATAAGCAATACGTTTTACACGCATAATGGCAGACGAGCTTTGAGTGTTGGCTGTAAAGCCTAATTCTCTCTATCCCAGTTCATTATATTCGGTTTGACTGTACGCCCTCCGACAGGCGGGGTTAAGTTTCCATTAGCGTTCCGAGGCTCCGGGCAAAAAATAACTTCGCTTGTTATACTTATTACGGACCCAATAATATCAGTGCGCTGGGATGTACGTTACACCAACGCAACGTTATAAACTAAGGTATTGTCTCAATTTTGTAAACCGCACTTACAGGTCGGAAATCATAGACATATTTTGTGCTGAACTTATTTGAATTCGGAATGGAGTTTTACAAATCCGTGCGGGACGTGGTTCTCCCCTTACTTCACACTATCGCAGCTCTACTGGTTTTACTAGCGTTAGTCAATGCAGCCTACACGTAATGTGTGCGGAGAATGAATAAGGGATGTGCATTGGGACTGTGTTTTTTACATAAAAGGGGGAAAAACTTAGAGCGAAGGTTCGCGCCGCAACAACATATCGCCTTGTTCCTTCTCGATTTACTGGCGCTTTCCTGAATGGTGTTGATTTACCGCCGTGGCGTCATTTCAATAAAAAGCCGCTGAGGCCACTGGTTCAGCTATCTGTCACGAAATTGCGCGAGAGTCTGATTAGCCGGTGTGTTATCAGTAATCAGTGCCTTACCGCGCAGTCAGTCGTGAAAAATGTGGAAAACGCATACCCCACCCCCTTTGTGCAGCCACTATAGACCTTTCTAACTTATTCGTCCTGGGAGCTGCAATTTTATCGGTGGGCTTTGCTAGCGGCTCTATTGTTGGCGCAGTCGACAGGTAAATGTAATTGCGCATGCGCTACACAGCCCAGAACATGTCCTGATCATATCACAGATTAACGGATGAAAAGGTTTATACTATTGTAATGCTGCTCGTATTTCTCGGCAATAATTTAGTGTGCTGAAAATGGGACACCTAGCCGGGAAAATAAAGAACTACACTGAAGTAAAATGCGGTGAGTGGGCTTGTTTTCAGATATTTGTAACTCTATTCGGGGCTTTGAAGTGCCCACAGGGTGCATCATGAAATGCGCTACCCTCAGCTAAGTAGTCTGCTTAATTTGGGCTAGGTTAAGACTATTGATAGGCCAAGACTATCGGTTCATGGGTAGGCTGGTGTGGCACTTTTAAAGAATACATAGCTCATAGAGCACAGAGAGGCGAGAGAAGGGGTAATGTACAGCGCTAACTTCCAACTAGTTTTATACGGAAGGCACGTAAACCCGGCGGCAAAATAAGCCGGAACACGGGAGTGCGTCACCAAATGCATTGTCCCGTCATCTGACGCACTTCTGGTGTCGAGAAAGCGATGTGCGCGTGCGCGTCCAACCCTTGCATACTACCCTATCATTTCCTCCCCTTCGAGAGGCCAATCTGATAGTATTGAGTGCTTGGCGCTAGGGGTAGCGTTTTATGCTCAACAAGTCTCGGCAGCACACGCTTCTGCGGCGAACGACGAGGGTGGAGCGTGCTTTGCTCTATCTACCTGGCTCCAGTAAACGACACATTGCAACGAGATTTCTCTATCGTAGTTTTAAGGGAGGTAGCGTTTGTTTTGCTGTCTAAACGCGAAACCTTTTGTATTTGTCTATGTCAATTCAAGGCGTACTGTGACCAATTACTATTTTTGTTCTTTTTTATCGAACCCATGACCCCGCCAATCTCTGTTCGCATTTTTTTTTCCCGCGAATGCATGCTTTAGCACTTGTGCAAGGTGACTTCTCGTCACACTTTGTTCACATAATTTATTTGTCACCTCAATTTCTTTCCGTTTTGGTGTGCATTTTTTAATCAGCAACCAACTGCATACAAATCAGCAACCAACTAAAATACAAATACCCGATGGAATATCTGTGGCATAAGTCCTTCACCGAGACGGGCAAGAGATGTTATCTGTCACTTCGGGGCGCAGCGAGCAACGCACACTTCACCCTCAAAGTTTGCTGCCGAAGCATGTGCGGGAGAGGCTTGTTGGCAAAGAAGGTGACCCCTACGGCCAAACACCAAACACTGAATGTGATCAGCTTGACTGCTTGAAGTGAAAGAAAATACAGGCAGCGAGCGTGGTTGGACGCGCATGAGCACATGGATGCCTCAACACCAGAAGTGCAACTTCAGATGTCGCGGCCATGCATTTTGCCACGCGCTCGCATGTCCCGGATTATTTTGCCGCCCGGTGTACTTATAAATATTCACAGCATTATCGCACTCTTACCGCAACGGCTGACATTTCGAAGCCATGCGCAGAATTCTCTACTTCTGATCAACGATGTTGACTTATAAAGGTTGACTCTATTCAATTTCTCTGTACAGTGCCATGGCTGCAGCTGCCTGCCGTTGTTACAATTATGGGCTGTACGAGCGAAGCATAGGGAATAATATGTAAGGTAGATAATTGAGGCAGATTATTAGATATTATTATTGTAAGATTATTAATTTAATATGAATTATTAGAGCTGGGTCATCTTGCTTGAAGGGGCAATAACGGAGTTGGACAGATACGGTGTCAACAGTTCTGCGCATGGCTTCAACACGTCGGCAGTGTCGGTGAGAGTGCGATAATGATGTAAATACCTATATGTACGTATGTTTTGAGTAAATCTAGTTAGAAGTTAGCCCTGTGTCATTGCTGTCGTCTGTGTCGTAAGCGCTATGAATTTTTGAAGAGTGATAGCATGGATTCGTAAAATCATGTAGTTGGATACAAATGAACATCTGAGGTGCTAAAATTGCGAGAAACACAAAATGTAGGACAAAGCAAGGACACAACCTTGATCGGTGGCATTGCGGAACGCTGGTAAAGCGCAGGTGTTCCGCGGAACCAAATCTACGAGAACCTGCGTTCGGATAATCTAGGGCCCCTTCGGTTAATGTACCGTACCTGGGATTCCCTCGCAGGATCAACAGCTTCGAGCCCTGGCAGTGCACTCCCAAGGCCGACCGGCCCGAGCCCTGCCACAGGCCCACGGTGTGCAACGTGCCATACCAGGGCGGCCTCCGCTACATGAAGACCTGCCAGCCCTGTCCTGACGTCTACCCGTGGGTGGGAAACACAGGCTTCGGCAGCAAGGGCGCGCGGCGCAAGTGAACCGTCCACACCGAATTAGGAATATTGTCTTATCAGCACCGTTGCAATTGATGTAAATGGCAGAGAGTGGTCACAAAAGGACTGACGACGCCAACACATCGGGCGCTCTCGGAAGCGCTTGCTTCCTTTGGCGCAACCATGTTAGTGGGCCGGGTCGTACTTTAATGATGTTGTCCGATACCTCTTTTTCGTCCCCCTCTTTATGACCGAACGACCATTTGTGACCTTTTTTATGACCAAGGCACAGCACCGCCGTACTAAAAGCCACACAAAGTAGGACGTAAGGCTTCCTCTGACCTTTAATCGGAGAAGTTTCATCGAGGGGAACATAACCCACAAAGACGGCTTTGCTAAAACATAGGGAGGTTGCTGGAGCCTCATGGTTATACTTGTCTTCCGTCTTTAGTTGAGGGTGAGAGAATACGAGGTATTATCAAGATCCTTTCGAACATCGGCATTTAAGTTCTTTTATTGAAAACATTTTTTATGTTATGCTGCAAGAGCCCCAAAATTTATTTCGATAACGCGCAGCACCGCAGCGGGGCATCTTAGTAAACTCATAGCATGCGCCGCGCATATTCAGTTGAAGTTGTCGTCGTCCCAACCTTAAAAAAAAGAAAACTTCACTTTAAAGATCATTCGATGCCGAATCCTGAAAGCAAGAAAGATGTATTATGGGTTGGCATGGGGACACATGGCGGAGAACAGAAACAAAGAAAGAGCTTGTAGTCGTCTCCCATAGCGCTAGAAAGACAGAGTACCTTGAGTAGTTTTAACTACGATAGTGCTAAAGACAAGAGCGGCAGTAGGAAGTTTGATTACAAAGAGCAAGCACTTCCTTTAAGTGTGCCGCTAGAAGTGACTTGTAACAAGCTGTGTGGATCCTACTCCTTAATATTCAGCTTGTCCTTGTACGCATGATAAGGATAAAAGCTAGCTTAACTAACGCTTTCTTCCACACAGACCTATTACGCAAAGCACTATTATATTTCCGCTTCTTCAAAATTTGCAATGCATTAATCTGAAGCTTACACATTCCAGGCAGCTTAAAGGGTAGTTCGAGCTTACAATCTAAATGCCAGCTGGTGAAAACGTCCCACATTGAAGCAAACGTATTCTGTCATCATTGACCGTTAAGTAGTGTGGGCGCTAATATTCAATTATGTATTTATGACCTATTCTGCCTGATTATGGTGTTGGAAGAAACAAAAACACGACTGTCTCTCGTACAGCGGTGTTTTGTGATCTCCAGCTTCCATCAAACAAACAGAACAGAAGCGATGGTGGTACTACGAAATTCCTGGTTATGTAGGAATGCGTGGTATACCATGCAGCATATCCTATATGTATATAGTGAAGGCAAGCAAGCACAAAGAAAAAGTACGCGTGCTTTGTGAGGAGCTTGAATTCAACGTTTTGATCCGAGACAAATATTCTCCAAGAATGACAGTATCCAGTTACAATATCGGCGGTATTCTCCCCTCCTTTGTACGTGCAGGTTGGAGACCGATACCGCCATTTTTGAAAGACTTGTCCCAAGGCAAAACGTCGAATTGAAAAATCTCGCATGCCAATCGTACTTTCGGCTTTACGTATATGTACACAAACACTGAAAGCAGGATCTGGTGTCATTGCTGCAACAGCTTTAGTGATACATCACAAATGAGTGCTTGCGTGCCTGCACTTATTTCGCGAGGAAGGGCGGCCATGTCTGATTTCGCTATACGGCGTTTAAGGTTTCTGGAATATGATCGAAGCTCCTGACGTAGGTCCTAATATGCCAAAATGTTTCATACAAAGTGCAAGTACTAAATTTCGTGGCTGGGCCTCATAGGTTGGAGCAGCCGTAACCCAATAAAGCCTTCTGGGCATCGCCTGAGTGGGTTCAACCAGTCCACGCTTTGCAGGAGAATGTGGTGAGAGTTAAAAGGAACGCGCGAAGGTGAATCAATGCCACGTAACAGCTTAGTCACACCAACTGAGTACCGCGCGTCGTACCGATACCTGTTTCCGTTCGTTACAGTTGTCAGCTACGTGCATCTTTGACCAGCTTTCACCACTACGTGACACTTCTAGCATTAGCCTTGGTCCATTTTGGCATCACATATGCAACTCAGTGCACGGAAGTGTGTAATCAAATTTGCACACTCAGTTGCGATTTTCCCATCTGCTTTACTTGTTTAGCGCCAACGTAAGATCGGCAACACTCGCAGACACAGCTTGTGCCTCAGAGGGAACGCGAGCGTTGAGGGCGCTGTATTCCTGGAGGCCACTTAAGGCTTTTCGACAGACCGTGGAGGCCTCGCTCCTCCTTATCTCCGCCTTGCTTTTACATGTTCAAAGACTGGCTAACATATCATATGCTGGGTCTAAATTTTTAAATACGCCACAGTCGATAACTTGTAGAGAAAAAGCACAGCCCGCCCTCTGGGCTGTGAATTCTAAAGAGTACCTCTTTTCTGACATTTCGGCGACATCACTTCTGGTTTGAGCGGCATTGTTTGGGGAACAACTGTTTGTTGTTTTTAGTTATTTATTCCATATGTCAATGCGCGCTATATTCGTTGTCAGTATGCTTTGTTTTTCAAGGTGACGTTTCTTCTTCAGTAAGAGGTATTGGGCTTGCAAGTGCATCTTACTCACTTGCTCTGTGGCAGTCCGCGGTTTTTTTTTATTAGGCAATCACAGTTGCCTTGCTGGAGATACAAGAACGAGCGGTTAATGTTGCTCGCACTGCTTGTCGCACTTTAACATAGAGAACGAAGCTTGAGAAGTTCGACTGCGGATGGCAGCGTCGACTTGATGGTCGGCTTTGCAAATTGTGTCACTGCCTTTTCCAGAGACTGTGCTATGTAATAAACTACTGAGAAACTGGCGCAGCAGTAGGGTGAAATTGAAAAAAGTGCGAGCTCGCATAACTACCGCCAGGGGTTTTTAAACGCCCAGTTTTTATACGCTCCATAGAGGCGTAGTCAGCGCATGCTCCTGCATTCACGGTTGTGAATCTTTGGCGTTGCCATTGTGACTGTTTTCTTAACTCAGTGTATGTCTTGTTACATTCTAGGCATCAATAATTTATGCCCAGGAGAGTTTATTTATGCCCATGCGTTTCTGTAGACGTTACAGCTATAGTATTTGCAAAGCCATAACTGCGTGTCGCGTGAAATGTATCTGTCAGGCAGCAAGGCGACTGGCCAAAGCAATGGCCGCGACCCCCCTTCTAGATAACCAGTCCTAAACGAAGGCAAAACGACTAACATAATCGCAAAAACGTGTTTTGCGCCACTAGGTTAGAAACTTTCCCCATTGTGAGCGTAATATATTTATTTCAATGCACTCTATGTTGCCCTGGAAAGAGGTAACATATTGCTCCAACGTTGCCCACACGCTACTGGTAGGCTGTGTTGGGAGTGTGGTGTCTCTTGCTGACCAGCTTACCTTTAATAAACTCTTGAAAATGCGGTGCACCTCCGCACAACACAGCTACAAAATCTTTGTTCTGCTGACTATGGTATCGCTTAGCCCCGGGGGGCTCGTGAGTCACCACTGGTCGCCTTGCAGGAAGGAATCCGCGGCACGTAGTTCAAGTTTTGCACCAGTAAAAAAAGTGTTTTGACTGAAGCACTCGTGGCGTCACCTACGTAGCTTCTGCGACTCTATGCTGCGTGCAGGAAAAGCTGCGAAGCTGCTGTTGGCTGACTCAGTCATGGTACAAGCACAAAAATAACATAGATAAGAAAAGGACTGCCAAGTGTGATTACCCACAGGCACTGCAAAAAAAAAAAAAAAACACACTGAAAGAAACATTAGGTAGAGACGGCCGCCTTGTTTTTTTCCAATAGCTTCAGGAGCCCGTAGGAAGAGATCTCTTTGCAGGTACGTCCCCCGTACCTGCACTCAGAGCTTGTGTATCCTCAAGGGCGTTCAGGACGTGTAACCAGTGGAGCTGTTCTCAGCGTCTGGAATTCTCTGGAAATTGATTCGAAATTTGTCGCCCTTGTAAAAACGATGCGTAATGGCTCGGCTGTGAAGGTCGTTCTCTCTTGAAATTTATGGGTGATGAATTTCTGTCAAACTTTTTTGGAGAATTTCAGAGGTCGATGGCAACTTTCCCCGCTATACTACACGGCCATGTTTTCTGGAATCACTAACGCTATATAACTTCGCGGCAAAAGGCAGGCGATGTAGGAGCCTACGACTTGGACCCATCAAGTGATATCTCGGTCTAATGGGATCACCAACAAGAAGCTTAAGCACCTAAGGATCGACTTTTTCTAGTGACAGGTACCACCTGATTGTGCGGTCTAGGCCATGTGCGGTGGCGCCGTACAAAACGTCTTGCAGAGAGAAAGGTGTCTCGCTTTAATAGACAATATGTTGCACCTAGCCTTAGTTAGGGTGTGTTTCCGCGCAGTGCTATCAAAATAAAATTGAAGGTGCGCACGCGTGGAATGTATATGCACGGTAAGCAGCAGCAGCAGCAGCCGCCCCAGCCGTAGTATGGTTGTTGCGGAAGCTCGGCTCGGGGCCGCCAGAGGGCGCTCGGCCTGTAAATAGCAAGCCTGGAGGGTATCGACACAATTCCGAAGGAAAGAAAAAGGAAAAAAAATGGGGCAGTAGAATGCAGTTGAATATTTCTGAGTTTGAATAACCTGTTGTAATAATTTCAGTTTGTAAAATTTATACCACGCTCAAAAGATATACTTTCAGACCTTTCAAGGATGAGAAATTATTAACAAAACAAGATTTTTCTGAAAAAAAGAAAAGTTTTTTTAGGATGGCGGTTGAGTGTACAAACTTCGTCCACGCGTTGATGGTGGAATGGCGGAAAAGCATTTGTTTTTGGGAATAATTCAAAGTCCATATTACATGAAGGATCAGGCGTGAAATGACATGTTTGTACACGTCGAATTACAAATACGCCACTCAAATAGGACGATTCAAACACTGTTATTAGTCTTCTCTCGCCATTTCTTAATACTTTACTCGGCAGACGACAAAAAAATTTCCACAAAAACAAATCCTTATCCTCAAAACACCATGACATGCACGTGACCTTTGCAGCAAACAGCGATCGACAGTGCACACTATTCCTGCCTACACGAAAATCCACATGCACCCGGTGCCAACTGCGCAGTTGGCGCACATATTTCCATCTTCACGAAAACGGAACGTAGAGCAGCGCCACGTTCCTCTTTCTTTCTTTGGACGCGTGTCGTCCTTCCAGGTGCAACAAGTGTTGCCGCAGCGGCGTGCGCGTCTCAGCCCCCACCGCGCGCCGCACCCGTGTTCCGCAGTGGTGAGGCCGCCATGACGGCTCCAAGCGTCTGTCCGTGTGTTGCCTGTTTCCAGTGACGTCATAGTTTGTCGTGTATGACGCCGTCATGGCGGCGTACCAGGCGGGAAAGAACTGGCTCCGGCCTCACCGATCCGTCTCCGGTCTGGCTTGTGGCTAATGTGCCTCCCTCTGGATGAACTGTCAAAGAGGGCGAGAGGAAAGACACGTATAACATGCCTAGGCAGTCGTTGTTGGTTTTATAAACTAGAGCAATTGTTACGAGAGGTCTTTCTGCCTCGGAGCATGCTAATGGTGTCTGTATCCCGAGTCCCTGAAGGCAAGGGTGATGCGCTACTTTATTCTGGCATTGGCGACGGCGGGAGCACACTAAGGGGCCCAGTTCTTTCCCGCGTGCGTGTGCGGCGTGCGGTGGCCGTACCTCATTTGTCGTATCCCCTCTTCGTGTTCATATCCTGGCTACCGATGCCGCTGCAATGTTTGGTGTGGCGGCTGGCCGTTTTAAAGTGTGTTATACTCCGTCCCTTGCTGTGTATTACCCCTGCCCCGTGTTGTCGTAAGTCCCAATAAAGAAGCCCTTGAATTACAACTGCCTCGTTGCGTACTCGTTTTTTGAAAAAAAAAGTCAAGATTGTCTTGCTGTGGTAGACAAGTGTTCTCAAAATGCAGGAGCACTGACTGGGATATATTCAGGTGTTCGCAGGGCCCTGATTTCCTGTAGACTCTGCAAAAGTGATTTAGTTGCGGTGCGTCTTCTACACACGCACTCAAGAGAAGCCTCTCTTAGGCTGTCACTAGGCGCGAAAACACATTTTACTGCGAGTGGCGCCAGCACACGTCTAATTACAGAGATGTTGCTTGACGGTGATTACTTTGCATCTCTCTTCAATTGTTACAGATGAATACAAACTCAGCGGCCAAAATTGAAATTCTCGATTTTTGAAGACGATGGTTGTTCGTGGGCTTCTCAAACCAGAAAATTTTGGTCTGTCTGACTTTCCCTGTGTTCAGCTACCCAGCCAAAAGTTAACAGAATTTTTCACGGAGACGTTTATATGACCTAAACCTTTGCAAACTACTAAAAATGGTGCCGGACTTCGTACTTGTCAACGTTGATGTGGAAAAAGAAAGCAGTTCTCCTATATGAGGCAACACTTTAATACATAACTGGTGCTGATGGTGTTCTTTTAATTTAGAATAGACGTAGGCTTGACTTTTGCGATGGCAAAAAAAAAACGTGCTGAAAGCAACGTTTCTACCAAGGTATATAAAAAGGGCTTGCGCAAGAGCCCATACCTCGAGGAGGCGGTTCAATAGTAACGAGAGATTCCGATAAACGCCACACGGGCATTTCGAACGCGGGAAAATTCAATTGACTTGAGAGAGAAATAAAAAAAAACTTTATTCTTCAAGCCTCCACCGTGTTTGTCGTTGGGTGGTGGTGAGAAGAGAGGCATTTATGCTCCAGGGACGGCAGAAGACTGTCGTGTTTTGATTACGTTTGCAGCGGAACAGATACGCGGCCAATATACAGTGCAGAGAACATTAGGGTTCCACCTTGTCGCGGTTGCTCGTTCGCTGTCACGCTGTCTAGCCACCGCTACAATCAGGCAGCGTAGCCACGTGGCGGGCCCCAGAAGATCCCCACGGTGTAACTGCGTAACGGACCCAAACAGAGGCTTCGAAAAACAAGCGGTTTATATGGTCATAACCATTCGAAACTCTTCAGCCGCTGGCGCTTGTCATACATCACTCGGTTATTTAGCGCAAAGAAAATGGCAGATATATTTGAGGCAGAATCTGTGCAAATAACCCGCAGCCCCCGAGTCAATTTAGTTAGGAACACCCGTTGGGTTGGTTTTTATGATAGTAAGCGAAACACGTGGATGAGAAGAACGACGGGTTTCAAACTCCGCAGTAAGCCTACAGTATGTGCGAGATGAAAGCATGTACAAAAAGAGCAGAACTACCGCTCGTACGGTTCCAGGCAGAGAGCGCGCTCGCAGTGTGAAGATGTTAATTTGATTTGAATTGAACAAAACCTCCGTTCATTTCGTCAAGAGATGAGCGATACAGGGAGGGAAGGAGCTTCAGCGGCGGTAGAAATATGCGGATTACGGCACCACAGGCCCTCTGGCGAATTACTCACTGCTCTACATTTCTTACACCTTTCACGCTGAGTGGAACTGCTTTAATTTTTCAAGTGCAGACCATTTTAGGGTTGCGCTTGTCGTCGTAGCTCGCTCGCTGTCACGCGATCTAGCCATCGCAGGAACGCGGCCTCAAGGACAGACACGGGGGCTTCTAAAAGCTATCCGCTTGTCCCTCGATTCAGCTTTCCGGCCACAAGTTAACAAAACACCAAAAAAACAAGTGGTTTATACAGTCATAACCGTTCAGAACTCCTAAACCGTTGATACTTGTCACACATGTCCCCATTATTTACCGCAAAGAAAAGTGCAGGTACGTTTGATGCAAAATATACGTAATTTTGAGGCTCCCTGAGCTCATATATGAGCGTCAGTATATGAGGCTCCTTGCGACACAAACATAATTTCCTCGTCAGACAAGGATTTAGCAACCCTGGTGAAGTACATTTGCTGAAAACCTCCAAATGATTATAGTCACAATATCGGCCTTCAGACAGTGGATAGGCGTGGCTGCAGATCTTTTTGGAGAGGCCTTCATCTTGCAGTGGACCAGGCTTGACATAAAGATTTAAGATATGTTATAAACCAGCAGTTGTGCCGACTGTGCTTTTAAGCAGGCCTCCTTCAAATGATAAATATGCCCCGTGATTGGTTTTTCCACGTTGGTGTGGTCCTACTAGGTTCTTTGACTACATATATGATGTGAAATGAGCAGAGTGCCATTGTTGTCAGACGCGTTCTGTCATCGATTTGGTTGGCGGTAGTTGCTGACTGTTTCTTGAAGGACCCCTTACTGCACCATGGTACTTCTCGGCAGGTCCACACAGTCACTGGCTACTCCTGCATTTTTGTGCTAAGCACCGGTACAGCATACATTTACACAGGAACGGAGGCATGAGCAGGCACTTTATATGCAACGGATTGCGCAGATGTACGGCAAACATGCACAACATGGTCGTCGCTAGATGACCGAAGTGGTACAAGGTGACCTGGCTACTTGGGCACGAAGGCGTGTCAGCAAATGAGAACGGACACGCACATGGCCGATGTATAATCAACCGGTACCCTGATCGTGCATCGCATAACTAACGCAACACAAAACACTCAAGGCTGGAAATCCGATGTATTTAGAACGATCCAGGCACGCTTCCATCTGTACACCTCTGATTTGATGGTAGGGTTTAACGTGCCGACGCAACGCAGGCGATGTGCGCGCCGTGTGGCGGGCTCCGGATTAATTTTGACCACCTGGGGATTTTTAACCATGTGCGCCCAAATACACGTACGTGTACACCTCACGCACTGATTCTAGTGATTAGCGGGGGCCCCTGTGTATCCTAACTGCGGGGGTCATCCAAGCACGTATTATACTTTCTGGACCCTATCGCACGCCCAGGTTAGGAATATATGTGTTTCTTTAACGTGTCTGTGTTTTTTAGGACAAATTCACGCCCTGAATGTGTTTTAGGCCGCTGCGAAATGCGACGGCAGGGGTCTTTGCCCCTTTACCACTCCCAGTCGCGCGGAGCCCCTTAGAGAGGAAGGTGGCTATGCTTTTTGTCTTGTTCCTAAAGCTGGCGGTAGCGGCGACGCTCTTTGATTCTTCTCCCTTTTTTGTTGCTGCCAACGGAGGATGGCGCCAGGGCACGGGGTGACGAGACCATGTACGGAGATGCGACAACTCACGGTGTCCTTCTGTCGTTATCGGGTGGGGTGTCCTCGCATGTGTGGCAGACCTATTGGTGGCGTCGTTTGGCAGTGGACGCGACAAGGGTTTTCGGCTGCTAATCCGATTAGCAGGCCTTGTTCAGTCGTGCCTGCCATTCCTAGTCATCCAGGCGCCGGCCATAGCGGCGTGGTCGCATTCAGTGGGTGGTCAGAGCCTCGACTCGTCCACTCCTGTGAGGACATCCTCATACGGTCACATTGGGAAAGGATGTGATGTGGTTTTGGCCGGACCAAGGTGCAGGAGAAATAGTCGGGACGAGCAGAGCGTACGTGTGGTCTTTATTATGTTTATTTTACTGTGTTATTTTTTTGTTAGGACACACACACGCACACGCACACACACACGCACGCACACACACACGCACGCACATGCACACACACACGCAAGCACGCGCGCGCACACACACACGTACGCATGCACGCACACACACGCACACACACAAAAGGTGATCACAAGAAGTACTCATACACAAGCCCAATATAAATAACGACACAGCAATAAAAAATTACGCCCATCTTCCCGCGAGGTAACCCTGGTGTGATGCGACGCATGGGGGTGTTCAATAGGCGTTTCTATTGGGTTGATTCTCTAAATCGGGTGAAACGTGTTGTGAACGCGTATGATGCATTCCATCAGATGGGGGTGTTCTCATACGTGGGAAGGTGGGCGTTATTTTACTTTTCATGGAGGGACCGTCGCTTCCATCACGTCCTCATCGGAAGAATTCAAGTCAAGCACGCAGCCGTCAAGCACAGTGACGCGGAGTCGAACGAGAGCGAGCGCTGACTGAATCGCCGCAGCGCGATACCCGCTTTATATTCACAGCGGCTCAAGGAGAGGAGACAACGGAGGAGAGTCGCGCATGCGCACACTTGCGCGACGGGAGCGGAGCGAAGCGAGCGAAGCGCGCGCACACAGCTGTTGTTTATGATAATGAGGCGGAGTGAGAGAGTTGCGCGCACAGCTGTCGGAGAGAAGACGGGAGGAGAGTCGCGCATGCGCAGTATGGCGTGCAGACGCCGGACAACTCCGACGCAGGAGGGACATGCCTCAGAGCAAGAGATGCGTAGAATCTAAAACATATATAAGTGTCTAATAGCTCAAGGCATACAACGTGAAAGTACAGCATTTCTACGACAGTAAATATAAAGGCACTAACAAGAGTTACTCATACACAAGCGGGATTGGAAGGTAGAGATAACGACAAAGCGATTTAACAAGCATAAACACATTTTCAGTAGCCCTGGTACACACAAAGTAAAAATACAACATTGACACGATAACCGAAAAAATGGGGGTTGCCGCAAGGCTGAAAGTATTGAATGCTTAAAATACGAGAAAAAATTGCATACTATTGTTCGCGCTTAACAGGCTATTCGAGGAAAACAATAACAAACACATCACAATATTAGTTTAAATGGGCACTGACACAAAAATTTTGGATCTTGTTTTTTTTGTTGCGACAACTAGCTAGTGACCTACTTATAACCTGTAGAAACCTCATTTGCTTCAGCGTGCGACGGTTGTTTAATTAGAGGCATTTTCAAAGCGGCCAGTCGCAGTTTCGGTTTCAGCGAGTGCCGCGAAACGACGGATTTTGTGGATTTTGTGTGAACAAAGCTGACCAAGTGACCGTCGGAGGGATATCACAGAGCAGAGCCGCCGTAGCACTGTCGAATCCGCATCGACGGCAGTTTCTGCGAATGCCCCCACGTACTGATCTCGTGAGGCGCTTAATTAAAAAGCGACCGTGGATGTGACGCAGGCGCTGCGAGTGCAAATGCTACCGCGGCTAAAGAACGACGCGCGACGTTGCTTCTGAATCGTGCACTCCGCTAGGGCGGAAAAGCTCACGGGAGGAACTGGGCGGGTCTGTTAGGCTTCCACACCACGCCGAAAGATCGCGGGAAAGAAAGCCACCCTGTCATCGCACGTACGCGGTGACGACTTGTGTTAGCCATGGGCTATAAAATATGTGAGCGAATGACTAAAGAATCGGCTCAAAATTGGCTAAAGTAAGCACGTACATTCGTTCCTAAGTGACCTCTATTTATATATTGCTTATTTGGGCGCTCGTTCACCCCAATGTCCAACTTGGTCTAGTTGTTATGACGCCATACGTGCGCGTACACAGGACACAGTAATATTCTATTCCGTCATTCCAATCGTTTCTAAACATTTATAACCATACCAAAAATGCAGCCGAAGTGTTGTATGGTATGGGAGTTTTTTTAGGGCGTGTCCCCTATTGGAAAAACCAATACTACTAGTGTAAGACCAGCGCACTAGGCGGCACTAGCGACTAAAGTGAATGAATGTCAATATTTGGGAGCGTGGGTAAACGAAGGGGATAGCTACTTAAGAACTCACGAGGAGCAACTTAAGGGTAAGGGCAATCGAAACGCAGCTATAATGAAGCAGAGAGCTCTGTGGGGGTATAACAAATATGAAGTAGTGAGAGGAATGTGGAAAGGAGTAACGGTTCCGGGTCTCACATTTGCGAATACTGTGCACTTCTTAAAATCAGACGTTCTATCAGGCCTTGAAATGAAACGGAGAATGGTAGGCCGTTTGGCCTTAGTCGCGCATGGAAAAACAACTAACGAAGGAGTACAGGGAGATATGGGCTGGGCGTCGTTTGGAGTCCGAGAAGCATAGAGTAAAATATGTTTTGAGATGAGGTTGAGAGCAATGGATCAAAGAAGGTGGGCAGCTTAGGTTTTTAGGTACCTATACTTGAAAAGCGTGGACAAGCAGTGGTTCAGGAAGACTAGAAGGCTAACGATGAAATACGGAAAGAACAGTGGAGAATCCAAAACAGCCAAGGTAACCAAAAAAGACACAAGGTAGATTAAAACGAATAAATGGAGAAAAAAAGAAAGCTAAAACCTCGTTAGATATGTACAGGGCCGAAAAATTTTAACATTAGAAAGGAAAACTTCTACGATAATTCCCAGGGAAGTGGTTTGCTTTTTAGGGGCCAGAGCAGGTTGCTTGCGAACTAAGAGCTTTGTGGGGAAGTATGCACAAAATGATGGGGTATGCGTGGTCTGCGGGAAAGAAACACAAACTATGTGGCACATAGTGTTAGAATGTGAGGGTATCCCTACAAATCTGCACGAGGGAAATATTCGGCTTCCGGAAGCCCTAGGATTTAAGGATAGCACAGAGGAAGTTAATTTCAAAGCTGTCAAGGGGACGAAAAGAACATTAAAATGCTGTTGGACGAAACGCAGAGAGGGGAATATTGCCCAGGATAGTTACCACCTGTAACAGAAAAAAAAGTATATTGTGCCTAATAAGCTTCGCAGCGCTAAGCAGCGCTAGTAATAAATCAAGAGTAAAATATAGGTAAATTAGTCCTTTTTGGTTAGATGACATGTCATACATGTCATCACCCCGCTATAACAGAGAAACCGATAGCAATCATCATTATCATCATCATCGTGACGATGGGGACGCTGGCGCTCATCACTAGCAGCACTCGCAACTCTGTCAGTGGTGCTGGATGCACTGCGGGCACTAGTTCCAATGCAGTCGGTGTCACTAGCAACGCCGTCCAAAGCACTGGAGAGTACGTGGTCACGGCAAAGCACACACTCATGCAAAGCCCGCGCAGATATATTGTATTAGCTCATTGTACGCAACGCTGCTGTCACTAATGTTTGTGGATTTTTAAATGCTCTCATGCACATCATTATCAAAACAGAAGGGAACAAAGATACTTTCCGCAGCCGGAGGTTTGCACGGTAGGCGACGTTTTTAGGGTGCGTCGTGTATTCAATTCCACCTACCCTTCACCAAACGGTAAACGTTTAAGCTACCCTGGGTTTATCAACTAGACACGTACAGGGTAACCGATATTACGAGTGGTTTTGGAAGAATAGTGTCAGCTTGCGGCGGCTGCCCCTTTGTACGACCGTTGTTGCTAAAATGCAGAATAGCAGATATATCGCGGAAAGCAGCGAAGTACGCCGCCGAGCTCACGAGACAAAACTGGCGTCAGCTGTGCGAGAGCTTACAGGGTACTCTAGGAACGGCAAAGACATGGAAGCTCGTCCGCCACTTGCTGGACTCCGTGCAGAGTAAGCTGGAGAGTCAAAAAGCAATCCAGCGTTTGCTACACTCTCATCCTGGCAGGGACGACGAGGTGCTGGATAAGCTTAAAGACAAGTACATTGGCACGCCTTTCCCTTCCATGCCTCCTCGCACGTACGCTGGCCATCCCAACCCGGAGCTGGACAAACCAATAACGACACAGGAGGTCTGGCAGGCACTTCAAGCCCTGACCCGCAACACCACTCCGGGTAAAGACAAGGTCACTAACAAGGTACTCAGAAACCTCGACAACACCAGCATCCAAGCCTTAACGGGGTACTTCAATGAGCACTGGGAACGGGGCACAATACCCGCTCAATGGAAACACGCTGAAATGGTGCTCATTCCGAAGCCAGGCAAACCTACGAAGCTGGACACATTGCGCCCCATATCGCTAACGTCGTGCGTAGGGAAGCTTCTTGAGCGTGTGATCCTTGCCCGCCTACAACCATACATAGAAGCCCAAGACATTTATCCACACACAATGTTCGGCTTCCGGCCCCACCTGTCAACTCATGACATCCTCCTTCAACTAAAAGAAGACGTCTTGGCGCACATTTCTCCTCACTACAGCAGGGCTATCCTCGCTCTCGATTTAAAAGGAGCATTCGATAATGTTAGCCACGACGCCATCCTCGAAAACCTAAGTGACACTAACTGTGGAAAACGAATGTTCCAGTACATCTAGGCATTCCTTACGGATCGCACGGCGACTGTGGGCATCGGACCACTTCGAACGGCCTTTCAGACCATGCCCAACAAAGGAACGCCACAAGGAGCGGTGCTTTCTCCAACATTATTTAAAATAATTATGATGAAGCTCCCACAACAACTTAACACCATCCCGGGGATTAAACATGCGCTCTACGCAGATGATATTACGATTCGGACTACTGGTGGGTCAGAAGGCGACATCCAGGATGCGCTCCAACAAGCCGCTGACGCAGTCCAGCAGTACGCCAGTGTGCGCGGCCTTGAATGCTCGCCGAAGTCCGAGCTCATCATTTTGAGGCACAAGCCACGTGGCAAGGCCCCGGAACCCACCACAATACAAATAAAGCTCCAGGGTAGCGACATCCCCGTAGTCCCAACCATCCGCATACTGGGACTTTATATCCAGCAAGACGGAGGAGGAACGCTAACCGTCCAGCGCCTCAAACACACTGCCTTGCAAATCATGCGTATGGTAAGTCGAATCACAAAACGTCACCAAGGTTTGAAAGAGGATGACATCATCAAGTTGGTGCAAGCACTTGTTGTCAGCCGCGTGGTGTACTGTACGCCTTACGTCCCGCTGAAACCGCGGGAATTGGACCAACTTGACGTACTACTGCGGAAGGCGTACAAGCAAGCGCTAGGCCTCCCTCCTCACACTGCCACTAGCACGTTGGAAGCGCTCGGGGTGCACAACAAGGTGCGGGAGATCATTGATGCCCACCTTGTCAGCCAACTAGAGCGGCTCAGACTAACTTCGACCGGTCGCACGGTGCTGAGGCAGCTAGGCTGCCGGATAGCGGACGCCAGCCACCCTCGTCCGGAAACTGTTCCTCAAGACATCCGCACGCTCGTCAGGGTTGCTCCGCTCCCGCGAAACATGCATCCTGAGCATCACGTACAGCGCAGGCAAGCACGGGTACAATTCCTGCAAAGGAAGTACTCTGACCACCCGCATGTGCGCTTCACGGACGCGGCCCACTACGCGTCCCATCCAGCCACAGCAGTTAGTGTCATTGACGGCTCGGGCGATGTCGTTCGCACTGCGACCGTAAAAACCACAAACATTGTTGAAGCCGAAGAAACGGCCATCGCACTGGCGATGACGTCTCCAACTTCGAATAGCCCACTTCATATAATTACAGACTGCCAGCAGGCATGCAGAAACTACGGCAACGGTCGGATCTCAATATGCGCTCTCCGACTTCTAAAAAAGCACAAGGACACCCTAAACTCAACTGTACTAATATGGACGCCAGGTCACGCAGGGCTTGACGGAAATGAGCGAGCACACGCTACAGCCCGAGCATGCACCCTCCGGGCACCGCACCAGTCGCTCCGTGACCCAGAGCCTGTCCAGCAGCAGTACCGTACACTTCTGCAACACCAACGCCTTGCCAGATGTGCCTACCCACCACCGCACCAGAAGCTCACCCGAGAGGAGGCTGTAGCCTGGCGGCAACTACAGACAAACACATACCCCCACCTTAGCTTCCTGCACATCATACACCCCACAATGTATCCACCAACATGCCCACACTGCAGCGAACATCCAACCCTGTACCACACCACGTGGGCTTGCCAAAACACACCAGCAGCCCCCATTATTCGCACACCCACCTTCGAGCAGTGGGAGGCCGCGCTGTGCAGTTCGGACCCTGAGGACCAGCGACAGTTGGTGGACCGGGCACGCAGAACCGCAGCCGCCGCAGGGGCCCTGGACTGAGGGCTTCTCGCGCTTTCAAGCGCGAACCTCTTTCGCTTGAATAAATGTTTCTCCACCACCACCGTTGTTGGGAATCAGCCATCTCGACGCTGTGACCACTGATGGGACTGGGCTCTCTCACAGCAGTCGCCACTGTTGCAACAGGCCATTCGAGCGCAGTCACGGGTGTAGTGAAGTTGCTTACTCTGTCCACCATTGATGCCGCGCAGAGCAGCGCGATGAAGTTGTCGACCCGACGAAAAGTTGAAGCAGCAGATATATATATATATATATATATATATATATATATATATATATATATATATACAGTATGTACCAGGGTACAAGAAGGGTAAAAAGAGCGTTGCATGGGCTCGCCCAAAGGCGACAGCCCGTCTCCACTCGGGGCCTCCAAAAAGTGCCGCCGAAAAGTGCCGCGCTGCCTGTGCTTGCAGGCGGGTTTTATATACCCGGGAGTCCGTTACACCCGCGAGAAGTCTGAATCGCTCCAATCAGGACTATCGCCGCTGGCCGAAGTTTGAAATCCGATCAATTAAGGGGAAGCGGTTACGTCAGCCGAGCCGCCACAACTGGGAAAGGGAGGGCGACACCGTGCACCCTTTCCAGCATGCCGCTGCGAGTCTGCCACCGGCCGTTCGCTCGATGCATGATTCGGGCGAGCCGCCACAACGGGAAAATGAGATGCGACTCAACGGTGATGCAAGTATGCACCTGTCGGCCGCGGGTGGTTTGGTCGAGGCGCGAATAGGCCCCGCTATCGGCGCGGTTCCCCGTGCAGCGAATTTGGGCTGGGTTCTCGGGCACAACACCCTGCATTTTAATATTCCACCCTCTCTTTTGCCTTTGGCGGCCTGGATGCCCTTTTTCTTTATGAGGGCTATTCGTTCATTTTTTACGTGCTCAATGCTGCCAATTGCGATGCATAGAGGGTTTGGTTGCCGGCCGCGGTCCTACATCTTCCTCTCCCTACCCCACCCCCCCCCCCGCCTTCCTAACCCACCTTTCGTCTTGTGTAAGTGGATGTGGACGAAAGGAAAATATGTTTAATCTATGCAGAGATACCACTTTCGCAAAATGCATACATCAGTAGTTCTTCCTCTGGAAGTACAGTTCCTTTTCCTATATACAAAGCACGAGTTTAAAATGAACAAATCGTGCCAGTGGCTTAAACGATGCATTCACGTTTGATAGGTTAGTTCCACAGTTCAACCACAAAGTGTTGTTCTGTGCTCGCTAATACGACACGCAAACGAGGCCACATAAACAACAGCGCCAAAAAAAACAACAACAACAACAAAAAAGAGACCCTGCCGAAATTTGAACCCGGAACGTTTCTACAGTGTGCACGCAGCGTTAGCCTACTGCGCCATGATGCAAGTCGCAGTAGCGCCAAAATAACCGCTATGCTAAATCGAGCACCACCCTTTATGTCGCATCACTGTTTGTTCTTTGATTTCAAGGATTCTTGGCTGGTTAACTAAACAGTTGCGCAGTGAGGTTCCATGAAGCCCCACCATAGCGGATCTCCAGCAACAGCATGCACTTGTTCTGCTGCGATTGGGATTTCGCCCTGCAGGGATAGTGATCTCCTTGCTTTGGTTTTAAGCTTTACGCTAAAAACTTCGGTGGATATTTATTCTCTGTTACCTAATAAACCTTCGTTGACACCTTTCTGGCTCTCAACTAAGCTTATAGTTTCTACAAGCTTTGCCGGTTGTGCACCAATAGGCAGTTTGCCACTCCACGATACGAATTGTCGCCAAAGCGAACGGCCGAGGCGTCGTAATCCGAAAGACAACAAATTGCACTCTAGGAACTAACAGAATACAGCCGCATTCAATACGGCACGAATGTTGTCTGGGTGCAGTTTCCGCTTCACGATCGATTCCCGATGACTGTTCGGTCGATCGGTATGGTCGGTATCTTCGGTCAGCGAGCCAGTCACATCACGCGGACTTTTGATTTGTTGGTCGCCGTCTTCGTCGTGCGACAAGGCGGTCGCCAACTCGGAAGCCGGCGTCGACGTCGTGTGGGCCCAGCCAACGCGGCTTAACGGGAAGCGTGGAAATGTAGTAAATAAGGTAAATATGGACGAACAGGATTGCGTTGAGCGTGCTGCAGGAAGCGCTAATTAACCGAGGTCTCCACCGTTACCCGTCGGCGCTCAGCAGACACGTTTCTTTTCACTGGAAGTGACACAAAACCGTCCAATTGCACCATTTCTGTTCGCGGCGGACGTGGGAGAATCAATGACGTACATGCCGGAAGATGGCGGAGCCCAAAAGCACACAGCAAAAGGGTAGGAACGCGGCAACATATTTTGAAACAAAAGTGCCAGCTTTCCACTGCATGTAAAAATGTTATACTTTGCGCAGATGACGTTGACCACCCAATCTAGCGGTTGCGATTTTTTATTTAGTGTGCTCAAAATACCTTTAGGACCCCTTTAACCTCCTGCAGTCCATCTTGTTGTTTTTCCGCTTCTACTGAAGGAAACTGAGCTGCTTCTTTCCGCGTATAGTGCTTGGAGAAGCTCGGGCGCTCACTGTAATTTCGGTAATTTACTGTTTTTCGCTGTAATCTCGCTGTAATTTCTCACTGTAAAAACGCGGTAAAATTTCTCGCTGTAAAATTTCCCGCTGTAAAATTTCTCGTTGTAAAATCTCGCTGTAATTTCGCTGTACTTCCGGTAATTTCGGTAATGGCACACCAATGCTTTTCGAAAACGGAACTTAAAGCATGATGGCTGACAACATTGAGGGAAGAATCCTGCCTCACTGTCTATAAAAGGAGTACATCGTAGTTTTTAAATTTGATAAGCTCAGAGAAAGCATTTGTTTACGTTTTTTACGTGCTCATCCAATGATGAACTGTTTATTTCAGGAAACTGTTTATAGATGCTTCTCCAATGAGCTGTCGCCGGTCACAACTTTTGTGACGTTTTAAGTTTACAGCCCAGCTATCGGGCAGGACGTAGTGGTTCGAGGTGAGCTACGGTGCAGTGATTTTAGGATGGTTCAGTGCAAGGTTAGCCTCAATCTCAAAATAGGAAGAAGGAAACTCGTGAAAAGGAATAAACCCTGCATGGAGTAAGTCATAGCCACGACGGATGAGTTTAAAAAAAAACCACTCCGAAACAAATTTGGCATCGCTTCTAAATTACAACAATGAAAATAATGTAGACGCGCTAAATTAGAACATAAAAACGGTAATCACAAAATCTGCAGCAGCTGTAAGAGAAACAGGATGTAGGAAAGACATGGAAAAAATGACTAAGAAAATGTAAAACCCATTGCTAAACGTAAGAAGGGTAAGAACATGAAGGTTTGAAGTCAGGCCCATCACTTCGAGTGAACAGATATGTCTAAAGTCTTTAACAAAAGCAAGACAAACTACATTAGTGCATATAACAATGCCGTGATTGAGGAAACGCTGGAACTAGAAGGAAGTTTGAAAAAACTAAGAGGAATCTTGCTATCGGCAAAGACAGAAACTACAGAAAGACGAGAAGGGTAACATTACACACAATATAGACGATGTAATAAAGGTAGCAGAACGATTTTACACCGGACTATATGCCAGCAATATTAAATGGGGAGAAACAACGGAGAGTACAAGCATAACTTGCGATGTACTACTAGTTACTAAAGAAGGAGTGGGAAAGGGCCTCAAGGACATGAAAAAAGGAAAGCTGGAGGCGAAGATGGAAGAACCGTAGATTTATTGAAGGAGGTGGAGATATAGTACTGCAAAAGCTTGCTGCACTCTTTTCAGAATGCTTGAGGAGTGAAAAAGTGGCTATAGTCTCGAAAATTGCCAACATTATTCTGATTATAAAAAAGGGATATACCAAGGACCTCAAGAAAAGTGAAAGAGACCCATCAGGCTACTCTCTGTTGTTTACAAGCTGCTCACCAAAGTTACACGAAATCTCATTGGTGACAGCCTGGATTCTCAGCAACGGTGGGAGAAGACTAGGCTTAGGGAGGAGTACTCAACCATGGATCCTATTGTTGTCAACCAAGTGATCGAAAAATGTGCTGGATGCACCAGCCCCTTTACCTGTCATTTATAGACTACGAGAAAGCATTTGACTGAGTACAAAGAGCAGCCGGGCTAAAAGCGGTAAAAGACCAGGGAATAGAAAAGACCTACAGAGGACTTCTAGACGTCATACATAAGCGATTCAAGGGTAGGATAGCACTTCAGAAGCAAAGCAATAAATTCATTATCAAAAAGAGAGTAAGACGGGAGACACTATTTCGCCAAAACTGTTCACTGCATGTCTGGAGGGGGCATTGAGAGGGCTTTACTGGGAAACACAGCATTAAAGATAAACAGAGAATAATTGTGTCATTTGAGGTTTGCAGACGACATAGTATTGGTGAGTGAGACTGCAGAGCACCTGCAGAAATTGCTTCAGGAACTGCAATAAAAACAATGGCCACGGGAATAAAAATAAATATGAATATATTTAAAGTAATGAAGAATAAGCCTACCGCAAGCGCTATCTTCAGCTTAGCACACGAACGCTAGAAGAAGTTCAAGAACACATTTACCTCGCACAGATGGTTAGCGCTGACCCCAGCCAGGAGAGAAATCCGGCGTAGAGTATGTCTGCGCTGCGGAGCACTCGGCAAGCACTTCCATATAATGAAAAGTAAGCTACCTCTCTCACTAAAAAGATAAATATATACCCAGTGGATAATGCCGGTGAGGGCATACGTAGCTGAAACTTGGTGCCGTAATAAACAACTAGACAGCAAGCTTAGACCGGCTCAATGGCCCATGGAACGAATAATGCTAGGAGTAACACTTAGAGACAGGAAACGAGCTTCATGGATAAGCGAAAACCCGAGTAGACGATATTTTATTTCCAGTAAAGGAAGCGAAATAAAATTGGGCCGGCCATGTACCTTAATTGCCATGGCAGTTACCCTAAGTGCCATGAGAACCGGTAGACAATTAGGGTAACTGAGTGGATACGAAGAGATGAGTCAAAAAGGACGAGAAGGCCAAGAACACGATGAAGGGATGAAATACGGAAATTCACTGGCCAACAGTGGACTCGACCGACGGAGAACAGTAGCAGTTGGAAGTCAATGGGACAGGCCTTCGCCCCGGAGTGGGCCTGAATAGGTTGTTGTTGACGTGATCATGAAACCGTTATTACCCAGAATCGTACGGGACATCTTTCCGTGTTTTCACGTTCTGGCGTTTTCTGCCTTATTCAACAACTCCTAGTCGCGAGAATTGTGCGTTTATAATCTCAGCACAGTAATGCACCTTTACAGGCCAAGTTGTTTTTACACTTTAGTGCCCCTTTAAATTCGCAAACTCTAATGAGCTATCACTTATTTTATAATTTGGTTAGTGGATATTCTCTTTTCACGTAAACTTAATGCAGCCTGTTTTTTGGAAGTTTAATGGCGTGCCCCGTTTTTGCACCATATAGTAATCCTGTTTAGGTAATTTTGAATTACCTTAGTACCACTTTCAGAAGAAATTTTCCAATACAACAAACTCTTTCGCGTGTGGATGACGTATTGTTAATACTAGAGAACGGATTATAGGCAAATGCCTACTTTGTTTCTTGACCTCCTATCGCGTCACTTGGATATATGAGCATTAATTAGAGGTGAAGAAGAGCTTTTATGGTGTTTTTATAGTGCCTATGAATGCGTGTTTCTGCGTTTGTGCCTAAATGCCCACAGGGGGCTATTAATGCTTATTTTATAAATATGCGCCTATGTTAACAATATTTAGACCGAAGTTTCTCTTGCGAATGCAGTTTGAAATCGTTACTCATGTTCCCAAGAAGCCAGCATTGACTGTTGGAATACTATTGGGTTCAACCGAGTCCTCTAATTCTACCAACTTCCGGAATACCCCCGCTAGCTGCAGTGGAATGAGACGCAGTTACAAGCGGCCCTATTCTGAGGGTGGTGGTAGTTGCTGTTGTTTCCACAATTTTCACAATTATTCTTCGGCTACGTTCCGTGCGCTCTTCAAACAGATTTGTTCAAACATGTGCCGTCGCATCCTCGTTTCTAGAAACACACTCACATCCAACTATACTTTAACCGCAAGGGTTGAACATCGAAACCGCCTTTCGCAGCAGATTACTTGTATATTGCAAAGCCAGAGGCGAAACATCACTCCGCAACTGCATTTTTTACGCTTTAAAATTCACACTGCTTACGGGTGCTTTCTCGTCAAAGAACTGTTGGGCTGCTAAACACCTTTTGAAAATGTTCTTTAAATATTACTAAGTCGGTATGACATGTTGAGACGTCTTGGCTCTACAATTCAGATAATATCAAGGTATATGACAATGTTACTGGAGTGGTATTTGACAGCCTTTATATGAGAGCATGTTAATGTCTTGATATATCGTCGTCTGCCAAGTTCATTATTTGTGTATGTTTTTGTTGCGTCCTAATTAAATTGCGCCAGGCTTACATAAAGTAGCGCTCTTTATCAGTATTTCCGGCTCTCAAATATTATTTTTCTTGGGTGTTTCACTATGTGAATGCTTGAGTAAGCGGCAGGGGCTATTGAACAAGAGAGTGAGGAGTGCGTTTGTTGAATGCGCTTGTTGAATTCGTCTAGCAGTTTCATGCGACAAATACACAGCTATGTTCAAGTGTTGGCGTCCTTGCGTCATAAAGAATAACCTTTTTATTTTAGGTATCATAGATACAGGTCGAAGGCGTATTTGTGTGAAAATATTTAGACTAATGTAAAAATTTATGATGACGATATTTGTACGTTGGACGCCTAAAACATTGTTTTGACTGCCTATTTCGGGCTCCGAAAACGTGCTTTTTATTGCCTAAAAAATGCCGGCGTGTTGTTATCACTGATGTCTTTTATGTAAAGCAGAAACAGTAAAGGCCCCAAGACAGATGCTTGCGGTACTCCTGACGGCACGTCTCATGTATAAGAGGACGCACCATTGAAGATTAAATATTGTTGTCTACTGGTAATGTGCCCTGAAAGCCATGCCAAAGAATGGGGGGCAATACCATAGAAGGATAGTTTTTTAATAACAGCATATGTGGAACTACTTCAAATTCTTTCCTAAAATCTAAGAAAACACAGTCAACACATTCCCGATCATCAAGTGTCAGTGCGATATTACGTGTGAACTGTATTAGTTGGGTGACGCAAGATAAACATTTGCGAAGGTCGTGCGGTGACGGGTTGAAGAAGGCGTTATTTTGAATGTGTTTTGCTATGTTCATACAAAATACATTCTAAAACCTTGCACCATACACTAATTTGAGATATTAGGCGGTAATGTGATGCAACAGATGGTGGGCCGGTCTGATGAATGGGGGTAACACTCGCTATTAAGTGCAATGCACTTAAGCGACCCTGAACCTGCGTCCACCGGCGATGTCCGCGCACGTGGAGATGGGCGCGCGCAGCCTGGCCGCTGACATGGCACATACCCACGTGGGGGATTCGCCAGGAATCTCCTCGTCTTCCTTGGCAACGGGGGGAGATGGGCGCGCGCTGCCTGGCCGCTGACATGGCACATACCCACGTGGGGGATTGGCCAAGAATCGGGCGTGAGAAGGGCTAATGCACCTGCTTAAAGGAGTACTGACACGAAATTTCAAAGCTGAGATCCGCTGTAGCAATCAAGTACAACGACAACACAAATAGGTGTCTGTGAATAAATGCATCTTTCCTTCTTTGTAGTTGTGTGTGTGTGTGTGTGTGTGAGATCTCTCTTTCGCGAACATTACCGAACCGCGAAAATTCAACTCGTGCATTCGCACTTTCACATTCTTCCTCTCGGGGAAATGCGGGGAATTTTTTTCCATTCGTGTGCAAGGACGCCCTTTTTGAGAGATTGTTCAAGAATTATTCTTAAACATGTGCAACCGGAGAGACGCAAGGCTCTCTAAGGGCATTTGGGAATTGCTCAGGGCCAGCTGCTTTTGAAAGCTTTAAATTCTCCAGCAAATGTTCTATTCCACGGGGGTCAAAGCATATCATTCGTGGATTTTTGTTACATCTGTTAATCAGTTAGCGATAACACCGAGGAAAATACAGAACGAAAAGACCTGTTGAAGCTTCTGCTTTCTCGAAAGCTTCCTCCTTAACATTTGCACCTTCAACCTGAGGTGGAATCAAGATGCAGTCTTTTTTATTAGTGTTCACTTATTGCCAAAGCTCTTTTGGGTTCTATTTAAAGGGGTCGTGTAGACAAAACGCAAGTTCGTTTCATTCGAAAGATTTAGTGTTTTACAGCGCCACCAGCATTTGTCCGGCAGCATGCTGTATTCACTATGAAAATATTCAAGCTACAATTTTGATTCTTTCTTCATAGTAACAGCGCAAAAACAACACCAGTCAAAAAAAGGGCACGTACACAGCACCCTCTTCTTGTCGTGTCGTGTTGATTGCGTTGTTATTATAAATATGTACCAACTCTCCAAATAGTCCGTTTAGATTCGCCGAAATCGTCTGTTTGCTGGCGTTTGCGATCACGTAACACGGACAGGTCTTCAAGCGCACGTTAGACGCCGTTTTGTCTGCATCGGACTGGGCACTTGTTTACGATCACTCTTTCTAGATGGCGCCACCATAATGCAAAGCACCACGGTCTTCGCTCGCTTTGTTTGTGAGCGTTTTTGCACCTGGCTTGTTTTTTTTTACGGTTGAGGGTTATCGTTTCGTGAAACACTGGGTATGCTTGACAAACAGGGTCGCCGTAAGACAATGTCGCTTACGCCAATCAGCCAGTGTCGCGTGTGTGGTAAAGTGTGGGATTGTAGTGGTGGTGTGCTGCGGAGAGCGCCGGGACGACCCAGTGGTTAACGCCTCGTAGGAACAAGCGCGGGAAAGTGTAAATGACGGGCGTGACCTACGACGAGAAAGTGGCTTCTTTCGTTCGGGGCCCCATCCCTGGGGTTTTGTCATAGAGGGATTATTGCGGCCATTCACTCGTAGATAATTTTTTAGCCTTTTCCCCCCAAAATGACAACATTCACTGATTCTTCCTTAGATCTAATATATAATTCGGTAACCGTTTCCCTAATTCCTACAGGGGGATTATATAGGGACATGAGGTGGGCGCATTAGCCCCAAAAAGCCACCCCGCTTCTTGGACAATCCCACACGTGAGTATGTGCCACTACAAGAGGAACAACAACAACAACAAGAAAGTGGAAGAAGACGGAAGCACGTGAAGGAGGAACTCTCGAAACGTAGGTGATGGAACAGTGGCTTGCGTTGTGTTCTTGGACCTCCGGGCCGTGAGCGGGCCTGGCGTACCTCTCGTTCATGTGTTCTTGGACCTTACGGCCGGTGAGGGGGCCTGACGTACCTCTCGTTCCCGTTCATGAGGAGCGCCCTTACAGACCCGGTGCCCGGATTCCTGGCGGCGTAATCCCCAGGAGGGGAAGTGGTTAGCGCTGTGTGGTCGAGACTTAGCAGCGTAGACGCAACCTGACGCCGTGTGTGCTCCGCGGAGTAGGCCCGAGGAACACCGCCTTATCAACAATCTCGCCCGGTCACCGACTCCAGAGACGTCCGCGCTATACCGTGGTGTGGTGCGACGCTGTCGGGACATTTTCCGTATACTTTTGTTATTGCAACTGTCCGCGTGTGACTTCGTGCGAAATAGTCGCAATTCGTTTGTGTCGCTGGTTGGTTGCATAACCGGAAATGCATGTGATAGCGCTGGATGTCGGAACGAGTCGTTAGGTACAGTGAGAGGTGCTTGTAGGACCTTGTTTGATAAGGAGCATAATGCACGCAGTACCAACTGTAGTACGAACTGGTAAGTCAATATTTACGTTTACATGCGTAACTGCCATTGTTTACGCCACCATTGTTGGTGCTACAAAATGAATATGTCTTACACTTATGCGAAACTAGCTCGTTATGCAAGCTCATAAGCCCCGCCGAACACGCGTTTGCTTTTTTTCGGCCTCAGCAAATTGCACAGCCGTGCATATTACGTCATTGGTTCTAGTATGGGGAAAGAGCTAGTGAGTCGCATGGCCATTCCCCTTTTTTCTGATTATACAGATTATTTGAGAAGTTTACGTTAAAAGTGGTGTCAGCATGATTTTAACCAGGCAATCTTTTGAATGAACCAAACTTTTGTTTTGTCTGCATGGCCTCTTCAAGTTAATATTCAAAAGAGTAAAAAGATTTGGGTCTAGGCTTGTGTTATGGCTTATTTACGGGGTGAGATGTTCTGTTAAGTTTATCTGCATTTTCATGGCATGGACTGTGCCTAAAAAGCTTTTAAATCCTCTTGGTGCCTTGTGCCAGCCTGTGTAATTGTTTTGTTAAGCGTGTTTTATTTTTACTATTTCTTGGAGATAATGACCACGACGGTACGTATAGATGGCATAGCTCTGGAAATTTATGTTTGAGGAGATGCCAGTGCCGAGTGCTGAATGTGACTCTACTGACATTTTATAACTAGCGAAATAACTTTACAAGGCTGTATTGATTTCAGTTATGTTACCTTTTGCATAATTAAAATAAAATCCGGCAGTACCAATTGTTAGAGTTGGTGTTTTTTATGTTCATTTCCCAAATAAGAGCATGGTGATCATTAATTGAAGGCATAATTACAGTTGATAGCACCTGTTCTCAGGACTTTGGTTAAAAAAAATATCTAGCATGTGGTAGCTTCGGGTGGGCTCAAATACCATTTGTGTTAGCTAAAGCAACTTTGCAAAATTAACCATTGATGTTTAAGGCGGCTGGCTATGCCGGGGAAAGCTGGCTGTCGATGCCAATCAATTTCGTGTAGGTTGAAGTCATCACCTAACACCACATATTCACTCTGAACTTACCCTGCTGCTTTGAAAAATTGAAATAAATATTCTGAGCTGGATGTAGGACGGTAAAATTTGCATACTGATAAGGGGTTGAAATTACACAACCTTAAGCGGCACCATACTGATTCAAAACGAGTAGTAACAATATCATTTTCTGAAGACACAGTTTGCAGTCAACTAAGATAAAAACAACGCCTCCGTGATCATTCGAATTCTTTCTGTAACATTCGTAATCCTCAGGGAATACCTCATTGTTTGGAAAGCTCAACGTGCTGTGCAATGTGTACAGCCATGATTCAGTGCCGATAACAACGGACAGCTTTACTGTCCGCACAGGCTATCAAATCCTTCAACTTTGTTCTTCATGCTCATGTTCAGGACTCATGTCCTGAACATGAGTCCTGAAGGACTCATGTCATCAGGACTCATGTTCTTCAGGACTCATATCATCAATAAAGTATTATTATTATGCTACGGCAGATTAGTACCAAAACAAAGCATAGTAAGTGGTTTGATGAAAGGTCGTTGAGGCGTTACCACTGGTTTGTTTTTTCGTCCGCTACGCATTTTACTTTGTCAAGATATAGCACGTCGAGTCTAAGGTCAACACGCGTATTAATCTAATTGTGAGTTTTAGCATATTCCCAAGGTAATTTTTTTCCTTTCGCACCTGTTCGGAGAAATCTCCGGACGGGCGGATACCAGCGATTTTTAGCATTTTTGTACAAGTGCAGACAGCTTCGTTTTGCTTGGACGACGCAAAGTTAAGAATGGGTGGTCGTTTATGTTCCGGGACAGATTTTCCGATTCTGTGAGCCCTAGCAATAGTTTCAGGGTTTATTTGTAATTTATTTGTACATAAGCACTTTGTGTACAAGTGTTTCCGAAGTTGCCCAACTTTCCGTGTCAACTTTTCCATCGAAACCAGAAAAGATGAGACTGCTGCGTCTGCCCCAGATATCCATGTCATCCACACGTGCCCGTAACCTCTCAATGGCTATTGGATTTTCCTCAAAGGCTTTTCTGCCCTCCGTAGTCTTGGGGCCAAGATTTCCCGATTCAGGGAACTTTTCGTACTAGCCAGAAATCCGTTTCGTTGATTTTTCAGTGATGGAGCTTGGGTTGTGGTTTGATTCACTAACACCTAGCTGATATTTGATTTCTTTTTCTTCGTCCGAAAGTGCCTTCAGTGTACGTTTTTCGTAGGGGGCTGGGTGTACTTCCACATCACAGCAACACAGCAGAACCAGCAGAAACTAAAACTTAGGTATCCGCAAAACAGGAAATTGTCGCCTTGAATGCGGTCTACACTGTGAATGTTCAGCCGCTCAGTTGAAAAGAATTTCGGGGCTGTGATTTGGTGGCATGTTTGTGATTTGTGTATTCTGCGTTTGCTGGAGATTTTTGGATTATTTTGGGGAAGACATCCGAGGGACGACCCAATGGACGGTTGTGTAGGTAACGTCAACGGCCGTTGTCTCAGCCCAAACTTACGATCTTTTACTTTGTCCGCGTCAAACGTCTACTCTCAGTAGAAATCAGCTTTGTTGTCTTAGACTGCACACAAAAGCTCGGATAATAGAGGGGGATGAACAACAATTATATATATACCACCCATCCTTCGATCCATAGAGTTTCTCAATATTAGTTGGAGTCGCTGTCGCTGCAATCGCGCACCGCTATGGGTATTATGGGTACTGTGACAATCGCATTTACAGCAAGTGGATTATGCAAAGTGCTATGGATTGCACTTGTCTGCTCTGAAGTATTTGTCAGTTCTATTCTCGGAATGCCATTTTCTGGCATGCCGAAAACGGAATGTGAGATAAAGGGTCATGCCGTGCCCTTCATAATAAGCTTTCGTAATAAATTCATAGGCTTTCTTTAAAGAGCGTTGTCTAAAAAAGCCCCTACGAAAACTTGCTTTGTGTGTACCAGGGCTACTGAAAATGTGTTTATGCTTGTTCTATCGCTGTCGTTATCTGTACCTTCCAATCGCGCTTGTGTATGAGTAACTCTTGTTCGTGCCTTTATTTTGATTGTCGTAGGAATGCTGTACTTTTACGTTGTATGCCTTGAGCTATTAGACACTTATATATGTTTTAGATGCGACGCATCTCTTGGTCTGAGGAATATCCCTCCTGCGTCGGCGTAGTCCGGCGTCCGCACGCCAGCTGCGCATGCGCAACTCTCCTTCCGTCTTCTCTCCGACAGCTGTGCGCGCAACGATCTCACTCCGCCTCATTATCATAAACAACAGCTGTGTGCGCGCGCTTCGCTTGCTTTGCCTCGCTCCCGTCGCGCAAGTGTGCGCATGCGCGACTCTCCTCCATTGTCTCCTCTCCTTGAGGTCATGTGAATATAAAGCGGGTATCGCGCTGCTGCGGTTCAGTCAGCGCTCGCTCTCTTTCGACTCCGCGTCACTGTGCTTGACGACTGCGTGCTTGACTTGATTCTTCCGATGAAGACGTGATGGAAGCGACGATCCCTTGATGAAAAGTAAAATTACGCCCATCTTCCCGCGTATGAGAACACCCGCATGTGATGGAATGCATCATACGCGTTCACAACATGTTTCACCCGATTTAGAGAATCAACCCAATGGAAACGCCAATAGACCCTATGCAAAATGCGCCCCGCCATCTCACGTCAACTCGGGTAACTAGGTCCGCCATTTTGGTACGGTCGTTTGAAACCGAAACCAATTAACATAACATACAGGGCGGGCATTGACCGCTTTTGGTGATGGACTACAATGCCGGAGCATTGCTTCGTGCCGCAGTGCACGCAATGCGGAAATACCGGTCCAAATGGAGGAAAGGTACGTGAAGTTCCACGCTTTTGAACGAACTTTCTGACGCGAACTATGCCGGCGCGAGCAACCTTTGTGACACGCTGGGCGCGCTGCGCTGGGTGCGAATATTTGTCGTTGGTTCGCTAAGCACGGGATTCCCCAGTCGCTGTCCGGATGAAAAATACAGCTGCGTTGGAGTTCTGTGGTCCAGCCTCTGTATTCTAAACGAAGCCTGAGCGTGCGCCACCTATTCATGCGACTGACAGCGGCGCTCGACCGGGAAAACAGTACCACACGTTGCCAAAATTAGGCTGTTTCTTTACTCGTCCCCGTGGCTCTGCGCCCGCTCCATTTCATTGTTAAATGGTACCGCTTAGCCCCTACACGAGCTTTTATCTTGCCTAGGGCTGTAAACAAACTTTTCTTGCCGCACTACGTCGTCACGGCGCGGTTGAAAATTTCCTCTGTGGCGGGCGCGCAAGGTATGGGAGTGTGTTGTCGGTTTCTTTTACGTTGCATTTACCCGCGTGTCATTGCAGAGGTGGCACACACTTTTTTATGATGATCTAACGGTGGAAAATTCGAGCTTTTGCACTCGGTTCCCGATTTGCCGGGTTGAAAGGATTGTTGTTACGCCAATTTAACTTGGTGCCCGTTGTCATTTCAGCCACGACGTATTTACTGTCGAATATTTTGCGACTAAAATACACACTCACTTCTCTAGTATGTCACATTCTGCATGCATGCCTCCGACGTAATGATAGTGGCCATTTATGTAGGTAGCTGAGACAATTTTAAAGTTTTACTCAAAAAAAAGTAAACGGCCAGAGTTGCATCAGGCCGCCGCGCATCAGCTTGAGTGTTTTGCATGTTTTGTATCCACAGGGAAAATCACAGTAAAAAAACTACTTCGCTGATTTATAGCGCGTGCAGTATAGCAAACTGTGCATATAAATGGAACAAAGGGAAGCATTCGCGCACCCCTGCATGCCGTTGTCCAGTAAACACGACGGTGCCCAGTCTATGCCTGCTTGCGGCATGACCACGGCGTAATGTGGCTTGAATGCTTGCTGGTAGCTTATAGGTGACCCTTCAGGTGCCATGCCAGTCCTTGTTTCTCTCACTGTGGGGGGGGGGGGGGGGGGGGGGGGAGGGAGGCCAGCATAACTGGGGCAAAAAACCCATTAACGCCTGCACGGCACTTTGTTGCTGCTCGCATTTTTTTTTTAAGTGAGAAACTTTGTTCATAAAAACACGAAGTATGTACAGACACTGTTTGGACCGATAGCTGCATAGGCTAGTGGCCGGTCCAATATAAAATTACAAGCAATTCACAAGCACTTAAACGTCAGAGCGTAGAGGGCTCACGAAAAATTGAGATGTACACAGGGCTACATGTCATACAACTGGAAAAGTACATGTTCACAGATAGACACAACAAATACAACAGAAAAATATTGTCACTAAAAAGATGATTCACCTAGCAAGAGTTTCAGATAAAATTTCACAAGACTTGTAATGCTGTTTAGCGGCCATCTTCAAATTTCTCGCTGTTTTCACCTCTATCGGAAGGTCGTTCCATATTTTGACTCCACTGAACTCGACCAGGCGTTCACCATATACATTGTTACATTTGGTAAGGTTGAAATTGAAATTCGAGGCTTGCCTTGTACTACGAGAGGGTAAGGTGAAAAGGCTTAATGGAAAGGGAGAATTGGTGTTTATTATATTGTTGATCACGAGCGAAATTTTGTAGTTACGCAAGCACCAAAACGACAGTACGTGATTATCATGGAAAACGTTGTTTCTGAAAAGACCTGAATCAGTTATCAACGCAGTCAATGCTCGTTTTTGCATACGAAGTAAAGGCGACAGGTAGGTTTTATACGTTTACCCCCAAGATTCACAACAATAACTGATATGTGAATGACAGAATGCATAGTAGAGGGAGCGTCGTACATCGTACGGAAAATAATATCTCGCCTTAAAGAGCGCGTGACAACCAAAAGCTAGTTTCTTGCATGTGCTATTTATTTGTTCTTTCCAGTGTAAATGACAGTCAAAAATTACTCCTAGGTACTCGACGTGCATCGAACAGGCGCATTGGCAAGGTAAGGGAGGGGCCATTTTCTAGCGGGCTTCTCCAGTCAATGTCTTGGGCACTCGCTGGCTTGATGCCCTGCTGTCTCGGACGTCCCCACTGTTGTGGAAGCTCAGTGCACGCAAGCTGCGGTGGCGCCTCTTAAAACCTTCGGCTTGCAAGAGGGCGAGTAGGTGCACAGCAGCCAGGATGTGAGTCCATGCTCCACTGCAACTCGCCGGACACTCGCACGCTGCCTCCACAATCGCTCCACTGTCCCTCTTAAAAGTGAGGCACACAACATAGGGCCGGCCACTTTTCTTCTGGGAGCGAAAGCAGCTGCTGAGCACATGGATGAGGCCCAACCTGCAAGAACAGAGAAAGTAACAGTAAATAGCACTCAGGGAAGAACAGGACTAGTCCGCTACAGTTAATGGTAAAGGGACAGAGCAGAAAGAGGTGGCCGCAAGGAACAGACTCAGAATGACCAGATTTTGTGTCTTGCTTAACACTGTTTGCAAGGGTAATAATCTACACCTCACACAGCAATGATGCAAAATTTTTTGTCAAGTTCGAGCGTGCAAGTATCTCTGCATGCTTTGTTAATGCATCTTCAAGAGAAGGAAGTTTAACATTTAAAAACTTCACCATGGGTAATGATACCAGTACCCGCATAATCGTGTTCGTCATAACTTAAGCAAGCAATAATATGATTATCTGGAACTCACTTCCAGAACCTTTCGAGATAAACAGGTAAACATTCGGGCTATACCGATGACCCATTGAATAAAAAAAAATCTAGTTCAGTGAGTTCGAGCTAACGAGGTTTTACTGTATTATCTATTCGTGCACACCATAAACATGCGCTTTAGAGACAAACACAAGCACCCCACCGCCAAAAAAGGAGAAGAAAGACACACAAACAGATTTTTGCGGCAGAACATGCGCAATAAGTAATGAAAACATACAAAAAAAAGAAAATTCAAGGCGTATGTGCGCTTTTGTAGTTGACTTCGCCGCAAAGCGCGATTGCTTTGCGGCAAACGTGCGGGCGGACGACCGTCACGGAACACGGCCGCAACCTTTCCGTAAACATCTTCACCAAAATCCTTCCCGTAAATTCGATGTACAGCATTTTAAAATACCTAATCCACCCACTAGCGGTACGGTCTACAAAGAAGGATTTACTTACTGCGAGTCGCACGTGTTTGTCCGCACCGATGAAGGCGAGCAATGCGCCTCGGTGGCTAGGCGGCATGCCCTGCTCCGCTGCCAATCGGATGGTCTTTGGCGCGGCACCCCGAGTGGTATGAGTCTTCAGACACAGTCGGCAGCGCAGACAAGTCCTTCGTCCACAATCCGCGGTCGGGAGCCGGAAAACGCCGTCCAGTTTGAGCCATACCACGTTACCGTCACCTACTCTTCCACAGTAAACAATACGGGACTTCCCGATCGGCGCCCGTACCAATATGGCCGACGGTCTCGTTTACATCAGTGTTGCTAGATCACCAAGCAATTTCGCATAAGGTCTATTGAACCCCCCGATGCGTCGCATCACACCAGAGTTCCCTCGCGGGAAGATGGGCGTAATTTTTTGTATCTCTTTCTCTGTCTCTCTCTCGACAGCCTCAGCAAAAAACGGGCTAGGTGTATCCTTGCATCGCTTCAAATGTCGCCGAAAGACGACGGTATTCCGCGCTCCTGCCTTCTAACACCTTCTCCTCTACCCTCCCACTTCGCACCCTGTTCTCGCTCTCCCTCCGATCATAATGCTCGCTATAGAAGCCTGCCATATCGGATTCAATTTTTTAGGCATCGTATTTGTCGCTGGCCATCAATTGGGGCGTTTTCTTTTTACTGTCCTTGGAGCAGCTCGATGATACTTCATTCCTTTTGAAACACGCGTATTTTCGACGCTATTTTTACCGCTTTTTGTGTTATTTGCGAGGCTGGTAGTGCAGTGCAGTACCAAAAAAACGTCCTAGGCAGTAGAGCCTAGGACATGTTTGTGTCCGTGTCAACAGGAAATGCCAGTCTAAATGAAAGAAATTACTGGCACCGTCAGGAATCGAACCTGGACTTGAATAGAAAAAAGTAGCGAGAGCCCGTCGTCTTACCGAATAAGCTACCCCCAAAGGGGGAAACGGGGAGACAGGCAGGGTACTCAACAAACACAGCGGCGGGTCTACCACCTGCGCCCATTCAAAGCCCTCGTGTGAAGTGCAAACCGAATAATGTATAATAACGGCGTGCACGTGGTTTGGATTAGCGGTAAACGGAATAGCGTCAGGGAAAGCGTCAGGGCCTTGGCGGCGACGATGAACGAAGAGTGTGGGGGAACTAGTGATAGAGGTGACGCCATAGCCGCGCGTGCCACCGTCCTCCTCACCGCTCGCCAGACGCTCCTCTCCGTTTTCTTTTTTCCGTCACTGCTGCGTTCGCTCACTCAGTTACGTAGGCGCCGCCACTGCGAAACCCAGTTAACGGATGCGGAGTCTTTGGCTTCAGTCTTCGTAGAACCCCTTGTGTGAATTCAAGTGACGCCTCACGGGTAATCATTATGGGTGTCGTATACAGCTTCGCAGTCTAACCACTTTCACAGCGTGGATTGGAGCCAAATTTTTTTGTTTATCGTCGGTGTCTGCGTAATAGAGGCCTGCACTATGATAACTGCTCTCCCTCTTGGAGCACGGTGTAGGAAGATGTGACCGTTGGCCTCGGAGGCGCAGCAGAGCAGCAGCATGGACTACTTTGTCGGGTTTACCTTCTGTCTACTAGCGGGCTCTAGGAGTATTGTGGCCATAGGAGCCCGTGGACGATGAGTAAATCTGCTGGGACACACTTCAGTACGCTGCACCACGAGGCCGTTTTTTGTAGCGGAACGTGCGTGTTAATGTTTTAACACGAAAGTGTTTTATTCCAGGATACACCCAGATTTTACTTACGTCATATCTCTCACGTAAATGGCGCCAGTACAACGAACGCAGGAGAAACGGCAAAAAAACTTCCATTGACGCGGATGCTGCTGCCGTCTAGGAGAGGTGAATGAAGCAGTGCATAATGACACTAACGAGCGCCAACAGTTGGCGCCTCGATCGGGCAGCGTGAGCTGCGGGTTCAGGCTGTTGCCGCAACTGTTCCCCTATTATTGCTAAGGTGGCGCCAACTGCTCCCTGCTTCTCCGCTGGTCTCCGCTTGGTTCTTTGCCCTCACCCGAGCGGCCGCGGCCCTTTAATTCATTAACGGCCAGCGTACTTAATCAAGTACAGGTAGTAATATTTTTTCTGTCATCGAGGGGAATATATTTTAAATCTGACTTCAGATTACTGCAGCCAGGAGGTGTCTTTAACACCCCTATGTCGGCTATCATCGCTGCATTCCTCCCACTCGGTGGTATTTCCAGCCTAAATTCAGGGAACTGGACGCCACCTCGCTAGCCCCGTATGTCCGCTCTTTTCGTTTTATATGGTTTTTCAGCACGCTCTGTGAGATTCAATATTTGTGGGGGTTGTTTCTACAGATGGGCCGACGGCACGCGCACAGTTTTGAGTGCTGTGTTTGGTGACAATAACAAGTTATGATGGCGTGAACCTCGGTGTACTTGATATAGGGCAATGGGCGCTTACCTGTGCTACACTAATATTCCGTTGCAGATGGTTAGCGCCACGGAGCGTGACTATTTCTTTGGCCGCGAAAAGTTCTGCCGACTTTCAGAAGCTCCAGAAATGCTTGAAAATGTAGAAGAGGTAGAGGATGATGTTGACTTGGTGATCATGCCCCTGGGACTGCGGCAGAAACAGACGAAGAAGAGGAAGATGGTGACTGCATTGAACACCATGGCGTGAATGACGTATCCGGTGAGTGCTAGTAATTTTTCGCCACAGATTTTAATATATTTTGTGCAGCTGCAGAACTTAATACTTTTTCTCGGTTAGGTCGAGGTGCACGGGCTTCCTGTAGATCCCCTTCCACATGCTCAAAGTGCTCCTAAAAAGAGGAGGAATGGGAGCGTTGCCAACTGGCAACAAAGTGCGCCTCAATACACTTGGGCGGCGCGCACGAATGCTACTGACAACCGCAGAAGCAGTTAGAAGACCAAATGTGAAGGAAAATCGCCGAGTGAGATATTTTGTAGTATTTTTGACGAGAAGGTCTTCACCCAAATAATGGTTAAGGTAAAGGCATACCCGACACAGAAAAATGAGCACGGTTTTTTTTGACCTTGAATGACCTAAAGAAATTTCTTGCTATAGCACTTCTGAGCGGGTGCCACAGATTGCCTAGTCAGGTCATGTATTGGTCTGTTGACGAAGATGATGACCTCCCCGCTCATCTATAAGCAGTAACGGCAAGACGAAACGCATGCAGTTAGTCTCTTCGCTGCGTCGTTACTCCCGTGTAACGGCGCCGTCGTTGGCATTTCACGCATATGTCTGTGGACAGTGTAAGATTTCCAAAACACAAATCATTGCCGCAAGTGGGTTCTCTACTTCATGCCACGGGAGAAAAATTCCATGTTAAATATAAGAAAAGCGCCTGGGGTTAATTGAACGCCGGGTAATGGCAAGGAGCGGCGATGCGCGATGGACAAAAGCTTCTCGGTGAGGTTATGTTGATACGCGGTGTTGCTTACGATTCGCGCGAGGTAACAACGGCCAATGAAAGATTTCAAGCGCGTCAACAATAAGACAAATATTAGTGACAATTGCAAACGTTGATCCCCAAGCGAATGAATATCTGTATGTTTAGCAGACGAGAAAAATACGCATAAGTTGCTGATGACAACTGCAAAAAGTGGTCGCTATACAGGTAAGCGTATTGAAGTTATCTTTTACTCTCGGTACATAATTGCCTTCTGCACCAAAGTTATGTCGATGCTAGAACTGCTCTAAAAATCGATTGCATTTCCCAGTCCCGGTAGTCTAGCGATTTTAACTTTAATAATTCAGGATAAGCAACAACGAATTTGGTTTCGCCGGTGCAGGAAAATATGGTCTATTTCCCTATTCTGACACTCAGACAAACAGCCGTTTCACACACAATACCTACACTGTATATAGAATCTTTTTGAGATCCCAGCCTCATCGCCATCGACCGCCATCAACCTGCTGCGGCCAGCTAGCCTGATCGACCTGATGGCTTTCGGCCAAACTCCCCTGCCTGGCATCATCATCGTCTCAGGCCGCATGAGCGCATGCACTGTTTCTTCCTCTTACCTTCGACATTCCATTAAAGCCAGACCTTGACGGTCGCTTCTCTCCCCCCTTGACGGTCGAGTCTTGTCCTTGGGGGTCGACGGATCCCACACTGTAAACGCAAACTAGCCGGAAATGGAGTTTTAATCAAGTAATGTGCCCTGAAAAGTACTTATAGCAAAAAATGTACTCCCTAGGCATGGTCTAAAAAAGTGGACGAACCTCCATGGTAGTACGGTTGCCCATCCGGGTAGCAAAAGGGAGGATTTAGAACGACCTAACACCATTTTTGAGACGGCGTTCGGTTCCTTGTATACAACCACGTCCACAATAAACTCCCCATATGGGGTAATCATCTCAAGCGGGCGGTCGCCATGTTAGTCTTGTGTTGTTTCCGTGTGTCAGAACTTCAACCGTGGACTAATGCTAATTAGAACGAGAAAGCAGGACGCGACGGTTGCATGCAGCTACAAAACCGACACCGTACGTATACCCGTATAGATGCTTCAGCCAGCGCGATCACGAGCAGACAGCGCGGCCGTGTTGTTTCAAGCTGTTTATTTTGGCGGTAGGTGTTGTCAAACGCTGCTGCTAACAAAGAGACAGTTCTCGCCGTTGCAAACAATTGCAATGTTTATCTGCTTCGCTTGCTTGCGCATATATAGACAATTTAAATTCTCGTGCCAGCGCGCCAACGCACCCGACTGCAGCGACTCAACTTGCCCTGGCGGCACGACTTGCTGCCCGGATGTAAACAACCTCCGTGCTATGAATGCAGCGCGGCCGGTGACTTGGTGCGGCCGGAGCTTCAAGCGCCTCGCCTTGGGCCATCATTTTTTCTTATTTGAGAAGGACTAGTAGTGCCATTTGGTGGAAAGATTTTTATGTGCCCCTGTCACACGACGAACGGCCGCTAACAACATTTGGATACGGCGACAGCTGTGGACAGCTCACTGGTAAGTGGTCTGTCATCGGTCGATGCGTTTGTCAAACGTTTGGATAGGGTTAACTGCGAAGTACCCATGCCGCACACAGCACGTACACTCACGGGCAAAGAAAAAAGCGCACACTCGTTTTATTGTACTTGTTTGTGGCTTTTGGGGTATGCATTCGCATTCTTTTGTAGGCCGGTCTGTAACAGGGCATTCGAGATGAAATCGTTTGTCGCGCGCGGCGTCGTTTCAAAGCAACGTGACGGTTACTCAGGTAGCCGAATCGCCTCCGACAGCGGTGCATCGTCGGGCCCGGTCGGTGAATATTGTGGGACTCTGTCTCTCATATGCATCGAACTGCTTGTGTTCTTTTTAGTTAACTGCTCTACTTTGTAATATCTATTTGTTAACGCTCCTGATGGCTTGCCTGTATAAGTATTTGTGTTGTTTTCGTTCAAGGCTCTCACTCATTCTTAGCGCTCTAGTCGGCGAAGGCCGCAGATCAGACGGCCACCCCCTTCGAAAACTGTGCCCTGTAGATTCGGTGGAGTTGTTTGCTCGCTTGAGTCGACTCTTCACATCTAACAGCGTACCCTATTAAGGAAACGGTCACATGCGTAAAAGATGCTATGAGCCTATCGAACGATTAAATGCATATAGTGTGGACCACGACGGCGACGTGGTTCGAGACCGAAATGTTTTTATTTCCTTTCGGATGATAATGAGGGGTCTGTATACAATCGGGGCCCGTCATTCGCCAGCTAAGGCCACGTAATTAAAAACACAAATTCATGCCCTTATGGAAGAGAACCGAGTTTGCCGTAGCATGACACAAGTTTGCCGGGCATAAAAAAGGATACCATTTTTTAGAAGAACAATGCACAGACTCTTCTTTTGTTGGTAATAACTTTGTCATAATCAATAGTAAGACCATACACAACAATTACTCGATTCATCTGACACTCGATTTTGACACGGAGCTTGCAGCTCCAAAAAGTGCACTGTGGTTTTGCGTGACGGAAACTTCTACAATCACGGTAAATTAACGAAGGCAGGTGTGTGTGGCATGCAGCGTTGGTAAGTTTGCGAGAATAGCGTTTCCATTACAGCTGTTTTTTTTTGTTGCCATGCAATCACAAGTAATTTGGTGCCATGAACGAGGTTTACGTTAGCTAACAAGGCTGTAGTAACGGTTGCGGCTACAAATGACCTTATGCACCAATCATGCTTGTCAGCTCGGTGACACAGAATATTAAGGTGTCAGAATACGGATGACTGAGTCGCCTAGTTTATCACTATTGTAAAAAACAGTGTTTTCTGACCCAGTGAAGGACTTTCCTGTATGACTAGCTGTGTTATGACAGATGACCATACTTGATGAGACAAGCCGTAACAAATTAGCTTTGGATGTAACACCAGGAGGAAAATAGGTGGAGGTATCTGCAAGTATAACTGAAACAGTGGGTGCCTGTCCGGCGTGAATTCATTATTTGCTGACACGATTTTCTTCTGCAGATCCTGATACATGATCGAGTTGAATGACTTCATAGATCTTAAGGCAGGATAGGCTGTGCTGTACAAGGCAAGGCTGCATTCGGAAACGAAGTTGGCCCCTCCAGCAGAAGTGAGTATTGCCACGGCTTGCAACAGCCGTCCAGCTCGCAAAAGCTTCACTTTTTCTATGAAAGTGAGCCACCATGGTAGAGGAGAGGCAGTGTAAGGGTTTGCATCTTTAACTGTGTGCCCACTCACTTGAATACATGCAAGCTTGCATCTTAAAGCAAGAAACAGCAGTTAACAAAATCATGCAATACCAAAGTGTTTTTCAGTCAAAAACAAAAACTAATCTATCAACCTACAGAGACTTGCATTTCATCTTCACTGTCATTTAAGGTTGTGCTCGAGTATATTGTGCGGAAGTAATATCTAGTTATTGCTGCAAAAGCCACGATGGTTAATGTACTGGCACTTGGTTTTATGAAGCCTTTGCATTCCTAATTTAGGTACTGGAATTCGCAGGGAACCGGGCCTTACAATTTTATTACTGTACCGAATTATTAAGTTCATTTAACCATAGTGTCTGTTTTGAATTTTACGTGTGGGGCATTTTTTTTCTTTTTTGCTTTTTCAGGCAGATGTTCCTCTGACTCCCTGCCTGCATTCCGTGAACGGGGAAGTTAGCCTCCACATCGATGGCCAGCGTGTCTTGACTGCATCATCTTTACTGGGAGGACTATGTAGTCTGTTTGCATCGTTCTGGGTTTTCACCATTCAATATCCCAATGAGGCACACAGAGCTCTAACGTTTGTGGAACATGCCTTTTTGGACCTTTCCTGCACCAAACCACGTGTGAAGAATTTAGAACTAATTAACTTTGATCGCATCAATATCGCTCACTAATATTTGTTTTCAATCCTGTAATCATTGGATAGTAGTCAAAAAGATTTCCGTATTATATTTCTGACTTTTTCTTTTTTTACTGAAAAGGGGATATTTGATGGGCCGTTCTGTATGCTGATAATACAGCTATCTTTCACTGAAGCAATAATATTAACAAACTAATTTAACTTGAAACAATTATCTAATATATTTGCAACTGGTGCGACTGGTGCGAATTGGCAACTGGTGCGAAATGAATAAACTAAAAATTATCCGAAAAACACGAATTTCATGGCTTTTTGTTCTCACTCTAAAGAAGCTGTCGCGATACCACCCATTTTGTTCTATATCATTGCAATTAACCCGTCAGACTCGGTCACTTTTTTTGGCGCATTTGTGTCTTTATCAAAACGCACTGGTATTTCCCGCAGCATATTTTTCATTCCTTATATTACTCATTTATCCATAGCCATCTCACTGCAGTCTGTCTCCTACATCATTTATCTCTTGTGCCTTTACCACCTACAAAATGCTTGTTACCTTTCAATATCAAATCGTTGCACAGCTCTCGCTCATTTCACCACAAATTGAAAAATTTTTTTGTAGTTGTAAACCACTGCAACCATTTTTTCTTCACTTTGTGTACTTAGTACTGATGCGTACTGATAAGGTCTGATAAATACTGACGCGTTCTCGATCCTCTAGTATTATATAATGATTTCACTTACCAAGCGGTTGTGTTTGTGCCTATCTGTTTTTCAAGTATTTCCAGTTCTTGTAGTAATATTGTTTCTACGGTTTGTTCAACTAGCATCGTATTGCTGTCTTCAATTCCTAACTGGCGTGTTATTTAGCCATGTACCATTTCTGATTTCTAATATGAGGTCGCCATAAGTATTTATTTCGGAACCTCCTTGTGTACACCATGTACCATGTAAACTTGTCTGCGAAAGTTCGTTTGAAATAAACCTGAAATCGAGAAAAACCGTGTGAAATCAGTACTCCCGCAGGGAACTAGAAATTCTCCCTTGTGGCCTTGAAAACCTCCTTTCGGAAGGCCTACAAAACTCCCCAAGCTTTCGTCAAACTCCATTCAAAAGAATTATATGCTTCCCTTGAACCTCCTAAAAACGCCCCTAAACTAACATAAGTACTCCCAAAGGGAGCCATAATAGGCTCCTATTCAACCGCCTAAAAATTCTATAAACATCACCTAAAAACGCCCTTCAGGAAGTAAAGAATACTCCATTTTGACCTCCTTAAATTCTCCCGAACATTTCTTAACACTCCCTAAATACCTCCTTTCTATAACCTAAAAACGCCCTGTTTTGAGGAGGTAAACAAAACCTCCCTGTTCCATGTAGTAAAAAAACTCCTACAAGGAGGACCACTAGAGGACAGGCGAAAAAGAACCTCTAGGGAGTATATGGGAGGAAAAAAAGTTTAGAGTGTAGAGCACTTCCATGTGTATCGAACACTAAGAATACACTTAGGTTGCGCCAATTTGGGCGGAAACAAATGAGTCTTCCGATCACCCAGCCATCTATCTGAACTAGGCAACGGGTTCATTGTTCTTTACGACAAAAAAACTATGGTTGTCAGGCTGTACTTAGAATCGTACTGAGCAATAGTCCCTAAAATTAGGAAATTGCTAAGCGAAAAGCGCGGTCACGTTCGCTTGCAGGGATAGAAATTCGAGCACCAGTTGCAATGAATATGTCGAGTTGTGCACAGCACTAAACGCTGTACATATTAATATTATCTACCGCAGCTTCCATCGGGCGGCGTGGCCTAGTTGTAGCGCATCGGGTTCCTTGTGTATAGTTGCGGGGGTCGGTGGTTCGTTCCCTGCTTCTGGCGACACTTTTTTTTCTGCGACTCCTTTTTAGCAGTTCGTCCATGGGGAGTATCGGAACAGACCAACCGGGTGGCGGAGTAATGGTTCATCCCCACACAATTACTCCCCAAGAAGAGTAATGATTGTGGCAAAGGCCATTATTCCCCCAGAGCACGAACTTTTCGTCCTTTTGCGCTAAGAGTGTGTCGTAACGTTCATCGCAACGCGTGTCTCCCACGACTTTTGGAGCCGAAAACGGACGTTATAAACAAAATTGGGTTAGCGAGTGTTTGCGCCAGTTCGGGTAATTCGAGGTGTTTTGTTTTTGCCGAAGGCTTCGACACAACGGAAGTCGATTGGAATTTAGTGTAAAAGGTAGTTAAGATCATATATTACTCTGTCCAACGAAGATGTTTGAACGCTAAGCTTTCTCGTGCTGGATTCTTTTGTTGGCCAATCCCTCACTGCAGGTGTGTGCTACTCTAGAGCTAAGGACCACTTTTCTAGAATGCCCACAGCATCTCTCGGGCGTGCACTACCTAGGCCTAACGTTTGAATTTGGCTTGTGCGGCGTGAATCGGTTCCTGCTGCATCGCGTTCAGTAGCGTTTACTTTTTTTAGTGGGTTGCGGTTTCAGTTGTCAAACCCCAAGATGTGATATTAGGCATAACGGTGTAACACTCAAAATAGGATGTTAGGCTGAACAGCCTTTGAAGAGAAGCGTCTTAGTTTTGCTACACTTAACTCAGAATCACCATCATTGTCTGAGAACGTTGACGTTCCTGCATGGTGTAATCGTCTTACAGACGCCATCCCGGAGAACACTGAAGCTTCGCTTTAAATCTTGTGCTTGGTAGCAATGAAACCATCGTCCTTCGGGAATTGAGAAGGGCGCGGATTCTGTTAAGCAATGCAAGTCGGTGAAATTGGCTTACGAAGAGGGCACGGCGGCATCTCCTCGAGCATGTCTGACTGCGCATGGCTGATCGTGCAGGTTCTTCTTGTTTGCTCAACGCAAGGGTCAGCTCTGCTGGCCTATCCTGGACAACTGCCCTGGAACAATAACTCGGCTAACACGTGGAGCACTTCGGTGCCACCGGATCATCAAGATATCAGCCCGATCACCGCCCTGACTGCCCAGCTGCCCAGCTCGGTGACGTCGCCGCTTCCTGCTATAAAGCCAGTGGACATCGTTTACTGCATCAGAGGGCACGGCGGCATCGCCTCGAGCATGTCTGACTGCGCATGGCTGATCGTGCAGGCTAGTTTTTATGATACTTCCTTAGAAAAATGTACTAGTTCCTATGGATTAGTCGTGCTGCCGTGCCCTCGGCGTTGTCTCTGTATAGTGGCTGACTGTTGGTCTGTGCTACTTCTCGTATTGTGCGGGGACGTAGAGACGAATCCCGGTCCTCAGTCCCGGTCCTCTGATGACCTGAATGAGCATAAAGATGTGTTAAGTGCTATTCTTGAGGAACGGAAAGAGATAAAGACTGCCGCGAGCAAGCGCGATGAAACTCTGACCCGTATTAGTTCAAACCTTGATGAAGTTCTGAAGCTGTCAAAAGCAAATAAAGAAAAAATTCAGACCCTTCGGCACACCGTTCAAGGCAAGAGGCTTAATGACTATGAAGATCGGTCACGAAGGAATGACCTAGTAGTCTTTGGCATACCAGAAGGCCCTGAAGAAACGAGAGAAGTCCTTGAAGACTTGGTTGTCCGACGGGTTTGCAATGATGAGCTAGAAGTCGCTGTCACTTCTCTCGAACGCATTCACAGAATTGGTAAACTCCGAAATGATAAACCCCGGCCAATCATTCTCAGGTTGTACAATTACAACAAAAAATAGCCATACTAAAAAAATTTCAAACCAAAAGACAGTGAAGTTTCCGTGTCACATGACTACTCGCAGGCAGCGCAGCATATAAGCAAAAAAACTTTGGCAATCTGTAAGCTCTGATAACAAGGCCAACAATAAGATAAATCTGGTTCATGATAAACTAAATGTAACAACGACATTTATGCGTGGGACGAAGCAAAAGATTGCCGGGTACCCGTGCTCAAAGGTAAAAAAAGAGATCTGAGCACTAAACCGAAAAAGGCGAGCGAATGACATCCGGAGTCTTCAAAACAACAACCGAAAACATTGAGGCTTATTTCCCTTAATGTGCGAAGCTTATCCAACAAACAAGGGAAACTCGAACACGTATTGTTAACATATGACCCGCACATAGCTGTCATCTCCGAAACCTGGCTTCGCCCAGATTTGTCTGATAGTTACGTGATTCCGTCTTCGAATACGTGCTATCGCAAAGATAGACTTACACGAGGAGGCGGTGTGGCAATCCTTGTGAAGGCGGGCCTTTCATCCGTTTCGCTGCCTGCTGTTAACCCTGACCACGAAAGTGTCTTTTGTAAAATAAATATTTCAGGAAACCATATTGTTACTGCGGGAATTTATAGGCCGCCGCGAGCTCCCTGTGAATTTTTACTTGAACTGTATGATCATTTGTCCATGTGTAAGGATCAGAATATTATTGCTGCGGGAGACTTCAACACCGCTCATAGATTGGTGCTCGATGTCATCAGGGGTCACTGATACAAAGAACTCCGAAATCCTCCTAGATACGTTATTGGCTTACAACCTTACACAGACAGTACTATATCCAACACGGGTGACTAGGACTGCTTCCTCCATTCTAGATTTAATTTTGTGTTCAGCCAGCTTTACTGATCATACCACAGAAATTCACGAAGGAGTCTCGGACCACAAGCCCGTATATTTTTCCTGCAAGCTTCCAGACCGACTCATGTTAAACAACACTAAATTTGTAAAAGTAAAAGACTACAACGCAGCAGATAACCCAAACGTTGCCCACCATTTAGAAGAAGCATTACTGACATTTCACGATGACGATGTTAACGTCTTGTGGGCAAAGTTTAAGTCATGCTGCAATTACTGCATCAATAACTTTATTCCAGATTAAATGAAAAAAATATCAACAAAGCCAATCCTTGGATAACCAGAGAAATTATACATTTAAAACGTAAACTAAAACGGTACCGAAAAAGGAAGAACAGGGATGCCGCCTTTCTTCTTAAGCTAATTTCTAAATTGAAATCTAAACTACGAGAAGCTAAAGAGCGCTTCTATTCAACCACCCTTGGGCGCTTTGCTACCGAATCCCCTCAGAAATTCTGGCAATGTTTATCAAACAAGGACTCAAGAAGCGTAGATCAAATAGCTGTTGGTGCTCGCATTGTTACAGATAAAAAAGAAATTGCTGAAACGTTTAATTCCTACTTCCAGAGCGTATTCTCAAGGCCAGCCACGCTGGGTAATATGCCTTACGTCAACGATAGCCACAAATATATCCATATTACTGTCGACGGTGTTACTGAGCTCCTCCTACGATTAGATCCTAAACAATCCGCAGGACCTGATAACATTCCCACCGCATTTCTTAAAAGATATGCAGAGCTGCTGGCTAGATTCTTGGTACAATTGTATTCTAAGTCTCTTGAAACTTCTTGCCTACCACTTGAATGGTTGGTTGCCCGAGTGAAACCAATTTTTAAAAAAGGCTCTGTCACCGATTATTGTAATTACCGACCCATATCTCTCACTTGCACAGTTTGTAAAGTTCTTGAACACGTAATTGCTAAACACCTAAATGATTTTCTTGACAATAATAATCTTCTTACTAACGTACAGCACGGTTTTCGAAAAGGGTTTTCAACTGAAACTCATTTAGTAGTTACCGTCCATGAGATGGCACAGGTGCTTGACGAGGGCGGATTGATTGACGCAGTTCTAATAGACTTGTCGAAAGCGTTCGATAGAGTTCCACATTCGAAACTAATAACAAAAATGAAAAACTTAGGCATCCCATCACAAGTCGTCAATTGGGTCATTTCATACCTAACTGTCCGCAAGCAATATGTTGAAATTGACGGTGCCTGTTCTCGTTCTCTAGATGTTTTCTCGGGCGTCCCACCGGGCTCGGTCTTGGCACCGGTTCTTTTTAATATTTATATTAATGATCTTGGCCAAATTGTAAAGCCCCCTCTACGCCTCAAGCTGTTTGCAGACGATTGCATCATATTTAGCCACATAGTGTCTGCCGCTGACCAGCAAGTTCTTAACCATGCTTTGCATGCAATAACGGAATGGTGCAATAAATGGGATATGCTTATAAATCTCGACAAGACGGTTCACATGTGCATCTCAAATAAGAAGAATAAATCTCTTTTCATGTATAGTCTTGGCAATTACCAGATTAAACAAGTGGAGGAACATAAGTACCTGGGGTTAACCTTGACGTCCAGACTTAACTGGTCAACACATATAAATAACATATGTTCCTCCGCGAGAAAGAAATTAGGATTTCTGAAGCATTAGGTGATGCACCCTCGTCGCTTACACTCATTGCATACAAATCCATTGGAAGACGCACCCTGGAATACGGGAGCATTGCCTGGGACCCCCACACTATCACTAATAAAGAAAAGCTTGAAAAAATTCAGAGATTGGCAGCTCGTTTTATTTATAAACGTTTTAGACGTCGCGACTCCCCTTCAGCTATGTTGGAGCTCGCACACCTAGAACCATTGGCCAACCGACGTAAAAGTGCCCGTCTAAACTTTCTACACCAGCTGTATTTTAATAAACTGGGAATCCAGTCACAAGATTACATAGCTAACAACCCTAGTCGAGCCTCTCGTCACAAACATAGCCGAAGTATTAAACCGTTCTTTGCCCGTACAGACCAATACAAAAATTCATTTTTTTTCCCAGAACTGTTTCCGACTGGAATATTTTGCCAGAGTGTTCACCCTTGCTGTCATCAAATGTATAATGATTGCATACTTACCTGTTGATTAGGTATAACCCCGTTCATGTATTGATCTTGTATCCGTACGCATGTCTTCGGGATGTGTACATCCCTCTCCTGTTTGGACCTCTCAAGGTCCGCAGTATTGTACAAATAATAATATTAATAATAACCTCGTAAGGGGCTGCTACCTCCACCCTGCATACGTGTCATCGATATATATATTCAGATTTACAGAATAGGTTTCCGCATGGTGATTCTACAAGTTGAAAGCAGGGGATGAGCACAACACGTTTCCTAAGTATAGTGTATATGGAACCACAAGGGTGATTGGGAAAGTTAGCGAATGAGACAGAAAACGTCCCATATAGAAAAAGATGACTACGTAAATGAGAGGACACATGTGAAAAATCAAACAAAAGCCAGCGTAAGCAAACTCGCCCTTACTGTGCGTAGAATGAGTGCGCTGTACGGGTCAGTCGTTTCAAAAGAGTCTTTGTTTGCGGTGTATACAGCTATAGGCACAACCCTGCCCAAACTAGCAGAATATAAACGTGGCGCCCAACTAAATACCGGCATATGCTTTGCCCATTTTAACGGGAATGCTTACGCTTCACTACGCCAGAATGACTGCTGAGGTGTAAAAAACGTTTTTCTTATGTCCTTCAATACTCGAAAAGAAGAATTAGTGGCCACAGTAGCATTTTTTTGTCGTCGCATAAATGCTCTTCACAGTGGCCGCAGATTCAGTGCAGGACTTTGTCCAGTACTTTGTTCAAAATGTAGTTCAGGACTTTTGACTTAAGGGCGTAAAAATGAGACAAAGATTAGGGAAATTTCAGAAGGAGAAAAGGGGTGCTTATGGAAGCCCGGAAGATAATCCAATGAGTGCAGTTTGGAGCTTCTGTTGCATTCGTGCAGGGTGTTGTATGTGGACGCCTTTAAGGGCGGACGGTATATCGATGAAGCTGAAGAAATTTAACGTGATGGGAACGAATGCATCAGCGCTTCCTTTTGACGACAAAGAAGCGGCCTTTTTGGTTGGGCGCGCATCGTACGGGTAAGGACGGCTGTGGGCATTAATGCAGCGTAGTGACCTGTGAAACATATTAAGTTTGGCTTTTATGTGTCTGTCCTGTTTAAAATAAAATTTCAGCAGGAAATAATGTCTGTCGAGTGAGAAGAAATGAAAAACCGGCAGACCATGAGGATAACAGACTGAATACGAATTGTCATATCTGTGCGAAGAGGGAGGCCCGCAACACAGTGCAGGGATGAAATGGGGACATTCAAGGGCAAAGGTTGAACTCAAGCAACGCAGGACAGGAGCCGTTGGAAGCCACCTAGGAGAGGCCTCGGTCTTCCAGTAGACTCCAGTGTGCTATTGATGATGATGATGATGATGACTTTTGTTAGTAACGCCATCGGTATAATTTTTAATGCGCTCCGCGGCGTGGAGGACCAGCCTAGTCGTTCCGATATGCTGATACACGACTTGACGGCGCGCTGGTTGCCTTTGTTTAGACGCGTTTTTTCACATTTTTCCCCTGCTGCTGTTACTTTATCCCTGTGCGCTATTCCAGATAACTCTTTACGGCTAGGGCCCTTTTGTGGCACGTGAAATCGGGCTAACACTCTCTGAAAAGTTCCACTACTACGAATCAGCCTTTTTTTGAACTTCACAATGCATGCGATTGAAACATACCGCTTTAAGGTTTTACTTTGTATGAAAAAAACGAAATACTAGCGCAAGCGCGGTCTTTCCAAATCAAGTGGTGCAACCAGTTATGAGGGTCATTGCTTGAACTGAATTATACATTTACGGAAGTAAAAACACAAGGTGGGTGCAGTCGCAGAACCAGTTCTTTGACCGCTGCCGATCAATTTTTCGGCACATACGAAAAAACGAAAAACTATATTTTTGCGACGTCAATTGCGTTCCTGCCTTAACGAGATCACAAAAAAATTTCGTAGTTATTTTTGGAAAAGTTATGGCATCAAAAAATATTGAAAATTGTTATAACTGCGCGTAAACGAAAACAAGAGCTCCTGTTGTATAAAAAGAAGCTCTCCGTTTTGTTCATAACCTATTTGTGAAAGTTGACTAATTGCTTTTGAAGAAGTGTATGTGCATACATTTCAAATACTTTACGTTTTGAATTCAAGAATTCGTAAATATTTAAAAAAATGCTCTCCTAACATAGCAATAGTTCCACCATTTCGAAACTATACCTCGCGTCCTAGTTACCGAAAGTGATGAAGTTCAATTGCATGCTGAATTAATTTCCTTTGCAGGGTGATCCCTGTTCTTAATAAATTCTGTTCGCACAATGCGGAATCTTCAATGGGTGATGGATAGTGGGCGTAAGTGCAGAAGTTCGTCTCCGGCTAATTTCGCTGCTTTTTGAGCAATCAACGACATTTGGGAGGTTATGCGTATTAAATGTCTACTTACCATGTTAAAAATTTCAATATTTATTAGTTCTTGAAATAAAAATTCATAGTCGTTCAGCTTCTTCCTCTGCTTAATTAAGGAAAACATTCAGAAATGTTGTGACAGGCACACGGATGAAACTATATGGGTGAAACGCATCAGAGTTTCTTTTGAACGAGAAGAATAATGGTGACTACAACCGCTGATTAAAAAAAAATATGTGCATAGCACAAACACCAATTTCATTCAGGTGTGAGAGAAAAAGTGTGAGTAAAAAAGACATTTTGGTGTGAACTTGCTTATTCTGGTTCCAAATGTGTGTGTAGCATTGTTAAAAACTAACAAAAAGTGTTTTCTAAAACCAACTAGGCGAAGAGAAAATGTTCCTTTTTTTAGCGGAAATGGTGTTTGGAAAAATCGCATTTCAAATTTCCGAGTCATTTTTTTTTGTTATTGTCCCTTCTTGCGGAGATTCTGAGAAAACCGAGGCAATGCTGCTACCAACGGAAACTTCCGGCTTAAAAGATCACTCTAATAGGTCGATGAAACAACCAGTTACCTGCACGAACACGGAATGATAGGCGACCCACCTGTGGTAAACAAACGTTTCGCAATGCATCCGCAATGCCATTTGCATAAAGCAAACTACAGAACTATTCACCTGCCTATGCGCTATATATGCAAGTAATTATAGAAACAAACGTTATCACCCGTTTTTGAAGAAATAATAACAATATAAGTACCACTGTGCGTCACACGAAACTTGCAGTGACTTGGCGGAGCCACATGGGGACGCGCATCGTGCCGTTTTCAAATGACTTAAGTGGCGCACTGAGGATGCCACTTCCTGGGGATGTTCTGAAACAGTGTTACGAAATTTTGGCACTATAATAAAAATACAATTTTTAGTCTTCTTTGCCTTCCACCCCGCTTAACGTGGTGCCGGTGCCTCGGCCACCTAAGGACTTTTCCCGTCATCTGGGAGAGGTTTAGAGTCTTTCGCCTGGCCAGGATTTTAAGTGTTTCAGCTTTGCGCGTGTTACGAATCGGCCAGCGCCGCAGTACTTCCCCGCATCACTCCTCGGCTGTGCGGCGAAGCCACTCGTGCGCCTTCGAAAACAGGCGCAATAATGTCGGTGACAAGTAGCAACAAGCCGCGTCAGACGCTTCGCTCTCTGCGCATTCGGCGGCTGCCTGCGGCGGCTGAACTTCGGCGGCTGCCTGCGTGGCTCGTCTCCACGCTCTTCAAGGACACAGAGGCCCCGTCGATCGCAACGGAGTTCTCCTCTCCCCTCTCTCGGACTCAACGTGCGCGGAGGCTACCGACGACTAACGAACACTGGAAAGAGCGTTGCGTGTGTCTGTGACGTTTGTGCGTGTTCCCACTTGTTGGCGTTTTGACCGTTACCGCTTTTGGGTATAAATAGAGCTGCCCAAGCGTTGTAACTCATTCCTGTTAGAGCAGCGAATCGATGTTGTCGCTCTGCTCGAGTCCTGTATTGTAACCTCGCCCGTCGGGGCATTGTTCTTTGGCTTCGGCTCACCTCTCGCTATGAAGTAAACAGTTACGTTAGCCTACGGCTTCTGGACTTCTTCACGGCTGCAACAGCGGCGGGCCGCTCGCATCATACACGCTACCACTCGTATGTCGGAGGCCACGGAGCTCGGATCGGGTGCCCCCGCCCGGTCGCAACAACTGGTTGGCAGCGGTCGGATGGCAACTTCGTAACACCTGAAGCCAGCGGTGCGAGACCCAACACCACGGACGTCAAGGCGGCTTCGGACTTCGCAGAATTCACGGCGGTGAAGGGTGAGTGCGGGACTTTTCTTCACTGAGTTTTACCAGGCTTCTGAGGATAGCTGGTAGGGCGTGTGTTTTTGTCGCGTGGGTTATTCGCGCAAAACATTTTTGGAGCAGTGGGAAAGCAGTACTCTAGACCAGTGTTGCGGAATGGGCGTCCCCATTCCATTCTAATTCCGTTCCGGGGAATTACAAGTTGGCTAAATTCCATTTCTTTCAATTCCTCGGAATGCCGGAACATCGCCCATTCCCACTCCGGGGACTGCCAGGCAGTTCAATTCCATTCCTATAATTCCTCAACGTTTTATTGGGTGATTATCAAGTTACCAATGAACCCACCATTAAGCTTATGTTATTACACGCGTTAAGAACTGCTAAAATACGCAAAAAACGTAACCAAGGTGGAGGGATAGTAGCTTTGTGGCATATCTCGTTCAGTGCAATCACCCTACTAATTCCCACAGGGGCAGTTCTCCAGGTAGTTATTATTATTATGGACAGCACGTCTCTACGAGTTGTGATGCTTTAATATTGTTTAAGTGTGAATGTGTTAATGCTAACGTGACGACATGTTCTATTTTTGTGCTGACAAAAGTATGGTTGAAGAAGATATTGTATTCCTTAAGCAGTTAACAAGCGTATGGAGCTGTCGTGAGCATGGTTAGAACTATAATTTTGTTAATGAGGAACAGAACCTCCGGATCTGGTGGTATCAGGTCGTCAGCACTCACGCATGTCAAGCGCGCCTTGAAAGCACGGATAGGTTCGGAACTTCCTGTGTTTGCGTGTGCGCAGGTATGCAATGTCGCCCTTGCCGGAAAGCTTAGTTACGTGCGTCAGGTATCATCCACTGCGCACGAGCGAAAGTTCAGGCTGTGCTTAGAGTATGCGCGACCTTTGTATGGGTGTCTCGATTAGAACCAATGCGCAGGGAGAATTCTTTTTTCTCTCGTTAGTGTATACTGGGATGGTGCATTGGTCCGTATACTAATCTGCGTCTTGTTTTTTTTTTCTTTTAGAAATTGGGAGATTGTTCACACTTTAGCACCACGCAGCCTTTGGCTCTAGCTAACTGAAGAAGGACTTCGAGAATGCGTTGCGGCCTTGGACTCGGCGAAACTGAGTCCAAGGACTGCGTAACTAATTGTATAACTGAGGGCTGTATAACTAATTTGAGGAGTTACATGCAGTGGAGAAGCAATGAAGGTTCCCCCAAGTGTCCTCTGGTCTGGGCGATCAACCGATAGAAAAGATGTAAAGAAAAATTATAACAATAACAGAAGGACACATTCGGCAGCCGGTCAGTCTAGTGTTGTGGAAATCCCTACGCCAGAAAAAAGTGCGTAGGTGTCCTGGTTGATATATTGTAGGGTTTAACGCGCCGACGCAACGCAGGCAATGAGGTGCGCCGTAGTGGAGGGCTCCGGATTAATTTTGACCACCTTAGGCTGAAATCTCGTACACACGGGCGTTTTTGCTTTTCGCCTCCATCAGGAAAGCGGCCGCCGCACCCGGGAATCGAACCGCGACCTCGTGCTCAGCAGCGCAATTAGGTCTCCTCGTGAATTTTATATGCTGCAATAAAGGTCTTAAGCTGCCGTGAAAGGTCGAAAAAAAGTTTATTTTGGTTTCATTCATCAAAATGACGTAACAAAATGGTGTGAGCCAAATGGGCGCTTCGCGTTCAGTTCTGAAAACACGAAGTGTAAATGACGGCTGCTTCAACGATCAGTTCTAAAAACAAAAAAAAGTAAATTAATGTGTTGCCTGTGTGTTGCGCTCCACAAACGAGCTGCTTAAAAGAGGTGTTTGAGAGCCGGTTTCGCTTCGCTGTCTGTCATTAAGAGAGATTCCGTGGAAAACACGCGTTCCACGTCAGCTGACGTCACATTTATAACGTAAACTGCCCTTGCGAGTCGGGAAAGCAAGGGAAAGTGGCTAGCGTTCGCTTTCCGTTAGGTCGGAACCGTTTAGGAACTTAGCTTGCTGCGTGTAGCTTGCAGGCGCAGGCGTGACCACAGTTCCTATCACATGGGCTCTCCTGTTTCGGGTGGATTCTCGAACCAATATTTTAGGCCTTCGTAGACGCTGCTTCGGGAAAAGGCGCCCGAGTGTCTATATAGGAGGGCCAGTATTGCAAAACGTCCCGGGGGAGGAGGTGGGAGCGCGAAGGGAGATGGGGCGTAAGCTGATATGCGAAATTTCGCAGTGAACACAAGCATCGCGCCAGCGTCCCGATGACGGCGAGGTGGGATGCGATCACCGACGGTTCCGGACGCAAAAAACAAAAGTTAAGCGTGGGGAGACAGCTCGCAGCCGGGGCGAAGGCGTCGCCAAGGTAAAAAATCACACGGCGAAGTTGGTGGGAGAGATAGGGGCGGGGGGATGCCACCGCGGTAGTTCCCCACTACGGATACCAACGGCTTAGAGCCATGGTTATTAGGCGGAGAATCGCGACGAACTTCGTAGCAGCGCTGTATTTAAGGACATAATTGTAGTAGTATCGCTGCTTATAAATATACCGTGCTTATAATGAGCCAATCGATTTTAACAGTACTGATTTATTGTTAAATTCAAGGCTCCGGCTGAATAATGTTTGAACTTGGGCTGGTGGGATCTTTTGCGTATTTTTGCATATTTTGACAAAAAGCAGCGCGTAGAAGGAAAAGTGCGCTTGATTTTGGGAAAAATACATGCAATTCCATTCCCATTCCATTCCGGGCAAAAGGTACTTAATTCCATTCCCATTCCATTCCTTCAAGTATTGTCGCCATTCCATTCCCATTCCATTCCGGGGTCGCGAAAATCTGGAATGATTCCGGATTCATTCCCATTCCGGACTGGTAACTCCGCAACACTGCTCTAGACCGGCCATGAATTTGAAAGCGTTGAAAAAACCGCAGTTGTTGGAGCTTGCAAAAGAGTTGCGCTTGGATGTTACGGACGCGCTGAGAAAGCCAGAGCTGATACAGGCTGTCAGGGGCTACGAAGAATTCGCTGGGGGCCGACGAACGAAAGAAAATAGAAGAACGAACGGAAAGCGGAGAAGACGGCCCTGCAGCGTACACGACACCGCCACAGCTTACGCCGCCAACGCCTCCCCGAGTCGCCGCCAGTGTTTATACGTACCATCACGCGGCCCCGAGCGGCGCCCGCGTTTATACGTGCTGTGTACGAGTGGTTCGGATTTCGGACCCTCGCTTGCGAGGGTAAACTGAACTTCGTGCGCAGAGAGTCGCCCCACCGCCGCTCACCGCGACGGACGTTTCAGCAGCCGACAGGATCAGGATTTGAGGACACGGAACGAACGCACGAGGAGACGAACGACGCGGACGAACTGCACCACGACTACGAGAGTGCACGCAGACGAGGGGCAACGACGGACTCCACGTCAACGGTGATCGACCGGCTCCTGACTTCAACGGAACGCGACGTCCTGTGCTCAGCGAAGAAGCAGCAGTTGGTGAACGAACTACGTTCACGAAGGCTCCCTTGCTCTGGCCGTAAGGACGACATCGTCTCGCGTCTCCTAGAGGACAACGAAAAACGTCGCCAGCTCTCCAAACGATCGAATGTGCCAACGATACTTCAGGCTGCCTACGACGACAAATGGCAGACGAACCTGCAAGCGGCGCTATTCGAGAACAGGAGGCTGCGCGAAGAACGAGAACGTCTTCGGAGACAACTGGCGAGAGTCGGCCACACGTTTCCCACGGTGTCAAAGCCGGCGGCAAGCCTTGAACGATACGACGCACACCTTGGTCCGAAGACGCGCAGCACGCACAACAGCACGCACACGAACGAAACGACGCATGCAAAACGGTGCACAACCCGCTCATCGGACCTCTCCCAGGTGATCGCCACGATTACGGAAACGCAAGCCAAGGTCAGTGAATTCCTGGCGAGATCGCGAACAACCGCTGCTCTGACACCGAGCCAACCGACGAACTACACCACCAACGCGCAGGTCCTTTCGGCAAGGAGCAACGAGACGCGCCACGTACGCAGCGCGCACGAGCCAGAACGCAGCACGCACCTGGCACCCGCTCCCCCGGTCCAGACCTCACCTACGAACGGTACCGTACCCGAATTGGTGGAGCTCACGAAACAAACGCCCAGAGCACCGAACGCAACCGAGCCAGTGCATACGAAATTTTCCGCACGTGCTGTCCAGGCCCCAGTCCACGCAACCAACGACAACGCACCCCGATTGGTGGACATGGCCCTGACAATCGAGACGCAAAGTGCACAAAACGCACCAGTGGCGACGAACGACATCGAACCCGGATTGGTGGAGCTCACCACCACAGCCGAAACGAACAGCACACGGAACGCACCCGAGCTGGTACGCACGACAACCATCGCACCCGCTGTTCCAGTCCAGGTACCGCTGACGAACGACATCGTACCCAGACCAGAGGCGCTGACCACGACCAACGAACCGCCCGACGCACGGAACGCGACAAAGCCAGCACGCACGGAGGAAACGCTATTCATGACACCCTCCGGTCCCGCTGCTGCCTTCCGGACTTGGCCAGCGAACGTAACAACCGCAGGAACAAACCTTGCCACGAGAAACGAAACGCCAAGCGCACGCGGTTCAATCCAGCCGGAACGTACGAGCTCTCCGGCACCCGCTGCTCCAGCCCGAGTTCACCCAACGAACGACACCGCACTCGCGCAGGTGAACCCGTCTACGAGCAACTACGCACCCAGCGCACGCGGCACGTTCGAGCCGGAACGTACAAGTTCCCCGGCCCCCGCTGCTCCGATCGAGACTCATCCGACAAACACCACCATGGTACAGGAGGATGCAGCCGTGAGCGTACGGGCACCAGGCAAACGAGACGCCATCGAGCCTACTTGCACGAGAGGAATGCCGACCGCAGCACTTTCGACCGAACTGGCAAGCAACGAGAGCTTGAGCGACGACACGGACACGGCGAGAACGACAACGAACGAGACCGACCCAGACAAAGGCATCGAATGCCCTACCGAGGAAGCCACGCCTACGACGCCAAAGATTGTGGGACCGAATGGACGAGGCGAACTACGCCCATTTTCCCACAACAGCTTCGCTTCCGAGGGCAACCACGGCGAAGGCGAGCAAGGAGTCGCAACGAATTTGTCCGATAAGCCGCGCCACTTCACGACAACGCCACGCCGCCGCAGGCTGAACGAAAGGACCAACGGCTCCCGAACCGTACGAAACGCACACCTCGAGCAAAACAACGCCCTCAACGCACCGAACTCCGCGACTTTCACGGAACGCATCTCGCCACCAGACGAAACGCACGCCAACGTTCCCACACGCATCAAACCCGCAAGAAGCTACACAGACTCAACCGCCGACGGAAGCGACGTGACCAACGCAACGCCGTAAATGCTCCCAAGTTCACGTCCGACGAAACGAATCCCACGGTACGCAAAAATCAAGTCAGTTTGAAATTCGCCGACCTCTTCGCAACGAACGCCCACTAAACGAAGTTCATCCGGAGCAACGAAAAAAAAAAAAAAACGCCAGCATCGAGCAACTGCGCAAACGGCCGTGCACAGTTCAGTTGAGTCTCTGGATACGAACAGACGTCAAACAACGCGGACACCCACAGAGCTCGCGGATAGCTCCATCGGGCGCCAACTCGGTGAAGGACCTGGGGACAGATCCTTCTAAAGGGAGGTCGTGTCAGGGGCTACGAAGAATTCGCTGGGGGCCGACTAACGAAAGAAAATAGAAGAACGAACGGAAAGGGGAGAAGACGGCCCTGCAGCGTATACGACACCGCCACAGCTTACGCCGCCAACGCCTCCCCGAGTCGCCGCCAGTGTTTATACGTACCATCACGCGGCCCCGAGCGGCGCCCGCGTTTATACGTGCTGTGTACGAGTGGTTCGGATTTCGGACCCTCGCTTGCGAGGGTAAACCGAACTTCGTGCGCAGAGAGTCGCCCCACGCCTGTGCACCGCGTCAGACGTTTTCTCCCCGTGCTCCTCTGTCCTCATCTACTGTAACCTCAGTTTTTCTCTATTATTAAACCTTTTAAATTATCAAACCCTAATTTCTTCCATTCGATCTTCATTCGAGCCACGACCTAGCTGACAAGGCTATACTCGCTGTGGGGGCTGACGATGAGGAGCTGTCTGAATGCATTGAGCTGATCAATGGCAGGGAGACCGCGAAACGTCAGGCCGGCGAGGCAGAGGCTGAGGCTGAGCGCCAGCGTGAGGAGTTCGAGAGGCAGAAACGACAGCAGCAACGCGAGGAAAGAGAACGACAGCACGAGGAATTGATGCGATGGTACGACCTCGAGCTGGAGCGCCTTGAACAGAGAAAGGAGCTCGAGGGAGAGAGACTCCAACGGGAGAACAAGAAAATAGAGCACGTAATTCAACTCGACCAGGAAGAAGTGAAGCCGCAGTTTGAATTGTTGCTCGAAAAAGACCTCGTTGTCGAGGAAAGCACCATGCCAGCGCTGCCAGTAGCAGACGCTCGGGAGCGCGAGTCGGAAGCGACCGTTGCTGCCCCGCAGCGCGTCAAGGTTGCTGAGAGAGATAACGACGGCGCATTAGCTCAGACTGTCGGCAGAGGCGGCAGAGGGCAGAGCGTGTCCACTGAGTGCGATAATGTGCCGGCGTTTGTTTTGGAGATCTCGGCAGAGTGTTCGGACGGTTCAAATTTGCGGCAGGCCTTGGGACCGGCTGCCGACGTGAACGTGAACATTTCGCGAGATAGCGACGTTTCGCAGGAATGCGTAAACGATGAGGCTACCGAAAGGCAACACGAGTCCGCTGAAACGGAGGTTGTTCCTTCGGACGGTAGCACAGAAACGAGTGATGTGGTGGTAAAGCCTGCAGCCGAGGCAGCGAACGGTTTGCACGGTTCAGTTGGGAGTCATTACGATCTCGCCACTGAGCAAGCCGATTCCGTCCTGCCACCCGCTCAGGTAGCTGACCTCGAGCAACTGCCAGCCGAGCTCGTAGAGATTCAGGTGTCGCGGGCGGCTGAGCCGTCTTTTGAGACAGGGCAGCTTGGATCTAGCGTAGCCTTGACAGCCGCAAAACAGGACGAAAACACCCTTCGGTGTTCGCTTGCTGAGGCTGTCGCCGAAAGCGCGAGGGGCAACGAGGTAGTGATTGTTCGAAGCTACCAGGTGTCTAAAGAGCTCGTTGTGCCCGCGTCACTCCCAGCTGATTCTCCTGATGATAGGCCAATATGGGCTAAGCTAGTTGAGATTTCGGTGGCGCCTGTGGCTGAGCCGAAGTCGGGAACCGATCAGCCTAGAGGAGAGAACGTAAACACGTTCCGATGTTCGCTTGCCGAACGCGTTGGTGAAAAGGCAAGCAAGAAGGATAGAGGGAAAATTTCCGCACGTACTTGTGGCGCGCGTTTCAGTGCGGGCACGCCCAGAGGCAAGGCCATGAGCTCGCATCGCACCAAGGGAACGCCGCCTCCAAGAAGGAGTGCGCGCCTCTCGTTTGAACGTTGGAAAGTCTCGTTCGCTCCTCCGCGCGCTCGCCCTTTGTCGAACAAGACGACCGGTGTGCTTTCACGCGGTCACAGCAGTCTCTTTCAGAGAACGGGTGCACCTAAAGTGCGGTACAAAAAGGGAAAAGCTCGGGGCGATGATGAGAGCTCGAATCGCAGCTCTCAGCGCGAGAAGTGGCCTGTAGACGCCTGACTTTCTTAATTTCATTGTTTTTCCTGGAGCAGGTTTCGGCCTTTACGATTACATTTCTTTTTGTGTATGGGACATTTCCAATCACGCGAAATGTCAACTTTCAGGTTTGTTCACGTGTCTAAAGTACTGCTGGGCAAAAATATAACTAGAGTAGTTAGTTATTCGCGTACTTTTCGCAACTAAAAGCCTGGTAGATCTTCAGTGTTGATTTGTCTTCGCACTTGCCGGCGATGCGGTTGTGTCTTCCTGTGTTGTTCTGTTGCTTGCCTGACCAAGCCAGAGACGTTCTTGGGGAGCCACTACTCGTCCAGTGACCCGCCCGGTGAAGCTCCAGCACAGTGTCGTACAGCCCAGGCCTGGAGTCGAGCGTCTGCCGAACACTTCACTTCGACAGTATCCCTCCGGACAACGCTTGTAGACCCTTGTCCATCGGGATCTCGGACCCCCGGCGGAGAAGCTGTTACGAATCGGCCAGCGCCGCAGTACTTCCCCGCATCACTCCTCGGCTGTGCGGCGAAGCCACTCGTGCGCCTTCGAAAACAGGCGCAATCATGTCGGTGACAAGTAGCAACAAGCCGCGTCAGACGCTTCGCTCTCTGCGCATTCGGCGGCTGCCTGCGTGGCTCGTCTCCACGCTCTTCAAGGACACAGAGGCCCCGTCGATCGCAACGGAGTTCTCCTCTCCCCTCTCTCGGACTCAACGTGCGCGGAGGCTACCGACGACTAACGAACACTGGAAAGAGCGTTGCGTGTGTCTGTGACGTTTGTGCGTGTTCCCACTTGTTGGCGTTTTGACCGTTACCGCTTTTGGGTATAAATAGAGCTGCCCAAGCGTTGTAACTCATTCCTGTTAGAGCAGCGAATCGATGTTGTCGCTCTGCTCGAGTCCTGTATTGTAACCTCGCCCGTCGGGGCATTGTTCTTTGGCTTCGGCTCACCTCTCGCTCTGAAGTAAACAGTTACGTTAGCCTACGGCTTCTGGACTTCTTCACGGCTGCAACAGCGGCTGGCCGCTCGCATCATACACGCTACCACTCGTATGTCGGAGGACACGGAGCTCGGATCGGGTGCCCCCGCCCGGTCGCAACACGCGATATGTGGGAACTGCTCGATGACGATCAATACCCCAGACAGGCTCTCCTTCGCTACTTGTGTGAAGTTCGCCTATTGTTTTGTGAAGAACGATTAATTCAACCAAAGGTTTAGTAATCTCACCGAGCGGTTTGGCTATCACGGAAGATTTGACCGACATTTGCCTGCAAGTACGCCGTCCCCTTGGCAACCGCTAACTTGACTCGCCTGGCTAACGTCAGCCGTATGCAGCGTTCGCTAGCCGCCCGGCGCCGCCGCCAATGCAGCTTTGGCACATGCCCGCTCCGCAGCTAGTTGGTCGCTTGGTCACGTGACTCGCCCCGTGCATGTGGATTTGGCCATGAATGCGAGCGGTGCCGGGCCGTTTTCTATTTTCTGTGCATTTTCCAGGAGCTGGGAGCTTTCATTCGACGGCGGAAAGCGGCGTCTGACCATCCATCGGATATCGACGAGCCAGCGGCTTCCCTGGAGGAATTTAGAGCACGTGAATACTGTGGAACGAATTGGAGCGAGAAATGAGGCGGACTGACTAGTGAAGCAGACTGAGGATTAAAGAGACACTGAAGTGAATTTGTCAAGATCCCGTTTTTGCTTGCACTGCGTAGACGGGCTCAAAGTAACACACTTTTCATCATTCATCTGCTTGATACGTCAGTGATTATTTTATAAAGCGCGAAAGGAGAAAAACTACCGTGCGGGGTACGCGGTGACCGCAGCAAAAAAAGGCTCTGACGACGGGAGGAGATGCACCGTGATTGGACGATGTCCAAGATAATTATTCAAACACGTTTCGGTTTCGGTTCTGTAACAGAACATGATTGACATCCAACGGCATCGTTCGATGGGCATTCTCGATATCTCACTAAACGTCGTACCACGCTTCTGTCATGTTGTCGGATGTAAAATGCCTAAGATAAGCCTCCCAGGACGGCTTGGAATCGTAGCAATCACTAGCCGAGGCCTACGCAGTAGGTGAACGCTCTCCGCGTCACCACAGACGCTCAAATGCCATGGGCTTTTCCACGATCTTTGGAACTTGCCTCACTCATGCCTGTGTCATAAAAAGCGTGTTCGCACCAGGCCAAGAGTCTGTTGATTCTGGCCTGTGCCCACTGCCAGCAACAAGTCAGTGCTTATGGCAACAGCACGCCAACGAGAACTCGCTAGCGCGTCAGTGTGAGCCTGCGCGCGTTCTGTGAACGAGTTCGTAGAGCAGTAAACGTTGCGGCCCAAAAATGGTGCACTCAGTATAGAAAACATCGGCCGAAAACGAAAAAGTCAACTTAAAAACCAAAGCAAGAATGTACCCTCGGTGATTCGAACTTTTTTGCAAAATAACATTCCTAGTGCTCCAGACGACTCGGCTACGAGCCAGCGCTGCCAGCATAGGAAATATAAGGTATATATTTTATAACTAGTTTACAGTTTTATTTAGTTTTAGCATTTTAAGCAGCTTATGGGACTATTCGTTGTATAGCGCTCGTGCAGTAAGCGCCCCCCAAATTTCCACAATATCTCACGTTTAGCAATTGCATTTCTTAAATGAAAAAGCGTTCGCAGAAGTGTGGTCGTGCTGCGGAGCGCTGTGCTTGTTCTCTAAGCGCACAAAAGTTCTTTGTGCTCCCTAGTTTTACGCTGTACGGTAAAAGTATCGGTTGATTTCATTTCTTTAGTACCTATATTAACTTCGCTGACTCTTCTACCGCCTTCAAGTGGCCTTAGGTTTTCCTACTGGCGTCCCAGTCAGCGAAGCGTCGAATGTGCGCTTGTGCAGCGCTTGTGTTGAGCGACCTGGACTTGGCGCTTGATACAGTGTACAAACTAACTAAATAAACGCACATTTCTGTATTCACAAATTTGTCGTGGTTCCGTTTCAACTGAGCGAACGAATTGCGACGTCCCGTGGGTGGCCGGCGCACAAAACGCTGGGCCTTTTAACTGTCGGAAGGTCGGCAAGACGTGCAGTAGCGCGGTCAAGCCGAGTCATCTCCTCCTGACGTCACACGAAAACGCCACGGAAAATGGGCGAGGATGCAGAGAGGAGGACAGCATTTTGATATTGATTTTTCTACTACATAAAGTCTCGTAAACGCACTCAGAGTGGTCAAAACATCGCCTATGGACTCCTGACTACAATGTGCGCTATAAATCCCGCAATGCTTACTAATCACATCAACGTCTCTTTAAGGGGCTGAGTGGAGAATAAAGCCGGCTAACACTGAGGAAGAGCGAGCCGCTCGGCTCGAAAAACCCCGATGCTGTACCACAACCACTGACAAAGACAGGCCTTGTAGAAACAGCACAAAAATTACAGCTAATTCAAAAGGTAAACAAGTGAAATCACGACTTCACTATGCTCAGCCAAGCTTTTTTTTGCATATAAATGCGTAGCTTCCCTAATCCCCAATCATTTTTTAGATGCGACGCATCTCTTTCACTCGCCTTGTCCCTCCGGCGTCGTCCGGCGTAGTCCGCATCCCTCCCCCATTCTCCTCGCCGCGCCAGCTGTGCGCTAGCGCCGCTCTCACCGCAGCGCCTTCTGCGTGTTAGCGCTCGCCGGCGCTCGCTCCGTCGCCGTGCCAGCTGTGCGTAGGTGCGGGTTAGCGCGCAGCTTGCGCGCAGCTTGCGATCGGTTAACACTTGCGCATGCGCTGCTATGCGCTGCTCTCTCTCATCCCGCTGCATATAAACGCGGTAACTGCGCCGCCCCGCTGAGTCGTTCCGCCGCCGCTCCGCCGATGACATCCTCCGGTGACGACCGATGATTTGAATGGAGACTAACAGCCCTGCTATCGCGATGGTCGGCGCAACCGTAACAAGCACCGGCCACCCTGATAAAATTTACACCATCTTCCCGCGAGATGAAGCATGGGGTAGATGCGACGCATAGGAAGGGGGGGGGACATGCTGCGTAAACTATGGACACACAACAACAATGGACACGCTAACATAAAGGAAACGCAACGGAAACCCCCGATGCGTCGCATCTACCCCATGGTTCCCCCTCGCGGGGAGATGGTGTAAATTTTCCCTTTTTGGACCTATAACTCTGCAGCCACCGCCTTTTTTAGGTATGTTGTTAAAACATTTAAAAGCATGCAATCCAGCAACTCTGATTTCGGTATAAAAGCAACATCTGAAATTGAGATATGCGAGAAGTTGGCGATTGGACCACCGATTGGACCAGCGATTGGATCACCGCAAAAAGAAAAATCTTGCGGGAACCACTGGCATCAATTAACGTACGTAGTGCTTCGTGCTTACGTTTGCTATTTCGGGCGGCTCTGTGGCTAAAGAGCCCTCTCGTTGAGCGAACACCTGTGAGTATTTCGTATGATTCGCTGCTCTCCGTATCTGGAATGCGGACTTAACTGACACTTTAAAACATGCTATTTTGGATTGCCGTGTGGCTGCCACATTCTGGTTTATACAACGCAGAATGCTTGACCTAAGGCTGGGAGCCCACATGAAATCGTAAGATCCGTTCGTCCTATTTCTTCCCCGGGTGGGCATATGTGTTTTTTTTTTGCGCCAGCGAGGTGTAGCCGCCTTCTAAGCGTGACCACTGCGCGCGATCTACTCTCTGCTGTGACACGTTTCTACAATCGCGATAGGGCACCTGTATAATGAACTGGCCGCGCTGGGAAGCTCTCCTCCAGCGCTGGTGGACTAGTTTCATCGCTGTCGCCAATACTACCGTACCATGGTAGATAGTACTTATTTAGGTGATGTAGGATGGAGATGTCGGCTCGCTAGAGGGGATGTATCTCCCTACATTTATTGAAACAAGCGCCCGGCGACAACTGGAAACTGGAATGACGAGCGACGCCAAGGTGCGCTGTTCTGTTTCATCCATCACGTGGGAAAGCTCACCCGCCACTCCAAGCACCGCTGATGATGATGGTGGCGCTGAAGGCGGGTGTGATGCGCCACTACAGAAATCTCCGATTCTATAGTCGAGAGCTCATTAAGATAATAAATGTATGACATGTGTGGTGAGAAGAAGTATGTGCAAGTATGCACAGGAGAGTCAATAAGAAAGGTTCGTCGGCATTCAAGTTCAGACAGCAACCAGTCCTGTCATAAAAGAGTCCAAGGCACAGGTTGCCCTCAGGCGGGAGTGGCGCAGCAGGTGCAGGTACCAACAGATGTCTTGCGCTGCCAAAGCTGACAGGCGCACCCTGTCACTGGAGTCGCCTGACAGCTCGTGTGCATTGTCGGGTCCACAACAGGATCCAAGAAGCGGGGTGGTGATTTGGTGCGAGCGTTTCGTTGCTCCTTCATGGAGGCGGCTTTTTAGTTGCATGGGGCCCGATTGTGGGTACGATATGAGAGGAAAGTCTCTCCGCTTTTGTCTAGGAATTGTAAACAGGCGAAGTGACATGGACACTCGTGGCTGCTTTGTCCAGTGAATGACCTTACGTTGGAAGTAACATGTTCATGAAGCACGTAGATGGATGGTCAATGACTGGCGAACGCGACGCTGCGGCTCTCTATGGTGCAGGGCCAGTTTCCTCAGGAGTGCTTGCGACACCGGCAATGCTGTGAAATGGGTTTGGTGATTCCAGGCGACTAGTCAGCCACAAGGTGCATGATGGTTGTTTGCGCTTGCAGCTGCAGCGTCTCCGAGCAGAAGACGCAGCGTCGTTTAGCGGAACAGTAGCTGAGAGCAGGGCGTGGCAGTTGCGAACAAAAGGGAGTCTTCAAAGGTTTGAGTCACTGTGACTCAAGTAACTTCATGCGCAGCCTGATGCACGCATACTGAAAGAAGAAATTTGAGTGTTCGCTATGAAGCGTAATCCCCTCTATCTGAGTTTGTTGTATTCGGGTTTGACTGTATTGAGTGATCATTTTACGTGAAGGGCATATCTATTTGGTGTGGCACACTTTGGCAACAATTGTACAGCATGGTGACGGGAGGAACGGGAAACTTTCATGCTCAATCCTGCTGTGCTGCGGACATTTCTTGGTAATTTAGTAAACTGATTTTACTGAGAATTTAGTAATATCAAAAAATGTTTTAAGAAAGGAAAGTAACAATATACCTTTAAACAAAAAAAAACATGCCGTATTATTCACGAAAACAAAAAGTAATACAATTTCGGATTCGTTTGGTTTTACCAACAGAAGAATGGCAAAAATATTGAAAGAGAACCGCCCCAAGAGACAACAAGCAATGAAAAGCGCTATACTAGAGGCGGCTCGTCCAGCGTGCTCTCAAAAAAGAAGCATTCGGGACGTGTCAGAAGATTTACAAATATCAAGAACATCGTCAGCACGACATGTCAAGAAGTCCCTTAGCGAAAAGTAACACGTTTTAAATACGTACGAGTACGTTTGAACCCAACTTCAAAAATGCTTTGTATTTGTAAATGTATTTTAAGTGCATTAAAAATTGCAATTTTTCAATTTTTAATAAATATTGAAAATACATTACTGAGAACACGGGAAAAATACAGTGCTATTAAGTACCCCCCCAAATAGATTAAAAATGCACTGAACCTCACGAATGTGCGCTTAAAGGAGTACTGACACCAAATTTTGACGCCTAAAAAATGATATAATTGGCTCCTCGATGTTTTTCTCCTCGATGTTTACTTATAGACATCCTTAAAGACATCCCCTTAAAGACATCCCCTCATATACTCCTCTGCTCTAAAGAAATTTTCAAACGCAAAAAAAATAATTGCTCGTATGCAATGATCGCTCTTTTCCATCTGCGGTTCACGTCATGTCTCAAGTTTGGCTTTGGCACGTGAAACACCAATTTGAACCTTCAAAATTAGGCCATTAGGTACCAGCGTGACCATATGGTCACACATATCCCCGCGGCGCGTTTCAATTTATGCAGGTTTAAAAAATCGCGTCAAAAATACTGCGCAATGCTTTTTTTCATAGGTTAGGGTACCCCTTACAGACGCCAGGTGGCGGAAGTTGTCCATGTTTAGTTGGTAGCTGCTGAAAAAAGGCGCGAAACACTGGTTCTGCGTTTTGGCGTGTCGACATGTAACGCTCCCGAGAATAGGCGGATTTTTATTGTAATATTCTTTGATGCAATAGCGCGATGTACACGTCCATGTAGAGCACTTGTTGTATGCAATCTCCGGTGACAATTTGAGAGAGATTGATCGATGTGTTGTTAGTGAAAAAGCGTGTTATTTTACGTGTTGCCATATGGTCACGCTGTGCCTTTAGGCTTCGTATTTTGCCTGACTTAGTTACTTGAATTTACGCTCCTTGTAGGCTAATTCCGCACCACTCATGCGTCAATCTCTTCTCTGCCTAGGTTGACTTTAGAAGAAATAGCCAGAATACTCGAAGAAGATGATGAAGATGTGTCGGCTATTTACATTGAGGCACCGGAGGCTACCATTTACACGGACGAAGATTCCGCAGATGAGAATTCTGGCGGCCTCATAGACAACCTTAATAGTAGGCAGCTTAGAGCAGGTGCTGAAACGGTTCTTGCCCACGGCCATCGTATTGGTGGATGCGATTGTGCTGAAGATGAAGCAGAGTGTGAAGATCAAAGCGATGAAACACCAAATGGGTCCTCATGCGTAAAAAAGAAAAGCGCTGATGCGAACCAGACTTCACCGCTTACAGAGAACTTTCGCCTTTAGAATTGTTTGATCTCTTTTTTGACGGAAGCGTCATAGATCTCTTGGTCGAACAAAGAAGGACCTAGGCTTTGTTTTTGAATATGCCAGACTCCGAGGTGACAAAGGAAGAGAAGAAGTCTTTTTTTGGTGTACTGGTTCTCTCCGGTTACAACCGCTTGCCAGGAAAGAAGTGCTACTGGGACAGTCGAACCGACATGCGGAAGGAAATGGTATACAACTCCACGCAAAGAAACCGTTTCGTAGAAATCATGAGGTTTCTTCACTGTACCGACAATGCGAGCCTTACTCTAAGCGACAAACTAACAAAGTTGCGGCCCCTGATGGCATTACTGAAGGCAAAGTTCCAGCACCACTTTCAGCCTGTGCGTCAATTGAGTTATGACGAAAGCATGATAGAATATTATGGTTGTCATGGATGCAAGCAATTCATACGCGGCAAACCAATTCGCTTCGGGTAAAAGGTGTGGTGCTTGAATGCGAAAAATGGCTACCTTGCAAACTTTGAAGTCTACTAAGGAAAGCAGAAAGACACTAGAACAAGCACGCGGTATGAAAAGGAATTCGGAAAAGCCGCGGCACCACTCCTCGAAATGGTGTATGACCTTCCCGTCGAATTTCGTGATCTGCCTTATCACTTTTATTTCGACAACCTCTTCGCCAGCCTGAAAGAAAAGAACTATGAAGCCACAGGCACAGTGAGGAAAAACCGTGTGCCGAAAGAATGCCCCATCGCTCGGCCTGATATCATCAAACGCAAGACCCGCGGGTACGAAGAGCACGCACTTTCGGATGACGGGACAATAATTTTGCGCTGGATGGACAACTCTGTTGTCACAATTGCAAGCACCGTGCACGGCGTAGAAGTAGAACCCATGTCCTCAGCAGACAGGCATTCGCGTGCACAGAAAAAGAGGATCAAAGTGTTTCGCCCTAATGCCGTTACCCAATATAACTGCTTTATGGAAGGCACTGACCAGATGGACGCAAAGGTAGGCGCCTACCGAATTGCAGTTCGCGGCAAGAAATAGTGGCGGCCAATATTCACTTGGCTTTGCGACGTAGTCATAAGCAACGGTTGGGCGCTTATACGTAGCACCGTATCCAAAATCACTCAACTTGAATTCCGGAAGCAAATCACTCAAAGCTACCTCGCAAGATGGGATAATAAGCCAAACGAACCAGGTCGTCGACGAACGGCGGCGCTAGGGGACAGTGCGCTTTGCAGTCCACGGTATGACCAAACAGCCCACTTCGTTGGAACTGTGCCTAACGGCAAAAGGCGCAGGTGCGCTGGAGACAACTGCAACAGTGCAGTGCGCACACAGTGCATTAAATGCGACGTCGGCATGTGCATCCCGTGCTTCATACCATATCACACTAAATAAGTGCCCGACAAATCTATAATCATATTTTTCGTTAAGTGTCAAGGCCTGAAATAAAATTTGTCGCTTTGTGATTTTTACTGTAGCCTAAGAACCCAGCGTGACCATATGGTCCCAGGCCATATTTTGAAAACGAAGACCACGTTCACAATGATAATTTCACAGTGACTTATTTGGATGCATATGCGTTGAAAAATTACCTCAGGTTTGAAAAATTTCATAAAAGAAGAAACCGGTCCCTAATGGGTTAAAAAGACTATAGTCGTGTGGTGAAAAGGGTGTTTACCGGCTGCAACACGCTTGATTTTCTGTAGGTTGTTGAAACGGTGTGAAATAGGTGTTCAGTTGCAAAAAAAGAACAGCGGAGCCGGCGACTCGACCTAGTTTCTTCCGGTGTTAAGTTTTGTCATGTTGGCTAAGCTTTGCAATGTTCTTGCTAATCTTACATTACCGCTGAGGGGTGACGCCAAGTTTAACCTGATTTTACAAGGCTGCTCCAGTGTGTCCCCTCCCTCTCCACTGCCAGGGGATTTAAGGGGGAAAGAACCTATGTCGGCCCCAAGCTATGCTGTTTCTCCATCCTTGCCCACAATTGCAAGCTGCGCCAATTTTTTTTTGCCTTTTATAATCCAAAAAGGACTAGTGCCTTTGAAATGGTATAGTAAGAGGTGCGCATACGCATACGCCACTTGTGATTTTGTTGTGTGTGTGTCTTTCTACAAATGGAAATCATGGTAGTTCCAATCGACTCTGGCTTTCGCAACAAACGAACATGTAAAGACGTCAACGCAAAAAAATCAGCCCCATCTTCCCGAAGGGAACGCTGAGTAGATGCGGAGCATCTCGGGGTTTCGTTGTGTTTCCGTTGTGTTGTTTGTGGGGTTGTGCTGACGCTTGCTTGCGCCAACTCACTAACTGACGGGACTGATGCTTCCATCGCACTTCATCGGAAGAACGGAGAGAAGTGGAGTCAACCGCAGCAAGCGCTGAACTCAACGCGCGCAGCGGGCTACCCAATTTACATTAAAGGTTGAAGGAGAGGAGACGAGAGGAGAAGAGATGCGCATGCGCCGAGCATGCGCCGCGAAAGCAGAAGCGAGAACGCGGGAGAAGCGAAAGCGAAGTGCACGCAGCTGGTACGAGAGAAGAACTGGCGGGAGTATGGCGCAGGTGTTGGAGAGGGAAGGAGAAGAGTTGCGCATGCGCAGTGTGAGTGATGACGCCGACGCGGGACATGCCCAGATTATAAGATGCTCCGCATCTAAAATGGCATTACTGCATGACGGTGACCTGTCTGCGCCTGCACTGGTCCTGGGGGCTGCAAGTATAGCGTAGAGTGCAACGTAAATTTTAAAGCCAAGCCCCGGTGTCATGAATGATGCCATTGTGCTCTATTACACCCAGCAGAAAAGCCAGCTTTCGCGGATGAACATCACGAATGATTCTGGGTGAAGTGAAAGAACAAACGCGCTTCACGTGGCAGGAACCGACCTTGGGTCCCTCGCTTTATGAAGCCGGCGCCTATCCAATTGCCCTATTTGGTCATGGTCTTAAGGGTATATACTCGCATTGGCCAACCAAGGAATTCATCACCAGAAATCTTCGCGTTCAAGTACCGCCGTCGTTAGATTGATTGGTGCAAATTTTTACTGTTATGCAGTTCATACAAGAATTTCAACCTGGCCATTTTTCGGCTCCTAATGAGTCATTGCCAACCACCACGAACATAATAACACCCTACAGACTCCGCTCTTCAATAAGCATTAGAGATAAACCATGCGTCCAGTCTATGAATCCATTCCAATTTATTAATGATGATCTGTTGATACGGACCAAGACCATGATAGCGTATTCCTGTGAGGGCCATACAATCATTATGTACGCCTAATGCTTGACGCCTGGTGTAGCATCTTTCAATTTTCACCCTAACCGACCAAATCTGTGTTGGGCATATCCAGAAATGTTTTCGATGCGTTCGGGCCAATTTAAACTATACGTTATTGTTACCCTGACATACCAAAATTAGTGCCATCGGGAAGTGGGCAATTATTTTTTGTGTAAGCAAACAGCAACGTGGTTTTCTTCAGGGCAGATTCATCAAAATAATTTTTGTGTGTCGTGCTGCACCACAGTCGTATATATTTTTCATTCATTCGTTTAACAACATATTCTCTGGAATATTCTTAACGGCGCGGGAAATACAGCAATCATCTTCTAAAAGATATAATTCAATGCTAGGATGAAAGTCAGTATCAAAGTAATTTACTTACAACAGAAACAAAATCGGCCAAAAAACCCGCCTTTGCGGCACACCAGATAAATCCTGAAACTACGAGGATCTTTCACCAGCAAGTTCAACATAATGCTTTCTGTCTGAATGGTATGCACGAACTCATTTAACAGTTGTGTGTTAGCTCGTAGTTTATACAATTTATCAATACGCGTAGTGCTTCATACGCAATAAAAATCCTTCGAAAAATACATTCTTATGAGTTCAAAGTGATCCATGTTCCTAATTAGGGGTGATGATTGTTCCGGTAATAGAAGCGATGGAATGCCTCTATTAACGGAACATACATCACCACTGTCGAATTGCATTATTCGAATTATTTGCGACGCCGGTATCTTCCATTATGCTGTTTGCTCTTCACACGAGGGCTTTGTATGAGGGCTGGTGGTATACCGGCCGCTCCGCTCGCTGAGTACACCGTCTGCCTACGCGTCTTCTCGTGATAAATTACCTTAGTCGGTAAGACGACGGGCTCTCGCTCCATTCTCTATGCCGGTGGATGTTCGATTCTTGGTGCTGCCAGTACTTTCTTTTATTTACTTTGGTTGGGAGTTTTCTTTTCGCGCGCTCAACTACGCAACCATTGGCTGATAAAGGTAGAAGGCTTTGCTTTAAAAGTTTGTTTGAAGCATCTTGTTGAGAAACTATTTTTGCAGGAATAACGATGTACTAGACGAACCACTGACTCCTATGGATACGGCAATATATGACGTAGACATGGCACAGAAAAATGCTAGGAACTATTCAAACCATTTCAACGAATTGCAATAGCGAGAAGTTGTCTTCAGTGCAATTCAAATACAACGTTGAACGTCCTGGCCCCAAACCTCGGTACACAAGTACAGTACAGCATGTTGTCGGGCTAGTTGGTACACAATTTTAAGGTATATATTTGATTTGGATCGATTGTAGAGTTTAAGGCGCCAACACAACCCAGGTGATGAGGCGCACCGTGGTCGAGGGTGTCAGAGTAATTGTGAGCACCTGAAGACCTTAAAGTGCGCCCAAATCTCGCACACAGGTGCGTTTTTGTTTTTCGCCTCCATCAGAAAAGTGGCCGCCGCGGCAGGGAGTCGAGCCGGCGTCTTCGTGCTCACCACAGTTTAAGAGTATGAAAACTGCGCGTCAAAGAAAAGACAAATACAAAGGGGACAGAATGGGCGCAGTACACACATGTGCACGTACACACGCATGTGTACACATATGCACAGACATGCGCACAGCAAGCCTGCTTCACAATCCCACCTGTGCATCCGACGGCACAACAGCTTTTGCTGAGCCTGCCGTCCGTCCACTACGACCCGACAGGGGATACAGCGGATGCACGCCATAACATATTACGCTTACACGACTGACTAGCCCTAAACCGAGTCACGTTATATTGTCTCTAAACGCATGTTACTGAACTTCCACAGTTGCTTTGAATGGAAGCACCGTTCAACCGCCTTATACTACAGTACGTCTTGGGACAACAACCTGAGCGCGAATTCTTAGCTAGCAACCAGTAAAACTCTTCCCTAACTATTCACGCCTTTACCAGAACCAAACTTTAACAAAGCCCCAAAATTTATGTCATCCTACTCTCTTTTTAGCCGCGGCGAAGACATTTTTCGCAACCCGATCAAGTAAAGGGCCTATCAACCAGCATCATACCCTGTAACCGCAATCCATTTAGGAAGGCATAAAAGATGTTGACTACACACCAGGCATCCTGTTGCGAGAGGAGCGAACTACGGGACATGAAGCCAAGAGGATCTGTCGAGGGCTGGCAAATCTGCCGATACATATAACCGTACGTATTTGAGAGATTTTTGGGTGATTGTGGCAAAAGTAAAATCACGCAACCCGATCAGCGTAAAATGCATTTATAGTACCTTTTTTTACAACCTCGACGAGTAACGAATATTAAGAAAAACACATGTAAGTTAGGAGTCAACCAACACTAAGCACTCATTTTTAGTTAGGAAGTAAAACTGTAATTTGTAAAAAACGCGAATTACTGCCGCTTGTAAAAAAATCAAACCGTACCTGCGACACAACAATTCAATATATAAACCACAAAGGAAAGGAAGCGCACGAGGAATGGGAAGCATCGACCCATGAGGAAGCCTTGTTCGCTCACCCAAAACGAAGGGCTATATATGTGTGTTGTGGAGAGCGATAGACGGATGGGTGATATACAGATCCCGGTGTTTGTTAATTTAAAAACATTCCCCATTTTCCTTTCGCAACAAGGCAACCGCTTTTTTAAAATGCAAAGATTCGATGTCAATCTGCCGATTCTGCGGCTACGGCAACTTGCAGCCGGCGCAGTAGGCCTGCTGTCCGCTGCTGCACGGACGCACATTATTTTGATGCAGGTATTTTCTCAGACTAATGATATTTTCACGGTACCGAGCTTATCATTATCATCAACAGCCTACCAGACCCACTGCAGAATGAAGGCATCTCATCTTTTAACCTCTCCGGCTCCGGGCTGTTTGAGGCCATTGTTTGCCACGAATTTTTTTATTTCTTACCTCAATCGAGGTACCGGCTTTCCACTTCATGCAGACTCATCTCTTGGTATCCGCCACTATAACCTGGTGGTCTACCATTTGTCATTTCGACTACACAAACCACTTACACAAACCTTAAATATGAGTAATATGAAATTAAAAAGAACCATTCTCTACAAGTGAAAATTTTATTTATGCTTGCGATACGTCGGTTACGTATTACGTAGATTGCGCTTATGACAATTTGCCGGCAGATAGTGATGTTAGTATTTTTTGGGGATACTTCTTGTCAGTTGTTCGGGCCTGTTTGGAGAATTATATACCCAAGACAGTCCAACGCATAAATCACTGTTTCCCGGTAAATAGAAACAACATTTTTAGTAAGCGCGGACTAAATACCGCCCGCAGGAAGCCAAGACGATACGTAGAAATGGCTGCCATCAGCACACAAGGAGGGAGGAAGTAAAAGATGAAATGGCGAAGTCTTTTTTGACTAAGCTGGTGCATTACTCGGAAAACTCCGCTTTTAAATCTGGAGCATTTCTTAGTCACAGCTGGTTCTGCGTCGTTGATGGCGGCACCGTCCACACGCTCACTGCGCATGCGGAACTCTCCTCCTTACACCCACAGCTCCGCCATACTACACTATAAAAAAAGAAATAGCTAGCGGCGCCCGGTTTTGATCCCACGACTCTGGCCGCAACGGGAGGTACGCGGTGCTCTTCCCACTACGCTACTAATCCGGGACAGGAGCAAGTGCTACGAACGCGCCTTATGTCCTTGTCTGATTCAAACTACGTCAAGAAGCTACTGATACAACGAAGGCACGCGAAGCTGAACGTCAACGGAAACGACGAAATCAAAACTTTAGAGGGGGATTCTGAATTTCCCGTGAAAAAGCTTTGGCGGGAAGCGCCACGCGCCTTGCAGCTCAGCCAGCCCCGTCCGCAGTGCCTCTGATGCTGATTGTGGCAGGATGCCCCTAGGGATTGGCCAACCAAAGAATCCATCACGAGATAGGTTCGCGTTCAACCACCGTCGTCATCTTCCCGTAGGGGAACCGCCGAAGAAGAAGAACGAGAAGAGAAAGCTGCGAAGAGGAGGGCGTGTACATTGTTCTCAGCCGGTGCACCAATGTCAACAACCTTTACCTCACCAAAGCTGACGGAGACTACCGATTCTACCACAGAGACAACATCGACAAGAACATGATGGACGAGTTTCGGCGCCTCGAGAACCACCGCCTACTCACTGTAACACAACAGCACTTGCGTGCCTTTGCCAACGGTGTGGACCCGGACGCGGAATTCCCTCTGACGCTAGTAAAAACCAGATCAATCAACATAACTGCAACACAATGGAACCACACGGAACCGCCACGATGCTTCGCCTCCTCATCAGAGTTCCCCACGGGAAGATGGTGTAATTTTTGCGTTCTGGCCGCACGTAATTGGTGGGAAGCACACAAGGGAAATTAAGTTGTTTGGTTCTCACTGCAGCAGGCCAGGCTTGATCACAACCGATTTGAAGAGTATGTTTACCTGTGTATTTGCAAGTGGAAGTAGTAATCACTCGCCAAAGTGAAACGGCCGCGTTGCGGCCAAGTGAAGAATTGTTCTTTCTCAAGATGCCATTGTATTGCGTTTGGTAAAATTGCGCACCAAAAAATCCTGTCTCTTATGAAACACTTCATGACTTTTGCAGGCGTTATTGCGAATGGCTATCGCCACTTTTGTCTAGACATTTTGCTGTGCCTTTCATCACGGGTGCTGGAAGACTGCCTTTTGGCGAGTATAGTTAATATATCGGGTTATCAGAAAACTACCACCCAATTTCAATTACACGGTCCGCGTGTAAAATGTTCGAATATATAAAATCTACCCACTTAGTAAAATACATTGATAAAAGGACTTGTTTTACAGGAAGCAGCGTGGTTTTTCGCCAGCCATTGTCGAAAGGGGCGCGGCTTTGCGAAGTGCCTTATGCTCTCCCTGTCGCAATAAACAATAAGGATCGCATTGATCTCATCAGAATTTGTTTTTGGAAGACTTTTCATTGCGTATGAAGCACTACACGCAATTACAAATTCTATAAATTAGGAGCTAACACACAACTGTTAAATGAGTTCATGCATACCTTACAGGTAGAAAGCAATACGTTGAACTTGCTGGTGAAAGATCCTCGTAGTTTCAAAATTTATCTGGTGTGCCGGAAATGCTGGTCTTGGGGCCAGTATAGTTTCGGTTAAAAGGAAATGACTTTGCTACTGACTTGCATCGTAGCTTGAATCACATCTTTTAGAAGATGACTGCCGTGTTTCACGTGCCGTTATGAATATTCCGGAGAAACTGTTCTTTACCGAATGAATGAACAATATTTATGAGGGGGTGCGGCACGACACACGAAAATCATTTTGATGAATCGGCCCTAAAGAAAACCGCATTGCTGTTTGCTTACACAAAAAATAATTGCCCACTTCACGATGGCAGTAATTTTAGTATGTCGGGGTAACAATCACGTGTAGTTTAAATTGGCCCGAACACATCGAAAACATTTCTGGATATGTCCAATACAAACTTGGTCGGTTAAAGTTGAAATTGAAAGATGCTACTCCAGGCTTTAAACTCAAGGCATACAGAAAGATTGTATGGCCCTCACTAGAATACGGTATTATGGTCTTGCGTCCGCATCCAGTGAGCGTCAATAATAAATTGGAATGGATTCATAGACCAGCCACACGGTTTATCTCTAATGCTTATTGAAGGGCGGCGTCTGTAAGGGTGTTATTATGTCGCGCTGGTTTGCAATAACTCATAATGTGCAGGAAAATAGCCAGGTCGAAATTCTTGTTTGAACTGTATACAGTAAAAACTGCACCAAGCAACCTAACGACGACGGTTGTTTAACGCGAAGCTTTCTGGTGATGAATTCTTCGGTTGTCCCATGCGAGCATATACCCACAAGAATACCAACAGCAACTCTCGGGTGGGCACTCTTTAGGCCTAATGGCTGGGTGTGGGGTGTTCGGTGCGTTCGCTTCGACCATGATGAGATGGAGTAATCGGGTAGGCGCAGTGTTCGTAACACGAAGAACTCAAGTGCATTTCTGGCCACATGTAGCGCGTTTTTTCTTTCACTTCACCCACAATCATTCATGGTCGTCGGCGGAGAAGGCTGGCTATCATGCAGGGTGTAATGGAGTACAACGGCATCATTCACGACGCTAGAGCTTCACTTTAAAATTTATGTTACACTCCACGCTATACTTGCAGCCCCAGGACCAGTGTTGGCGCAGACAGGTCACTGTCATGCAGTAATGCCATTTTTGTGTTCACGTCTTTACATGTTCTTTTCTTGCGAAAGCCAGAGTCGATTGGAACTACCATGATTTTCATGCATATGCAGACACGCACACAACGAAATCATTTGAGCGCAGAGTGTCATTATAGGTCTGTTGAATGCATTGTTTGTTCAATGCGGTGCTGGCGGCATGAACGGGAAAGTTTTTACATTTGAAATTTTCCCCATATATACTTAGGACGATGAAGTGGGCTTAGGTTCTGCAAAAATAAAAAGGAGCCTCTTTCACGCAGTCTTACAATGCTTTGTGGTCCTTCTTTGAGAAATGTTTTAAAAAACAATTCGTAAGCACTGAACCTGTCCCAGACCACCGTCCAATGAGGGAAGAGGGGCACGTCATTTGGGAGGAATCTAACACCTGGATCATCGTCCAAAAGTTGTTATACTGCACCTTATAGGCTGACACGTCTACGGCAAAGGTGAAAATTGATTTCAGTCATTTCGTTTCTTCTGCCAAATTCAGCTGTGGCTACTTTGGCGCAAGGTCCGTGTTTCGTACCGCACTGACATTCGTATTTATGGGAAAGCCGAATTTGCACCTTTTGCACGTATCTTCAAGATCTTCACGATGCCATAATTGCCGTAAATTGCTTCGACGCTAGCAGCAAATACACAACTGATCTTTTCTTGCTTAACGCTACAACCACAAAGTGACGGTTTTTGAGCGCTGATGGGACGTACACGCCAGGCAGTTTGTTGTAGCCGGTGAGCTTCATAATCTGAGTGTGATAATTCAATCAGTCGTTCTGTTTCTTCACACGCCATAGTAACTTGTCATCACTTGTTCAGAAAAAAGTCTTCTCTTAAGTGTTTGTATTTTTCTTTCCTGAATGTGGCATTCCCTTAACAAATTCCTTGTGTTTTAGTTAGTTGAAATTTATTGTTTTCATGCATTCAGTGGTATAGGCTCCGTTTTCTGGTTTTTCGTTGTATTAGTGACAACCTTGCCCGTAATTTTCCTGCTTCGCCTTTGGGCCATTTTTCGCGCGTAAAGGACCAGTATCGCTCTCGATAATGGCAACTGTTCGTGTAAATGTCACAAATGTTGATGCTTCACTTTCGAGCAAGTTAACTTTGGCTGAGTCACCCCTTTGTGCATCGCCTACATTTGTTTCAGCAAAGCAAGTGTTTTTAGAAAATGTGCGTGAGCTGCTTGCGTCATTTATTACGCTTTCTGCCTGGAGTCATGTGCTCTATGGAAGGCGCTAGAGCTTTGTCAGTGACACAAGGCGTCGACAAGTTGTTGTCAATAAATGCTTCAATCTTCAAAGGGTAGATGCAGGTATTCAGAAAACTGAAACATACATTTTTGGGGTTGAATTGTGACACCACAACCCTGTGGCGATCGCAGCAATATTTCGGGATGCTGTTCTATGAAATCCGGTAATATGGCTTAGCTAGCCAGTTTGTTTCTCTCCCATGTGCGCTAAAGTGTTTTTGAATATTTAGAGAGCAGTGCATGATCTTGCATGCATTGTATTCCTTACAAACTTCAGATTTTCTGCTGTTGACACCATATCACAAACAAGGTTCATTTTGAATACAATTGCATTATTCTCCTCACTTGATTAATACTTCAGGACATGTCATGCTGGGGATGATATTTATATTTGTAAATATTATGACACGTCCGGAATGCTTCTTTTTGCTAGCACACTTGATGAGCCGCCTGTAGTATTTCGCTTTTCAATGCTTGTTGCCTCTTGGGACGCTTCTCGTTCTATATTTTTGCCATTCTTCTCTGGGTAAAACCAAACGATTTACCAATGCTAATAGTTTTTATAATCATGAATTATGGCGGTATTGTTTTCGTTTTCGATATATTCTTTCCATGAGTGAAACTTAAGCGCAAACGTTTACCACAGGGACGAGAAAGGGAACGACACAGGCGCTTGTCCCTTTCTCGTCCCTGTGATAAACTTTTGCGTTCAAAGGAGCCATGAAGAGAAAACACAAGTTTGGTTCATTCGAACTATTGCCTCGTTAGAACCATAACGACACCACTTATAACGCAAACTTCGCTCAAATAAGCTACATAATTAGGAAAAAAGGGAATGACCATGCGACCCACCAGCTCATTTTCCGCAACAGAACCTATGATGTCACTTGAGAATGCTCTGCGATTGGCGGAGGCCGGCAAAAACAAACGCATGTTAGGCAGGGCTTACAGTTTGCATAGCGAGCTAAATGCCCGTTAAACATACTGCACATTCTTTTTATGACAAAGAACGGTGGAGTAAACGGTTGAAGTTCCGAACGAACACGCAAGCATGTGCGCCAATGCCTACGAAACTACCGCCTGGCCGAGCTCGACATCTCGCCGTCGCGCAGACGAATTTTCGGGTTCGAGGCGCTCTGACCTTGGGGGGAAAATGCCGTTAACACCGCGCATTGACGCTCGTATCTTTCTGGTCGAAGCAGAGAGCTCGCGCGAACGGCTTTCCATACACGACACCGGCCAACTGGCATAAGCGATACTGCTACTGAAGTTGAACTATTATTAACCGTAATAAAAATACGGCACATACGTACCAGTCTGTATTCGTCCGTCGCGACGGGGCTGACGAGGCAGCGGTGCCGACGGCAGGGCGTTCGTCTGTTGTGGCTATCGCGGAATGGTCGCTTTCCCGTCCACCGCGTATCCCACAACTCTTGCCGCTCGTGCACTTAGAAGCATTGAGTGTTCAAGTGGTGTGAGGTTGTCAATGCAAGCCCGAGCTTCTCGGCGAGAGTTTTGTTCTCCCGATCAGGCGATTCCATGACTAGGGCTGCGGGTGCACTAGGTTTTACTAGTATTTTTAAAATGGCCGCCGTATCGATCGACTCCCGCGTCTGGGTGCTATATGGAGTCGACATACTAAGTATCTGTTTCATGGACCGGCTCTATGACGCCATTGTACACGTCACGGAATGTTCAATTTTAGCGGGAGATTAAAAATTTTGTCTTAAATTGCCTTATTTCTCAGTGAATAAAGCATCATTTGCTTCCGGGAAAGCGCTCGGGGTACTATGAAACACCTAATCTTTCGAATAAAACAAGCTTTTGTTTTCTCTTCATGGCTCCTTTAAGTTTCACTCATGGAAATTGCGAACCAACTAGCTCGTCTCTCCATTTTGCCCCGGTATATTCTTGCTGTCATTTTTAAAGATTCTTTACAATTACTAAATTCTCAGTGAAATCTTCTTACTAATATACCTAGAAATTAGGGCAACACGCAGGACTTAACTTGACAGTGCCCCGTTTCTCCCTTCACCACGCTGTACAATTGTTGCCAAAGTGCCTCAACAAATAGATGCTCTTCAGGTAAAACAATCACTGAATACAGTCAAACCTGTATATAACACACTCAGATAGAGAGAATTACGCTTAATAGCGAACACCCAAAGTTGTTATGCCAGTATGCGTACAACTGGCTACGCACGAACTTACGTGAGTCACAGTGACATCTTCTGTTCATAAATGGCACGCCCTGTTCTCGCCGACTGTTCCGCTACTGTTCCGTTGCAGCTGCAAACAGAAACACAAACGTCGTCCACCTTGCGGCTGATTAGTTTCGAATCACCGAACTCATTTCACAACATTACCAGTGTTGTGAAATGATTTCTTGTTTCTCGGCAGTACAAGCACTGCCGAGAAAACTTTGGTCCTGAATCATCGGCAACCGCAGCGTCGCGTCCCCAGGTATCGACCACGCATTTACGTGCTGCATAGCCATGTTACATCCGACGTAAGATCAGTCACTCGACAAAGCAGCCACGAGTGTCGATGTCACTTCGACTATCCCTAGACAAAAGCGGACAGACTTTGCCCCTCATATCGTACACTCTGTCGGGCCGCATGCAACCAGAAAGCTGCGTCGATGAAGGAGCAGCCAAACGCTCGCACGAAATCACCACCCCGTTTCTGGGATCGTGTTGAGGACCCGAAAATGCAGTCTAGCTGTGCGCCGTCTCCTGTGACTGTGGGTGTGCCTGTCAGCTTTCCCAACACAAGACATCCGTTGCTGCCTGCACCCGCTGTGCCACTCACACCTGAGGGCAACCTGCGCCTCGAACTCTGTTACCGGACTTACAGGACCGGTTACTGTGTGAACTTGAATACCGGCAAACCTTGGTAATTGACTCTTGTGTGTATACCTGTACATACTCCTTCTCGCGACACATGTCGTACATTTATAATCTTAATGAGCTCTCCTCTAGAGGGTGGGGAGATCTGCAATGGCGCATCATCACCTGCATTCAGCGCGACCACCATTATCAGCTGTGCTTGGACTGGCGCGTGAGCTTTGCCACGCGATGAATGGAACAGAACTGCGCACCTGGGCGTTTGCTTAAAAAAATGTAGGAAGACGTCCCTTATACCGAGCCAACATCTCCGTCCTACGACACCTAAATAAGGTACTATCTACCATGGCACAGAAGTATTGGCGCCCTTGAATGAACTGGTCGACCAACGCAGGAGAATAGCTTCCCATCGCGGATAGATCATCATGCAAGTGCTTTATCGTATTTTAGAAACGTGTGACAACAGGGAGTACATCTCGCGCTGTGGTCACGCCTTCAAGGCGGCGACACTTCGCTGGAGCAAAAAAAAAAAAAAAACAAAGGTGCCCATCCGGAGCAGAAATACGACAAACGGATCTCACGATTTCATGTAAGCTTGCAGCCTTAGGTCAAGCATTGTGCGGAGTAAAAACCAGAATGTGGCAGCAACACGACACTCGAAAAGAGCATGTTTTAAGGTCCAACCACACGCACGCGTAAAACCGACGTACTCGCGCAACGACATAAACCAGCATAAGCGCGTAAGAAACCGGCGTACTCCGGCGTACGCGGAATGCATTGGTACGCGCTTGTTACGCCTTAGTTAGAGCGCGCCATACATCGACGCAAACTTTCGGACGTACGGTCTTGACGTACACTTCTGGCGGTGACGTTATCGGCGGTCAGGTCGCATAACAAGACAGCGAATGTATAAATAAGCTAACTTCACTATTCATTATGCGATAAAACGAAGTAATTTGTAAAATACGGTGACCAAACAACCAGACAAAACACGCGAAGCAACGAGCATCTATGGGAGGAAGGCAGTTTTACGCCAAATGTAGCGGAAGGGTTTTGTGCCTGTCAGGTATGCATACTAATCCTTAACGTTTTTTAATGTCCCAAGAACTGTTTTAGTTGTTTCTGTATTAAATATACGTATTTTTGTGAGAATAGGCATTATTTGCTTTATTTGAATTAAAATGTAGTTGAGGAGGAGGAGGAGGAGGAATAAACGTCCCTATAAAGCAGTTCGCCTTGGGGAAGAGTCCTTATTCCAGGACCCCTTGAGACCCTCCGGCTTCTTCAGCCCTCTTCACCAGCCAAAGCTGGCCATCAGGGTCCGAGCTGGTCAGTGCTCTCTCCCAGTGCTCAGGGGAGGGGAAGGGCAGGGGGTGTAGGCTGGGGTTCTTCTCGCAGCCCCACACAGTGTGGTAAAGCGTGCCCGGAGCCTCACAGAAGCGGCATTCCGAGGAGTAGAGGGTGGGGGCCAGAATGTGGGCTCTAGTTGGGTGGGGAAAGGTGTTGGTTTGGATGCATCGAAGGTGGTGTTCTTGTTCTTTTGTGAGGTTTTTGTGTGGAGGAGGGCACATTGTTCGCTGCAGACGGTAGTGCTGTGTGATTTCTGTGTATGACAAAAGGGGACAGACACGCCACTGCTCGCCGAACTCCTGACTAGCCCGGTGTGTCAAATCTCGGGCATGCTGGTGGGCAGCTTCGTTGCCGGGGACGTCGGCATGGGCGGGAGCCCAAATAATCCTTACACGGCGTTGTGGCGGATGCTGCAGTAGAATTCGTGTGGCGCAGGGTGAGAGGAAGCCGCTCGAGAATGTTCTGCATGCTTGTTGGCAGTCTGTAATGATGATCTCTGCAGGGGTTTGAGCAATTGCTAGGGCGACGGCCACTTGTTCTGCCTGTAGTGCATGGATGGTAGGAATTGATGCACTTGTGAGGAGGGCTTGAGCTGTAGTCACAACAGCGGTCATAGCTGTCCTCCCGGGGTAGGATGCTGCGTCCGTGTATACTGTGGTGGAGTTTTGGCCGTACCGTTTGAAGATTGCTTTCGCTCTGGCATCTCTGCGATCCTGGTGGTGTGTTGGATGCATGTTCCGGGGCAGTGGGGCCACATCAATAAATTGGCGAATCTCATGCGGAAGCTGAGTCGCATCGGCCTGTGGGTGTTGAATCGGTGAGCGCAGGCATAGCTGGTTAAGAATTGGTCTGCCGGTGGAGGTGGAACTCAGACGTAATAATTGGTTCATGTGATGAGCTTCGAGGAGTTCATCCAAGGTATTACAAACTCCCAAGTGTAGTAGTTTCTGTGTCGAGGTGCTGATAGGTAGTCCCAACGCCAGCTTGTATGCCTTGCGTATGATAGTCTCTACCTTGTCCTTTTCAGCCTTCGAGAGCACAGCGCAGGGGATGGCGTAAGTAATCCTAGAGATGACAAAGGCTTCGACTAGCCTTAGCACATCCGCCTCTCGCATACCGCTCGTTTTTGTGCTGACCCTGCGGATCATGTGGGAGACTTGCTCCGTGGTGTGCTTAAGTCGGTCCAGCAGTTTGGTATTGGAGCGATCCGCTTGTAGAAGCACGCCTAAGATTCTCACCTGCTGAGTTGGAACAATAGGGAGGCCATCCACTTCTAGGGAGATGGTTGGCGACCCGGGAACTGGTCGCCACAAAGCTGAGTCCGAAGTAGTCGAGCCACACTTCGCGGCGAATTGGTTTACGCGCACGTTGCGGCGATATGTCGTTACTCGCCCTCTCCGACGTCGTCGGCCGGCGTAACGGCAGCGGCGTATGCTGCCGCAGGCGTACGTCGTTGCGCGAGTACGTCGGTTTTACGGGTGCATGTGGTTGGGCCTTTAAAGTGTCAGTACGTCCGCATTACAGACACGGGGTGAAGCGAATCATACGAAATACTAAAGCTTGTCGCTGGACGAGAGGGCTCTCCAGCCACGGAGCCGCCCGAAATAGCGAATGCCTGCAGGGAGCCCTACGTACGTTAATTGATGCCAGCGGTCCCCGCTATAGCTTTCCTTTTCCGGTCACCCAACTGTCCAATCGCCAATTTCCCGCATATCTCAGTTGCAGACGTTCCTTTAATATCCAAATCAGGCTTGCTGGATTGAATGCTTTTAAATGTCTCAACAACGTAACTATAAAAAGGCGGTGTCTGCAGAGTTATAGGTCCAAAGAGGGGAAAAAAATATTGGCAATTAGTGAAGCGAACCATTGATACGCAACAAAAGCTTGGCTTAGCCTTGTCAAGTATTGCTTTCACATGTTTACTTTTTGAATTAGCTGTAATTAGTATACTATTTGTCCAAGGCATCGATTTGTCTACGGTTGTGGTACAGCATTGACGTTTTTCGAGCCGAGCGGCTGGCTATTCCTCAGTCTCCGCTGTGCTTTTTTCTTGTCCCAGTCCCTTGATCCTCATTCCGCTTCTCTCCTCAGCCCACCTCATTGCTCACTCCGCTTCATTCCACAGTATTCACGCGCTTGAAATTCCCCGAGGAAAGCCGCTGGCCATTCGATATCTGATGGTTGTTCAGACGCCGCTTTCCGCCGTCGACTGAAAGCTCCCAGCTCCTGCAAATTACACAGAAAAGAGAAGACGTCGAAGCACGGTCCGCCTTCATGGCGAAGCTCGCATGCACGGGAAGAGTCACGTGACCAAGCGACCAATTCGCCGCGGAGAGCGGATGCGCAACAGCTGCATTGGCGGCGGCGCCAGGCGGCTAGTAACGCTACATTTGGCTGACGTAAAGCAGGCGAGTCAAGTTAGATTTTGCCAAGGTGACAGCGATATTGCAGTCAATCGTAGGTCAAATCTTCCGTAACAGACAAACCGCTCGGTGGGATTACTAAAGCTTTGTTCTAATTAATGGCTCTTCAGAAAACAACAGGCGAACGTTACACAACTAGCGAAGCAGAACCTGTACGGGGTATTTATCTTCCTCGACCAGTTCCCACACACCGCGCACAGCTAATACTCTTGAAATCATGGTCAGGGAAACCAATCTAAACCTCTCCCAAATGACGCAGCTTTCGGTCTACTGGCTCGGTCTTGTCGACCCAAAAGAGAAGCCAAATTTCGTGGCCAGATGACGGGAAATGTCCCGACGTGGCTGAGTGACCCTCACCAAGTTAAGGGGGGTGGAAAATAAAACCAAATAAAAATGGAAATTTTTTTATAATGCCAAAATGTTCCAACACTCTTTGAGAACGTCCCCAGGAAGTGGCATCCTCAGATGGGCCACTTAAGCCATTTGATAACGGCACGATACGCGTCCCCATGTCGCTCCGCCTAGTCAGTGTAAGTTTCGTGCGTGGTCACCATTGCGTCGGTGCGCACAAATGACCCGGCCGAAGCAGAAGAGGTGGCCGTGGCCCTCGCCCTGGCTACGCCGGAGGCGAAGGCCGTGGTAACCGACTCCAAGACAGCATACGCGCTCTACGGGAGGGGGAGAGTTTATCCCGCGGCACTAGCCATTCTGAGCAAACGAAGACCACCGGGACGAGCGATCAAGGTCGTGTGGGTCCCGCCTCACTCGCAGTTGGAAGGCAACCTCCTTGCCGAACACCACGCCCGAGAAATGTCAATCCCGGCCGACGACGAGCTACCACACCCCACCACGAGCTACAAAGATATTGTCCAAATGTACCGAAACGAGCGATGTAGGCTTCCCGGTCCGCATCCGCAGCTGGACAGACGACAGCAGACGATCGTTCGTCGCAAGCAAGGTGGGTCGCTAGCGCATTTCGTGCTACTGAACAGGATGTACCCGGCCGAGCACGACAGCTCGTGCCCGTTCTGCAAGGAGAGGAGAGGCACTCTCGCGCACATCATAGGGGTGTGCACAAAACTCAAGACCCCCCCATCGTCCCTTCCACGCACCGCTTTCCCCAACCCCCTCGAGCGATGGGAGATCTTGCGGTGCAGCCCCGACCTCGCCACTAAGTACGGACTGGTGGCCGCGGCCCAGGAGCTGCTGGAAACATATGGGTCCCGTGACTAGGGAACCACCTCATCTGGTGCCTGCGCGCAGACACCTTATTTAAAGGGCTCAGTAAAAATTGATTCTCTCTCTCTGGTGCGATGCACAGTTATTAGCTATCATTTCTTTAAAAACGCGTCACAGCGTTTATTTCTCTGATTACTTACAAATATAACGCATACTTATGTGAAAATTTCTGTAGTTTGTTGATGCAAATAGCATTGCGGATGCATTTCGAAACTTTTGTTTACCACAGGTGGGTTGCCTATCAAATAATTGGTTTATTTTTTGACATATTGGAACGATCTTTTAAGCCTGAAGTCCATTGTGGTATTAGCATTGCATCGTTTTACATGCGAATGCATTTCTTAGTTCGGGGTTGTCGTGCGTTGGCCGGCGTGCGCCCAGCAACAGCTGTGGCGCGCCTAGCAACCGGAGCCCGTGGTAGCTCGGGCGGGAAAAGCGGAGGGCAAGGGGAGAGGAGGAGCGCGCTCGGCGTGTGAGGGCGCTCGCATCGCGGAGCTCGGGCGGAGTAGCGGAGAGTGAGTGAAGAGGAGGAGCGCGCTCGGGTGTGTGAGGGCGCTGGCATCGCGAGCTCGGCTGGGAGAGCTCGCGCGCAGGGCGGGCGTGTTGCGCGGGTCTCTCTCTCCTCTCCGCGTACCCTCTCTCCGCTCGCTGCGCTCGGAAAAATATATATAAATGCAGTGGAGCGCGCGCCTCTCTCCGATACTGCTTGCCGCGGCGCACTCATCGGTGCACCCAATGCATTCGCATTTCCACACGATCCCCTTCGGGGAGGTGGGGGGAGTTTATTTTTTCCTCAGAATCCGTGTGAGAAGCGACAATGAGAAAAAAAAATGACTCGAAGATTTTAAGTGAGACTTTTCCAAAAACCATTTCCGCTGAGAAAAGGAACATTTTCTCTTCGCCTATTTGAGATTCCAGAACTATTTGTGAACCAGAATGAGGATGCTCTAGCAAAGATTTTATTTTTGTTCACCTTTTCTCTCAAAGCTGAATGAAGTTGGTGTTTGTGCTATGTACACATTTTTTTTTAAATCAACGCTTATGGTCACCATTACTCTTCTGGTTCTAAAGATACTCTAACACGTTTTACATATATCGAAAACGTTTCATCGGTGAGGCTGTCAACGCATTTCTGAAAATGTTCGTGAAGCCGATAAAAAAGACAAAGAACTCTGAATGTTTATTTTCAGAACTAACAATATTACTGTATGAATTTTTCTGCATGGTTAGTAGACATTTATTATACGTACCCTCCCAAATGTCACCGATTGCTCAAGAAGCAGCGAAGTTAGCCGGAGATGTATATAGGCACCTACATTCACTAACCAACCCCCTTAAAGTTTTCGCATTGTGCAAACAGAATTTATTATGAACCGCATTTGTCAGCTATTAGTACAGCATGCCAATTAAACTTTGTCAATTCCACACATATGCGTAAACTCAACGCGAATACTCAAGTATTAGCAGGGCCCAGAATTCTACATCGTGTGCCTATGTGCAATGTATCAAACGCTTTATGTATGATATCTGTTTTTTTTAAATAAAAAATGCAGAGCATTCAAAATATGTGCAAACACACTTTTTTAGAAGCAATAAACCAACTGGCGCAGTTTTTCTAAATACAAAAAGAAAGCTTCTTTTATACAAATAAAGTTCGTGTTTTGTTTTACACGCAGTTATAAAAACAAATTGCAATATTTTGAGATGCAAAATATTGCAATTGAGATGCAAAAAGTTTGCAATTGAGATGCAAAAAAATTTTAAAAGTATGTACGGAAATATTTTGTAAACTACGTTAACGCAGGAACGCAATTTACATTAAAAAATAAACGTTTTGAACTCTTTGTATGTGCAGAAGAATTGATCATCAGCAGCAAAAGAACTGGCCTTACGACTGCACCCGGTTTGTGTTTTTACTTCCGTAATTGGATAACCTAGTTTAAGCAATGACCCTCATACCTGGTTACAATACCTCATTTGGAAAGTCCGGTTATGCCACAAGTTCCTTTTTTCTTTAAAGGTGAAACCTAAAAAGTGTACGTTTCTATCGCTTGCGTTTTGATCTTCAAAAAAAAAGGCTGATTCATAGTGGAACTTGCGCGAGCCGGGCAGTGTAAGCCCGATTTCACGCGCCAAGAAAGGGTCTGAGCTGTAAAAAGTTATCTGGGATAGCGCACAGAGATCCGGTAACAGGAGTGGGGAAAAAAGACAAAGAACGGGTTTAAGAAAGGGCTACCAGCGCGCCGTCAAATCGTGTATCAGCATATCTGAACGTCTAGGCTGGTGCTGTATGCCGCGGAGCCCATTTTTATACCGATGGCGTGACTGACAAGCTTCCTCATCATAATCATTCAGCACACTACAGTCAACTGCAAGACCAAGGCCTCTCCAACTGGCTTCCAACGGCTCCTGTCCGGCGTTGCTTGAGTTCAACCTCTGCCCTCGAAGGTTCCAATTACATCCCTGCACCGTGATGGTGGCCTTCCTTTTTTAATAGATATGTCAATTCGTGTTCAGTCGGTTATCCTGATGATCTGCCAGTTTCTCATTTCTTCTCACTAGACAGCCACGAATTCGAGCTGAAATTTTATTTTAAACACGACACACACATAAAAGCCAAACGTGGCCAACCAAAAAGGCCACTCCTTTGTCGTCAAAAGGAGGTGATGATGCATTCGGTTCCATCATGTTAAATTTCTGCAGCTTCATCGATATCCCGTCCGCCCTGAAAGGCGTCCCTAGACAACACCCGCAGCCATCCTTAACCGTATGCTGTGCGGCACACCAAAAAGGCCACTCCTTTGTCGTCAAAAGGAGGTGATGATGCATTCGTTTCCATCGCGTTAAATCTCTGCAGCTTCATCGATATCCCGTCCGCCCTTAAAGGCGTCCCTAGACAACACCCCACACGAATGAAAGAGAAGCTCCAGGCCGCACTCTTTGGATTATAGGCCAGGCTTCCATAGGCACCTCTTTACTTATCAAATTTTCGTAATCATCTGTACATTTTTACGCGCTTAAGTCCAAAGTACTCAACAACGGTTCGTGTATGCGTGCGGCCTCTATTAAGAGCATTTATACGATGACGAAGAGATGGTACTATGACCGCTAATGCTTCTTTTTCGGTTATTGACGCACATAACAAAAACGCTTTATTACACCTTAGCAGTAGTTGTGCCGTAGTGAAGCAAAAGCTTTCCTGTTAAAACGGGCAAAGTGTATCACGGTATTTTGTTGGGCGGTACGTTTAAATTCTGCTAGTTTGGGCAGGGCCGTATCTATAGCTGTATACACGGCAACAAAAAAACTTTTGAAACGAGTGACCCGTACAACGCCCTCATTCTACGCACAGTAAGGGCGAGTGTGCTTACGCTGGCTTTTGTTTGATTTTTGACATGTGTTCTGTCAATTACGTACTCATCTTTTTCTGTATGTGACGATTTTTTCCTCTGTCGCTTACTTTGTCTATCACCCTTGTGGTTCCACAAAAATTATATATTATATAATATAATATATAATATAATATATATTATACATTATATAATGAATATTATATATTATACCAAGGAAACGTGTTTTGCATATCCCCTTCTTTCAAATTGTGGAATCACCATTCCTAAACCTATTAAGTAAATCTTAGTATACGTATCGATGACCCGTATGCAAAGTGGAGGAAGCAGCACCTTGCGAGATTAATTTCCGTGAGCTAAATTCACCGAGTTGCATCGCCTTACACGCTGCGCGCCTGTCTCAAATCCCGAAGGGCACTGGTTCCATTGCCAGCCAGCAGAAGATTTAAAGCTAAGCTTCAGTGTTCTCCAGGATGGCGTCTGTAAGACGATTACGCCCTGCAGGAAAGTCAACCTTCTCAGACAATGATGGTGATTGTGGGTCAAGTGGAGCAAAACTAAAACGCTCCTCTTCGAAGGCTGTTAGGCCTAACTTCCTATTTTGAGTGTTAGACCATTAGGTCTAATGTCACATTTTGGGGTTTAACACCTGAAACCGGAATCCACTCAAAAAAATTAACGGTACTGAACGCGATGCAGCAGGTACCAATTCACGCCGCACAAGCCAACCCCCAACGTTAAGCAAACGTAGTGCACGCGCGTGAGATGCTGTGGGCATTCTATAAAAGTGGTCCGTCACTCTAGAGTAGCACACACTGGCAGTGTGTCGTCGGCCGACCAAAGAATCTATCACGATAGAGAAAGAGAGAGAATAAACTTCTTTAATTGCTAGCCTAATTGTGCAGGATGGTGAGAGCACCGGTGGGGGCGTCCGCTAGTCCGGGATGCCCTTGTCCTTGCTGGCTTGTCGTGCCCTCTCTATCAGCATGCGCTGGGTCGGAAGGTCGGAGCTGCACAGCCGGTCCACCCACTGCTCAAACGTGAGAAGGGGGTTGAGTGTGAGGGATGGATATTGTTGGCACTCCCAGCACGGAGGCTACAAGGTGCCTGGCCGGGGGCAATAGTGGCAGGTACTATAATCCTGGGTGGATAGATATGGTAAGGAGGGTACAGTGCGGGTAGGAGTTTGTCTGTAGCCGGCGGAGTATGGTCGCTTTGTCCCTGGAAAGGTGGGAGTTGAAAGCTTCGCGTTCAACCATCGTCGTTGGACGGAGTAATGTATGATCTTTACTACCTTTTACACTAAAGTACAATCGACTTTCATTGTGCCGAAGTCGATGGCAAAAACAAAATGCTTCGAATAGGGCGAACTGACGCCACACACTCGCTAACTCAATTTTGTTTATAACGTCCATTTTTGCCTCTAAGAGCGACGGCACACACGCGTTGCAATAAACGTTAGGACATACACTCGTAGGCAAAAAGGACTCTGGTGGGACTAACATCCTCTGCCACAATCATTACTCCCTTTCGGGACTAATTGTGAGGGGATTAACGGTTAGTTCGCCACCCGGTTGGTCCGTTCCGATACTCCCCGTGGACAAACTCCTAAATGAGAGTCGCAGAAAAAAAAGCGTCGGCACCAGCAAGGAACGAACCACGGACCCCCGCAATTCTACACAAGGAACCCGATGCACTACAACTAGGCCACGCCGCCCGACGGAAGCTGCGGTAGATGATATTCAAATGCACAGCGTTTAGTATGTGCACAACGCGATATATTCATTGCAACTGGTGCCCGAATTTCTATCCATGCAAGCGAACGTGCCCGGGCTTTGCGCTTACCGCTTTACTATCTTTAGGGACTATGGCTCAGTACGATTCAAAGTACAGCCTCACAACCATAGATTTCTCTCGTAAAGAACAATGAACTCGTCGCCAAGTTGAGATAGATGGCTGGGGGATCGGTTGACTCATTTGTTTCCGATCAATTAGCGCAAACTAAGTATATTCCTAGAGTTCGATAAATATATTAGGTGCTCTAGGTATCGTGTGAGAGCTGTCGTTTGTGTGAGTGTAGGAATAGGGAAACAGACCATACTTTCCCGCATCGGCAAAACCAAATTCGGTGTTTCTTATCCTGATTTATTCAAGTTAGCGTCGCTAGACTTTCGGGACTGGGAAATGCAATCGGGTTTTACAGCAGTTGCAGCATTGGCATAGCTTTGGGGCACAAGGCAATTATGCATCGAGAGTAAAAGATACCTTAAATACGCTTACCTGTATAGCGAGAACTTTTTGAAGTTGTCATCATCAACTACTGCGATTTTTTGCTCGTCTGTTAAACGTATACATATTCATTACGCTGGGGGATCAACGTTTGCTATTGTCCCTAGTATCTGTTTTATTGTTGATGCTCTTGAAATCTTTCATTGGCAGTTTATTACCTCGCGCGAATCGTATGCAACAAAGCGTATCAACATTACCTCACGGAGAACCGTCTGTCCATCGTGCTTCGCCGCTCCTTGCCATTACCAGGGGGTCGATTAGCCCCAGGCGCTTTTTTTATAATTTACATCAATATTATCTCCCGTGGCACCATGTAAAGGACCCATTGACGGCAATGACTTGTGTTTTGGAAATTTAAATCTGTCCACGGACATATGCGCTAAATGGCAACGACAGCGCTATTACACAGGATTAACGACGCAGCAAAGAGACTGACTGCATGCGTTTTGTCTTCCCGTTACTCCTTGCAGATCAGCGAGGAAGAACAGTTAGTCCACATTTGTGCACATGGCACGTACTCTGCCACAGATACTCGCCTTGGAGATGAACGGTTGCCCGCGAAGGCTAACAGCTGTATTTTAGTCCCTATTTTAGTCTTTGTCGCCTGAGAGTGCAGCTGTAGTAAAGTCGCAAAGTTCCCTCCACACAAGCCGCTAACCGGATGCTGTGCGCCACAAAGAAGGTTGTGCACCAGAAAGATAAACATGTATTGGCTAGCATGAGCCTCATTTTTTCCAACATTCGTTGTTATCATTCTTCATACAAGAACCTTGATTTTGACGGGACACAAAGAAAGAGGCAACACACACCGACTGCTGACTACCAACAAAATGTTTATTTGCCTCCCAGCGATATTAACGGGGAGGTTACACAAACATAAAGGGGGAAGGAATACAGATACACAAAACATTACAAAAAAACATTATAAGCATTCTTCTTCATCGTAATACCAGTTTCACCATTTCGCACCTAAACAATGAAGGTTAGTCTTCGATAAACGGCATCTCCTTCAGAGACAAGACAACAAAAGGGGTGCTTATACAATAAGTGCCTCTGTTTTATATCGTGTAAGCTTCCAGTAACTCAGGCGTGCGCTGATTCCCATAGGGCTTTATCATTTGACACTGCTCAAATGGCGGTGTGCAATTGCAGGACGACACGTTAGAGGCGAGCCAACCACCAGACTTGAATATGACACTGGACCCGTGCTCCATAAGCTAAATATTGAGGCAGCGCCCAGTTTGGCCTACATACTGGCGGCCACAATTCCGTAGACTGGAGTAAACCACGCCGGCCCGGTACTTGGTGAAGGGTCGCACATGGTTTTGCCCCATTCTCTACCGGAAGGGGCACCTTTCTAACATACGCACACATCTTACTAAGCAGCGTTGGGAGCTGAGAAAACCACGCGCCCACCAGCTCGTCCCACAACCACCCTGAGCCTGTGGCTGACACCATGACTATACGGCATCATAGCAGTCTTTTCGTTTTCCCTCTGAGGTTCTGCTAAAGACAAACGAGTACGCATTTCCCGCCAAATCTTGTGGCTCACGCTTTGGAGGACGTGGTCCGGGTATCCAGCTCAACACAAACGGCTTACCTGCTCCTGGAAGCTTCCACTCATGTGTTGGTGAGAAGACCTGCGCAAGGCATTTTTCAAAGCTGCCGTGGCTACACTGGGTTTGACTAACTTGTAGTGTGCAGACGTGAACGGCACTAGTGCCTTCTTTGATCTCGGAGCGTAGCTCCAGTAAAAGTGCGTTTTTTGTATATGCAGCCACATAGCAAAGAATTAGAGCTCCCCATTTTTTGGCGTTTCTTTTCGTAGTTCAAACCCCCTCAAATGGGTAGAGAAGGTGCTCAGCACATCGTGTACAGGATTGAAAGTATCTTCGCATCATGCTTTATTGACAAACAGAAAATCATTGTCACAGCGGAACACCCTTATGATCGGCGATTCTCGTCAAGCAGGTTCTAACAGTCTCATAGCGGGCTAGAACAAGGTCCTGAGTATGGGCGCTAAAGAAGATCCTAGGCACACAGCCTTTTGTTGTACATATAGGCAGTCTTCATACTCCACGAGAGTAGACTGCTAATAGAATAACTTCAGCTCGAAGAACGTAGTCACACTGATGCTGGAAGCATTCTGGCACCAAACAGTTCCTCATGTTTCGATTGGCACCTCAACAGCCTCACAGGTACACGCATGTGGAAACGAGTAGTAAATGTATTTCAAGTCAATCGAGAAAACACTCATTCCCGGGGGACAGCCTTTCAGAGAAACTCACAGATGTCTTGTGGCCTTCTTATTTGATACGGGTCGTTCACAGGCAAAAAGGAAAGAGGCTGGGGCAGGAACAGGCCTACTTGGTGTAACCCGGAGCCCTTCTCAGAAACGATCTCTGTGAAAGGGCACCGAGGCAGCGCAGCCAACTTCAATAAGCTTTGCTCTTTACACATTTTCACTGCCTGCTTCTTAACTCTCTCAGGCTTGACATCTTGCAGCCTACGGAAATTCTTCAATATTGCATCTTTTGCTTCCTCTTCATACGTTGCGTTGGGCGTGACAGCAAAGCCACCTTCCTTGTCCGAGTGCAACATACGAAGGTCAGCTTCTCGTAGAAGTGCAACGGTTTTGCCACGAGATACTGACGGCTTCTTTCTTGGGGCTGTCTTCAAAATGTCAACACCTTCACTGATACAACGACCAACCTACTCCGTCCTTGCCTCGAAACACTGTTTCTGACGAAAACAAGCAGCTCAAACTTGTCAAGAACTGGGTGGAAACAAAACTTTGGTCCGAGACGGGGTGTATTTAAAGCTTTGGCAGAGACAGACAGCGCTCCTTTAAGGGGAAGTTTTTGTTCAGGGGTTCAATTTTGGGGTGTCTTTCGGATGGATGCCAAGGTGCCCTGCCACAAAAAGTGGGCTGATTGCATTAAACATCGTAGAGCTCGAAGGAAACGCTTCGCACCTCCTCCAGGGGCTGCTTCTCTGAAGCAAGAAAGCTGGAGGCATTCTCTGAAGTAGTTAATTTGGGAACATGCCTCAGATCGGAGAATGCGGCACATTCGGGCCCCATTGATTTGGGATGGAGCGAGTGGTCCTACGATCAGGCGAACTTCTTGTGGGATGAAAACACGCTTGAGTGCGTAGCCGTAGAGGCGGGCACGGCAAGTAGCAAGCACGATCCTAGTAGTACACACCTCTTGTTGTACGCGCCTCTAGGGATACGCAGTCAAGCGTAGTTCCATAAGGGTGTCATAAGCAGCTTCTCTACACATTGGATGGGGTTCGGACAAACAAAAGAGACGGCAAAAATGGGGAGGTCCCATTTGATACGAGGTTGCATATAGAAGGAGCGCGCTTATGCTAGAGCTAATCTCGGAGACTTCCTTTCACGTCTGCACCCTGCAAGTTAGTCAAACGCAGTGTCGCTACGGCAACTATGAAAAATGCCTTGCGTAGGTCTTGTCATCACCGCGTGAGTGGCAGCTTTCAGGCGCAGGTAAGCCGTTTGTGTTCAGCTGGATACCCGGACCACGTACTCCAAAGCTTGAGCCACAAGATTTGGCGGGAACTGTGCACTCGTTTGTCTTTAGCAGAACCTGAGTGGGAAAATGAAAAGACTGCTGTGATGCCGTGTATTGATGGTGTCAGCCACAGGCTCGGGAAGGTCGTGGGACGAGCCGGTGTGCGCTTGTTTTTCTCAGCTCTTAACGCTGCTTAGCAAGATGTGTGCGCGTGTTACAAAGGTGCCCCTTCCCGTAGAGAATGTGGCAAAACCATGTGCGACCCTTCACCAAGTGCCGGGCCGGTATGGTTTACTCCATTCTGAATTGTGGCCGGGATTATGTGGGCGAAACTGGGCGGAGACTGGACATCCACCTTATGGAACACGCGTCCAGTGTCAGAGCCAAGTCCGGTGCCCGCTCGCCTCGCACGTGTCGTCCTGCAAGTGCACCCCGGTATTTCAACAGTGTCGAATGATAAAGAACTACGGGAATAAGCGCCCGCGTGAGCTGCTGGAACCTTACAGGATTTATAAAATAGGCTCTCATTCTGTAAGCACCCCTTCTGTTGTCTTGTCTCCGACGGAGATAGCATTTATCGAAGGTTAACCTGCATCGTTTAGGTGCCGAACGGTCAAACTGGTATTAGGATAAAGAAAAATGCTTATAATTTTCATGTTTGTTGTAATGTTTTATGTATCTGTATTTCTTCCCCCTTTATCTTTGTTTAACCTTCTCATTATCATTGCTGAGAGGCGAATCACCACTTTTTGGTAGTCAGGAGTATGAGTGTGCTAAGTCTTTCTTGGTTTCCCGCCTCAAGCGCTTGTTTTTGCATGAAGTATGAACGAACGAGCCCAAATCCTTCCATTCCTTTTTATCAACTGACCTCTTAACCAGACTTTTGAATGCGCAAACCTTAGTCAAGATCAGGTCCCAGATGTTTTCTTCAAGCTTAGGAATTTAATTGAGATATTTCCGTAATGTTAGTGTTTTATTAGGAATTCTCTTATGAGCCATGCTGTAGCTTCGATATATCAAGTACGACATCTGATATTTTTGCATGTAATATTGCTTGTACGAGCACATTGCTGGATTTACCAGAAAAGTACAAATAAACTAGTTTTCAATATCGAGAGTGGTTTGAAACTACTTTTTATAGAAGCTTCCATGTAACACAGGACGTTTCTGCGTCCGTATTTCTTCACCTCTTCTTCGTCCTTTGACGATATGACCATACTTTGTGTGCCGTGCTTCAACCATTGTTTGACACCAGGGTTCCGTCAAATATATTGAGATATGACGTTTCCCTTATATAGAGTGTTTCAAGGGGACATATTTCATTCTAGCCAACAACAGCGGTTGAAGATCCACATGTTGGTAAAAAACATGCGATCCAATTTGCCTTACATACGGACTGCACAGCGCAAGAATTGCCCCTTTCGTGCTTGCAATATTGCGTAGGCCAGAGTGTATAAAGCGTAACTCTGCGTACGGGGAAACGAGCTTACAATATGAGCACACAAATGGGCAGCAATGCTGTCTTGCGCTTGAGGAATGACAAATCTCAAAAGCCCCAGTTATAGATATTCACAGTGAGCACATCGGGATGACGGCATCGGTAGAATTGTTACGACGGGAGATTTGATTGATTGATTATGGGGTTTTACGAGCCAAAACCACACAGGTTATGAGGCGCGCCGTAGTGGAGGGCTCCTGATTAATTTTGACCACCTGGGGATCTTTAACTTGCACCGAAATCTCGAAAACACGGGCATTTTTGCTTTTCGCCTCCATCAGAAAAGTGGCCTCCGCGGCCGGGAATCGAACCCCCGACCTCGTGCTCAGCAGCGCAACGCCTTAGCAACTGAGCTACCGCGCCGGGTACGACGGGAGATTTCGTATCAACCAAATACCATGTTCGTCGTGTACAAAATAAGGGCGTACATCGTCTCCGCTTGTCTCCTTTGTCAATTTAGCTTTATCTGTTTGTATGCAGTCATTACCTTTTGCACGCCTTGCGTTTATTTTTGAAGTTTTTGCTGTCTATGATCATTATCACTTTGCTTGCCAGGGCTCATCTTTCTCTCTTCGTTTTTCTGAGCCTCACGGCTGTTTTTGAAAGCAAGAAATAATGTACTAAATGGAATAAAGCAGCAGTCGCGAAACGCAGGACAGCACAGGCCGCACTTCGAGTTTGCACATCTACTATAGAAGACTGTTATTTTCTGTCGAGAAATTTACGTTTGATTAACTCTGGAGTGTATGCTGCTTAGTAGCATATAACGTTTTTGGACGGCCCTGCGTACTATGCCCTGCAAAGGGCTCGTTGACCTTCATTTTAACTGAAACATACACTGTTAGCTCTTATTCGAAAAATAACAATGTTGCCACTGCAGTGGAGCAAAAGATCTAGAGCGTTGAAAAGTAAACCATGGTGACTAGGGACCTGTCTCTACACGACGTCTCCTCCTTCGTCGATGATATTTTCCAGGCTGTAAAATTTAGTTTTCACCAAGTGCGATCGCTACGCGTGCGTTGACAAAAAATGAACAAGGAAAACAAAAAAAAACTCTGCAGGAGGAAACCATCGCCAAGAGAACAGCTCAAAAAAGATCTGGCGGGAAAAAAGGCCGTAGCGAAATAGCACAGCGAAACCCAGTGAACGTGACTAAAACCTAAGAGCTTAGTGAAACAACATTACGGTGGTTTAGCGGCACCCTGCAAGAACGCAGAACCATGAAAGAATGGCCGGTGACTGTAGTTTGATTGTACACTCTATTCTTTACAGAGTATTTCCATCATCGCACTATCCCGCAGCTTTAGAACAACCAGACATATATTCACTCTACTTGGTTTTACTCGGTTATAATCATTTTCACCATCAAAGAATTCTCAAAAATAAATTAAGAAATTCACTCTCACCTTCAGTCCTGTCCAGTTTAGTCTTGCTTGGCGAGATAGTCGACATAACACTTTTCTTTCGTTTGAAAGGACAGGTATGATAAGGGCGACCAAGCGAAGACATACATCCGTTCTCTGAACTCTCTACGCCAAAGTAAAAATTCCGCTTTTGAAAACTGTAGCAACTATGGAAAGCAATGGTCGCTATATTAGGGTAAAGGGTGTGCGTCACACAAAAATGCGATTTCGCAAAATCATTTTATGCAGCTTGTACTCATTACAGCATCGGCTAAATACCGGTACCACGACCCGAAGCGAGCTTAGTGAAGATTGCAGGCAAGATAAGAAAAAAAAATATCTGGGTATTTCCACTAACGTGAAACCTAGGGATGGGCGAAGCCAGTAGTGTATAAGTGTATTCTTGGCGGCTTGGAGTTTTTGCCAAAGGGTATGGAACCGTTGGGTCGTACAGGTATACAGCTTTGCTGTAAAAGTCTCTTGTCTTGGAAGCACGAAGCTCTCTAGCGCGATGCGTCAGCAAGTATCCCGCTGTTTTTTTAGCACGCGTTATGAAGCGCTTATTGCGAGGCGTAAACAAGTGTCCCGGCTTTTTTTGAGTACACGTTACCTTCTTCCACGACGAATAAGAATTTCCCGGTTTTTTTCTTATCGTGACTACAGGAGACGAACGAGGATTATGACGACGATGACGACAGGAAACGCAAGTAGCCCCTGCCGCAAGGGGTCTTCGCCTCTTAAAAACACAGTTACACTGGCCGAGCTCTTCAACATAAAGCAAACAATGCTTCATATTACCTGGAGTCAGCCCACGGGTAGTCCCTGAGTGTGAGCCCTACTTGCCGTGGTGTGCCGTAGGAGGCCCTTTGGTCAAAACGTTGGTAAAAGAGTCGATGTGGTATTTTAGTCACCCAGTTGCAATAGTACTAGAAAGGTACGACCTGAAGCACATTTATCCTGCACTCCGTTTTTTGGAGATCCGGACTTCAACGCTTTATTCTAACATATTTCTGAAATACTTGAGGCCACTGTGATGTACAAATGACTGACACATCTATTTAAATAAAAGAGAACGTTTTTTTGTTTATTAAAGATATGTAAGCATTAAGCATGTCAAGCTCCGCCAAGTATGGTATACCTTAGGGAACAGTTTTAGGGCCTACACTGTTTCTTTCGTACATAAACGATATGGTAAACATAAAAGGTGACGCAAAGTTGTATTGTATGCGCATGGTCCGAAGGTATCTTTTTCTGTAATGAACGTGCAAGACTTATTTGTACAGGTAAAAAGCTGGATGTCAGATCTAAGCTTTTGGCTTGAATCCAAGAAACTCGAATTGAATGTAAAGAAAACCACATATATATTGTTTGGAGCGAGAGGGTTATCCACGCCTTTAAACTAAACATAAAATTTCGCGATTCCCCATTTCAGCAATCAACCTCAATTCGGGTTTTGGGAGTGCTTTTCCAAGAATGTCTCTCGTGGACACCACACGTAAACTCACTTAGATCAGCTCTGTTTCGTGAAACTGGAATTATAAATAGGTTTAGATATTACCTAGAGGGAGCCGTTAAACGTGAAATATATTATACGCTCGTCCACACACGTATACAATACTGTTTTTTAGTACAGGTGACCACAACTCAGACTAACTTAAGAAACTTTTTAAACCAACAAAAGAGAGGAACGCGGACTACTGCAAACTTGCATAGAACTGAAAGAGCTGCGCCGTTTTTGGAAACTTATAAAGTGTTTGATATTAGAGATTCATAGAAATACAAACTAAGCCTACAAATTTTCCGCCAGTATAAGACCAATAAAGTGGTGTTTGAAACAAACTACTTCCCGAAAAACACTTGTTATGAACTGCGAAGAAATGCCTTTGAAAACCGCGCTCCCGAACAAATTGTGGTACCCGAAAATTTGCATCTGCAATACCCTATCTACTTAATAAAAGCAAAATTGTAATGTACCATTTAAATAGAGTAATCCCTCGTTATAAGTAAGTCAGCGGGACGGCGAAAAAATTAGGTATCAGCGCTACTTCGATATAGGCGCCCACTCGAGAAAAGATAGACCCGTTGAGCTTCAGGTACGCCACAACTTCGAGGAATCAGAACACAATGCATTCAGTGAAACAAAACTTTATTCAGGTCCAAAGAAGGCAGTATGTTTTGGCTGTTTCAAGTTATGCCGGGAGCGAGCAACCCCTGCTTCTATTTGACCAAGCAATGCATTAGGCTTGGGTTGCCGCGAGATTTTTTGCACTGGGTACCGCCGAAAACAGCGCGGCTTGAGTCTGAGGTTGTGATTGTTAAGATAAAAAACGATTAACCGCTCACTGTGGTCACTGAGTGCATTAATGAAAACTGAGTGTTTTTGCTCTAGGGGCATTCAATGATCACTGCAAATTTTTTTCCCGAGGTGCGCAGCTGTGAAAAATGAGCAAAAAAGCTTTTCTGCGCCTTGTTGTCCAGGATACTGTTAATTTTACGGCTCTAGTGTCGGTGTTTGCACACCGCAAAGTTTACGCCAATGATCAATGCCTAGGAAAAATATTCAATTACCCTACTCCGACCTTTGACCGTTTGTCTAAAGTCGAAAGGCGCGAAACCGGCACCACTGGCTCGAGAAAATCGGTGGCGAAACTCCAGGTTGCGTTGACCCGCCACGTTGATAGCCTGACTCGCCCCTGGGTCGCCGCCGCCCAGTGACGCCTCGGCTCGCCACTTCGCTCTAAGCGGGTCAAGCTCTTGCGGCGCTTCGAGTAATGCAGCCTAAAATTCATGCGTTTGGGTTGGGACCAGAAGAAATCTCCAATAAAGCGATATTTCGAGTAAACCGATTTTGTTATAACTAGGGATTATAGTTTTTAGAGTAAGAACTTTCAAGATTCTTATAAAACAGTCTTTGAAAAAAAGTGCATCTGAAAGTTAATTAATTTAAATTTGCAGTGTTCGACAACCTATTTGCAGTGTTCTATTTTATATACTACACATGAGTGTTTTGTTAGGTTGTGTTAGCATCAGTTCATGTACACGAAATTCAGTATTCTAATTTCATGGTTTATACAAGGCCATACACATAAAATTATTTTGTATACCTGTCGACTTGAACTGAAAGTTAATAAGATTTTTTGTTTTATGTGAAAATTGTAAACGAATGTACCAACCGAAGCCGCGACAGCTGTAGGCTGGCATGGCCCAGTCAGGCATGGTTTTTTCCTTTAGCCTTGTCACCCGAGGCAATTATGAAATTCTCTTGAAAGATAAAAAGAAAGAAAGGAATAAGCTCTTCAAAGTTCTCTTTCGGTATACATTTATTTAGAAAAAAAAAACATTTTTGTGCAAAAATGAATGGCGCGCGTGACTGGTTTATAAGCTGTATTCTGTGCCGCCATCAGAAGGTTGTCTTGAGCATTCCTTAATGTATACCGTTAAAATTATGCCGCGTACCCGCCGTGAGTGCAAGAAAAACTCTTTTCCTTGGTTTTATTGAGGTAAAACGTCCTTTTGCTAAAATGTTTCTAGTTATGTCGAGGTAGTATATAATTGCGTAGGATCTTTTTCTTGCGTAGTATATATCTGTATATATCTTTTGCGTAGTATATATCTGTTATCGCTATACTGCTTTTTGGTGTTTTGCCATTGTTTTATATAACCAACAATTGTGTTGATTTGGGTTGCCTATGTTGCCGTTTTGTTTGTTTCATGTTTATAATTTGTTTCACTGGTTGTTGAATGTGCTTCGCTAGCGCTGCTGCTGCTGTGCTACATCAGGGGCGGAGCCTCGTCAGGCGGCCCGATTGAGCTCGGTCACTCGGGCTCGATCAATTGGGGTCAAACGCCTTTTGCCCCGTTTACATCGGCAGGATATTGAAAATATACTGTTTTGCGATGTGTAGTTGCTCTCTGTCTAAACAAACAAACAGACAAACAACAAACCAACAAACAGTCACGGTGTAAAGGCATGGTGACCATGTTGACTTACATTCGGAGAATGAGTTGCCACCTTGTTAAATACCTTGGAGCATGGCAAAACAAACCTGGATTTCGGGGAGCCACCTTGATGAGAACGCGCAGGAAATCAAGATATGGCCAAGATCACGGGATAGTAATTCTCAGCTACAATGCTTCGCACTCAATTTTAAGCTCGATATGGGTTATAATAAATCCTCTTTTCTCACAAAGCGAACAATGTATTGCCTTCGTTACCACTAGGGAGTGCTCTCTCCGGTTATATTTTCGTGTGCTTATAATATACACGCAATAACGCAACACACTTTTAGTGACAGAGCCATTTTACGTGTTACCGATGATCTTGCCGCTAGCACTAGCAAGGCGCACGGCATTAGAAAGGTCCTGCACTACGAAGGTGGGTTAGCAATAAAGGCGAAACAATCCGCCCTTATCGTAGGTTCAAGTGACTGCGCTTAAAACCGATGAAAATAAAAGATTTCTCATCAGCTCTGTGCCCTCAATGTTTTCAGAGCATTGTTTTTAACTCAAGGTGGCTTTAAAGGAGCCTACAAGACAAAACAGGAGTTTGTGTAATTCGGAAGATTTGGTGTTTTATAGTGCCCCCAGCGCTCGTCCGAATGCAAACGATGCTTTATTCACTGAGAAATTAGTAATTCAAGTTAAAATTTTGATTTTCCTGCTAAATCGTGCCATTTAATGCTCTGCAATGACATCACAGGGCCTTGTGTACCGTTAGTGAACCTAGAAGGCGCCACAACACCGCGGCCAGCCGTTTTCTGCCTTTGGTTTGTTTGTGAACGTATTTGTATCTGGCTTGTTTTGTTCATAGAGACAATCTTTTCGTGCAACATGGTGCTCGCTCGACAAATACGGTCATGTAAGACATCGTCGCTTGCGTCAATCGGGCAGTGTTATCTGAAACGACCCCAAAGCCCCTCAGTCCTGTGCAACAAAAGCAAGGATAGTGCGCGCAGTACCAACAGCAGTACGCATCGGTACTTCTATGTTTACGTGTGCTTTCGTGACTTCCACTGTTTGAACCACCATTCTTAGGGCTTTAAAAAGAATGTGCCCTAAATATTAGCGCGAATAGCTCGTTTAGCAAGGTTATAAGCTCTGCCTAATTTGCGTTTGTTTTGGTGCCCTCTGCCAATCGTAGAGGTGTCTGGTACGACTTCAAATCTTCTGTTGCGGGAAATCAGCTAGTGGGTCGCATGGCCATTGCCTTTTTCCTAATTATGTAGCTTCTTTGAGCGAAGTTTGACTGACAAGTGGTGTCAGTGTGATTCTAACCAGACAATCTTTTGAATGAACCAAACTTGTGTTTTCTCTTCATGGCCCCTTTAAGCATTCAACTTGCAAGGAGACATTTTCGCCACTGCTTAGTGTACAGCGTCAGAGAAACGCTAGTGGCTGTAACCATCCTCTCAGACTGCCAAATGCAGCTGGAAAATTTACGCCAAATATTGGCAAACTGAATCCGCGTAGAAGTAACGTGAGGTTAAACACCAGCTTGCAAATTGCGGTCGTCTGTAGGTAGCTTCAATCGTGTCAGCGCATGTTTATGATAGCACCAATCATCTGTACAAAAAAATGCACAGATGGACTGTGTATATTGCACCCTAGAAGCATACATTTATTTCATTGATGTTCATCTCCAAGCACTGTGACCGGGCCAAAAAATCCACCTGTTGCTATTGTACTTGGATAACCCGTTGTACGTGTATTAGTGACCCTGGAATGATATATTTTTTAAATAACTGTCCAATCTCAGTAACGCGGTCAGAAAATATGTAAAGATATGCTTCTTCGTAGAACCTCTGGGTTCTGTGTGTAGTCATGCACGTCAGGATTAGGTGGGCACTGTTAGAGTCTTATTTATTTATTGTAAAAAAGTTTTCAATTCATTTTTAAGCGCTGCTGCGCTTTTCTGTCTTGTCTACAGGATGGTGCGTGGTTATGTTTCAACGAGAAGGTTTAATTGTTTTAACCTAAAAATAACCATCAGTTATTTTCCCTCTATGGAATTTTTAACTGAACATTTAACGGTGCTGTCCTTTTTTTCAGACAGGAACTGTCCTCCGCTCATTCTTTGTATTCAAATAATTTATGCAACTTCCACTGCACACGGCCTAAATGTCAGTGCAAGACACGCAAAAAGACCACAGATATTTCGGGGCGTTTTTTATAGCGAACAACAAGGCGTGTATGAGCCAATATCCACAGATATACATGCTAAAATAAACAAACATGTTGCTTTGAAAGCGTGTGTCCGCATCAGAAGTGTTTCATTGCTTGTTTCAAATTCTTGTTTCGTATTTGCTGGCATATATTCCCCTACGCCTGGCTTTTTGTTAGGCGAGAGCATTAAGTCGTTCATTAAGTGAAAAAATGCGTTGAGGAGCGGTAAAAGCAGACCACAACAAGGGGCGTGACAGATTGCAGGATGGTCACTTTGGCTGCCGCGTATGTGGATCACCTAAACAGCGGAAGCCCGTCAACGTATTTCTGCTTTTGTCTTAAGCCACTCCAAGAAAGCTGAGAGCAATCGGTTGGACAGCGGTGTGATGATGTGCAAGCCCATATATCATGGGGGATCTTGAGTGCGAGATTCCACCGAAAAGTCGGTGACCGGGACCGCCCCCTAACAGAAACATTGGCGGCCCATCACCTCACTTCATTGCGAGTGTCTGATACAGACGATAGTGCCGTCGGCCGCCGCTGCCACGTAAATCCAATAAATGTTTGCTCCACGCCAAGGCCCTTCCTCTCACGCATTCCACACGCCCTTAGCGCGACATGTATGCCCTAATGCACGACTGAATACGATTTGAGCACAGTAACGTCGGCAACCGTACCCGGGAAGACTCGCCACTGTGTCGTTGCGCTACCTGGCGCTTGCCGTGGGAAAAACACCATTTTGTGTACATTGCGACTGTGCCATGTGGCCTTAGCGGTACTGCAGCGGTGCGGTCGGTAGTGAAACAGTGGGGTGTACCTAGAATATGGGGAGCGCCCCGATAAGCGGCGCCGAGCTACACCATGTGGCGTCGACACCGCCGGGTGGCGCTACCGCATAGTTGAAGAGCATGTTTTGGTAAGATGACACGTCATCACCAGGCTACAAAGGGGATACCACTAGCGATCGTCATCATCATAACTGCTTTGGCGTAGGGAAACTACACGCCCGGCCAAGCATTGAGATCTCAAGTTTTCTATCTGTTTTCGAAAGCGTTGAGAATACAAGCAAGGTTGGAAACGGAGAAATGGGACTTCGGCACTTGCTGCTGCTGAACGTAGAGCGCGTTAACACGGGCCTCGATGTGATGAGCAATGGTAGTCGCAGGCACATACCCCATCTATGCTTTCCGTAACGCTGATTCATCTTATGAATTATGTCGTGTGCAGACCCTTCTTAATGCCCATTGAGTGTTACTTGTGTTCTCCTCAACTCACTGCGTACCTCCTGACGAATGAGTATTACGAAGTTTTCGCGAACTGACAGGTGTTAATGAACCGTTAGTATCTGCGAAGTCCAGAGAATCACGGTTCCTATAAAAAAAAACAGATTATTCCTCGTGTTTAAAAGATACGAAATTAACACTAGAACAACGGGCAACTGTTGTTGCCATCTTCACAACTGTGCCACATCTCACAACAGTCATGGCCGGAGCTGCCGCGATGATCCAAGGAATTTTGGCTGTCGGCTGAGGTAGGAAGACCGTCCAGGTCGTTCATATTTCAGAACCCATCTCAGGCATCAAATAAAATCATCTCTCTAACTGCTCGTATTGCAGCATGATAGCATGTAATAGCTACCAAATTCTGATAAATAGTGTTCAGCACATACGCGCATTTTAATGCGCATATCAGCTGCTCAGTGTAAGTTGATTACTGTTGATAGTAATGTTAACTCTTACATGCTATTCTATATGTCAAACACAGGCGTGCATAGGAAGTGATGGAATATGGTGTCTATAGCGCCGACGCTACTCAGGCGATGAGGCTCGCCGTAGTGGAGAGCTCCAGATTAATCTGACAACCTGGAATCTTGAACGCGCCCAGGATTCTCGCACTTGCGTGCCTTTTCGCCACCATCCGCAAAGCAGCCTCCGTGGTTGGGAATCGAACCCGCGTCCTTAGGCCCAGTAGCAAGCATCGCTAATTACACACTTTTGCATTTGCCAAACTTGCTTGAAAAATAAATGGTGAGGGAATGAGATGGAACAGATTGCATTTCAGTGTGGTGGAACAATTTATTTCGCAATATATAGACGGTTTTGTCAAGTTTCATTATCTTCTTGCAGCTGCGTGCAGCGCGAACTGGCCCATGCATGCATAAGGTCGGGTGGTGAATGCCTGGTCGCGAGCCGCTATTGGACCTGGATTCCCCACTCGCAGATGAAGAAGCGCATTTGCAACGCGTTTTAGGAGCACTGGAGAAAATGCCGCTGGAGAAAATGCCGCTGAAGAAAATATTTGAATCCTCACTAACCAGTCGTCTCTACAAGTTGGTGTAATTGAACCTTGAGCAGTGATATCTTTTCGGTTATTCCCACCTCCCTCCGTGTCTCTTTTCTACCACACCAAGCCATTCATGCCCCATCTGACAATAAAGCTATCCGCCTCCTCCCTCCTAATCCATCAAGAATTGTTGACGGATATCGTTTTGCGAGCTTAGTAAGTTTGCATGTTTCCAAAACTTTCTTTTGTCGGTCTTTCCTATTCTTGCCACCCTTTGTTCACTTATTGGGTTATCTTTGCTTGCACCAATTTCTGCACTTGCAGTTTTTTCTCTCAGTAGCTATCCCATTTTTACATGACTAGCTCCGGTTTTATTCCCCCTCTTTGTTCTCTCTACGACTTGTTAAGAGCAGGGCACTTTATGGGCTCACCTTGTCGTCGTAGCTCGCTAACGGTCGATGCAACTGCCAGAATCAGGCAGCGAAGCAAGATAACGGGCCCACGTAGAGCCTTGTGTCCCGTCGTCAGGGAGTAACGCGGACGCTTTGAAAACCACGCGGTTTTAATGGCCATAACCTTTCGAAACTCATGAACCACTGGCGCTTGTCCTGCATCTCGCCGTTGTTTAGCGCAGAGAAAACTGCAGGTAGATGTTATGCAAAATATACGTAACTACCCGCCAGCGCCAGTGTTCATTTCGTTAGGAACACTTGTTGGGTTGGTTAAACGGTAGCAAACGAAAAAAGCGGCCGCACAAGAAAAAAATGGGCGGGTTCGAAATGCAGCACAAAGGTTCGAGCCGCACAAGCAAAAAATTACACCTGCGAAATGACGGAAAATAGCTCCAGCATACGAAATTAAAACAACCAGAAAAAGAACAGAGCTCTCGCTGGCGCAGTTTCATGCGGAAGGCGGGCGAGCCCTACGACGCCGGGAAATTTGAAATGTATTGGGTGGCAGCAGTGAGTGGATAACACCGCTGCAGCCAATTCTGTCGAATCACTGCTCTGCACTTCCGACAGCTTTCACAGTGAGTGAAACGGATTTATTTTCCCCTGGTCAATAGGCTTCTTTTATTTCCTGATTCTACCACCCTTTGATTTTGTCTTCCCTTTCTTCGGCTTCGTTGCTTAACTTCCATCTTATTTCGTCATGATCCCGGTCATTCCATCATATTTTGAAAATTTGTCTCGATTCTTGTTCAATTAGTCTTCAATCATATCAGCGATGACCTTTAGCTGTTCATTGTAAAGATTAGTTACTTCAGGCTATAGCGATTTCTAAATTGGTCCGGGTTGCGAATACACAGTGCAAGGTAAGCCGATTGTGAACGCTTCCTGAGCTGTTGGGTTCCATTTTCGTATATTCGCATTTGCCGCAACCTTTTGAAGACTATCCCGGGCACTAGGCTATAGTCTATCATGGACGGTCTGTTGCCGCTTTTCTACGTTATTTGTACGTGACATCTGCTTTTGTGTGTACTGTTACTAGCCGTGTTTTCTGATGTAGATCTATCAGTACAGAACCAATGTTATCTGTATAAGCATCCACATATTTGCTGTAGGCCTTCATATGTCCAACTAAGATTATTTCACCGGAATGTTCGAACTAGTTTATATCTCTTTTCAGAGAGTTTACAAATTCCTCATTTTCCTCCCCAGCTCTTATCCCGGTCCACAGGTACACAACTCCGAATTATGTATTTTCCCCGCTATCGTGCCTTTAATCCATAGGAGTTGTTTATAGGTTTCGTGCGCTTTCTGCTAGTCGGTCCCTTGTTTAATTAGCATGCCAACGCCACCCACTCTCTTCATTCCTGTGCTCCTGTCGCATCCACCTCAGGCATAATTGTATATGACAGAAGGGGCTTCTTGGTCTCGGAGGTCGGTCTCGGCTACGCCATACACGTTTCCTTCTTCATTTTCAAGTTGGTTTTCAATTTCCCTCCACTTATCAGGCTTTTTTTCCCCCTGCATATTTACATACCTGAAAAAATAGTTACTTCATTTTTGAAGGAACACTGCAAATATCACTTATGTATTGTATCACTTATGTATGTATCACTTATGTCTTCCCTCGGATATGCGTAATGTTTGGTTTAGCATAACAATTTTGACAACTATGAACAATGCCAGTGGTCTTAGATGTTTAGAAATGGTTGTGGCTATATAAATGCATCGTTCTACCTCCACAATGACTTAGGCAGGGCGGCTGAATCAATAGACCGACAGACATACAGACAGACCAATATTTTCGCGTGAAAGTAGCCCAAGAAAGCCATACCTATTTAAAAAACGGCCCCTGCACATCACCGTCCACCCCTGGCCGTTTCCTTCGTTAGTAGTGAAGGTGGTATACCCGTACAGCGCAGATGGAGGCAAGAAAATAATAATAAGCGAATTTGCCTGTCATCGTTAGCTCTCTGGCATATAAACAAGCAGCGGCGCAACGCGTAGGAGACAGACCAACGATATTCAGGAGAGTTAGGGCAGAGTGCAAAGCAAAGAATCGCAGCGATAAGATTGCGAAGCCCTTCGACAAGGCGACACGAAACAATGTGTCTGAGGCCTTCAGCTGGATATTCACGCTTTCGTAATCACAACGCGTAAGAAGTTCTTAGGCGTCCTTGATTTTGAGGCTGTCGCTTCCTGACGTCACAAGTAATCCCGGCAAAGGTTGCTGTAGAATCGCAGACTAATTGTTTGTTATGGCGAAAAAAATCTCGTGTATCAAAACGGGCCACGGCACGACTTGGTCTTGAGGGAGGCAAACGGGCTGCACCGTGGTAGGAGGGTGAGTCTTGGGCGTTCAAACAATATAGGCGAAATTCCACAGCATCCAAGCGATATCATGTAGAAAAATGACGCAGGCTGCCGTCTGCTGGCTAGAGTTATAAGTTTGAAAATGTTTATTAACCCTGGTATGTCTCAATACGAAAATTCTCCGTTACGTAACGGTAACATTCGATTAAACAGATCAATGGAAGGCACGGACTTTTGTAACAAAGGCAGGATAGCACAGCATTCCGATTTGCTTTTGGCGAACCCCTTTTTTGAGTCACTTATCCAAAAAACCACCATGCGTCTAGGGCCGCGCGCATCCCGAAGCGGTTATCTATGTTATTGTTCTTTTCCCTCTTTAGTTTTTCACAATGCAGCGAAAGCATACTGAATCCCGACAGCGGCTGTCTTACATCGTCGAACGACGCGCGGAATCGCGCTCAGTCGGGCCATGTCGTCGCAGGTAATGTGATAGCGGTGTGCAGATTAGGGCTGATAGGGGAATGAATCCCCCAGTGAATGCCAGAAAATTTATCGGGTACTTTTGACATCCACATTTGAAGCCAAAGCGCAGCTGCGACTCTCGAAGCAACAGCTATGGCAGTATTTCAAAACTGGCTTGCAGAGCTTCGTCTTGAAACCTTGTTTGGTCGTTCAATGTCGTCGTGTGATGCATTTAAGTAAACAAACGCGGAGTGTTTCAAACAGTTCGTTTACTTCCAGTGCATATATAACAGGAAGACCAACTAACCTATGAAGATGCTTCGAGTATCCTTCCAAGGTGTTCCGGGGTGTTCTACCTTTGCACTTGGCATGCATGATTGTCATGCTGTCTCTCACTCTCTGAATTTAGGTACGTAAAAACCACCGTTCTTATCGTGTGCTTGCTAATACACGTTTCCCAGTAGCGGTCCCCCTACCCGCCGTTAAGGCGAACTAAAATAGTGCAGTCAGGCACGTGCCTTGAGAGCCCGGCTGTCAGAAAACTTCTGGACAAAATATTTTCGTCTTTCAGTGCCTCCCGCAACCACCTTTAACATACGTTTTACGGAAGCACTTGCATATATTCTTGAGACTAATGGGAAGTGGTCAAAGCACACTTTTCGTTGCTTTTTTTGTTTATTTGAGACTCACTCACTGGTAGCCATGCGCTCAAACAATGGTCAGCGTCAAACGTGTTTGCCCCTTTCCTTTGTAAGCTTTGTTTGTCTGCACGGAGAAACTCTCCAGGAGCTGCCAAAGAAGAGAAAACAAAAACCTGCACCGCTAAAAACCCAGAAGCGCCCCTTTATACAAGCTGACGTTGCGGTCGTTTGCTTATATTGGCCGAGGCGACTGCCGGGAATGGCGGACCGGCAAGCCACGCATGCGGCGATCGCTACTTAAAAGGTGTCCATACTTTTCATTGGGAGACGCACGTGAGCTCAGTAGCCCCCTAATACTGACTATCTGTCCTTTTAAAATGTATAATTTTCAACCCAGTGCGCAGAACAGAATGACGTTATATGGTGCATGCTGCATTTTCTGCTCGTGCATTCTTCAAGTGTATAGCTCCCAGGTGTGAACCCAAATGTCCCATTCATTGCGCGAGATTAGAAGTAAAAATACAGATTTGATGATTCTTTACTGAGTGGAGGGTGAGAACACGCGCACAAAATCATTTTTCACAAACACGCTATGTACAGTACAGTATACCATGCCAACTGGGCGTGCTAAAGTCGGGGCCACGCTGAACGAGGGCTCTTCTCCTCAAATGATAACAGAAAAAATTAGTGACCTTACAGTCTCTGAAGAAGGTTGACCTGCAAAGCTGGACGCAGCCCACGGAGTGCACTAACCAAAACTCGTTTGTTTTAATTTGCGATGGAGCATACTTCCTAACCAATTAGCTGAATAAACTCTGAAGGCCTCCCTCTCGCGTCGTAAGCATCTTAGGGTTTTTATACCACAAACCCAATCCGCTCTGCCAGTCAGGACTCCGGACGGGTCGCATTGGGCCGTTTAATGTCCGCGTTTAAACCTTGCACCAGCGGAACGGATGGGCCTTCCATCATTACGGGCATGAAGCCTATAGCTTCTCGTGCACGCCCCACCTGCTCCCTCCGACTATTCTCTACTGCAAAGCTGCGCACGCGTAAACCAGTAACCGGTCATGAGCACGTGCTTAGAAGTGAAGTATCCCCTAAAAGCCCTCTGAAGTGAAATTGGCTCACGCCGCGGTTCCAAGTTAGGAGTTGCTGTTCATCCGGGAGGGATGCACAGCTACTCGACGAGCTGAACTTGGGGCAGTTATTGCAACGCCATCAGCTTTCCGTAATTTTTGCGCCCGTTCGCGCTTGTGTTCGGGCCAACGCTTAAATGCTTGCTCTTCTTCCTCCTAACGAACGGCATGCATCCGTTCTATAACGATTAAAAACCTGAGCCCTCGAGCTCTTTTCTCGCGTACAAACGTGTGGCGCTCCGTATCCCTTATCCCTCGTAGGCATGTTACTGTCTGTGTAATCCAGCAACCACACCCGAGGCAAGTAATTTCGACATCTGAATCTCCCACGCGCACAACCGGCATTTCATTGGTAGCGGCATGACGCCTACCTGTGCGTGCACGCCCCCTTTTTCTATGCGCAAACCGTGCACGCAAAACGGGTAACCGGTGATGGCGCATACTTGTGCGTTAAAGACGCCAGCAAAAATATAGCTGGGAAGGCCTTCCAAGCTGAAAAAGAAATATGGGCTCACGCCGTCGTTCCAACTGGGCAAGATTTTCTTCAACCGCGAGGGATTCGCAGCTACTTGGCGAAGCGGAATTTCAGCGCAAACGGTGACGGCGGGTTTCGGTCGTTTTAGGGGGCAGCCCTTTGGCAGCCGTTACCTGGCTTGGCGGGAGCGGCGTCTGTTTGTAACCACGTAACTGGTGAGCGAACACACCAGCGACGAAAGAAATAAAATGGAGAGGAGCGTCTAGCGAAGGGTGAGGTACGTGCCGCTACGGTGTCATCTCTCTCACTGCCTTTCCCTCACATATGTCTCATGCGTCGCAACCAAGGAGCGCCCTCCCCTTGACATATTCCCTAGACGCTGTTTTATTCTCCGCTAATCGAAACCGCGATATATTTGTGCAGGAGGTTCAAACACAATTTTCAACAACGTGCTCACTACTGCCTTGTGCGGGGCTAATACGAACCAGGTGACAATTGCGCGGGGGGGGGGGGGGGGGGGGTTCAAACAGCTGGATTTGCAATATGCTGGCCGGTGGCGGCGGCACTCTGGGAGGTAGCAGCAGAGTAGCCCGCGCCGCCATACGTTCGCTGATCACGCGAACACTACCTGAGACGCAGCAGAAATGCACCGTGACTGAGAAGGCTGCAGCTGCCGCTTCGCACAAATTTGGATTTGGGAGTATAGTTTTCGTCATTGCATTTTTTTCACGCCTATTCGTGCTTCTGTTTAATTTTCGCAATCATCTGATAACCGCACTGCCGCCGTTAGCGGCCGGCTGCGCAACTTGCCAAAGGGGCATCGGTGGAGTCGAGGGGAAAATAGTTGTGAAAGCGTGCAAGCTGTGGCGAGGAGGAGCCCCGGAGCGCCGCCGAGTTTATTGGTGACACCGAAATGAAAACTGGGGGGTTATACATATACTGCGTGGCAGTAATAACGGAAGCAGCCTTGTTACTCATAAATGCAAGCCTGAGACAGTGGCTCATTCTAAACCCTGTTGATTCTGCTAGCTGTGGAGAGCGCTAAGAATTTGCTGCGGTTGTACAACCTTGGGCGTTTCGGAAACAGCTGATTGTATGGCGACAACGTTCTTTCATTAGGTGTAACTCAGCTGGTACGTTTTTTATAAAACGGGTTCTTGCAGCCGCGCACTTGTATGTTGTTAGGTATAAACCAGTTAACATTTGGAAGGGTGTGTGAGGAGGGTTGCAGCGCCCCTTATATTAATGATGCCTAAGCACACGTGGTGCTATATGTATCTTGGTACAAGTTTTTCATGTATCGAAGCAAGCTCCAGCAGGAAAGGGTGGCTGATGAATATTCAATAATTGGTATCGCCTGCTTTGGTTACAGCAGTTTTCGCTCTTTACTGGCAACATGTGCCAGGGTACTGCTGTACTAAGGTTGTGCGCCTCGTTTACTCCAAGGAGTGGAATGTCTCAACTATTGCTTTTTTTGGCTCAGGTAAAACTTTTATGCCAAGTGCGCGTCCCTTTGGAAATGCATGGCGTTACGTGAGCAGCGCAGATGTACGGGTTGTGCCAACTTTTATCTCAAAAACAATATTTGGCCCAGTAATTAAAGAGCCGTTCCGCTAGAAACACGAATGACACCTGTGATTCGGCTTGCGGCCCTTCGACCAAAATTTATTATCGGTAAAAAGAAAGAATTGCGTGCTAAGAGAGGTACAACGAGGCAGACGTTCGTATTGGCTTATACAGTTCTTTATTGAAAATGTGGATGAGCATTCGCGGCCAATCCTGGTATCCCTGGGTGTAACGCACAAACACATGGACGAAGAATTCGGCTTACAGTCGACACTCCGAATTAGTAGGTGGGAACCGACCTGGCGTTATTAATAACATTCTGTTCGGATGGTAATAATTCACATTATTAGCAACAGACGCAAGCAGTACTTGTTGTTAAAGTTACAGTAAAAGGGAAGATAGTGGACGGATTACTCGTTTTACCGTTACGGCTGTAAAAACAATCAGGCTACATGTATGCTTAACACTAGCGACTACCTAAGACCACATCACGGCGACGAAAGGATGAAAACACGCAGAGGAAAGCGAACATTTCTGGACAAGCGTGAACAGCCGCTAGCTTATGGTATGGGTCGCCTCTCGTTCCTAAAACGATATTTTTGACACAACCAAGCACCCCTAAGTTGACAGATTTATATTGCGCGAAACTTTGAGAACGTGTTTTAGCAGCAACCGTCCCAAATGATAAGTGTGAGAAAAAACGAAAAAAAAAAACGTGTGTTCCCGGGTGTGGTGGCGATCATTGACCCTGCTAGTTTGAGGGTGAAGGCATAAAGACTTTTATTTTAGCGCTCGTTCATTTGCCACGGAAGTTTTACTTGCCAGCCATTGCACCGACGTTGACGGAAAGGTTTCAAGGCTGCCCAGGAAAGTACGCGCTCCGGCGTAGCAGTAGATTGTATCCCTTACAAAGGGCACTGTGACGGGAAAACACAGAGAGAGTTTGAAACTTGAAACGGTGATGTCATAAGCCTCCGGTGTACTAACAAAGCGCGCCTCGCGATATTGAATCGACCCTAATTTATTTATACAAATTTTGTGTTTTGTCGCATACCAAGCAGCACATTCCAGACGTCAGAATACGCGCTCGGCACTCTGTACTTTTTGGTGGTGCTAGAAGTGTTCCTACCTAACAATAGTGCACCTCATTCCAATGGGGTACCCCAGAAGAAATAGTGCTCGAAGATTTTGTATCTACGACCTCACCTTAACCAAATCTAGATTGTAAACTGTGCACTGGCATGCAGTTCCTTGGGGGCTGGGTGGAAACCTGGGACGTCATTTGCATCTGCCCCCTCAGGTGTTGTAGAAGAACGGCTAAGGTGTCAGTAATTGTTCGTTGGAGTTCCGCCTCGCACGCCAACTGGAGGTTGGGGTGGCTTTGCGGTCTTCCGGGTAGCAGATCTTCTCATTGCAGACAAATGGGGCCTCGAAGGCGAAGTTGAAGTAATGCAAGGAATATTTATGTACACTTATTTACATTTGTACATTACAGTCAAAAGCGGAAAACATTGGGACTGACTTCCTCGGCAAAGCCGATGGTGCACGCACCGCACCGTAAATCAAAACGGCCGGCCGGACTCTCGCGCTCCGTTTTTAGAGCACGGAGAGTCCAGCCCACATGCAGAAAACATCCAATCATGACACACCACCAATGTTGCCGCGAACCATACATTGGGTTTGTTTATTTGTGTTTTGCTTTTACCGCCCGGCTGCGCCGGTCTGTGTTATCTCTGCGCCAAGGGAAGCGCGTGTTCCATTCTTTCTTTCTGTGTCGCATGTGTTATCTGTTGTGATAGGGAGAGCATTCCGATCTAACGTGAACAGCCCAGAATAATCTTCTTGGATCTACTATGTTCTCGATGCGAATCGACGTTTCGAGAACCACGCGCGCCAAAAGATAAAAAGCCTGCAGTGCGGACGCCGGGGCATTCGATTCGACGACACTCGCCTGCGCAAGTCACTGTGTTGACCGCTGCTTCGCCGCCTCTGTATTCTTTTGAGTTGTTAGGGGAGCACAAGTTCGCTCCAATAAACGTATTTCTCATTCAAGACAACTGCTTCGTCCTTGTCTTCGTGACATCTGGTGGAGGTGCTGGGTACGCACCCTTCATGCCCACTACAACCTCGAAAAGCCGCCAAGCCAGTCCAACAAGAGCCAGCCCCCGCCTGCAAGATTTACCGCCCGAGTTCGGTTTGATGCCAGAAGGGCCCAAGAAAAGGAACGCTGCAACCAACACCATGGTGCAAGAAACAACGTCGCCAATCGTCCTGCAGCAGCTCCGGGAACCGCCATCGTTCCGAGGAGCCCCCGCAGAAGACCCAGAAGAATGGTTGGAGAAACTGGAGCGCGTCCGGAAATTCAACAGGTGGGACGACGCAGAAACGTTCCGGCACGTTTTCTTTTACTTGGAAGATTCGGCTCGCACTTGGTTCGAGAACCACGAGAGCTCCTTGACAAACTGGGCTCAGTTCAAAAGCGAGTTTAGTAAGACTTTCACTACCGTCGTGCGGAAAGAAAGAGCCGCCCTTTTGTTGGAAACGCGCACGCAACACCTCAACGAAGGTGTCGTGATCTTCGTTGAGGAGATGAAGCAGCTATTTCGCCGCGTGGACCCCGAAATGACGGAAGAAAAGAAGTTGCGCTTCTTAATGCGCGGAGTGAAGGAGGAACTGTTTGCTGGACTTGTCCGAAATCCGCCCAAAACCGTCGCCCAATTCGTGACCGAAGCCAGCACCATTGAGAAAGCCCTCGAAATGCGTGCTAAGCAGTATGACCGCAACTTTGTTGGCGCGGCCAATGCGAACGACTTTGGCAGCACGCGGATCCCGGCCGACAGCCTACGCGAGACTATCCGCGCAATAGTGAGAGAGGAGCTGCGGAAACTTCTCCCAACGCCGCCGCAGCCCCAAGTCGCTTCCCTCACCGACGTGATTAGGGAAGAAGTGCAACAAGCGTTGGGAACTTCTACGCCATCCGAGGTACCCCGAGAGCCACAAGCTATGATATACTCCGCGGCTGTTCGTCGACCCCGCCCTGCTCCAACACGCCGTCAAGAGGCCCCGCCGTACCGCCGCCCAGTGTCACCCGCCCGACCCCCGGTAGCCCGAAACCAGACGCCGAGGAAGACGGACGTATGGCGAACTCCCGATAACCGTCCTCTGTGCTACCACTGCGGAGAGGCCGACCACATTTACCGTCGCTGCCCATACAAGAGACTCGGACTGCGTGGTTTCTCCGTCGACGCACCTCGCCCTCTCCCTGGCCAACGACCACGTGAGATCGACGAGTATCTATCTGAAACCAGCCGTTGCCCATCGCGTTTCAACCGTTCGCCGTCGCCCTACCCCTACCAATCGCCGAACCGCCGCAGCAACGCTGACTTCGCCCGTGGAAGGTCCCCCAGCCAACGCGGGGGAAACTAAAGGCGGCAACTTCTGGAGGTGAAGTTGCTCTACGGCGAAAAACTAGAAACCCTCCAACGACGGAAGGACGCGCTGAAGACAGTGATTCACGACATGCCCTCATCCCGACGACCCGACCTAACCCTGACGAGACTCCCGAACACGACGACAGCTACACGGCGCGACGCGTACCCGACCTGACCGAGACGTCCGTTGAGAAGACGACGACAACGACGATGCACAGTGCCCGACCATCAACACGTGCAAGCAGAGATACGACGCCCCGACGAACCCGGAACTCGAGGACGACTGCATCTGACGTCAAGGTGTCCATCGACGGCTTTGACGTAGTCGCCCTCATAGACACGGGAGCTGACTATTCGGTAATGAGCGGACCATTTGCGTCTAAACTGAAGAAAGTTATGACCAGATGGGACGGTCCGCACATACGCACAGCAGGAGGCCACCTCGTGACGCCAAGTGGAACGTGCACATCGCGCGTCACCATAGACGGCACAACGTACCCTGCGGCGTTCGTCGTTCTGCCTAACTGCTCCCGCGACGTGATTCTCGGAATGGACTTTTTGACGGACAACGGCGCAATAATTGATCTGCAGACCAAGTCGATAACATTTTCCTCCAATCACTCCACGACGCCGCAGCCGAACCCCGATCACCGTGCTGCTGTCAGGATCACCGACGATCACATCACCCTGCCACCCCGCGCAAGCTTGATGATCGCCGTCTACTGTGAGGATGCTGCTTCTGACATCGACGCTATCGTAGAGAGTGATCGAAGGTTGCTTCTCGACCACGGTGTCTCCGTCGCAAGAGGCATTGCGCACTTTAAGCAACGCCAATCTCACGTTTTGGTCACTAATTTCACCGAAGAGTACCAGCATTTAAACAAGGGAGCTGCAATTGCGTTCCTCGAAGAAACGCAAGAAGCAAGTGATGTGTTCGCAGTCGCCGACTTTGAACGCACATCCGTAGAAACATTCAAGCTCCCGCAGCCATTCGACGTGAATCCGGCGCTACCGCAAGAACAACGGAAAAAATTATTGGCTTTGCTGCGTCGCTATAGCGAATGTTTTTCGTCGAGCGCAAAACTACGTCAGACCCCTCTAGCGAAGCACCGAATAATAACCGAAGATGGAGCCCGACCTACCCGACAGTCACCGTACCGCATCTCTTCACACGAACGGGAAGCCATCCGGACTCAAGTCGACGACATGCTGAGCGATGACATTATACAGCCATCGAAAAGCCCCTGGGCTGCGCCCGTCGTACTCGTAAAGAAAAAAGACGGCACATTAAGGTTTTGCGTTGACTACCGGCGACTGAACAAAATCACGAAAAAGGACGTGTACCCCCTCCCCCGAATCGACGACGCCCTCGACCACCTCTGCCACGCGAAGTACTTCTCATCGATGGACCTGAAGACCGGCTACTGGCAAATTGAAGTGGACGAGAGAGACCAAGAGAAGACTGCATTTATAACCCCAGACGGCCTATACGAGTTCAAGGTGATGCCGTTTGGGCTGTGCACAGCACTAGCGACGTTTCAAAGAGCCATGGACACTGTGCTAGCTGGCCTTAAGTGGCACACCTGCCTCGTATACCTCGACGACGTAGTGGTATTCGCCCGGACTTTCGACGAACACCTTGCAAGGTTGGAGTATGTACTCGAGGCCATTCGTACGTCGGGGTTGACGCTGTAGCCTGAAAAGTGCCGTTTCGCATACGGGGAACTCAACTTCTTGGGCCACGTCGTCAACGCCGCGGGAGTCCTACCTGACCCGGCAAAAAGTTCAGCCATTGCGAACTTCCCAAGGCCGAAAGACAAGAAGGGCGTGCGGAGATTTCTCGGGCTGTGCGCATACTACCGGCGCTTCGTCGCAAACTTCGCACGCATTGCAGAGCCATTCACGCGCTTGACGAAAGATAGCACCCCTTTTAGCTGGGAAAACGACCAAGAAAAAACATTCGGCGAGCTGCAAAAACGCCTGCAAAGCCCGCCCGTGCTCACTCATTTCGACGGAAATGCCGAAACGGAAATGCATACGGACGCCAGTGATATAGGCTTGGGTGCCGTCCTTGTCCAAAAGCAAAGCGGCTGCGAAAGGGTAATCGCCTATGCTAGCCGTGGTCTGTCGAAGGAGGAGAAAAACTATTCTGCCTCTGAGAAAGAGTGCCTGGCTATTATATGGGCGATTTCAAAATTTCGCCCATACCTGTATGGAAGGCCATTCAAGGTTGTAACAGACCACCATGCGCTGTGTTGGCTCGCCAATTTGAAGGACCCCTCTGGCCGTCTTGGGCGGTGGAGCTTGCGCCTGCAAAAGTTCGACGTTACAGTCGTTTATAAATCCGGCAGGAAACACTCCGACGCCGACTGCCTGTCCCGCGCCCCCGTCGACCCACCACCACAAGACTCTGATGAAGACAGCGCGTTCTTCGGGATCGTGACGGAGAGCGACCTAGCCGCCCAGCAGCGTGCCGACCCCGACTTACGCGTCATAATCGAGTACCTCGAGGGATGCAACGTTGCCGTTCCTAGGACCTTCAAACGCAGCTTACCAGCATTCAGCCTGAGAAACTCCGTCCTTGTGAAGAAGAATTTCAGCTCTGGAACAAGAGCGAATTACCTTCTCGTCATCCCCGCGGACCTTCGTGACGAAATTTTGGAAGCGTGCCACGACGACCCGTCTTCCGGACATCTGGGCACAGCCCGCACTATTGGAAAAATCAAGGCGAGGTACTACTGGCCCGGCCTTACCTCTGACGTCACCCACTACGTCCGGAGCTGCCGTGACTGCCAGCGACGAAAAACGCCGCCGACAAGACCCGCCGGACTTCTGCAACCGATCGCCGTCCCATCGAGACCATTTCAACAGATTGGAATGGACCTTTTAGGCCCGTTCCCTACGTCACGATCACAGAACAAGTGGATTGTCGTAGCGACAGACTACATGACGCGCTACGCAGAGACCGCCGCTCTTCCGAGGGGGACTGCACAAGAAGTGGCGAAGTTCTTTATAAGCCAAGTTGTGCTGCGACATGGAGCCCCGGAAGTCCTAATCACAGACCGCGGAACGGTATTTACTGCGGAGCTGATGCAAGGAGTATTACGCTACAGCAACACGGATCACCGAAGAACGACGGCGTACCACCCCCAAACGAACGGACTAACAGAACGTCTGAAAAAGACAATCGCAGATATGCTGTCAATGTACGTTGACGTTGAACATAAGACTTGGGACGAAGTGCTCCCGTATGTCACGTTTGCGTACAACACGGCTATCCAGGAGACGACACAGCTGACGCCATTCGAGCTTGTCTACGGTAGAAGGCCGACTACGATGCTCGACGCCATGCTTCGGCACGTAGAAGACGACGACCTCAACGCCGACGTCCACGGATATCTTCAACGTGCGGAGGAGGCCCGCCAGCTCGCTCGAGTTCGTATAACGAACCAGCAGCTGGTGGATGCGGGCCGCTACAACCTCCGACGCCGAGACGCCGGGTACCAACCAGGGGATCGTGTGTGGGTTTGGACTCCCATCCGACGACGCGGACTCAGTGAGAAGCTCCTGCGACGGTATTTCGGACCCTACCAGATTCTACGACGTGTTGGCCAAATTACCTACGAAGTGATCCCCGATGGTGACTCCGGCACATCACGACGACGCACGCGGCCTGACGTCGTCCACGTGGTTCGCTTAAAACCTTTCTACGGACGATGACGAGCTTTTACTTTCATTTGTTCGGACTGTCGCTTATGTTAGCATCGGGTCGATGCACTCTTAGAGGGGGGGGTAATGCCGCGAACCATACATTGGGTTTGTTTATTTGTGTTTTGCTTATACCGCCCGGCTGCGCCGGTCTGTGTTATCTCTGCGCCAAGGGAAGCGCGTGTTCCATTCTTTCTTTCTGTGTCGCATGTGTTATCTGTTGTGATAGGGAGAGCATTCCGATCTAACGTGAACAGCCCAGAATAATCTTCTTGGATCTACTATGTTCTCGATGCGAATCGACGTTTCGAGAACCACGCGCGCCAAAAGATAAAAAGCCTGCAGTGCGGACGCCGGGGCATTCGATTCGACGACACTCGCCTGCGCAAGTCACTGTGTTGACCGCTGCTTCGCCGCCTCTGTATTCTTTTGAGTTGTTAGGGGAGCACAAGTTCGCTCCAATAAACGTATTTCTCATTCAAGACAACTGCTTCGTCCTTGTCTTCGTGACAATATGATGGACACGTACACTCGCTCCCTCTATGTGGCAAGAGCGCACAAAATATACAAGACGAAAATACCCCTCTCCCCCCGTGGGGTACTCTTTGACCTGTCCCCCTCGCATTCCCCACCAGGCCGTCGCCCTCATCGGCTGCGTGTTCCTCGGAAAATGAAGGGTGCGGACAGGCCGGCGGCACGTGGTCCCTTGGCCTCCTGAACGGGTTGCCGCGGGCAGCCGACACCACTGCCTGCGATGAGTCACGCATTCCCACGTGCGAGCGGCTCACGCGTGTCCCTCCCGGTTTCCGTGCGCCGCGAGAAATTCCCGGAGGTCTGGTTGCCATCCTGCCCGGGTTAACGGCCTTCCCGATTCTGTGCAGAACCGTCGATATCTTTACACGCCCCCCCTAAAATTCTCCAAGGGGTCCAACGACTTCCTTTGAGAATAAAACCAACCAAAGAATCGACGGTTGACCGTACATGCCCTGGGGAGGGATAACGCGTACTGGAGCGCGCTTGCCTAATTACGGCGCGCCGGCGCTGAAAACACTTTGTAGCGAGAAAAAAACAAAAACAAATACGCCATGCTACATAGGCGCCTTATTACTGCGTGCAGACGCTCAACAACACTCGTGTAGCGCGAACAAAACGCGCCAAACACGCACTCGAGGGAAACATTGAAACTTCAGTTCTACACATGCATACACCCTACACTGTTGCACTCCTACGCGCACCGTGCACATGTTGAGTCTGCTGCAGTTGCGTCCCATGGAAGTGTCACTGCACTTGTCTTCTAGGAATCGTGTCCTCTCCACCCTTCTCCCCGTCGTGACCACCGCTGTCTGTTTCCCAGTTCTGGTTCGGCAACCTAGACAGTGCGTCGGCGTTCCCGTGAGCGTTCCCTTTTCGGTGCTGAACCACCACATTGTATCGCTGCAAAGCGAGCGCCCAGCGCGTTAGCTTTGCTCCCTGTAGCACGTTCAGGGTGAGAAAGGAGAGGGGGTTGTGGTCCGACACCACCGTAACCTGGGCGCCAAACAGCCAGAGGTCGAACTTTCCCAGCCCCCAGATCACCGCGAATGCTTCTCTCTCTATGGTTGACCATTGCGCCTGCGTTGGAGAGAATCTGACTCGCGAACGCGATCGGTCGCTCGGAGCCATCCGCAGCACGCTGTGAGAGACAGCCTCCCGCCGCAACCGCTGAGGCGTCCGTGTGCAGCCAAAACGGCCTGTCGATATCTGGCGTACAGAGCGCTGTGGCTTCGCAGAGTGCCGCCTTGAGTCTCTGAAAGGCCCTTTCAGCTTCGGCTGGCCACAGAATTTTGCTAGGAATCTTTTTCCCTGTCAGCTCCGTCAACGGCGCTGCCACCTCCGCGTAGTTAGGCACGTATACTCGGTAATACCCGCACAGCCCGAGCACACTACGGAGCTCTTTCTTGGTTTCTGGTGCTTTCAGCCCCCTAATTGCGGACAATTTGTCATGGTCGGGCGCGTGGTTCCCCGTGCCTACTACGTGTCTCAAGTACCGGATGGACCCTCTTGCCACTTGGCACTTCTCGAGCTTTACTTTCACGTTCGCTCTCTGCAACGCCGCGAAGACGGCGTGCAAGTGTCGCACGTGATCGGTCAGCGTTTCGCTGAACACCGCAATGTCGTCAAGGTACGCGCACGCGTAGGCAGAGTGCGGGAGTAGGAGCTCGTTCATGGCTCGTTGAAATGTCTGAGCTGCGTTTTTCAGCCCAAACGGCATCACTCTCCACGCAAACTGCCCCCGGTGGCAGACAAAATCGGTGAGGAGCTGAGCTGATCGCGCTAGCGGCACCTGCCAATACCCTCTCCTAAGCATCTTGAATTGCAGAGGTGCGCTGCCTGACACGAAACGTAGGACAGGGTTAATACCACAAAAACAGACAAGGTGAGGCGCAAACCATCAACTGTTTATTATCTTGTGAAGGGGGGCGGTTATATATGACGGAAATGAAGAACATACATGAAAAAATAACAATAAAACGCTACACGTGACATGATATCTATTCCTCATTTAGGAAACTTATTTCACGCGCCGAAAGCCGGATTGAAGGGGCGCTAACGCAATCTCCCTCCACTCCTGACAACATTGCATTAGCGCCCCTTTAATCCGGCTTTCGGCGCGTGAAATAAGTTTCCTAAATGAGGAATAGATATCATGTCACGTGTAGCGTTTTATTGTTATTTTTTCGTGTATGTTCTTCATTTCCGTCATATATAACCGCCCCCCTTCACAAGATAATAAACAGTTGATAGTTTGCGCCTCACCTTGTCTGTTTTTGTGGTATTAACCCTGTCCTACGTTTCGTGTCAGGCAGCGCACCTCTGCAATTCAAGATGCTAAAACACCAACTAGCCCACTCCCAAGCCTTGCTGAACCCTCTCCTAAGGTCGAGCAGAGTGATGTAATTCGCACTTCCTACGCTCATGACGAGCTCTTGCTGCAATGCCATTGGGTAAGCGTCAGCCACTGTCCCCGCATTGAGCTTCCTGAAGTCTACACACATTCTTATCGACCCGTCCTTTTTGGTGACGCATACAACCGTGTGAGCATGGGGGCTTTCGCAGGGGTATATAAGATCCATATCGAGCAGCTCGTCCACCTGCTTGCCCACTTCGCCTTTCAAGCTTGCGGGTGTTCGGTACGGGTAGCCCGACTTCGGGGTGAAGCCCTCCTCCAGGAGAATCCTGTGCTCCGCTACTTTAGCTACCCCTAGCCTGTCATGGAATAGGCCTCGGTGTTCTCTGAACACTTTGCGAATTAGGATGCACTGTTCCGGCTTCAGGTGAGCCGTCATGTCCTCTGGGAGGATCGATACCGCCACTCGTGTCGGCCTAGGTCTAGGTACATATTCTATTTCCCCGAACGCCCGGTCCTCATCGAAGATCACCCCGACCGTCATTGCTCGCCTCTGATACGACCGCAGCTGGCGTGAACCAGCTTCCTACCTCCTTCTGGTATCTCCACGAAGTATGAGTGTTCGCGAAACTTTCCGACAACACTTCCCGGCCCCTTCCACTGTGGAAACATCTTTCCTGGGCGCTGATCGTCAAACACCAGTACACTGTCGCCTATCTCAAAGGTTTTGCCCTTCGCCCTTCCGTTGTGCTGGGTCGCGTACGCGTTCTGCTGCTTTGAGCTTATCAACTCTGCTACCTCCGCCGCATGCTCCAAACGGGCCTTCAGCTCTTGCATATACTGTGATGGGGACGGTCCCAGTGTCGCTGGTACACTCATCTGCCCTTCCCAGCCGCGCTTTAACACGGCTAACGGGCCGGTTGGCTCACGCCCATACAACATTTGGAACGGCGCTATTCCTGTAGTGTCGTGCGGCACTTCGCGGTACGCCCATAAAAGGAACGGTACAAATTTGTCCCATTCTCTTCCTTCGTCCTGGATTATATGGTACAGCATGTTTTTGAACGTTCTGTTCCAGCGCTCTACAGCTCCATTGCTCTCGGGGTGACCCGGAGTAGAAAACCTCGGGGAGCAGCCTAACCTCTTCAAAAATTCCTTTGTGAGTTCAGCCGTGAAGTTCATCCCGCAGTCGGAAGCGACGACCTCGGGTATCCCTGTTCGGCTGAACACCGTCAGGAGGGCGTCACAGGTAGATTTCGCGCTGAGGGAGCGCAAGCACACCACCTCGGGCCAGCGTGTGCACAAGTCGATGATACACAATGCGTACCGATGGCCCCTCCCTGAGGGTGGATCCAGTGGGCCGATAACGTCGACGTTAATCTGCTCAAACGGATATCGCGGCCTCGCTAAGGGTTCTATCGGCACCCTGTCCGTCTGGCGGCGATCGGACCTCGTCTGACACCCATGGCAGCTGTCGCAATATCTCCGTACATCTCCCTCAATCCCTGGCCAATAAAAGCTGTACTTGATTCGTGCCTTGGTTTTTCTCAACCCAAGGTGGCCTCCCCAGTTTGACTCGTGGGCTAACTTAAGAACCTCCTCCCGCAGGGACTCGGGGAACACCAACTGCATTACTGGTTTCCCCAGCAATTTATCCTTGTGGTAGAGTAGCCGATCTACCTCCGACATGCCTGCTTTCCCGACCCTGGCGTTTTCCCAGCATTCTCGCAAAGTAACATCGCTCCGTTGTTCTTTTTTGAAAACTGTCGTAGCACTGCTTTCCCCTGTTACGCTGTCATCTGTTTTCCCCGCGTCATGCAAATCGCTTTCACTCTCTTTCCCGGTGACGATGTGCACTCCAGCGTGGGGCGCTGCGATCTCTTTGACTGGTTCTACGTCCGGTTCGACCGACGCTTGCTCTGCCTGTTCGACCCCCCTGTAGTCTCTGACCTGGCGGTTATCTGTTGCTCCCACGCCTTTCACGTCCCACTCTTCCCTCAGGGACTCTCAGGCTTCTTCTGACAGCAAGCAGTCTGTCTTTGACACTAGTTTGTCGGTCAGGGCGCATACTACTGGCACCGCCTCTCGTATGTCCGAGAAAATGCCCAAGTCACGGTTTATTATAAGGGGCACGACTGCGAGTTTAGCCTGCACTTTCTCGCCAAAAGCTGACACTAACTCAATGGATCCATACGGTTTAATCAAATCCGGAGGGACCATGCTCTCTCGCACGACCGTTATTTCGGCACCTGTGTCCAAAATTGCGTTAATACGCCTATCCTGACACGCCAGCGTTACCGGTCTTATTTCGCTTTGTGCGGCGACCCCTTCCTGTGTTGCCACACGTGCGGAGAGGCTGTCCCCTTTGGCGTTGGGTGCCGCTCCCCTCGAGTTGTTTGGGCAGTCGGCCTTCTTGTGTCCCATTGAGCCGCACGAGAAGCACCCTCTATACCATTGCCTTGTGTCTGTCCGCTGTGTGCCTCCCGAATCGCGTGAGTCGGTCTGGGTCTCTCTTTCCCTCTCGTGTATGCGAGCTCTCCTCCGTTCTCTGCTCGGGCTTTTTCACCGCGCTGTCTTTGCCCCGCGCCTCCTCGAACGTTTGCGGCAGCGCCGCCAATGTTGGCGTTTTCTTCCACCCCTCACCCTCCTGCAAAGTTACGTATCGGAGAGCCTCTTCAGATAGCGTGTTCTTAAGCTAGTCTGCTACTAGCAACTCAACTAGCCCTTCAAACGTGTTGACACCCCTTTCTTCAACGTAACAATTAAAATAACTCTGCAGGTGAGTTGCGAACGCCCTCCAGCCTTCACTGGGTAGCTTCTTCGAGGTTAGGAACCTCCTTCGATATTCCCCTGCCGAGAGCTTCAACTCCTCTAGCACCACTTTTTTCAGCACTTCATACTCCCTGTGCTGCGATGGTGTCAAGCGCGTTGAAAGGAACCGCACCTTCTCCGCAATCAGAGGGAATACAATTTGGCCCCAGTGTTCCTTCGGGACAGCGTACGCTTCCAGAGTGTTTTCGACTGCCTCGAACCAGACAGGCATTTCTGCTTCTGCCGGAAACTTCGGTAGCGCTCCTGACAACCATTTTGAGTACCGACACAACTCCGCCCGCGCGTCACTTCTCTCCAACACTGTGGCGTTTTGCGCCGCATTTTCTTCTCTCCTACTCGCTCGTAATTTTTCCAGCTCGAGCTCGAGTTCGAGGGCCCGGCGCCGCTCCTCCGCAGCTCTGACCTCAAGTTTTTTTATGTCCATTGCCGTCTGGCTGAACGGCGCTGCAGGCGCGGACAAACTGCCGTCCGACACAACCGTCTCCTCTCGGTCGCCCATCGTTCTCACCTTCCGCCTGTCCGGGTTTAAATGCGCGAACCGCGTGTTCATGCACCCCTTAGTGCCCACCCAGACAGCGATGCTCACGCCAAGGTGAAGAACAAAGAGGACTCACCCTCCGACAAGATGCGACGCGCTGGCTCTTGACTTCCGTTGCTGTCGTTGCCGCCGTCGCCGGTATCGTTGCCGCCGTTGCCAATGGAGTACGCGGCCGGTCCTTCTGACACGCCGCCCTCCCTCTAAGTGGTGGCTTCCCAGCTGTCACCGCTGACCCAGCAGTGGACTCGTTCCGAATCCGCCGCTGCTCGCCTCTCCGGTGTCTCGAACACCGTCGTCCGACGTCGTAGCCGGTGACCGCTGTGCTGAATCCGCTGACTCCCTTTTCATTCCTTCCTTGCTCGTCGTTGCTCTTAGTCTCCTCCTCCGCTACCCGTTCTGCCGACTGCGCCAGTAATTGTTCGTTGGAGTTCCGCCTCGCACGCCAACTGGAGGTTGTGGTGGCTTAGCGGTCTTCCGGGTAGCAGATCTTCTCATTGCAGACAAATGGGGCCTCGAAGGCGAAGTTGAAGTAATGCAAGGAATATTTATGTACACTTATTTACATTTGTACATTACAGTCAAAAGCGGAAAACATTGGGACTGACTTCCTCGGCAAAGCCGATGGTGCACGCACCGCACCGTATATCAGAACGGCCGGCCGGACTCTCGCGCTCCGTTTTTAGAACACGGAGAGTCCAGCCCACATGCAGAAAACATCCAATCATGACACACCACCAATATGATGGACACGTACACTCGCTCCCTCTATGTGGCAAGAGCGCACAGAAATATACAAGACGAAAATACCCCTCTCCCCCCGTGGGGTACTCTTTGACCTGTCCCCCTCGCATTCCCCACCAGGCCGTCGCCCTCATCGGCTGCGTGTTCCTCGGAAAATGAAGGGTGCGGACAGGCCGGCGGCACGTGGTCCCTTGGCCTCCTGAACGGGTTGCCGCGGGCAGCCGACACCACTGCCTGCGATGAGTCACGCATTCCCACGTGCGAGCGGCTCACGCGTGTCCCTCCCGGTTTCCGTGCGCCGCGAGAAATTCCCGGAGGTCTGGTTGCCATCCTGCCCGGGTGGACGGCCTTCCCGATTCTGTGCAGAACCGTCGACATCTTTACAGTGTCCTTGGATTTTTTTGCTGTGCAATTGAGCTATTTAACGGTGTACGTTTTTACAAAAGACGAATAGGCCTCACTATATTGAACTCAGTCAATGTCTGTGGCTGTCGGAATTTCCTGTCGTCGTCGTCGTCGTTTCAAGTAGTCACGGTACTAAAACACAGGGACACTCGTTTTGCAACGCCTCGCGCTGGAACGAAACGTGTACTAAAAGAACAAATCGGGAAACTTGTTTGCCAACGGGTCGCGCTAGAACGCATTGTGCTTTAAAGACACGAGACTTACGGCAAACCTGTATACCTCCACACCCCCCCCCCGCCCACTGTTTCATCTGCATGTTAGAAAACGCCAAGATGCCAAGAATACACTCATGCACTGCATGCTTCGCCCCTCATCATGTTTTACGTTTGTGGACATGGCCTGAGACCTTTTTTGTTTTGCTCCGGAGCGGAAGCGTATCGGAATTTTGATTTTGGAACGATGCAGATGCCAGATGAATAGGAATGGCCACAAGTGAGGGGTGCGACACATGCGGCACGCCGGAGACGATACGCCACGTTTTATGCGAGTGCCCACGCTACTCGCCTGAAAGAAAGAAGTTGTGGTCAGCACTGAAGAACCTGGGCTCTCGGCGGCCATTTTCTGAGGAGAAGGTTCTGTGTCACTGGCCTTCGCTGTCATCCGCTCAAAAGGCGACAAGGAACTCTTACGCTTTCTACGGGCGACGAACTTAAACACCAGACTTTAGACTGAAAGCCTCCAGTGGCAATTACTGAACTTGAACGTTTAGTGCTTAAGCGCTGGACATACCTGTCTGCTCCAACTTTTCTTCATTCTCTCCTTTCTCTTTTTTGCCTATTTTATCTTTCCCGCGTGCAGGATAGCAAACTAGGCTCTGGCCAGATTAAATTTCCTGCCTTCTTTCTACATCCTTCCTTCCTTGTTCCAGTTTTCTGTAGGACCATTTCAGCCTCCTTTTAGTCAGATGGCACGAAATGAGCTGCAATTGGCACTGAGTGTTAATGCTTCCGAAAATCACTGAAACGACTTCGGGCGAACAGTCGTCGAAGATTTAAAGTCCTTGGGAAATCCTTATCATCAGCCTTGCGTCACTAAGGGACTTACGAGATCGGGGACAACATTCCTGCACCGCGTTCGAACGGACTGAGCGAAGACCACAGCATGGCTATTCAAGGTGGGCCTCGTGCGATCGCCTCTGTGTTCGTCATGTGAAGCGATAAGGGATGTACACCACTATGTAATGTGTTGCCCATAGTGCGATTCCGAACTGACCGCACTACTCTCAGCGGATCGAAAGTTGGCAGCTCTTCACAGCACTCTGGACCACATCGTCTTTCCAAGGGGGCATTTGATGGTGCGCAGAGACGTGTCACGCTTTCTTCTAAGCTTCCTTCAGGAGCCGGAACTAGCAAACTCGTGGTGGAAGTACCCTAACAGTGACTAATTAGCAGGAACTTGGGCGGAGCAATTGCCGGCAAATCCAGCCAGGCTAACCCCGCCTGATCCCACACAACAACCACCACCACCACCATCTTCAACGAGTTTCGACTAGTGATGTTTCTTGAACGTAGAAACCTACAGCATCAGTTTAAGTTGAAACGCTCGCAGTACTAAAATTTGTGTGTACATAATATGCATTCGCTCACAATTTTCCTTAGAAATTCTGGTTTCGTAATGCCCTGTAGATGGAGCCCTTCCTGTGCTTTAGGTTCCCCTTGACCGGGGCTTGTTTTTAGAACAACCCCCTTTGTCTCCATAAAAAGAGGTGAGAAGGAGTGTAAAAAACATCCCCCTCGCGATGGGCACGATCAAATGCAGAGCATTTCCGCGGGGGGCGCGCCTGCAAGTCGTATGGATTACGTATTGGGTGTTGTAATTGTTGTCTTCCAGCGTAGACATTGTCGATGAAGTCGATGGTGAAACGTGCCGTGAACCCCCTGCCGCGGCTATGACGCAACGTGGCGCGGCTATGACACAACACAATCCACTTTAATCCAATCCAAATCCAAACCAATTCAATCCAAGCCAATCCAATCGAATCCAATCCAATGCCCCTCGAGAGAGAGTGTTATAGCGCCGAAATCGCGCCACCACACGAACGCGTGATGTTGACGTCACGATCACGCCACAGATGTTAGCGACCGGAGCGCGCGCGAACAACATATGTGGCTTAAGCGCGAACCGACCGCTGCGAGAGAGCGCGATGCGAGCGCCCCCACCTGTTCTTGCGCGCGAACCGACTGTTGCTCAGCGCGAGCCCAACGCGGCGAGAGGGGTGTTGCGCACGTCCCCACCTGTTGTGCGCCCGAACCGAACGCGGCGAGAGAGGGCGTTGCGAGCGGAGAGAAAGCGAGGAGGACGCGGGGGATAGGGCGCACCTGTTGCCGACGGTTGAATGAGTCAAGGATATAAGGCGTGTTCGTAACCTTCCATTCTGTGTCGGCTTTGTGGCGCAGTGGGTAGGGTACCATGTACCTTGCGTTCCGCCCGCAGAGTCGTGGTTTCGAAACCTGGCACCGGTAAGTATTATTTTTTTATATAGTGTAGGGGGAGCGATGCGGACTACGGACGTCAACGCGGGTGACATCGTGAGTTAGTGAAATGCTCTACATTTAAAAAATATTTCGTTTTGAAACCAGGGTTATGAGAGCACCTCACGGCTGACGCATAGAACCTACGCTATGTGTTCGTATCTGACCTAAGTACATGTTTCGCCAATTCTACTAGTAGAGGCGTTCGCGAATCCCCGTATTCGAAATACTACGGACTGGCGCAATCATGAGTAGCAGCCGCATGCGTTCACTAAATTGCCAAAGATTCTCTTCTGTCCAGATCCGGGAACTGCGCGCAGCTCCCCTAGCGCGCAAGATAGGGGATGGCTTTTTTGCTTTGACGCTGGATATGGTTCCCTCCGTTTTCCTTCAGATGGAGCGGCTCCGCCTGGAACCGCTTCTTCTTTCCTCGTCTCCGCTGCTGACGCCTATTTCACCAGTTTTGCTCCCCTCGCAAGCACCGATGTCTCATTTCACAATATCCGAGCTATGAGCGGGCGCAGGTCGTTTCCTTGGAGAAACTACAGCGGGAATTGAAGGAGCAGCAGCGTGTACTGAATGGCTAATGCGCGCGAAAACAACAACAAGCACTGCTGCAGAACGATTAGCCACCGCTGTTCCACCTCGTCGAGTGGCTGCGAATTCCTGCCTTGCAAAGACCAAACTACATGAAAGCAAACTTAAATCGGCTTAACGGGCCATGGAACGCCGAATGCTAGGGGTGACGCTGAGGCGTAGGAAAACAGACTGAGGTCGAGTACATTCTGTTTTAAATTACGCGATTATAATGGGCATGGACTGGTCTTGTAACGCGAAAGAGGGACAACAGGCGGAACATCTGTTGGGATGAGTGGCTTTCCATAGACCGCACACGCAATAGGGGTCGGCCCAGAACTGGATGGAGAGATAAGCTCTGAAAATGTGGCGGAAAACACGGACTCAGCTAGCACTCGATTAGTGTGGCTGGATATCATTGGGCGAGGCTTTCGTACCGCAGTGGACACGAAGAAGCTTATGACGACGACGACGACGGAAGCAGTGATGATGATGATGATGAAAGACTGACTCACCCGCTTGGACCCGCTACTTGAGTCAATAATTCTCATTCATTTTGAATGAGTTTCGCAGCGCCATTTTCGGCAGTGGCTTCCACTTATACTCACGGGCACATAAACGGTTGCCGCTTTATGCGTGAATGGGGGTAACGGCAAGTGGAGGGGCGTGCGTGAACACGCAGCTAGGTTTTATGCCCTTATGAAAGGACACGTCCATTGTGGTGGCGGAAGATTTAAACGTTCACTTCTCACGGCCAGTGCTGTCTGTCGTGGTCGAGCGATTTGAGTTGGTGCGTTAGACAGACGGTAAGATGCCTACGAAGCGAGAGTGGAACAAACGGGCTTGTCCGCTACAACAGAGCTTGAGTCCTTCTACGTTTTATTCAGGTAATTGGCTAGGGAGTCTACTTATAGCCAGTTAGAAACTTGGTCTGCTGCGGGCGCTAATGGGACTCTGCAAAGCGTCTCGGTCATCATCCTTCGCCGGGTGAAGGATTGGGACTTTTCCGTGCCTGTGAAACACCCTGTTTATAGTTCAGCTGGAAACTCATTGCTTGTACCCGATGTAATACCACGTATTCCACCCCCACCACCGTACGAATGCTGCGTCTAAACCACAGACCAGCGACACTGTACGAAAGCAAAATTAGTTAATGTAAAATATCTTACCCACAGCGAAATCATCCCAATTGAAATTTAAATAAAAATTTTCTGTAAACAGAATATGCCGATTTTAAAATATAAAGCAGCAGTTTTGCAGTTTCACTTTGCACAGTTTTATATTTAGGCAACATCTTTCGGTTCTGCAATTTAAAGTTGCAAATTTTTTCATTGTAATATATGCCGTTTTGCAACGTTTATTTTTTTGTGTAGGTGTTATTCTAGCGTAAAGCGGAGACTTTTACCTATAGTACCCGAAAATTGACAGAAAACTAAGCTATATGTACAATACGTCGGCTACACCCACGTTCATCTTGCTTTGTATGTTTAGCCGCGGGCAAATGTTGGTTGCGCCCACAAATCTACAGCAGCTTAAACCAACCTAAGAGGGTATATTAACTGTAATATCTATTAAATATTTTAAATGATGTCCTATCTTCACGCAGTTACATCCTCCGCTCACAGGAGTGTCCGCTGCTGATTCGCGTTTTATAAACCCACTGCAGCTGACGGATTCCAAAAAGACAGCCTGCAATTTTTAAGAATGAGGTTTACGCGCCATACTAAGACGCACCTATTGAAAAACTTTGAGGAAAAGAAAAGACGTAGGATGGAGGGCGCCTAACTTTCAAAAGCCAACATTCTCCGTAGCTACAAGCTTCTAGTTTCTCTGTTCCCGCTTACTGTTGTAGCGCGTTGCATCCCGGTGGTTATGCCAGAAGCACGTGGTAAGCAAGGGGTTCCTCTACGCCGTGACTTCTGCATGTGGTCCTCCTTTACTGTCGTATGCATGCCACCGGCGCTGGCGCTGTATTTCATTGTTGGGAGAGTGGTAAGTCAGTGATGCAGGCATTGTAGGATTCTAAAAACCCCCTGCCACGCACACGCTTCATGAATTGTATGTAGAGGCGCCATAGTGACGTATGTGAGAACCTCACACCTTACGATATCCGCGACCTTACGAATATGTCTGTATGTGTATGTGGCCATGTATTTGAAAACGTTTCTATTACCTCACTAAAATACATAATATCCAAATCTATAGATAGTAAACTAGAGGTGGGTACATATAGATATGTACATTTTTTGTATGTGTGTATAACTAATTGTGTGCTTACATGTGTATGTGTGTTCTCACAAATATTAAGCTGTTAGATTCCATCAGATGTTTTTCGCGCACTCTTACCATTTCTTCACTCCTGTTTGTCTCTAGCGTATTAGGATTGCCTCGACATTTCATGGCTTAATATTTTGTTTATCAATTGTATAATCCTTATGAATTTATTTTTGTTTAGCGACTGCACTTATTGTTTAACTTGTTAATAATCATCAGGGGGTCCCGACTGCAGTGTTCGTCACTGTGGCATCCCTGCCTGTATACTGACGTTACATTAAAGGGGCCCTGAAAGGCATTTTGAGCACACTAAATGAACTAGCGCAATCGCTAGATTGGGTCGCCAACGTCACCTGTGCCAAGTATTACTCTTTTACGCGCAGCGGAAAGCTCACACTTTTGTTGCAAAGTTTATCGCTTTTTTCTCACCCTTTCCTTCGTGTTTTTGGACGCCGCCATCTTCACATGTCTACATCATCGATTCCCAGATGTTCGTCATGAGCTAGACATCCTGCTATTGGGCGGCTTTTTCACGCACTTCCGGCAAAGAGATGAGTCGTCTGCTCAGCGTCGGCTCGCCGGCTGATCTGCCAGCGGAGTGCCGGAGTGCTTTGACATTTTACGACAAACGAAACAAGTGTAAACAAACGCTTAACCGTTTGTATTGAATGCAACACGGCCATAACACGACGTGGATTTTATCTTACGTGAGTACGTACCATAAAGAAAGTCCCGTGGCACTTCTTTGGTGCAATCGCAGAGAACGCCCTGAGCCGAATGCCCGGGTTTGACGCGTACATTTTATTCAACTTCAAAACAATCCAGAGATGCGTTTCGAACGAACGCAACGTCACAACATGCGTTGCAAGTCTGAACCGCGATTGATAGACGATGAGTTGCCTCCTCCTGCCCGTCGTAAATACGGCACTCACCTCACACCCGGTTTGCGGGGACGAGCAGCAAGTCACAACTCTGGCGCGCAAGCGAGAAGGCTTTTAGCCAGGCACACTACACATACCCCATGCGAGGTTGAGTGGTACGTCGTTCGAGAAAGATAATCCAGACCATGGGAAGCACTATCCACCCGCAGAAGTACAATGTCGCATTTCATCGCGAAACGAACGCGTCCACAACACACAGGAGGCGATGCACACACACACACACAGCTTCGGTCGCTGCATTGGCTTAGCTGCAAGCTTCGTTCGGACAATCAGCGATGCTACGACGATACGGAGCTGCGTGAGGACGACGTGCTAACCATTTCACGTATTTAAAAACACAGGGGCAAAGAACTAGGTTCATCGGAAGCAAAAAATCTTTCCTCCATTATAGTGCCTGAAATATACTGGCTAGTGTGCCGAGGGCGGGCTCCAGGCGGGTGCCGGGAGCGATGTACGCGGCCGTCTGCCGCTTGGGGCGCTGCCGTGCGGGAGTGTGCGCGTTCATCCGGCCCGAGCAGATCGCGTGGTTACCTCCGAGCTGCGTAGCAGACGGCAGCGGCAGAACTTTCCATTCCCGCTTGCGACGAAAGCGAGCGAAAGCGACGGGAATTCTGTCACGCAACCAAAATTTGTCCCGACCATTCGACAAAAACGATCGTCGCGCGACAAAGCGACGGAATTCCTGCCGCTCTCACTCGCTTTCGTCGCAAGTGCGAACGGGCCTTTATGCGCAATCTCCGCCCCACATAAAACAAGCTCTTGCTTGTCGCCTGAGCATACGGTTGATATCTGACTACGTTACACTGTGCTTGCCAGTGTATTTAAACGATGTCACTAGGTTTGAAACGTACGCGCTCGGCGTGCAGCTTTGTAAACGCAAGCGGTTTCACATACGCACGCTATTTTGCTGCTAATAGAGTTTTAGTACAGCGTTTGTGGCCTTTGCATACGCTAAACGCTAAATTTTTGCGTCCCGCTACGTTACACCGCGATGGGAGTTTTAGTAGAGCGTCTCATCAGTTTTGCGTAGCGACACACTAATGCATACGGCGCCATCTGTCAAATGTTTTCCGAAATGTCTCGCCGGCTGATCTGCTAGCGGAGTGCCGGAGTGTTTGGACATTTTACGACTATCCAAACAAGTGCAAACAAACGCTTTCCCGTCAGTGTTGAATGCAACACATGGGTGCAGCTTGTCAGAACACGGGTTCTCGCTGATCGAGTGCAGCGTTGGTTTGCTCTTCGCCTTCACGTTCATCGCCGCTGATAAAGCGATCCGATCCGGCGCGTTTTGTGCACGGGTTCTGTGTCGGTTGAAAATGTCTTTTTTCACATGCCGCCAGTAGTAGGAATTACAACCACCGCAAAATAACACCCGGCACCAGCGGGGCCACATCTGACACCGCGCTTTTTGGATAAACAGTGCGCGGTGCACCAAAGGGAACGAGCGCACGATTCTCCCCACGCGGCTGCGAGTTCGCCGCCGATACCAACTGCAGCCCTGTAGCTACGTACACCGCGAAAGGGCAAGGCCAGGCCGCACACATGCGGCCAGGTCATTCGTTCGCTTTTCCAGCCTGTCTCCATGGTGTCTACAGAGATGAAAAAGCCGAAAGAGCTGGCCCGTAGCAGACGGCAGTCTGTGGGAGCGCAATAGCGGAAGTACGTCACCGCTGAGGAGCGGAGCATCATGGGAGGGGAGGCCAACAGCGAAGAAACAGTTGAAAGGAGGAGGAAATACGGCGCGACGATAATTCGCGGTTTTTGATTTACGATTTCTCAGCTAATACTCATCGCTTTAACAAAATTCTTGCAGGAGGAGATTGCTAATACATTGCTTTATTTGGTTACATGTACATCCATGCATCGGCGGAAGGCATTTCAGGACCCCTTTAATGTTTGTTTAATAAACTGAAACCGAAACTGAAACTGAAGGAATTAATATGCACAGGCGGCTACCAGAGTAAAGCAACAACTAATGCTCTGTACTTACCACAACGTAGTGTCCATATACACCTTGAGGCCCAACACCATGGATGCATAATAAAGACACACTCGAACATCGACATAGGTAGGCGTAAGGACGTGGAAGCGGCGGTACTACGGCGTACGTAAATCTGGTCGCACGGTGTCTGGAGTCCCGAGACCCTATAGAAAGCACGAAAAATGTATCCCCGCGAAATAATATTGCGGCAATGAGTATACAGGTGTCAAATCGCCGAGGAAGCCCACGAACAAGAGAAAACTGGCCATAGTGCATAATGCAAGGGCTCGATAACAGGACGAGACAAAATATCTGGGCATCTTCTTACTTTACAGCTAAAGCCGTCGAAAGACAATGGTCTTCTGCTGCGCGTACCACGTAACAACCTCTCTTCACTTTCCCGCTCACCTCTCACACTCTTTTCCTCTCGCCTTCCACGATATACACTGTAGAGTAATATTGGGGTCAATTCAAACTTGCCGCTCTCCGCGGCCCGCGCCCCATCTACTGGAATCATAGAGTTTCATACTAATATATACCAGAGGGAAATCTGTCGCTGCAGTCGCGGGCCGCAGTGGGCGGCGCCATTGCTGCTAGCGACGTTCCTCGTCTGCTTGGCCATCGCTTAGCGAGCCATACGGCTTCTTGTTTCTCTCGAAGCCAAAATCAACGAAAAAAAGCAACATTTTTTTTGTTCGTCGTACATTAAGCTTCCAAGATACTACTGACATTTGGAGGTTCAATTTTATAATAACAAAACAAATTTCATGAACCACCTACGGTAATATTGTTGCTTTTTTGCAGCCATAGCCAACGTTTCAGCCTGTTCATGAGCCATGCCAAGGTCAAGTGGAACGTACCTTCCGGGTACATGACGGAACGCTCGCTGAAGCGCGGCTCCCCTAGGCACTGGCGCCAGACTTCCCTCCAGTACATATTCGTATAAAACTCCATGACTGGAAGCTTTTAATAGTGTTAAACTTGCGGCCTCGGAATTCCTCCAGGTTCGGCGACCAAAGCCCTGTTTGTATTTTTCGTGGAAACATTGTTTTCTAGGCATATTGCTTCCTTTTTTATAGCAGACATCAAGGGGTGCTGGAATTTTGTTTCCACATACATGGTAAATATGAACTACGCATTGATGGTGTATATCTAATGCTTTTTTTCGCCAAACATTGATCAGAAATATGAAGTGTGTTCCAGATTTGGGGGTTTTGAAAATATCTACCGATATAACTGTGTCGTTCAAGCACTCGTTGTGTTTTTGGTTGGAAGGCTTAAGCGAGGGACAGAAAGGCAGACAGACATACAGAACCAACGATATTTCCGGGTAAAATGTCTCCATTGGTGACTTGGTGACCGGCTGATTGGTGACCGGCTGACGCCTGAACCTCTTGTAGAGCGCACTGTTTTCACAACACGCGCTCATGCTGTAACCCATCCCCTCTAACTTCTTTTTTTATTTTTTACAACTGGGTCTCAAGATTGTCAGATGATGCCCCTCTTTTTTAATTATTATATGTCAAAAAGTATTTAAGAAGTTGGCGCGCTTTCACAATGTCTTGGCGTGCGGGCGGTTTCAACATCATGAAAATGACATACTACAGAATAAGGCGCGGAATCTTCGCTGGTTTTTTAACGGCGAAGCTGTTTGTCAAATAACAATATTTCATGTTCGCAGATAAAAATAAGCAGAAATTTTCAAGCACGCTCACGTCAGCGCGTGCCTTGCGGTGACAGCCCGGCAGTTAACAAAACCAAGAAAATACCTAGCGCTCGTGGTTGCGTGCCTCGGATCCAGACGACCGACCAGCTTTCCCTGCGCGCGTTCGTTAAGCCAAGTGTACCCACGTATTGAGATTCGCGAACATTGTGACTACCGTACTGCAGTAAAACAACCATGAAAATGTCGAGCACTTGTGTGTGCGGGCCTCAAGGTGCCCCAGATTCGCTAGCGCGCATTCGTCAAGGCAAACATGCCCACTTAGGGATATTGGAAAAGTTTTGCCAAAATGAAAAAAATCCATCGCTCGCCTTAATCGTGGCAACACTTTCTCGGAACAAGAAAGACTCGACGCTTCGCCGTATTCCAAAAAAGAAATAGGCTTACGCTTATAGCAACAACGATGAAGCAAAGGTCGTTGCGGCAGCGACCGAAGAAGCAAATCGGATGCAATCGTGGACTTAAACCGTCGTAATGGTGGTGAAGGTTGCGTACAGCTTCGCTACCTTCAACTCTTGCGCGTTAGTGTGAGCTTCCGTCATTTTATATCCGTGCGACGACGGAGCGTCCGCCACAGCGAATGAAAAAAAAAGGTGCGGCTAAACAGGCACTGAATTTGCGGTTTCTAACGCGAAAACTTGTACGCTGTAGTGATGCTGCCCATGGTTGCGCCGAAACGCATTACAGGAAAGGCGAAGCTGCAGAATGAACTTCTCTAGAAAAACAAAACGCTTCCCGCCGTCGGAATTAAATACGGGTCCTTCACGTTACGAAGCTTACTTCTACCGGACCGCGCCATCATGACACGGCCGAATGAGTGTAAACTTCGGGCATTGACTGAGGCTGTATGAGAGATCGCTTCGCGTTTTAACGGTCTTTATCTTAGGAAGGCGGCTTTCATTTCGACATTCCATTCTTTCTCTCAGGCTCTGCAAACAAGCGCCGTAGGACGTCATGTCTAGGGCGCCCTTTTAGAGCCATCTGCCGTCTTCTGCTATTTTTATGCCACTTCTCATTGTTTTCACGGGACTGCATCTGCTGATATCTGGCTTGGACCACCGCCGGGCTATATATTTCGCCAGACAACGATGCCCCCCATGCAATGGACCCGAAAGCCGGTAAAGCAAATGATTGGGAGGGAGTGCCTTGACCTAAATTCAGTTAACACAAGTGGGTTCAGGACAAAATATCGCGTGGACGAAACCCTCCAGCATTCATGTATTATAATATTATAGTCCGAAGCGTGTAAACCGTGAGCCGACAAACCATTGCGCCGCCGCTGTACAAGCTCCGAATGTATGCCTAACCTCCGAAATGTGCCGCAATGTTAATACCCGTCGGTGTGATTCTTTAAACGACAGTGAAATCTACGCCCACGGCAAAAACATGCTGCTGATGATATCAATCTAAAAGCACAAGTGTTAAGGTTCGCACGCTGATTGTCACGTATGTCTGGGATTCGTCCATTTTTCCTACTTTTTACAGCAGAACACGTTTTATAATGAACAATGTTTTCTTCAGTGACACTATTGATATTGGGAGATCAAGAACACATGGCCCGTTACCAGCAGGCTGGTGAAAAAAAAAAGAGGATAGGCTATCAGATGTTGTGTCAAAGCTGAATCAACGGGCTTTGCCTTTTATTTATCGCAATGTATAATTCGATAAGGGTAACATTTTGGGCACGTTAGAACCTTATATATACACCAAATACCTGCTCCGAAAAAGTGGGAACACGCGGAAGTGAAGACGGACACACACGGCGCAACCTGCAACTACATTTTATTGTACCACTTTTTCAACCATATAAACATCACGAAGACCGACAGCGAATGCGGATGCATAATGAAAGATTAGACGCCTCGCGATGAGGCAGACCAGAAAGCGAAATTCTTCTCCGTGAGCGCAAGCGAGGGCGAGCTGCAGGAAACAATGCGCGGGAAACAACGTCCCGATACAAATTACGCCCATCCTCCCGCGAGAGAACCCTGGTGTGATACGACGCATCGATGGGTTCAATTGGTGTTTCCGTTGGGTTGATTCTCTAAATCGGGTGAAAAGTGTTGTGACGCGAAGTCGAACGAGAGCGAGCGCTGACTGAACCGCCGCAGAGCGCTACTCGCTTTATATTCACAGCGCCTGAAGGAGAGGAGACTGCGGAGGAGAGTCACGCATGCGCGCACTTGCGTGACGGGAGCGGAGCGAAGCGAGCGAAGCGCGCGCGCGCAGCTGTTGTTTATGATAATGAGACGGAGTGAGAGTATTGCGCACAGCTGTTGGAGAGAAGAGCGGAGGAGAGTCGCGCATGCGCAGGTGGCGTACGGACGCCGCCGATGCCGACACTGACGCAGGAGGGACATGCCTCAAAGCAAGAGATGCGTCGCATCTAAAAAGCCCTTACTGATTGAGTCGGACATATCTTAAAGCAACAGCGAGGCAACACCGTTTTACCCCTGATTGCACCTACTGACACCTGGTTACAGATACTTCAATGGGCTAGAACAAGTGATAAAATAGTTCGAATGGTATATCAGTCAACGTGTGGCTTGACCGATGATTAGCTATACCAAACATGCCGATTTCCCATGCGAGGAGGAAATGATGTGGAGGTGACGAAGCTACGCAGCGGTACCAGGCGGCATAGCTCTGAGGTACGTGCTGTGCATTATTTTGATCAGCAGAGATACGCCCAACACATATCGCAGTTCCTCTAACACTGTTTGTCGCTTGGCCGCAACTGAGAACCTCTTTAACCTCAAATCACGCCACACTTAAAGGACATTAAAATTTCAACAACCAAGTAATCTGTGATTCATGGTGCCTTCGCCCTGAAAGTAAGCTATGCTTCTCCAGCTCAGGTAGCCTTGGACTCCTTCCCTTGCGTTTCGAAATAAACAAGCTTACTCTCTCACTCGCGTTAACCTCCTCGGCTGAGACTTAGTTTTTTTGGGTTCGCTGCTGTGGACACAGAAAATGTGCTTGCAAGGGGTACTCCAAGTGGGACTGAGGGGCGGGACAGTAGCGGCGCCCGTCCTTTATCTGCAGCTTCGCCCCTTTCTTCGTTTGGCTGCAGGTTGCTACAAAGTGAACGCTGTTGAATCTGATACGTTCGTCACTACTGGCGAGCCGATATCGGGTTGAGCATGGTTTCGTTCGCTACGGTTGTAACCATATTGAAGGAATTGGCACAGGTAAAAGAAGATTTCAGACTTGATTGATTCGATTGATTGTAGAGTTTAACGCGCCGACGCAACGCAGGCGATGAAGCGCACCGTAGTTCAGAGCTCCGGATTAAATTTGACCGCTTGGGGATCATTAACGTGCTCCAAAATCTTGTACACACGGGCTTTTTGGCTTTTCGCCTCCATTGAAAAGCTCCCGCCGCGGCCGAGAATCGAACCCGTGTCCTCGTGCTCAGCAACAAGGATTTCAGAGCTGAGTTTTTTTCCTTCAGGATGATCTAACGAAAGAAAGGAAAACTGGTCAAGAATCTTCGGAAAGGGAAATACAAACTGAACTTCAAGAGCTGCGGAAGGCACAGGAACCGATAATAAAGAGAAGGGATAATGCAAATGAGACCATAGAAGAAATGAAAGAAAAAAACTCCTCTCCGAAGCTCCTAAGGACACTACCGCGAGAAATTAGAATGAAGGTCTTCAAGCTAAGTGCTTTATGGAGAAAAGCAGAAATAAGGAACTCAAGAAACAGTGGGTTCACATTAAGCAGCCTTCTCGCAATGGAAACCTTATGGTTAGGGGTGTTGTGGATGATTAGAATGGAAAGTTTGCTGAACTTCCGAGCAAATATAGACGACTCTATTAAGGAACTCATCCCTGAGAGAGACATGGAAAGGGAGCAACGCGTTTACACACAACATAGCGTTTATCCGTCCTGGATAATACATGCGTAATGGGTCAATGCGAGTCGCGATGAACACGTGACCAGCCCTTAAGCCAGACAGGCACTCCGTAGCAACAGGCAGGTTGGACCGACGAAGCCTATATATATATATATATATATATATATATATATATATATATATATATATATATATATATATATATATATATATATATATATATATACAGAAAGATAGGTCAGCAATCTACAATGCCAAAAGAGGCATAGGGGTGTGGTTAGGCTCTTTTCTTTTTTACTACGGTTAATGAAGTAAACATTTTTTTTAATATACAGAAGAAAGAAAGAAAGAAAAACACGCGCCCAGAGTGGGGACCGAACCCACGCCTTTCGATTACATGTCGAATTGGTAAGGCATTCGACATGTAATCGAAAGGCGTGGGTTCGGTCCCCACTCTGGGCGCGGGTTTTTCTTTCTTTCTTCTGTATATTAAAAAAAATGTTTACTTCATTAACCGTAGTAAAAAAGAAAAGAGCCTAACCACACCCCTATGCCTCTTTTGGCATTGTAGACTGCTGACCTATCTTTCTGTATTTCCTCAACGTGCCCCTCATTTCCTTACTATATTATTCTGCGAAAGCCTAGCGAGGGTCTCGGTTCTGGCAGCCTTGATGCCTAGGTAGCATAAGAGGGCTTCCCGCCAGTTACCCGCTCATGACCGGCTGTAGACGTTGGAGTCACGCCCCGGGGGTTGAAAAGAAGGTCCCCTTCTCCCCGTGTAGTCAGAGTGGCGCTGGCTACCACCCTCAAGTGTGAGATACACTTCTAGTAAAAAATATAAATAGCCCAGAAAGTGAAGGAGAATACAGTCGCCCAGATAGCCGAATTGGTAAGGCATTCGACATGTAATCGAAAGGCGTGGGCACGGTCCCCACTCTGGGCGCGTGTTTTTCTTTCTTTCTTTCTTCTGTATATTAAAAAAAATGTTTACTTCATTAACCGTAGTAAAAAAGAAAAGAGCCTAACCACACCCCTATGCCTCTTTTGGCATTGTAGACTGCTGACCTATCTTTCTGTATTTCCTCAACGAGCCCCTCATTTCCTTACTATATTATTCTGCGAAAGCCTAGCGAGGGTCTCGGTTCTGGCAGCCTTGATGCCTAGGTAGCATAAGAGGGCTTCCCGCCAGTTACCCGCTCATGACCGGCTGTAGACGTTGGAGTCACGCCCCGGGGGTTGAAAAGAAGGTCCCCTTCTCCCCGTGTAGTCAGAGTGGCGCTGGCTACCACCCTCAAGTGTGAGATACACTTCTAGTAAAAAATACAAATAGCCCAGAAAGTGAAGGGGAACACAGTCGCCCAGATAGCCGAATTGGTAAGGCATTCGACATGTAATCGAAAGGCGTGGGTTCGGTCCCCACTCTGGGCGCGTGTTTTTCTTTCTTTCTTTCTTCTGTATATTAAAAAAAATGTTTACTTCATTAACCGTAGTAAAAAAGAAAAGAGCCTAACCACACCCCTATGCCTCTTTTGGCATTGTAGACTGCTGACCTATCTTTCTGTATTTCCTCAACGAGCCCCTCATTTCCTTACTATATATATATATATATATAAATATATATATACGTAAGAAGATTTAATGGAGACATTTCGCATGGGGACCGTCCTCCTTACGTCCTTCTCCTTGGGTATAGAAGAAGAATAAAAACATTGCGTTACAGTTATCGTCACACATTGTCAATGAAAGAGAATTCTCTAGATAATAAACTACAATAAAATAGAGGAATGGGCAGTTAATAATTGGAAGAGAAAGAACGAGTAGTTTTTGAAATATAGCAATGCAGACAGAATTTTTATAGATAGAGGCAGGTCACTCCGCAGAGAAATGGCCGGGTAGGCAGAGATCATCCTTCAAACCTGTAAAGATTACAAAAAATGGGTGTTGCTTGTAAATCTGGTCACATTGGTTTCGCTAGATAGCTAATAAAGCCAACGCCCAACGGAACATTCGGTTGGCTTGCGAAAACAAAAGACAACTATACTAAACTGAACTCAATTGCTTTCGACAAAACTGGTGGGGTTGTTGACATAGTCCTTGCCCCTCTATCTACTACGGAAGAAGAGCAAAACCACAAACAGATACCAACTGCTGTGTTTTTATACCAAAAGGCAGCATCTGACTCCTTGGGATGTTCATTAGGATGCAATCCTAGCATCTCTTAATAACTTCGCTTAGTCGGAAGGCTAAGAGTAGGATTTAGAACTACATTTAATGACGGAAACATGTCTGTGCACAGCACAGGGCGAAACCTAAGGTTGTGAAGTGAAAATGGCTTTCGTGGAGCTGTGCCTATCCCGTTGCTGTTCAAGACTCATTTACTTAAAGCTTGTTATCTCGTGGTGCCTAAAGACCTAACTCTACGTAGATAACATCTGTGCGTGGGTTGCATCAATGGCGCGCGAAGTCGCAGGAAAGGTTCCAGAAAGTGCTTGCAAGAATATTACAGTGTGGCAGTAAGGGATATATTGGCTGACTTTACAAGATAAACGAATTGACCGTCAAAGACAAACACGGCGGCAGAACAGCGGAAGCTCTACAAAGAACGCTGGGCGGATCTTCTTCTTGTTCATGAGTGGTTTGGTTTCAGTTACCCGTAGCGAAATGGTGGCCAACGCCGATAAACCGGGCATTGTCAACCGCATCCTAGGAGTGTTCTGTGAAGGGTGAACAGCCCGTAACAATATCTTCACACCTACCTTCTTGAAGGCTGTTCCATACCCCGCAAAAATGTCTCATAAGGTCGTTCCCCTTACGAGACCGGTATCCTACGAGCAGGAGTGACAGGAATCTGCGCTACGTAAGGACGAAAAGATACTTTAGTAATATAGTAGAGAAATAGATATCTTGGGCTCCACAAGTGAAAAAATTATGTACTTGATAATGCGAAGTATCCATAAAAATTGTCCTGTCAGTGACCTACGCTGGCACTAACTGTCACTGTGAGGTGCTGCTCTTCGAGGCATATATTGCTGACTTGTTGCGCTACTGCGTTACCGTCCTGCAGCAACTGTCACCTGCTGGCAAGTACCAGCTGCAATCTCCGAGAAACAAGTGCCTCTGAAAGAGGCTTGGAGATCATTAAATCTCATCTTGTGATACTAATATGTAAGCAGGCTGCCTACTCTTGCACGTGATGCGACTTCAAGAAACCAGATGCATTTATTCGAGACACATGCTTTTAGCAACAACTCATTCTCTGGCTCGAATCGCAAATCCAATAACCCTTCCAGCTTTGGACAAACCATACAGATCACGAAGCTTTCGCTAGAAATCAAGCGCCGCACGCCACACCACTGGACTTGCCGCACTGATCTCTGTCACTACTTTCCATGAAATTTTTCAGCCGTTCTACTAACAAAAGAAAACGCGATCTTTGCCCCTAATTGATGCGCCTGCGTACATAAACACATTTTCGTCTGTAACGGCCCGCACCTTTACGGTTGGATCACCGACAGCTCAGTAAAATTTCTAACGGGTGTTTGTTCCGTCTGATAGCCAAGCACTGCCACACCGGCTAGAGAAGAACGTTTCCACGTCTACAGAGCATTATGGGATCAAATAAGTGTCCGGCACATCCTTCACGAGCGACTGACGCAGCACACTATTCTCTCAGATTCGAAAGCCGCTTTCTACATCTTGCACCTCCAGTGCGAAGTGAGGTGTCTGCTCCATATGGTATATGACCAGGCCATTGTGTAGCAGTTCGGGGGCGGCCCGGATGCCGTGGTCTAATGGGGGCCCATGAGCGGATGAGGCTGCTCGCTGGGATCTAGGAATGTGGAAGCAAATGTTAATTTCTTCACAAATTACCATGCTTTAGATACGACTAAGGCAATAACTGACAGGCAAAAACCGCTTGTGATGCCTTTCGGAACATTAACCAAAATGTCTACTATGCTTAGACGCACACATAAAGGTAATGTTGGCATAAACACTATCACGACGAATGAGACGTTGTTCCCTAAGCTGTTATTTATCTCGGCCTTCAAAACCGCATACTTACATCCTACAGACCAGATTTCAGAACCCTTGTAGAGCGCATGCCACGGAGGCGTTGAAACAGAGACGAGCAGACCACGTAGCAAGGCCGGTTTATTCGGAACTCCATGGGGTCTCTATCTACTGATGCCAGGGGCGCGCGAACCCTCTGGCGGGTGAGCGCGCCCGCTGGCCTGCGTCACGGTGCTGCCGCTGGCACTGTGGCTTGCCGCTACACCCTACTGCGACATCTCTGGCTTCCGGGAGCCGACGAACACGTGCTATGGTGATAACAGCGCAAAACAAGGCGAAGCGCTTTTGTTGGGAGGATACAGACAATGCTTGCCTTTCACCTCCTCCTGATACTTCTTCCTATAGTTTGCGCTCTTGTCACCATGGGTCTGTTCGAAGTAGCCCTGCTTGTACACGTCTGCAGTGAATACTATTAGATTGCTCCGCTCACTTTAACGCAAGATGTCATTTACAGCAATAAATAGTCTCCACCCTGGGTAATTATGTTGTAGTCTTATCCTCGCACCATGGCATACTCTTTGGTCTGTGCTGAAAGGCACGGACCATACATGGAAAAGATTGAATCCTTGCATCACAACGACGTCATGGGCACCCCGTTAGAGCACGCAGTTTACGTCGTAGTCACTGCCTCAAAACTGAACACTAATAATTATTTTTCTTCTTTTTCTGAAACTCTTGCTAACTATCGACTGCCTTTTGCCCTTTCCTTTTCTTGCGAATTAACATGCCGGGAAACCTCTCTGGATTCTCCTCTGTAATACCGTCTTGCTTTCGTTCAGAAAGGGGAGCAATTACGGACCAAGATTTAGAATACCTGCAAAGCAATTCCAGCTAATAAATTATCATCAGAACCGCATGCAATGAAAAACCTGTTTGTGCGATATTAGCAAGGAAAAGCTGTAGCAGCGCTCAGGCCAAATCATCTGTATTTGAATTCCTGAGGTCGACTATTTAAGACCTAACGGTGTTGGCTTTTGTCATGGCGTATTTGCTCCCCAATTTTTGATATATTACGGCTGTGAGATCGTAATACAGCGGGCCGTTTCTCCTCCTAAAATTTCGGACACCATTGCCCTACCCGATATTTTTTGGTGTTTATTTAAGGGTTATTTTCACCCTCGAGGCTTTTTAGCGTGGTTCACAACGACAGGGCATGTATGCAGGTTGCCATGCTTTGGATGGTACCTCTTGACAAGAATAAACACACATTTGACTTTCTAATAACAATAATATTTACCGTAACAGACCACATGCTTTGACGCGCAGTTCAATAATACACGTGAAGCAAACGAACCTAAGTTACAATTGAGCGCACATTAAATTTCGGTTTCTAGCAGTGCTCCAGGTCAAGTATGTGTGGCCGTAATGTTTGCGTTTATACACACTCAGTGTCGAACATAAGAACAGGGAGGCAATGTTTTCTTTTATTGTGAAAGTTAGGGTCAATGACAATTGGTAATTAGGTTCGGTTTATTGGCGATTATCGGGTAAATAAAAAGCATTTCGGTTGCATTTGCCATCAACCCTAAAAGATGTTTTGAGCAAGTGCACATACTACTTAGGTCTTGCAACCAGTTACCCCTTGCACGACGTGTTCACTCATATTGGGTTTAATGTCATATTAGGCTTTCGAAGTTTGAATTGTGTTGCTCTCCTCTTCTTTTGGTGTAGTGTCCTTTGCATCTTCCGAGAAGGGCGGTATACTTTCGCCTCCCAAGTCGGGTCCAAACGAATTCGAGGTAAGTTCGTCCGTTTTTGCCGAGGTGGGTGTCACCATAGCAGACTTGGCTGGGGCTGAGTCCGGGCTGGGCACAGTAACGCATTGCAGACATAAACGTTTACAAAATTATGAACTGTTCAGTTGATACATCTTGTGTGCCACGCTTATTTTCGAAGTAACAACGTTCGCTTTGACATGCACGAGAGTTGAACCTTCACCAAGCGGATTCGCAAAAGCATGTTCGCAGCTACTTTAGGATTGCCTCTCTGTCATACCGTTCTGTACTGCACATCTTTGAGCACAGGTATTTCAGTTTGGAACGACAAAGAAAAGCTGGGCTGGATGTCTCTATCAAGTACTTTTATCGGCTTCCTTTGCAAGAGTTTTGGGTGTATTCCTCGCCCAAAACGCCGTTTTTATCACGTATTTCCCAAGTACGTCCCTTTTGGAAATTGCTCTTTAATAATCCTATAAAAAACGACCAGAATAATGTTACTAACTTGCGCGAACATAGACATAAACACCAAAGTTTGGGAGATTTCGCTTTGAACATTGGCCACACGCATGTAACTACGTTGTTGCATGTGAGAACGTGCTTATAAATTTTGCGCCTGTCTTTATCTAAGCTAACAAATGGCGAAGCCGATTTCAACAGTTCATCCACGTCCCCTTTCCCAAGAAGCTCGCCGTATCACTGCATTTTTAGTTACAGCATCATATTTTCAACGTTTCTGAAATCCATTTTTTTGGAATAAGATAAGACTCCACACGACTTCCATGTGGGCTTTAAATTTGTTAAAAATGCGAGAAAACGTCTGAAAGTTCTCATTTTCTTCTGGAGTGTGTTAATACCAGAATTCTGTTGTCACTGCCTGCATCTTGCAAACTACTTCAAAATGCAAGTCTGTCTTCCACTAGCATTGCCACACTCTCTCCCTATAACGAAATGAACAGAGGTTTTCTCAGTTAAATATCGGCGTGTGCACTGCTACCGTAATCCTTGTTATGATCATTTCTTCTATACTTGGTTGGCACGGCTAGAAAATCTTTTAATGTTCGCGTTAGCCTAGCCTTTATTCGATGTCATTTAAAACACCTCATACTCTTATCTATTTCAATACCAGATCCAACGTGCATTCCTTACATAAAAAATAAATCCCGTCTGGTTTATGGAAATACGATGTGCCTCAAAATGTCTCTCTTGTGAATTTAGAGATAGTTCAGACATTTTTGTACTTTGGAAGCGTCTTTGTTCTGAATATTTCGCGTTAAATAAACGTCTGGCTTTTGTTCACGGTCGTTGAATGGCGTTCTACACATTCTGGCCGAATTAAAATACTACAGTTTCCTACCAAAAACCCGTCTATAACCTAAAAATGCGCTCATTTTGTTCTCCGAAAAATTCATTGCTTTAGCTGATTCGTCGCTTGACATATATTAAGCATTCACACTTAACTTCTGAAGCGTTGTGTGTACAGGTGGATAATTACAGCTAATATGCACTTTATTTTACTCGTGTTAGTAGCTAAAAATATACGTGGGTAACTTTTTTCCTTTGTGCAGCAACTGAAACCTCATGGCTAGGTTGTCCTGAGATGAAGTAACAGAACGGCGGTATGCATATGACTGATTTTTATAAGCCGGTTACTTGAGGCATGCCAATGCATAATTTCTACCATTGTCGATGATCGGAATATCGCGCGTGTTAAGCTGCAGGACCAGCGGTACTTTACAAGCTCACAGAGCGTCGTCTTATTTTGTGGCATTGGCACATTTTTTAGCGTGGCTACTAATGACTCGGCAGCAGATGCACTTTAACACCTTTGTGCTGAACACTATTACCTGGGGAAGCGATAAATGCGGTCTCGTAGCAATAACATGTGTAACTGTGACGCTTTCCCGAAATTGATACCATAGACGTTCATCTCCACCTTTGAGCTTTTTTGGGATAATCCATGTTAAATATCTCATTTAGCCTTTCGACAATCCTGAAAAACAGTATTAAAAGTTTATAAAGCCTTTCACGAGAAAAAAATAAATTTTCTAGTTTGATAATATATATGCGATTCGTGTTATGCAGGTACAGCACATCCAATGCACCGTAGAGTGTTCGATTGATTTTAGATTATTTGTCGATACTAAAAAATACTTTCCCCTAAACTGAAACGCTCTAATTTGCGTGTATTCTTGACGCCATGTCTCCTGTAACCCAATTCTGAAACAGTATTAAGACTAGCAGAAGACCTAACTTATGTGTAATTTAGTTGCTGCACAACTTCTTGACATCAGCAACGCGAAATAACGTGCACAAGAGAAAAGAACATACATTCCAAGTGCTGACTTCTAACTCAATTTTGTTGTGGAAAACATGGCAGCAGATAGATAGAAAACGCCGAGGATATAGAGAAAAATACAGGCAGAAAAGACAATATGACACCAATCCCAGGTGCCTTTAAACACTTCCGAACGGTTTCCCGCATAGTACTTTCGACATTTCATACACCCAGCACTTGCTCCGAACCACGTGTTAGAAAAAAATTTCCATTTGAAATTGCGGGACGGTTGCCCTGCTGGCATATTTTCAACCACACCAGGCAATTCTTAGGCGGCCTATATTTCTCCGTGCAGTTGGATTTCTGCCCTTTGCTGTAATCGTCCACAGCCCATTAAGGGGTTTCACTTACAAGTTATGCAATCGACGGAAAGAAAACCATGATTATTTTTACTAACTCGACTGCCATTCTCTCTAAGCCTGTGCTTCAAGCCGCAGCTCATACTACCTACGTGAGGTTAGCTGAAACTTCACGGAACGTGATAAACTAGGTGCTCATGGCATGCGACGTGCAGCACACAGAGCTTGGCATGACATCCAGAGTTCTTGGCCCCGGCTTTGCTCATGACCCTTACAATCTTCACGAGCTGATCAGTAGCACATAGGACTACCATCCCCTAAACAGTGTCAGCTGTTTTTTTAAGCCATCACTCAACCCGTGAATGACAGAACGACGTTATTTTCTTTTGCCAACTCTCATGTTAGCCTTATGAGGCCCATTATTAGGACACCAATCCTCAAGTATCTGAAAGCGCCCTTAATAATGAATACCGTTTTCTGAAATGGGCAGCCAACTTCGTCGAATTCGCAAACGCTGTTGTATGCGCATGGAGACTCATCTGACAAAACTGAACGTTTTCGTTACGTGGACGATTTTATTTTCCAATACTATTAGAGTGTGCACATAACCCTGACCTCGCATACTTTCCTTCCCACCTCCACCTCCCTGACCTGTGGGAGAACCTGATTACCAGCGACCACCACAATGCTCAGTAACTTCTGGCATCTAGGGCATCTGCCGCTAGGTCATCACTTGTATTCCCGGACTAGGGAACCACTCGTACTTTATGGCTTATTAGGGTTTCAGACTACTAGTGAAGGGAGGAAAACTGTGACAAGTTTGTCCCTGACGCACTTCTTGTGTTGGAGGAATGTTCACACCACATGGGCATCAATCATTCATTCCATAGATTATAGAACAAAGTCAATCAATGAGCCACCCTTAACAAGGAACTTTATAGCCCCTACCTGCGCACTCCATCTGCTGGTAAATCTGAGTGAGGTCATTTGCAGTAACGTTAAAATTGGTAGTTATTTAGAGCGGCAAAACTGAGAGTGAGAAGGAAAAGTTTACTGTACTGCAGCGTATTCCCGGATATCTCACAGGCCAGAGGATATTGCAATTGTCTGTACTGGTAGAAATGCGTAAAGTTTGCCTAGGCGGGCACCAATGCAGCTGTGGATGACCACACGGGCCACTCAAGGCATCGTGTGCCGTATGTCGTATGCATTCAACGCATTGACCATCACGTTCACAAATATCCAGGCCTCCTTACAATCGTCAAACCACAGCTCTTTTACGCGCCTGATAATGGAGCACGATAGCACTACCCGCAGAATTAAATGGTGGCTTTTTGCAATTAGATGCACGTTCATTAAGTGGAAAAATCTGCTTGAGTTGTGCAGGATGACAACAAAAGGCAGAAATCTAAATGCGCGTTACAATGTAGAAGCGTCTAATAGTGCCTTGTTAGGTAGCACGGGCTTCATTTCAGCTACCATTACGTTATCTGCAAAACAGATTACTATGGTATCTGCATTACCCCTGTATCTTATGCGACATTAACAAAAGTTACGATCTAAGATGTCTACAGACTTTGCAAAGTGGTTTCACACCTTTGACGGGGCCTAGTGCTAGCATAATATAGCACTCGGTATTTTTACCTTATTTTTTTTCCTGCTCGTTACCTCTATAAATCTTGCTACTAGTCATATTTCAGTTCTCACCTGTGGCAACGAGAGTGGGGCAATCTCATTGGCAATTGGAGTGTTATCAACAATTGTGTGTAACCCATTGTTTGTGTGTGTAAAAACTTCTGCAAAACTGTCCATTCCGCAACCATTTCCAAGAAATATCTCCAATCTCGAGCCCTAACGTCAATTTCTCCTAAGAATACGTTTATACATTCGCGCCAGTGACCACGTGCACCGCTTCCCGCTTCGCGTTTACGGGTATACTGCGCAACAATGCACCAAGACATTTACCACCGTGATATATTTTACAGGGAGTTTTGTTAGTTTTCAAATTCATGTACTGATATAAAAATTATTTTTGAAATGCCACTCGCACTGCACCCCGTAACTCTCACTCTGCCGTACTTCGTTTATCACATTGCCCAAATATACGGGCCTCCTTACACTCATCAAACCGCATAATAAGCAAAAAAATAACTGCGTGCGGAAATGTAACCGCGTTTAATTTTGCCTTTTTATGTAGCAGGGGCTTCATTTCAGCTTCCAATACGTTATACCCAAAATAGATTACTATAGTAGGAACAATGCCCTTGAATGTAAGGCGGCATTAACAGAATTTAGCGTATAAGATGTCGACAGATTTTGCAAAGTAGGTGTACGCGATTTACGTAGAGTAGGGCTTTATCATAAAGCCCTCGGTATTTTTACCTTATTTTTTCCTCTTCGTTACCTCTTTGAAGCTTGCCAGTACTAATATTTCAGCTCTGACCTGTGGAAATTAGAGTGTTATCAACAATTGTGTATGACCCTATCGTGTGTGTGTACAAAAACGTCTACAACCCTGCCCATTCCGCCACCATTTGCTGAAAATATCTCCAATCTTATGCCCTAACGCCGATTTACCCTAAAAAGACATGCTTATGTTGACACGAGCGACTACAAGCACCTCTCCCTGCTTCGGGTTTAAGGGGATATTGCCCCACAATTGACTAGGACATTCACCTCCGTGAAATATTTTACAAGGAGTTGTCACCTCCGTGAAATATTTTACAAGGAGTTGTACCAGTTTTCAATACAACTGATACAAAAATCGTTTTGGAAATGCAACTTTCAGTCCACTGCAAACAAAGATGTCCCCTCTATGTGCCAAAGCAAATAAACTGTTCGAGTTTCTGGCGAGAGCTGCCAGCATTCTGCAAGAAACACGCATGCTTATACGATGGGAGTGCAACCGTACTTTGCATATTGGTGCATGTTGAAGTCATCCACGTCTCCCATCCTTCGCCGTGCCTCGCGGAAGGAGAGAACCATGGCAGTGAGGCCGACGACCACAATTACCGACACCGCTGCCGAGAGTGCAAGACGCAGGGTGAGCTCCCAGGGGTTCTCTTCATTCTTGGGAGCAAGGGTAGCGCGCCCTTGACTCCGCATTGTGCCGCACGGCGTGATCTCAGCGACTATTCGTTGTCGTTGGTTGGAAGTTCGTCAACGCCTGAAGGAGTTCCTCAATCACGGCAATAGGTTATCTTCTTCGGTAGACGCTGTAAAGGGCCAAAAAAAGCAAATTAGTCGTCATATACTCAACGCGAATTAATTGATTGACTGATTTATTGATTGAATGATTGATTGATTGATTTGATTGATTGATTGATTGATTGATTGATTGATTGATTGATTGATTGATTGATTGATTGATTGATTGATTGATTGATTGATTGATTGATTGATTGATTGATTGATTGAATGTACGGTTTAAAAGAGCCCTGAGACGGATTTAAAAGTGGTTTTGTTTTGTGCCAGAAACCTACTCTCTAGTTGTTTTTAGAGTCAAGTCCAAAAATAGTAAGCATATTCGCTCACGCTAACAAAAGTTGTTACTCCAACAAGACAAAACTATTTGTTGGCTTGGCGGCTTGCGATGACGTCGAAGACCGACCTCATCCGAGGCGAAGCACTCATTTCAACAGACCTGGCCTTTCAACAGATAAAGCTTTGGCATGTTTTGTCGATAGCATTAAATTATCCAATGACAAAGGGAATTACGCTGGCTCGGTATTCGTTGACTTATCGAAGGCATTCGGCAGTATTGATCACGATATCCTCTTCACTAAACTTCAGTTATACGGAATAGTTGGACCGCCCCTTCAACTGTTGAAAAGCTTCTTGTCGGATAGGGAGCAAATTGTCTCCGTCGATGGCACTTTTTCTTCCTCTGATTTTAATAGATAAGGCGTCCCCCAAGGCTCTGTTTCAGGGCCGCTTTTGTTCCTTACTTTCGTAAATGATGTACCGCAGTGCCTCAAGCGCTCAAAATGCATTCTATACGCCGACGATACCACCAACTTTTCAGACAATTATGATGCAGATATATTAATTTCTGATTTGCAAAAAGACTCATGTTCCCATAAAAATTGGTCTGCTAATAACAAACTATCTATTAACTCGTCCAAATCTTCTCTAATATTATTTCACTCCCTGAATAAAAAGTTTCAAATAAATCCTTGCCTCCATATAGATCACAATCCCATTCTACTGCGGAACCAAACACCCTTTTTAGGTGTTATTGCTGGCACTCGCTTAAGGTTCCAATGCCATATCTCCTCCCTTTGCAAAAAGAAATCATTTGGCATTTGAGGGCTTTTTAGAGCTAGACTGTACTTCAGTACGAAAACTCTGTTGGATTTATATTATGAATTTATTCATAGCCACTTAAACTACTGCATCACATCGTGGGGCCGATCGTATGAAAATCACCTTTCACCATTAGAAAAACTTCAAAAACAAGCAATGCGTATAACAACGTTTTCCCAAAAAATGTCACCATCTCTTCCTATCTTTACTCAACTTAATACATTACCTTTGCAAAAGATGTATTTGTATAGCGTTGGAGTTCTGTTTTTTGAAGTGCTGCTTGGCATCCTAAATGTTGACATTTTCCCTCGCGACATGTTAACCAACAATAATTGCACTAGATTTTCCTCCCGTCAGAACTTGTTATTGCCCAAGGTAAGAAATAATTATGGCAAATTTAGTCTACTTCTTTCTGCTGTTTCTTTTTGGAATGACGTACCACTGGAAATAAAGATGGTTAGCTCGCTTCAACCGTTTAAAAGAAAATTGAAAATATTCTTAGCTACTCACCAGTAACTCCTAGAAATATTTTTCTTGTGTGACATCTTTCCCTGATTGTTCTGTTGTCAATTGATTACAATTTTCCGGTTTTTCCCACATTGTGTTGTATTTTCTTTATATCCCATTTTTGCACGATGTTTTATAAGATTTGTATAACATATGCAATGCATACTGGTTGTGTTGTGCTCACAAATCATCTCCAAAACATCTAGCATAGGATGTCCCGCCTGCTGTTCTGAAACCTTACGACCTCCTCCTGTAAATTCCCCCAATGGTTATACACTCTTGTAGTTTTCTGAATAAATTGGAAAAAAATTGAAACTTCATGGTTGGCCTCCGGAATTCGCTTTTACGTGAGCGGTTTTGACGGCGGTGGTTCTACCCGCGTTTGTGTACAGCGTCGTCGTTATTATGGTTACTTCAGCAAGTGGATCGTGCATGGGACGATGACTCCCCCTTTTTTTGAGCTAGCTTCACAATTCTTACGGACTATGAGCAGGAGGTACTGCGTATACCGTGATTCCGGGAGTCGACTTTACATGCGCTTCCCAGCTAGCTTCCAGGTCCTTACGGATTTTGAGCAGATCCATTTCGCGACTTTGCATGCACGAGAGTTACCGTGAACGGTAGCTTACTTTTACCTGCGCCGGCGAAGTGTACTCTCGCGTCCTGATTGGAGTACAGCATATGCACTGCTCTGGGCGCTTAATACAAGTAGGCAGCGTCTTGTGCCCCGCGCAGGGTACGCGACAGGTCTAGTAATCTAGTAAAATTAGCTGATGTTCAGTACATTATTCATGCTAAATTATGCTCAGGCGTACGAAAAATGACATTTTTTCAGATGGGTGAGCAAAATTTCCGGCCCTTCTCTTGGCCTCGCACGCTTCAAATGGTTCAGATGGTTTTATGAACACGCAAAGCTCTTTTACGGTTTTAAAATCATGTTGAGAAAGGTAAAAAAGGTGTCGAAACACTTAGCGGAGGCTTGAATTCTACTAATGCGTTACTCGGTGCAAATCGTTCCCAGAAGATGGCGGAATCGACATATTTTCTTTTATTTAAAGCTCTACGGGAGACTTCTACGACTTTGTTAAAAGAAACTTATTCTATTATCAGAGTTAGATCTAAACCATCCAAGGTTCAAGCTATTTCGAGCGTGCGCGAACAGTTCTGGGCGCAAAACATGTCATTAGCTTGGAGATGAATTCGTCAGATGTCGCTACTTGCCGGAGTGCAGAAACCGCGGAGTACGCCTTTTCGTTTTCAGCGGCAAACGACCCCTCTTGTTTCCGTTAATGCGGTAAACGATAAAGTCGCTAAAAACACTAGGCAGCACGGTTCACTCAAAAGGCCGAGCGCATCAAACAACATTTTCCTGCGATCGTGAATTCATGGGAGGCAATGAAAGGAAACTCTTTGGCAGGGGTTAATGTTAAAGGATGTGCAGGCTCTTCACCTTGTCGCGCCCGGCATAGAGAACATAAGCCTCGACAGCGTTTCGGTGGTTTTGGCTTTGAACTGACTTATTTAGCCAGCGTGAGCGCACGTCAGCGTGCGCCTCGTGATCACGAGCAGTGAACTGCGTCGTCCAATCACTATGTGAGGAGCTCCCGCCTTCGTCGTCTCGGCGTGGATGGCCCTGGGCGCGCCGTTCGCTAACCCGCATAACTGAAACACCTTCGAGGCTACGCTTGAAACACAGATGGTGCAAAGAATCCTTTCGGGTACAGCATCTAAGAAAACAAATGCAACTGATGAAACTGAAACGGAACGCTGAGCGGTCGCGCTGCGGGCGTCGATGCTCCTGCGGTCACTGTATCCTTAAACCGAGAACAGTTGAGCGTCGAGCCGGGAGTGTAATTGCTTTACACTTCGGTATAACACAAATATCTGGCACGGCATCAACAGGAACCGAGAGTTAATATGTTTTTGTAGCTTTCAGGTGTTTTTAAGCTCGTAAAAATTTGCTGAAATCAAGGTCGGTCTAGTACGTCACAGAGTAGTTCAAGAAATAGTTGTTGCCCTACGACACCCTCGACCCCCCAAAACCCCATCTCAGGGGCTCTTTAACACTCCTACGCAACGCAGGCGATGAGGCATGCCGTAGAGGAGGGTTCAGGATTAAGTTTGGCCCCCTGGGGATCTTTATCGTGCGCCTAAATCTCGTACACAAGGGCGTTTTTGTTTTGCGCCTCCGACAGAAAAGCGACCGCCGCGTCCAGCAAGAGCACCCGCGTCCTGATGCTTTATCTTCGCAATGCGTTTTTGTTTCTTGTCTAACTATGTCCCATTCCATGTATCCCAGATTGCAACTGCGTGAAATCTAAAGCAATTCCTGAGCTTATCAGAAGAATTGCGGTGTAGTTTGAGTGATAGTTCGGTGACAAAATGTTGTCCTTCAAAGGTGCGCAGTTTGTGAACCCCAGAAGGTTTTCTGGCGTCGACATTGCCGTTCGCTTAATTCATGACCGTTAAGCTCACGGATATCAAACCGCAAACAAAGAAGCAGTTTTTCTGCAAGAACCATCGTCAAGACAGGGTAAATAAGCACGCAAAAAACTTGTATAACTACTCATAACGGTAGCACATTTCGCACATCACCGGGTTGTTGAGGTAGAACCTCCATGTTCACACAGACACGCTCCGATCCGGACACATAGGATTAATGCAGGCATGATATTGCGCCTTGCCTATTGGAAATGAATTATTTTCTCTCGTTGTCATATCTCAAGCTATGTAGGTATCGCAGCCGAAAGATTGCCTCTCTGATATATACCTTATCAGGGCTCATTGGAACACTTACGTTCGCCTTCTTGGTGGCTTCAGGAAGATTAGGAAGATTTATGTATGATGGGCATGATGATGATAATGCCCTCAACGGTTTTCGCACGTACCCAAAAGAGAAGATTGGCCAGGGGTAACTCACTTGTTGAATTAATGAGGACCTCAAAATACTAATTGATTTTCTTCAAGACAGAGGTCATGAAATAAAACTTCGTTATGATCAAATCCCAAATTACCCATTAGTTAGTAGCCTTCAGCAATTCAAGTGACCTGAGCCGAACTATTTTAGTTTGGAGAAATGCTACGTTCTTCTTCGTCGTCCTTAACGAATGCGATACATGACCATAGGCAGATTGACCCTTGCGCGGTGGCTAAGGCGCTTTGCTATTGATACTAAGCACGCGGGTTCACTTGCCGGCCACGGTGGCCGCTCTCCTGACGGAAGCTAAAGCGAAAACGCGCATGTGTTCGATAATTCGGTGCGCGTTAAAAGATACCCAGGTGGTCAAAATTATTTCCGAGATTGTACTTGGAGCACTTCATCCCCTGTGTGGCACCGTCGTGTTGAACCTCATAATCAACAATCAGCCATGGGAAGATTTTGTAGAAATTGAAGCTAATTTTTGTGTGGACGGCTAAACTCCAGATGGACATGACTGTTGGGTCGCTGGATGTGACCGACGATAAGGTCACGGCGACTGTAGCGAGGAGAGGTTCGACGTGGCATCGCCACATCAGAGCGTGGCACGAGCACGAAGTGCGAGTCCGGGCCGCGTATATCCCTTTCCTACTCAGTACAGCCGCCCGTCACCGGAGCTTGCTTATGGAGGTTATATCACAGCACAAACGTACCTAAAGCATGCAAAACCACCGGAACTGAAATAACAGCTCAAATTGACCTGCAATTGTTGAAAACAACGGTGTAGATATATATTGAACGGAAATATTCGAAACCGAACTAAAAAGGGAAAACCCGCAAAAAGTACACGAAGCAGTACCTGAAGCTAATAAAGAAGCAACGAAAATACCCGAAATCACATTTATAATGCATAAATATGGCATAAATAAATTTCATGCATGATAACAAATGTTAACATTCAAATATGATGAAGACTTCAAAATGAAAAAAAGCGTTAACGGGATTTGAACCCGGGTTAGGATGTTCGCTTCGCAGGAGCGGAACTGCTACATTACGAGACAAAGAGGTTCTGAGCGATTAAATTGAGCGCCACATGCACGTGGGCATAGCTTCGAACATGCCACTAGGTCGCGCCCCGTTACGCTTGGCTGTGCTGACTAGGAAACGCCTATACGCGTCCGGGAGCGGTGAAGCTCAAAACCGACTGACCCGATTAGCGGCCGTTTATTTACGACGACCGATGATGACACGCGTAGAATAGAATAGAATAGGATAGAATAGAACGTTATTGTCGTTACAGAATGGTACATCACCGGAATATAGTTTCCACAACTATATAGTTACCAGAATATATAGTTACAGAATACCAGAATACCACCAGAATTGCCTTAATCCAATCACGTGGTCGTTTGACAAGGATATCTGTCACAAACTTTCTGCCACAAAGGCGCACTTAGTGCCCATACGCTCCAAAGAAGGGCGCCAGTGGCCCACTCCACAATGACAATGACGTGATGACAAAATTTAGTTGATGTACTAGAAGGAACTTCGCGTATAGCCTTACTAGACATTGGCGTTTTCTTCTCATGTTTGGAAATATTTGTATTTTGTATTTGTATATCGCGCTTCAAGTGTTGCACCTTCATTGCGATGTCATTTACTCTTTCTTATAGCGGAATAATCATCGACATAACCATATTCTATCCATGAAGTGGTCCAGCTTAGCAATTTCGGAGTGAAAGGCAACGTTGACTTTATCGGGTCTGTAGTGGCTACATTTTTTGCTTGCCATGACGAGAATATTCTTTACCATGATTAAAAGGGTTCCTAGCGGTTATCGTCGTGATCACCATGATCTGACCTCGAAATAAAAGAGGAGAAGAAAGAGAAGTGCGGTTCAACAATGAACGTCCAGCGTGCCGTTCGGGAGCCAAGGCCTTCGGTGTCCAAGAATGCAAGCCCGAACGCAACACTTGCAACCTGGCTGACTGAAGGTGCCAAGACCCTGCCTGAAGGCCCGGAACTTCCACTTCCGAGACCCTTTGTTCCACCTCCTGGGCCCTTCGTTCCGCCTCCTGAGCCCTCCGTTCCGCCTCCTGGGCTCTTCGTTCCACCTCCTGGGCCCTTCGTTCCGCCTCCTGGCCCATTCGTTGTCCCTCCGGCGGCCCATTCGTTGTGCCACACGTTGGATCCTGGAAATACCGGGTCCACCCTTCCGATGGCAGCTGAAGGTACTCCTCATACGTTTTTATTCTTACAAGGTGCTAAGTTAGCTCAGTTGTTTCTTTGACAAGATAAACGTATCACGGCGCATATTGTAATCCTCAGAAGTGGTCGCTGATGACCAATGATTAAACAGAAACATTTTTTTACCGGCTCTAATAATGCCTAAGCCCGTGGACGAAAGAACGTGTCCTAGAAGCCGATCCCTCATCACCTTCTGTGGAGTGCTAGTAATGTCTTCATTAAAGTCTTGCTCCCCTGATTGTACCATTGTAATTTAGAGCCTAAATATGCTAGTGAGAGCCCTGGATTGACCGCGTGTGCGGTGTCCGCAATGGTCGTGCATTTTTTTTCTGCCGCCTACATTTGTAATTGAAACTCCAGTGACAAAACAAATATGGCCGAAAAAGATACAACTAGGCCGTTCTCGTTCCGCCTATATGTACCTGCCTGCCCGTCTACGAAACAACTCTCGTAGAAGGGCATCATGGTATCAGTGCCTTGCCTTATTTTCTGACTGCCCGTTGCACATGGTGCACAAACGTTTTCTGCTGATATCCCATAACTCTCATAAGCTTGCTTTGCGTGTTTGCTCTACATATATCGTAGTCATTAGAGCAATCGCTGCCATATCTGTAAGAGAACCTACAACTATAATTACGTTGCAAGGCAGAATATGGGGCTAATGAGGATTGCTGCCAATGAATATCGATTCTATGATAATAGATATGACCATAGAATATATATTCCCGATAATATTGCAATTATAACGGAGTCATCATCCTTTCTTAAAGCATTAAAAGTGTTCTTAGAAGTTCCATTTGATTACTTTAATTATGCGGCGGCGTTGCTGATTGTCATGCGAAGAAACCGCAACGACATAAAAGAAACGCCCAAAGAAGACAACAAAGAAGACACAAGGCATGCGGCGCGAAGGTCATCGACATCGGCTACGACGCCGAAGGCTCGCGACCACGGCACGAGCTTGCGCCGGCGACCAGCCAATGGGAAGCGGCCAGCGACAGCAGGTGGCGGGAGAAGGGGCCGAAGAGGAACACCGAGAGTGAAGAGAGACCGGAACGCTGGCGGCCGGGTGCCCTGACCCGGGCCACGTCCAAGAGGTCCTTCATAACGGAACTCCAGACGCCCTCTCCCGCAAGCAAGTTGTCTCGTCGGACATCGGCAGAAGGCAGCGACGTTCCAAGAGAGCTTCGTCGGCTCTTCAGCGACGGGAGCTCGGAGCGCGTTGCCCTGCCTTCAGTCACGAGATGTCACACCCTGACTATGCTACCGGGAAGTGAGGTGCGGTGGACCATTCACGGTGACAAACCACGTACTTTCTCTACTTTTGTTTGAACTGTACCGTGTTTCCAACAGTTAGCCACGCTGACCTTTTGTTATTCCCTCATCACTGTATCTGTTTCTGTTGTGTTCATTTTGGGTGGTTTGGAGCAATAGAATTTAGTCTCGTCGAAAGTTTTTTGTTCTGTTATTATTATTGTCCCGAACCTGACAATAATTGGCGTCCACGGCAGGACAAGGCTAGTTCATTTTTGTTTACTCCTAAACACCCGACATGGAACTTGCAGAGCTAATTGATTTGGGGAAGCGATTGGGATTAAGCGGCGACGAGCTGACGGAGTGGGCTCTCGAGGAGCAAAGGCTCTGGCGTGAGGAAATAGATCTAGATATCGAGGCGGCCAAAAGGCTAGCCGAGATAGAAAAGGAGCGCGCGGAAATTGAAAAGGAAACTTTGAAGCTGCGGCAACGACTCGCGGAGCTTGAGGCTACGCTAACAGAGCCTCGTAAATCTAAGAATGGCGAGGAAAGCTTTGATAAAGTACAGGCTTTCTCAACCCAGCGCTCTAGTGCAGATCAACTGTCGCCCCCTCTTGAAGTGGCACGAGATGCCAATGAACGCAGGGAACTTGATGTAACTGTGGAACACCAGGCGGCCCTTCCCTCACCTGATAAAGTAACTTCACTTAGTCCGCAAGCGGAGGCATTGCACTTGACCCTTTCAGGGTTGGCCAAGGTTAATGTTGACCACAAACCGTGTTTGCAGGACAGCCCGTCTCAAAAGCGGAGCACTGTACCAAAAGAAGTCCGTATCAGAGACAGGGACTTTCCGCCGCCCCATATTTCAATTCAGAGTGTCCATGGGTCGAGCAGAAAGCACGGGCCGCATGAGCTCCGAAGGAGAGACTTCGGCTGGCGTAAGTTGCGAGACAAGAGAACCAAGACAAAAACCGGTCGGGCAGGAAAAAGAACCAAGATAAAACTCAGTTGTTCACGCAAAGAATCGGCCAGTGGGAATAAAAACTCAACCTCACTGCGTTTGCACACTTCCTTTGAATGCATATATAAGATTTCAGCCGGTAAGAGTGAGAAAGAACCCAATCACCACCAGACCAGTAACGTGTATGGAAGAGGCAGGGGGTGGCACCGTAGTCACTGTAGAAAACGGGACAAACTGCGCCAGCCTGACCTGTCGATTGATTCCTGTCCGTGTTTTCCCGGTTAGTACGCGCTCTTGTAAATATAGGCAATGAGTTGTTTTCGGGTCCTTGATGAACCACGTGCTCTCTTCGTGCTGTTGTTGAAGTAGGTTTTCGTGGCTGTTAAATTCATGAAGTATGAGTGTGCTCTGCTTCTTGTGGACTGCGAACATTTTTGTGAAGTGATATTGAACTGTGCGTGGGGCGTGAACATTTTTCAGTGAAAAATGCTTAAGTCGGGGGACGTGTCATGCGAAGAAACCGCAACGACATAAAAGAAACGCCCAAAGAAGACAACAAAGAAGACACAAGGCATGCGGCGCGAAGGTCATCGACATCGGCTACGACGCCGAAGGCTCGCGACCACGGCACGAGCTTGCGCCGGCGACCAGCCAATGGGAAGCGGCCAGCGACAGCAGGTGGCGGGAGAAGGGGCCGAAGAGGAACACCGAGAGTGAAGAGAGACCGGAACGCTGGCGGCCGGGTGCCCTGACCCGGGCCACGTCCAAGAGGTCCTTCATAACGGAACTCCAGACGCCCTCTCCCGCAAGCAAGTTGTCTCGTCGGACATCGGCAGAAGGCAGCGACGTTCCAAGAGAGCTTCGTCGGCTCTTCAGCTACGGGAGCTCGGAGCGCGTTGCCCTGCCTTCAGTCACGAGATGTCACACCCTGACTATGCTACCGGGAAGTGAGGTGCGGTGGACCATTCACGGTGACAAACCACGTACTTTCTCTACTTTTGTTTGAACTGTACCGTGTTTCCAACAGTTAGCCACGCTGACCTTTTGTTATTCCCTCATCACTGTATCTGTTTCTGTTGTGTTCATTTTGGGTGGTTTGGAGCAATAGAATTTAGTCTCGTCGAAAGTTTTTTGTTCTGTTATTATTATTGTCCCGAACCTGACACTGATGCTATTTGTTTATTTAGTGTGTGTGTGTTAACTGCGCTAACATTTTGTTACCTGGGGGCTATTACTTTATTTACTCGCATAATGATCGCACTCGCATAATGATCGCACCTCTGAAGTCGACGCGGTAATAAGATTTTTTTCCGCGTGCAGTGATCGCACCCTGACCCTGCCGCAGCCATATGTCGTATTTGTGCCAAGTCTAGCTGACGATGGTCATGCTTAGCTATGTTTACTAACCTCTCAAAGCGAATATGGTTACGTTATTGCCGCAGACTTGTCGATATTAGCAACATCGGTAAGCATGACTTCATTATTTGTGCGGAAGAAACTCACTAAATGCACATAATGTACTCACACGACAAAGAAAGTGTCTTAGAGCAGCTTAGAGAAAGTTTTCTTAGAGTGCCTGTCCCACACTGTGACAGCAGCAGCCAGTCATTGGTCGACCTGTTCTCCCCTCGCAGCCAAGTCGTTCCGGCGCGCTCCGTGTGAAAACAGTGCATTTTTAGTCACTTTGCAGCGCGGCTGGGGGGGGTTCATGGAGTTCTGATGGTTTTATTTATTATGATTATTGTGTTCATAATACCTATCGTAAAAATTCTGACCTGCAACTTGCTCGCGTTTTCTGCGATGAAACGTTTTTCGCGAAAAGCTTACCTCGCGCAATGAACTTACCTCGAAAAGCTTACCTCGCACCCCTTCTGTTGCATTATATTTATGGAAAAAAAAGTGCGATCATTACGCGAGTAAATGCGGTACATTGTTGTTAACGTACCTTCTCTTCTGCCGAGTTTGTATGCATGCCTTTTTCCCTCATTATTTCGGTTTTGTATAATTTCGTGCGCTTTTATATTTTAGGCTTTATATAATGATGTCTCGCAACATTTATTCTATTGTGAACCGGTTGAATATCGTCCTAATCTCCCCGTTTGTAATGCCTTCCGGATCATATGGGTACGACAAAAAATAAATAATATACGCAAAAATGATACGAAGCTATAAAGGAAGCCTTATAAAGTTTTTTTCAAATCGTTTTTGCGAAAGTTTACTTGCATTCAATTTTAGACGTAATGGACGCTTGCGATTTTCGAAACGAATGGTCCCACTTCTCTACAAACTTTGCAGACGAACACTCGGCAGTGCGTCGCAATTAAACAGGGATTTACTTTTCTATTGAAAATGTCACACATAAAAACAAGAATTTCTTTTATTAAAACTATTCTTGGCGATACCTGGCTTGCTTCGTGCAAGTAGCACTAAGGCGCGACTGGCATTGATTTTAAATCCTACAGCGATCATACTGGCGCACGGAGTGCAACGGCTATTGAAGGCATGCATGCTCGCTTTAAGCGTAAACCGTGCACATTTACAAAAGGGCTTCCACTCATGCAAAGGCTCACAGAATATAAAACGGCAGCTTTCGTGGTTCGACCCATGCAATCCTGTCTAAAAGCTAATGCATTTCTCCATGGACCGGTTTAAAATGCTCTGACAAGATGTATGGACACACGGCACATGGTGAAATCTGGCTTCCATTGCGTCAAAATGATTACTTAAAGATCCCGTAAAAGGAACGGTTTTAGAGGAAACAATACACGCATCGGTCATGACGAAAGAGAGCAACAGCATATCTTTAAGACATAAAACACTTAACCAAAAAATGGACGCCATTCCGCCCTGCGAAAGCGGATGTCCAGCGCGGCTGTAGTAAACCCCTACACCTGCTGAGGAGGAAGGGTATCAAATGTTTCTAATTATCGTGGCGGGCGTTCGCTTGCACCCGGCTTCTCTGGCGGCAAATGCTGGGTCCTGACGCATGCGCTGTGCGTCTTGGGCGATAAGAACTGGGTCCTGCCCAGCCTGACACATGCACTAGCCCTCCAATTACGTTAATCCCTCTCCCCTTTCCCCTTCCAAGAGGAGCGGCAAACCTAACCTTTACTAGGACACAAATAGAGGGGCGGGGGGCATTGCTCACATGCACCTTATCATCGATCATGCGGTTTAGATGGTTGCTTTGGGGTTATTTTCTTTATATGAAAACTGGGCTCTACACTACACGCCTGATTAGCCTGACTCATGCGTTTGGCGTCGTGGGCGAGAACTGTTTGGTCCTGCCTGAGTTTTTGTTTACGACGTGAAATTTTCCGACTAACGAGAGGCTAACAACTTTGCTATAATATACGTTTAGACCATTCGTGGATGCATCTGCAGAGTGCGCGAAAACTCGTCGCTTGGGTTCGTTCTTGGTATCAAATTTAGGTCTTGGAAGGTGTCACGAAGGATTTTGCGATTTTTAGCATAATTTTTAGGCGCTTTTAGCAAAGAGTTTTACCCATTTTTGACGCAGTTTCTATGTGACAAAAATTTTGTGCTCGTTTAACTTTTTTTCCCGAAGTGTTGGTTAAGTTTTTTCAACCGATTACCAAATCGTTGTGCAATGCTTTGAGCAGTCAGCTGGTCATGTCATTCAGGGCAATGAAAGACCGACACAATGCGTGTGGAGAAAATCTTCTTAGCCAAAAGCAGACGCACATGCTACAATCGCCACTTCGAAACTAGCAGGAAAACAGTAAGCACGTTTTATGAGGATTGGGCAAAGATACCTTTGTGCTATGGTGACAATATGGGCGCGTAGACAAAAAAAAAGCTTCAGCGCAATTCCCGGTTCGCAGTGTGGTTTTTTACATCTACAAAACTAATAACGTAAAGGTAAGTGCGGCTGCCTTATGAATGGAAATTGACACTTTGATACTTATCGCTCTAAAATTTCTGAGTAACAATGATTCCTCGATAGCAAATCAGTAGTAACTGGAAAACTCAACTACCGATCTGTGCTTTGGCGGTTCAAAACACGCTTAACATATAAAATACGAATCTGATGATAAAGGTAAGAATATGTGCGCGCGCGTACAGTTTAGGACCACCGTACTTAATATAACTGTCTGAGAAACACGGGTAAACTGGGTCTTGCTAAGCTTCAAAATGCAGTGTGTCTCTTCTTAAAAACTCGAAACCTACTTGGGAAAGCCCTTGCATGCAGCAATATTTGCAGCCGCTTAGATTAGAGCTGAAGGATGATCAGCCGGACAGAGAAGGGGAAACACGATGGCGTTGACGTTATTCAATACACGAAAAGTGCTCACGCGTTGAGTAAACCCAAAATATTGCTCAGCACACACCCTCAAGGATAATTTTTAAATTTGTGTAGCCTGCACCGTCTGTAAATTTATTTTAGGTGTAATAAGATGTGCTTGTGTGTAGGTACTCACGTGCATATTCATTTCTACTGTTTGGGAACTGAATGCTTTATCAAATTAGCGGTGACTAAGCTGAGTGCGCCAAATCGAGTTGCACCTCACCCGCACCTTATCTAACTTTGCTGGCAGTTGTCACTCCGAGATAGCAGTAGTAGATTGTGTATAACGTCAAATTCTCTGATGAAGTGCAGCCCAGGTGCTGAATTGTTGATTTGGATCAACGCTAATTGCACATCCTGCTCAAACGTATGTCTAGTACTTTAGTGAAATGATTTGGCCTTACAATCCTTGCGGCTGTTTTTGTGGCAGGAATGCGCGTATAAGTGATGGTGGAGGACAAGCACGTGTGTCATGCTTAGTGTGCGTTTGCGGTTCATCGTGCCCTACTAGTGATTCTAATAGAGTTTGGTGCCTATTAAATTTTATATCGGTGCTGAATAGAGAAGTTTAGCTCTGCTGCGCCTGGCGACGTTTGTCTGTATTTAGGGAACACTACTTATGATGAACATATTTGATGCTTTTTTGGTCGACTAGAACCCACCGCTCAGGACGTTCAGCGCCGCAAGCGAAGGAAAAACCGGAGGCGGGCCCTCAGGATGGCTCAAAGGCAGCCCCAGGACTGGGTGTTCTGCCTCTCGGTCACCTTAGCTGTGTTGATTTTCATCCTGGTGGCCCTGGTCTACTACGTCTCGTACAAGATGACGGTGCGGTCCCGGACACATCGACCTGGGCACGCCCACTCGCACCCTTTTACCGATAGCTGGCCTTACTAGCATTCTGTGTTTGAAATGAAAGTAACGACATTGCTAGTATTTTCAAATAATTGGATGCTTTAGCTTTACGTGAAAATAAAATTAACAAAGGAAATAAATTCGCTGAAATATTAATTATCTATCCGGTACTTTTGAATTGACAAAGGCGTTTATGAATCATGCGCTGCAACCACATGCACTGTGGGCTGACTGGTTCATCGGTTGCTTGGTTACACGTCACATCCCTGTTTATCTTCACCATGGCCATCAAAACATTGGGCATGGGAATAACAGCAAGCATACATTGTTAGAGCGTCTAGAATGAAGACAGTAAGTAAAAAGTGAAAAAGACAGTAAGTAACCTGCGGGAAAAGATAGAATGGGCTTTGAGAGATCATTGTCACTGGTGCATTCCCGGGGTGATGCCCTGACGGCTAGGTTATGTAGTCCGGAGTTGTTGCTGCCGATGTCGTTGTGTACCTCCTCAAATTCTTAAGTATCCGATTACGCCGTAGGTTAAAAAATTGTTTTGACTCTTACTACAAATTACCTAGGAAATTGTGTCATGTAGGAATTAAAAAAAGGAAACAAGAGTGTCGTATTCTCTGATAAGTGTTGCCCAGGAAGAGCTTGTACAAACGGAACAGATATAGTGCCTCTTCGGTATGAGCGCAGGGTTTGGGCAGCGTTCGGCAGAATAAGTGTCCCAGTCAATTTTGCAGGGACTAAGGTGCTGACAACAACGGTGACATCATTTTTGAGAACCGTCGCTTAATTTCCCCAAAGCTGCATCACAGGCATTTCTTCCTTGGTGCAAAGCAACAATAAAAAACAGTGATGTACTTCACAATAAACCTAAAGTAACCGAGACCATAACGAACACATATTTACGAAGAAACGGGTACTTAATGGTATACCGTGCAATCCATTTATTTCGGACAGCAAACGGAAAACGTGTCAGTTCAAATTATTGAAAATTGCCACTGAGGAAAGTGAAGAACAGCTGTGCACTCCTACTGGAAAGTTGTAGGGCTCAGCAAGAATGGGGCACTTGAAAACGTCCGTGAGTGCAGGCTGTATTTCGTACTTGAAGGCTAAAATCAGACTTTTTGCTTTAACGGACGAATTTAGCGAAAGGCCTCCGTTTCCCCTTCTAAAGTGAACAAAAGGCGGGAGTGATTCCGTCCATCATTACCACCGAGCGAATGGCCGCACTAGTTGTTGTTCCTTCGGGTACGGCACATACCCAGTAATGGGACTCCCAATCATCAGTGGTTAGAGTGGAGAAATTTTCTGTTTAATTACTGCGCACTGTATAACGATTGTTTAAAGAAGCTCTAAAAAAATGTGATCCGCGAAAGTTGGCTATCAATAAAAATTCAAAGGGAGAGTAAACAATTCATTTTTTTAATGAGAGTTTATTATATGAGTTGACGGCAGAAATCCGTCTCACAAGCCCCGAATAAAAGGAATGCCTGTACTGACATACCAAACCCAATCTTTTCAGCGGCACCTCAAGGAGCTGATACCTGATCAGAGTTAAGTCTCCACAGGATGTTAGGTAGCTGTCGATGGACTCATCTACATTACAGAAACAATTCTGAGGCGTTAAATCGAGGCGAGACACATATGGGTCCTTCCGAGCTTGGTAAACTTGACAAACATGTGGTATTGTCCTTAGGCTATCTAAGTTGTTGCAGATAGTGACGCAACAATGCCTACGACTCTCCCAGGGCTTCGTGCTACTTTTCTTCATACTTACTGGCAGCGACTGGCTCTGCTGCAACGACCTAACATAAGATGCCTGATTTGTCATCGCACCATAACGTCGCACACTCGTCCACATGATCGTAAGGCGCCATAACTACGTCTTTAAAAACTCTCGCCATGATGATTTTAGGAATTGCAGTGTCAAGTCGGTTACAGCCCAGAAGCGCGAAGAAAACAGACGTGCGCTCGGGTTTTTAGAGTCAAGCCGGAATAGTCCCTTTATTCAAAATGACGTCTTATATATACCTTCATTTTAGTGCCTTGGTGGCAGAACCACAGAAACCAATACCATAGATACTGCACACTTCTTCTTTTGAAAAAACTTCTTCACTCTACTTCACTGCACTGCACTTAACTTCACAGTACTTTGTTGTACTGCACTTCACTGTGCTTCAGTGTATTTGCACTGTAATTTTTTATAGCGGTAGTATTCCCGTTGGCAGAAATACTATGTCACCAGTATAGATTAACTCACGTTTCACCAGAAATGCAAGAAGACAGCGATGATGGAGTCCCCAAATCCACCGATGAAGGTCAGGTGGTCTGCCAGGGTGGAGGCCTGTGCCTCGGAGGTGTCTTGTCGCCGCTTCCAATGAAGGGCAAGTTCACAACAAATGTTCAGTGTCCGCATCCGTCTGGCTTGTCAGCTTCTTTTTGACGTTCCTTCTGGACAGGAGTTTCATCGGGCAGCCGATCAACTGAGTGCTTCTTTGCGACATCCTTGATGTGTCGGTCCTCTGGGACTCGGTCTGATCTGAGCGAGGATCTATGGCCGCAGAAGTCAGCTTACGTACTTCAATTTTGTCGTTCAAGGGTTTTTATTGCACTACAAGCACAACTTGGGTATCCAGTTGAAACTTTATTAATTAATCTCTCGGAATAGCTGAGATTCTCTCTTGTATTTTTTTCTTTTAGCTCGTACGCGTGACACAGCCGCTCACGGCGGAATTCTTCAACGATTTTTTCAAGTTTGGCTGTTCCCTTTATGCTGTGTTCCCGAAGGCGCCTGCTGCTTTCAATATCTTTTTAGTGGCTTTCCTCGCTCTAACAGAGTGATATAGTCATGCTTCATTTGGTTGACGTCTAGAGGTTCGATAGCTATATGAGAGCATCACGGCTGATCTTGTGCGAGTACCAGACGGAGAGCATAAATGGCATGTACGCCCAGTAGAAATATGCGTATTGCCACCACATAGAATAAAATAGGTTTCTGAATATCTTTAAACAGAACAGTCGCTGTGTGCCATCCTGACACAGGTGTGACACCACCCGCGTAATCTTTAAGAATTCGTGGTGGTGCTTAAGTGTCATCTGCGTAGCAAAGTGACGTTGAAAAATTTCTTCCGATAACATTGAGACACTTGATCCTACGTCTACAATAAGGGAAAGTAGACTGCCATTCAACGGGACATCTGGTAGAATCCTTTCCGTGATGGATTTGCGTGTTTTTACAGCTGGTTGACGACTGTTTTCTCGTCGTTGTCGGGTGGTCTGGATGTTTCGCAACGGTGGCCGGGTGTGTTGTTTGAGACGACGTGACGGCGGATGTGTGGCTGCAGGACGCGGCGTACGGCAGGTTTTTTGAAGCTGTGTCGTTTAGCACTCCTGAAGCACGTTTTTTCGATGGCTGGGCGCTGTTGAAGTGGGTACCGTGCCCGGTCACAACGGGCACATTTCGCGATCAACTTCGGTTACTGGTTCTGAAGATAGTGGATCAAAACTCGCGATGTGGAAATCGAAGTGGTGGACTTCCTCCCGTGCCGTCGATCGCTTTAACTATTTTTTTCTTGAGCTGCTAAATAATTTAGAAGTAAACCCTAAACTGGCGTTATGTGTTGGATAATTCGGATGGCTTGGTCAAACGTGCGTGCCGCGCCTTTTGCAAGCAGGCGTTCCTTGGTGCGATCTGATGTAAGTCCCACGATGAGCTAATCGACGAGTGAAGAGGCTTCTTTGGAGCCAAATACCACTGTTCGTCCGAACATTCAATACAAAGCGCAAACTGGATCGCCGGATCGCTGTGTTGCCGTAATTTTCGCAATTGTTTACGGTTGATCGATTGCGATGACGCGACGTCGATGCGAGTAGTGAGGCCTTAACGAGGTAGCCATGTTCGCCAAGGGCATGTCATCCTGCCTGCCTGTTTGACTCGATCATGTGATCGATGCGATTAGCAAAGGGTGGTATTGCGGTAGTTGGTCATTCATCTTAACAATACTGCGCAACAGAAACAAAGACTTAAGGGAGGTACACAGGACGAGTGCTCGCCCTGTGTGCCTCGCTAAAGTCTTTGTTTCTGTTGCGCTGTATTGTTAAGATTCGATTAGCTTGAGTTCCTAATCAGGTCTTCAGGAGTGCCGCTTTTTGTTGCGGTGTCAAAATGTCGCATCCTACTGCAATGAGATATGTGGCGAACGAACGGTGCCAGTCACTCTATGGAATGGCCGGCCTCCCCGGCTCCGACAAAAATGGTGGTGCCATCGCTGTGATGTCAGCCATGCTGCGTCTCGTCGTGGAAGGGGCACCCACAAACTACTGAACCGCGAAGCCCGAACTTTGGTTGCTCACTGGATGTAATGTTGGAACTTGTCGATGGTTTGCAGCTTGGCTTCATGCTGACGTATTTGATGTTCAAAGCTCTATCAATGCCTATATCGTGACTTTGATGGTGGCCGCCGTCTTATCACCTGTGCGGTCGTCCCGTGTGCCTTGCTCTCACTGGCACCAGGCCGGATGTTTCGGCACTCAATGCCTGAAATGAGCTCATACAGCCTGTTCGGTGGCTTACACACTATTGAACGGATGGGGAGCGCTTTTCTCTTCGAACGGTTCTAGCTTAGACTGCGGGCTCGTAGTGTAGCGTCGGCGAAAGCCCCGTAGGGGGAAGCAGACAGACGTGCCATCGGGTTGCACATTCAAGCAAAGAGTTTTATTAATCATAAAAATGCCACAGACGTTATTTCGGCTTATCCGCATGGTGGCAGAACCACCGCAACCAAAACCGAAACCGAAACAAGAACCCCGGACACTAGAGATATATTTTAATCCATTTTATACTTTCATTCCGAAGGCAACGCAGCCTCTCGTCTAGGGAGCAAGTGTCCTCCTCCGCACTTGTAGCAGGTACCCAGCCGCCATCACGGAGGCACGTTTTTCGAATTATGCGAGGCAAAACCTACTCATTTTCGAACTAACGCTCTTTTTTAAACATGGGCTTTAAGGAGTTTCACTCTACCGAATGATATAGTTTAAAATATTCACAAATTCGAACTATTGAAGTTTGAATTACTGAGCTTTCACAGCGCCAAGGTAAACCTAGTGGGCTTAAAAAGCAATAACGCATGTACAATTGCCTGGGCTCGAGGCAGCTACAGTTGGAACCTGAGTCTAAACAATAACCCATGGGGTCAAACAGCGAGACCTTTTGTATGTCCAACAAATGTTGCCTGAGTTTGAAAAGAATCGCGAGGTGGAAGTGGGTCATTCACAGGATGGCCGGATCACTGCTATGTAATAGACACAATGTTGTTGTGTGGCAGATTACCTTATGCGAGTTGTGGTAGATTACCTCTATCGGCACCTTAGTAATGCGTGGAAAGAATAGATGTTGGTCAAAGGGTAATTGTAGTTACTATAATATTTTGTGTTTCAGAAAAAAATCGTTCTGCATTGTATTTAACATATGGTATATTATCTATTTATTTCAGGCTTCTAAATACAAATATCAATCTTCTTCTTTTACTTCTGCTACTTACTGCTATGTGCCGGGCTCAGCGTTCACGAGCGGATGCAGCCCGTGGGTGACGCACTCACGTCCCTAGCGCGAGAGCGGGCTGATTGTTCCAATGCTATGTTTTAGCCGCAGCCAGCGGCTGTACTCTGACTCCCTTCCAAAATCAATGGCATTGAGACGTGACACTGGCGATGAGGACGACCAGTTTTAAAAAATTGATGGCAATTTAGCACATCAGAGAAACCAGACGACACTGCCCTCCAGGATGCCCAAACAGAAGGTTTTAGAAATAACGCCTTCAATAAGGAAATAGTTCATAACAGCGCAACCCCTCATCGAACATAGACTTGAGCACACCCGAAAAGAAAATTCGATGTAGCTTGCTCGCCTCGGAAAGTTAATATGCCAGTCGATCGCCGTAATCAAGACTGAGAGGGATTATAAGCAGATGTATCGCATATGCACTGCTAAACCTTTTTGTGGAAATTTACAACAGAACTGTTTGCTTTGCAGTTCAACCAAAGGTCCGCAACGTGCGTATGGCGCTGCCACGTTTCATTGACTAAACGTAACAACGCGCCGTATTGTGATAAACCAGTTAAAACATGCGCCGCAAAGACTAAGTCTGTTAAATGCATTGACTAGCAGATATTTGCGCGCCCTTAAATTACGTTGTCTGTTAGCGTTTAATTTTATAGTTCATGCCTTATTTATGAGAATTTTTACCTTTTCTTTCAGACACCCCCGGCGCTTTCTGTGTGCACGTGGCAAGTGGGTTCTTCCCGCAAGACGTTGTTATGCATACTTACCTGGTGCTGGGCTGTTCGGTGGTCATGACGGCCGGCGCCCCAAGTGGAGGCCGACCATTGCACAGCGGTCGGTTGAAACTTGCCACTACCCCAAACTGGGGCAGATGGGGCATGCAATTTTTGGTAGTGGGACTAGGCGTTCGCGCCGGCCCCTTTCCAATGGAAATCCAAAATGAGACTTCAGGTGCGCAACTGCTGCAGCCATGTTATCATGCTGGAACAAAGCCGAAAAAAAATTTTGCGTGCAAGCGTTGAAATGCGTGCTTCGAACATTTTGACAGTTACGCGTGGTGCCTCTTCGCTGTTCCCGCCCCCATCACACGGGTGAGAGAGAAAGTAAATGAAAGGTACTGCTGCATAGACAGCGCACAGCCGCAGCGTCCAGCGTGCATCCTATGGAACTTGTAGCAACGCGAGCAGGAATCGTTATGCCTCGTCCTTGATTAAGAATCGAACGGCTGCTCCGCCGCACCCGTTTGCTGCGCGTGCTGACGCGTGCACGAGTAAAGGCGAGCACCAGGTGAACGTGCGTGCACGGTGTAGTGGTTTGTGTGCTCAGAGCTGGCGAGATTGTATACCGTGATGGTCAAGTGTCGGACGCGTAGTCAGTCAAGCGTGGAAGATAGGTAATGGATGACTTATAGTTCGGTTGTGATGGCTCCGCGCGTAGAGATCACGAAATTGACGTAGTTTGAATGAGTCAAGGAAATTTCGTCATTCTTGCGTGTTTCGCTTTGTTTGCAAAGCAAGAAACGCAAATGCTTGCGGAGTTGTTAACTAACTGACTGACTGACTGACGACTGACTGACTGCAACGGCTTACTTGCACGAATGCTTTGCTCTGTGGACAACCAATGTACTCGCCATTTGTACAAGTGCGGTACGCACACACACAGCTGGCTGGCGCCGCATCTTTTCAAAGTGCTACGAGTTGTGCCACGCCTCCGGCAGATGGCGCCACGGGTCCCGCGACCGAGAGAAGACGCAGTGAAACATCCCCCTCGCGAGGGGCACGATCAAACGCAGAGCATTTCCGGGTGCGCACGACGTCAAGTAGTTTGCGTTACCTTAATGTTGTTGCACTTGTGGCAACTGCTGACGAGAGAGCGCTCGTCAGCAGTAATTTGAATGAGTCAACGATATAAGGCGCGTTCATAGCGTCCCATTCTGTGTCGGCTTTGTGGCGCAGTGGGTAGAGCACCATGTACATTGCGTTCCGCCCGCAGGGTCGAGGGATCGAAACCAGGCGCCGGATAGTATTTTTTTATATAGTAGGGACAACGACGGTGCGGACTACGGACGTCAACGCGGGTGACATCGTGAGTTACTGAAATGCTCTGCATTTAAAACTTACGCATCGACCTACAGCGATACGGCGAAGCACGGCTCCGTCGAAAAGTTTTCTGGTACGGGCTGGGCTTCATGGTCGGAGTGGCTTCAGTTCTACATCGAAGCCATCGGCCTCTCGAAGGACACTCAGGAGCGTGTCAGTTTGCTGGCGTGCGCGTACCGACTACGTACGAGACGGTAAAAGAATTCGTGGCACCCCAAACGCCCAGCGAAGTTCATTTTGAGGAGATCATCTCTGGCTTGGGAAACCAGTTGTAACCCACGCTTTCCAAAATGTACAGTCTCTGTAGTTTTCAATAACGCGAGCATTTGCCAGGCGAGTTGATCGCGGCTTACCTCGCGCCGTTAAGGCTTAAGCTGCGCAGTGCAACTTCGGCACACCGTTGCTGGCGGCCGCATCCCAGGAGACGGATGGGGGCCACAGAGAACAATGATTTTCCTCGATGTCATATTACGTTACAGATTTTTTTGCGGTTTGCAAGATGCCTGTTGTGTCGCGGGCGGCAACCGACGACAAGGACCCGGCGTCTAGAATGGGTGCGATGTAAGCCGGCACACCAGACCACGGCCCGAACAGGGATTGCGAGTGCGGACCTGCTAAAGCCCAAAAATTGACTTAGCTATCAAGAGGCCGTTTATTCACGACGACCCATGACCACACAAATACACACGTGACTGGCTGACTCCAAACTCTAAGTTGATGTCTATCGTTCGTCCTGTGTACTTTCGGTTCGTCCTGTGTACTTCCTCTGCAGTCGACTGGTTCGTCTTTTGCGCTAGTACAATGTGCCCAGTATCCAAACGCGTGTGTTATTTGACAACGACATCTATTGCACAATTTCCAACACAGAGCGCATATAAATCTTCAGGGGATAATAATACTAAACAACTCCTCCGTGAACGATATTAGTGGCCCCGAATGGATCCTTCTGTTTAACAGCATCTAGAGAATTCTCACATCGGTCAGCTGGCAGAGAAGAGAATGTAGCTCCATTGCAGCCAGTTTAGTGATCCGAAGGGCCGTGGCAAAAGTTCGAAATGGACATTGTCGGTCCATAATTATAACTTATCCTATGTATCTTGTTACATTAGTCGACTAATATTCAAAGTGGCCTGGGGTTCTTAGCAGGAATTTTTTACTTCTGAGGATGTCACTAAGTTGTTCGATTGGTCTTTCAGCCGGGAATAGCTTCCAGAGGTTTTGGTTACGTACAGTGGTCCAGAGTTTGTCTCCAAACAATTCAAGGATTACCTAAACCAAATCTGCATCCGCCACGTGTTCTCGTCTATTACAGCCAGGCTAACGGCTAGTCTGAACGTTTCAACATCGTTCTTAACATGTACAGGTTGCTAGACTGGAAGGCAAAGATGTTTCGAATAGAATTGCACAATTCCTTGTTTGTTATAGGGTCACACCACATTCTGTGATAGGTCTTCCTGCAGCTTTCTTGCTACATGGACGTCAGCCTAGTTCCAAAGTGGATATTAGCAACTATAGGATACGTTAAAAGGCATCAGAATCGCACAGCTTCCTGCCTTATGTTGGGGCTCTGGCCTCAGCGAAGCAGCAAAAAGCTAAACAGTATTTCCACAAAATGAAAGGAGCGCAGAAGGCTCGCATAGTGGTGGGAGATGTAATCGAAACACAGTTTCTTAATAAAGGATTAATGAAGTATAGTAAGCTTTTTACAGTGCAGGCTCAGGTGGAGCCTCCCACTTTCGTGCTCATCAATGGTGGAAAGTCAAGCAACGCATCCAAGCTAACAGCCATTTAGTGAGTTTGGCTGGCCACCATTTTCTTCCAAGTAAGATAAGCTCTCTCTCCTAGGCACAAAGAATTTTTGTATTCTTCCTCCAACATAGATGTTTGGGGGAGTCAGTCCACTGGTTCACCTGTTCTGGATGGGTCCACGCCTAGTTTTTAGACGGACTCTGATCTGTCCGAACTATCTTTCGGTGCAATGTCTGAATGGGTTGCTCCACAGGGAACGTCGGGCTGTGAGAAGGACTCTCTTGAGCAAACACCTTCTAGTAGCCAACTAATCAATACAGAAAGAGAAAAAAATGAGGGGGCATCTGGATCTTCAATGTTGACCGACATGGGTGACACTATACCAACTTCCACACCCACTTCTACGCGTCCACGCAGTAATACAAAGTGGCCTCAGTGCCTTAGCGACTTTGTACCCTAGGTCGGGAGGTAAAATGTTTTATGATGCCATGGCTTTATGTAGGTCCCCGCCGTGATGTCACGGGAGATGTTTTGTGTGTGTGTTTTCTTAATCTGTTTTTTATAAGAGCGTCTTATACTCTTCCCTGTTCTTGTCACTGCCAACATGTAGTCTTGCCAACATATAGTAATGCCATGTACAAGATGTAGTCTTACTTCCCCTGCTATTACCATTGCTTGTGCACGAGTGAACCAGTTCTTTTCGATGAACTATGAACCTGTGCGCGATTGATCCAGTGCTTTTGTGTAGACTATGAGAATAGTGGTTGTCCTCAATTTTATGTTGACGAGGGAGATGATGTGGTGTAGGTTAGTGGCGCCCTCCTTCGGAACGTGTGTGCACAATGTGTGCCTCTTGGTTGAGAAGTGTGTAATATATTTAACACAATTGAAAGCTGGGCCAGTTGGTGATAAATTTTGGGAAAAAGCGCGAAAAACGACTACACGTAGAGAAGAACATAGGAGCGCGCGATCCTGCGTTCTTTTCCGCGTGTAGTTGTTCTTTGCGCTTTTTTCGAAAAAGTGTAACATGTCGTTGTCAAACCACACACGTGCACCCAGTCACATGTGTATGTGTGTCGTCATTGATTGTAGGGTTTAACGCGCCGACGCAACGCATTCGAAGAGGCACGCCGTAGTTGACGGCTCGGGATTGAATTCGACCCCCTGGGGATCCTTAACGTGCGCCGAAATTTCGTACACGGGCGTTCTTGCTTTTCGCTTCATCAGAAAAGCGGCCGCCGCGGACGGGATTCGCACCCGCGACCTCGTGCTCAGAAGCACAACGCCTAACCCATTGAGCCACCGCGGCGGTGTGCGTGTCGTCATGGAACGTCGTGAATAAACGGCCGCTTGACGGCTCAGTCGATTGTTGGGCTTCAGCGCGTCCGGGCTCACACTCCCTGTTCGTGCTTTGGTCTGGTGCGCCGGCGTTGCGTCGCGGGAGGCGACCGACGACAAGGGCCTGACACCTAGAGCACGGACGACATACGCTGGCACACCAGACCACGGCACGAAGCGGGAGTGCGAGTCCGGACCCGCTGAAGCACAACAATCTACTGAGCCGACGAGCGGCCGTTTACTTACGACGACCCATGACGACACGCATACACACGCAAGTTGCAGACTGCAATCACGTCTGTTGTTTGACAACGACATCAACTGCACACTTTCCAACACAGAGGCACACCTAGTGCACATACGCTCCGAAGCAGGGAGCTACGGACCTATACCACACCTATCTTCAACAACGTCACTTTGCCGAAAAAGATTTGTCGTTCCAAAAGACGTTGGGAATATCTCTACGTTCTGAAAGTGCCAAGATGAAACAGCAGAGCATCGATGGCAGAGCAGCGGAGGTGAGCAAATCCGGTGGAAAGGTGCTAGGGAAAATTCAGCGCACTTCACGTCGGACAAGCGCTGCTACCGCTGTGACGTGCAGCACAACCCAGATTCCTATGAACTCCGATCATACCGTTGCGGTTTTTGCAGGAAGGTGGGTTATATTGAGAAGGTGTGCACGAAGAAACAGGCAAGATACGACAAGGCTAGACCTCACAGTGGTAAGCTACACGCAATCCTTCCACTTATTCCGACCAATACCGAGGTATGTCCCCAAGACCAACACTACTACCTTAATCATGTCTTGGTTGCGCCTTTGACACCAAACCACATGTTAGAACGTTATGTTCATGGTGTGAACCTAGTTTTCGATGCGGATTGTCTAGCATCACACTCCATCATAAGCGAAGACACATTCCGCCGTGCTTGGCCGAAAAAGCCACCCTCTCGTCTGGACACGCCTGTGTCTCTGCGTACGTGGTCGGGAAAAGGCGTCCAAGCACTAGGAATGCCCATCGCCTATGTGCAGTAGAAGGGTACAACCAAGAGCTTACCTTTGGTGATAATGAAGCCACCTGGATTCAACCTCTTAGGCCGCAACTGGTTCTAGCCACTAGGCTTTGGCATCCATGGTCAACAGACCCGGAGAGACGAAGCCAGGGTTCCTTCGCCTACTTGGTAACTCCCATCGCGCCCTTGGCAGAAGCTACATTTGGACTTTGCTGAACATCTCGAAGGGCACATGCTCGTAGTCATCGTCGACTCATACACCAAATGGTTGGAAGTGCGGTGCGTTCCGACCGCTACTGCGGCAATGGTCATCCTGGAACTTCTTCGACTGTTTGCGACGTTTGGAATTCCAGAGGAGCTCGTCACTCACAATGGCACTGCGTTCGTTTCAGCCCAAATAACAACCTTGTGCCAGAGAAAGGGAATTCCGACAATTACAAGCCCTTCATACCACCTGGCAACTAACGACAAAGTGGGACGCATGGTGTATTAGCTTAAGCTGGCTCTGGCGAGAGAGAAACGTACGGAGATCAACCTGCGCTTGGCAAGATTCCTTTTTAAAAACATTCCTCCACTGTTATGACCTCGGCAGGAAAAAGCGTCGCACCAGGCCCGTAGCCAGGAATTTTGTTCTGGGGAGCCGACTCGCTGTAGGCCTGGACTATTTGGAGAAAGTACCCATTTTCAGTGATTATGTTTGGTAAAAATCGCAGTATGTAAATTATTTGAGTTTTTAAGGGCTATTCCGCTCTTTTATATCTTAAGTTTCAAAGTAATCTTCCTAATAGTACAATATTTTCATACGGACAATATGTCTCAACAAATTCCGCGTATAAAAATAAAACTACGTTACTCAGGCCCAAAAATAAAAGGACGAATAGCCGAAATATTTTTTTACGTGTTTATTTCTGAATATAACAGGTTAAAACCACAGCGGCAGAAATAAAGTGGTTTGAGGTGGAGGAAAACGGGGACTGGTGTCCACTTCTTTGAGGTGGGCCGGTCTTCAGCCCGGCTCTGCAAAGAAGCAGCCAGGTCCTTCTTCTTCCTTAAAGCACTGAAGAAATGCCTGCCAGAGCCGAAGTGTGTACGATGGGCCAATGTGCGATCGCGGATCGATCCACTCTCGGAAAGTGCGAGGTCGATGTCCGCCGTGGGACTGAAGTGATGCGTCACGGAGCGCTGCAAAAGCATGGCAACTCCACAGGAGATGCTCGGTAGCGCCTCTTGCAGGGCATGATGGGCACGGTGGGGTCATGTATCAGCGCGAGTTAATGAGGTGCAACAGTGCTGGTGAGAGTCGTTAATAAGTCTGGGGTCGACAAAGACATACCGCCTCTACACTCCGGAGTGTACTGGGCGGACGGCGACAGATTTCCTTTTATCGAAGCACGCTCGAGAGCTTCAGCTGACGTGTGGCTTTGAACGCTATGGGGTGATCCTCCGCACTGGTGCCTTAAGATCGGGAGCTAAAACACAAGTCTCCGTGCCTTCATCGTAAACGTTGCAATTACATTGCTCACGTCCACGGACTCCCTGTAGAGCGACATCAAAGCCAACCCATTCAACCGTTCCTCAACAGAGCTGTTGCGAAGGTAGGAATTAAGGCGCTTCAACGTCGAAAAGCTTCCCTCAGCTGCTGCTGTGGTGACAGGAAGTGTAGCAAGTATCCTGAGGAGAGTACTGATATTTGGAAATAGGCTGGTGTTGCACTGCTTCATGGCCTCGGTCGCATACCTTGGCAGCTCTTCTGAAGGTGTTGCTTGCCACTTCTGCTTCCATATTTCCCACTCCGCCTTGATCACTCTGAGGTTTTTCGGTTCAAACTCCGCCATGTAGAATTCTACTGCCTGTTGTAACGACTCAAAGCTGCTCTCGGCGGTGTAATTTGGTAGCACGCGTTGAAGATTCTTCAACATCGCCCTGTGAGCAGTAAAGCGCTCTTTCAATGCAGACTGCAGATCATCCAAATACGGGATAAAACAAGTCCGTCTGTAATATTCTTCAGGAGAAGAGGAAGCATGGTTTTCTCTGTGTACTGCTGTGAACCGATTTTTCTGGGAATCTCTGGCTGAACGCCGAATCCTCTCGCCGTTGCTTCACATGAATCGAAAATCTCCTTGAACTGTTCATTGGTACTTTTACTGATGTCACTAAGCTGTTTCAGCACCAAGTCAATATGCTTGAGGGCGACGCTCATGTAGACGAAATTGCCTTGCAGGTACTGGGACACACGAAGCGTAAGACTCAAAAACCGTTCGCTCACTGCGAGGGAGACGAGAAAGTTGAAGCTGCACAGACGCGTGTGAAGTGCTGAAGAAGTCGCATTTCTCCCTGTTTCACTTTCCATAAGGACTTCCAGCGACTCGACAATGTCAGGCAGCGCTTCACTGAAGAGAATCACGGCTTCGTGCCGCTCATCCCACCTAGTCTCGCAGTACTTATGAAGGCGTGAAAATGTGCGCGAAGAAGACTCGAGGTGCTTCTTGAGAGCATCGGTTCTTTTCGAGGAGCTTCTGAAATATGTGCAAACTTCCCCAATCATTGCGAAAGCGTTTCGGATGTCGCTTACCTTAGATGCATCGTTCAAACAAAGGTTTAGCGAATGCGAAGAGCAGTGCGTGTACACTGCTAAACGATACACTTCGCGAATCAGGGCCTGCACTCCACGAAATGAGCCACTCATGACGGTGGCTCCATCATAGCCTTGACCTCTCATGCTATGAAGGTCTAAACCGAGACGAACAAGCTCTGTTTTCAACGTTTCCGCCAGACCTGATCCACTGAGATCTGAAACTGGTACGAAAACGAGAAAATCTTCTATGATCTCCATAGTTTCAAGCTCCACATACCGCACGCACAGGGAGAACTGTTCACTTTGTGTCCCATCAGTTATGCCGTCGGCGAGAACGGAGGAAAATCCAGACTTGTTCACAGCTTGAACGATTCCATCTTGAATTTGCTTGCCGATTGTCGCAATCAGCTCATTTTGAATCGTCGGGCTTGTGTAGAGGGCATTTCCACCAGACGTTTTTATGTGCTCAGCAAGAACCTCATCGCCCCCCTCGCCCTGTAGCGTAGCAGTGCTCTAAAGTTCCCATCGTTTTTTGCGGGTTCTTCTAGGGCACGTCTGCCAGAATCTCTGTCTCCCCTAAGCGCGATTTGTCGGCCACAACAAAGTACCGTTTCATTGACTGTATGCAGCATTGCCTTGTTTTTTTTCTGATACGATCTTTGCTTGTTTGTTCAGCTGCAGACGAATGTTGTCCATTTTTCTGTGAGCCACTTCCAAAAATGAGTGTGCAGCGATCGTTGCGTCTCTGTGGTACTCTGTTTTTGCGTGGTTTTCGAATACTTCGAGGGCATTTTTCCACTTCGTGAAGGGTGAAGTCACGAGGCTCCGTGCAGTTTCATTGGAACCTTTTCCTGTTCTGGATTTCATGGAAAATAGGACGCAGACCTTGCAGAAGGCGCCTTTTCGGAAGTCTGAGTAAGCGAGCCACTGGAAACGTTGCAACCAGTTCAACTGGGATTTTCGTCTTTTTCGTCCTTTGACACGGAAACCTGGAAATCGTGTTTAGAAGGAGGTATCCACGTGCTCGTGTAGACACGTTCTTTTGTGTCTTCGGGAAGGGTCGAGCAGCCCAAGTATATTCCAATATCATTTTCTTTAGGCGGTTCATTCAGCTTCACAGGAAGTCTTTCTAAAGACGACGATCGAGCGATTTTCTCGTCGTGGACTACCGCAGCTGTCGGATTGGCACCCGTCTCGTCCTCTTCGTGCGACCGCCCAGGCACTGCATGCTAAAAAATATTACCGTTCGTAAGTAACAAGTAAGCTGCTCAAGTCCTCCTCAAATTATACGTCTAAAACCTAAACTTTCTGTTAATTCCGGAAGTAAACTCGGCATAAGAAATGCCGATGCATTGTATACGCCTTCTATTACGTTCTCGCACTTAAGGGAAATTTCACAAATCCAGAAAGCTTACCTTCGGAAGCTTGTTGAAGTAGTTCATCAGTGTTGAACCTTGCCGCTTCTTTTTTGTGCTCATAATGACGAACGCAGAGAACACCACACACAAGAGGGCAAACACGCGATATATTCGGGCCCAAACACGGGCTGAACGGTAGGGCGTCTTGGCCTCCACTCAAAGGACCTCGCCACTGAATTTGAGCCGGTGGCGCCCTGTGTCACACCGTCTCGCATATTTTGCTTGGCGGGGGCGCGGAGGGAGGGAGGGAGAGAGAGAGAGAGAGAGCGAGAGAGAGAGAGAGAGAGAGAGAGAGAGAGAGAGTGAGAGAGAGAGAGAGAGAGAGAGAACAACATTGTTTAGGCTCAGGGATCAGGGGAAGGCGGAGGGGCGGGCCAGAAGGCCGCCACGATTGCCAGGGCCTGGGTGGTCAATGTTGCGAACCGGGGTAGCATGGACGAAGTGGACCGCGGTTGGTGTTGTGCCGGAGCACTCATGAGGACCAACTTGAGGGAGAAAGAAAACTATGTAAAAGCATTTACATTCTTGATCAGCGTGAACAGGCAGTGCCGTAGTTCCATCCACTTTCTCCCGCTGTTATCAAGAATGCACCCATCACAAAAATCTATGGCGCTCATACTCGCGCCCACACTCTCACACAGAGAGGGCACGTTTCCCTCTCGTACACGTGAAGGTCGGGTTGACTCCGGTGAGGCAATCTGCCTAAGGTCGAAGCCCCTCGGACCACCGATGTTGAAGCGTCGGGAGGACATCTGGGATCCCTTCTGGTATTCTGGCGTTGGTGGCTGGTTGAACAACGGCCTTTCCAGAGTCATCAGCCACACCGCAAAGTGCAGGAGAACGATGCGCGGCACGTCCCCAAAGAAGGAGACAGGAACCTCAAGCTTGCTGCCAAAAGTGAGGCGCCTTTGTCACCACCTCTTCGGAACGTTTCCGGTCATTAAGGCGGCATTCGGGGGCGCTTGGGTGGCCGAGAGTGCCACCGAAAGCGGATTATGTCCAGCAGCAGCGGCACGGGTCATCGACGCGTCATTGTGTAGACGACGGGATGTTCCTTGTTGATGTGGGGAGTGAGCGGAGTGCGCACTCGGTCGACGGCAGGCTTGGGTGGTCGACCCCAGGACGGCGAAGAAGGCTTTTGCGACATCACGATTCATCCGGTCATCATACCTCCGGGTCGTGCAGCGCCTGTTGCCAGATGGTTGGGAGGAAAGGGTCTGCTGCGCCCTCACACAGACAGTGAAGTGCTCGTCGAGGGCGCCGCAGACAGGGCATGTATGGGGGTGAAATTGATGGTGTGGGTGGTCCGGGCAGAAGAGCCGCAGTGGCGGCAAAGTTGGTAGCGCAGCCGCCCTACTGTGTTTATCGGGCGCCGACTGTTGCGTGGGGGTTCCTGTGATATTTTCTGATGCTCCGGGTTGTTTACGCGGCGTAGGACATGGGCACGGAAAGATATGCTCAGTTTTGCACATGCTCATCTGCTGTAGACAAATTCTTTCAGCGGGGTGCCAAAAGCCCTGCTGCTGAATAACACCCCCCTCTCCTCATAAAAATTTCTTTTTTTTTGGGGGGGGGGACCTTTAGGCCCCCCCTCTGGCTACGGGCCTGCCTCGCACAACTAATGCTTGGTCGGGAATTCGGACAAATCTACAGTTGCTAGTATCTACTAAGCCCAACCGCCATTCAGAACAATCACACACTCTGAAGAGCGAATGCCAGCCACAACAGCACGTTTTTTGTAAAAAACTTAGGAAATGGTCCTCGATGGATTCCTGGCGTGCTACTCGGGAGGAAAGCACTCCACTTGGGGTTGGTTCAGACGTCTGATAAACAGGTTCGTAGACACGTGAACCATCTACGCATAAGACGGATCAAGTCGGTATATAAGCCGTCGCCTTTACCGATACCGTTATCCATGGACAGATTGGGTTCAGATATAACTTGATCTGGAGATAAAAAAGTGCCCAATGCGGTTGCCGATGCGGACGAAGGAACCCGGAAGGATACACGTGATGAAGTTAGCACACCCGCTGGGAACCCTTCCGGAGAAAAGCCAGCACCCACTACGCTTGTCGACGTGAAAGGCGCAGTAGCAAGTTCTCAGCCAACATTGCAATGGCCCACAAATCCACTGAGGAATCGACGTCGTCCTGCAAGATATAGAGACCCGAAATAGCAAGGCAGAGGAGTGGTACTTTTCGCTATGTGCCAGGCACGGCGTTCACGCGCTCATGCAGCCCCGGGAGTGACGCGCGCACGTCCCTGGCGCAAAAGCGGGCGGTTTGTTCCAACGCCATGCTTTAGCCACGGCCTCCGCGATCGGCTGCCGGCGGCGCGCCGAGCAACGGCGCACCGCCGGCAGCCGATCGCGGAGTCCTTGCTTTAGCCTCAGCCAGCGGCTGGACTCTGAACGGCAATGAGATTTGGTAATTTCAGTATTGGTGTATGTGTTCTCCAATTAATCATCGCCGTGATGCTTATGTCGGTAGATAGAATAATTCTTATCCTTAGCGTGGCAAAGACCTAAGAATGTACTTCAAACGCTTCGCTCACGACACCATAGATCTCGTACCCAAAAGCGAAGACCAACTGGCCAGGGCTGCAAAATATGCCATGAAGCAAGGTTTCCAGCCGGTAGACGCCCACACGGCGTGCCGCTGATTCAAAACGCCTATCCTGAAGACCACCCTGCCATTGCTTCTTAGGGAAAGCACCCTGTTCTGGCTCCTGGCATGTCCTCACTAACTGCTGCTAGATATATTTTGAAGCGATTGTGTCTCAGGAACCGTACATACCTTAGGTACCTCATGAAGCCTCCACATACATCAGAATACTGCGGCGGAAGATATAGGGAGGGAGAGAGAGAGATAGAGAAAGAGAGACAGGAGAGAGAGAGATAGAGAAACGTTTATTATCAGAGCATTTATGGTTATGGAGTGGTTCCCTCAGGAGTGGTTCCCTCTTCATGACAATCATGGTGAAAAAGTTGCATGCCAATTCTTAGGCACCATCGCAAATTCATATGCCCAAGACTCAGTCACATTAAGGCCCCGACAGTGAATACGGGTTCATGGAAAAGCAGTAGATATCGGAGGCCAAATATTTTTTCCCTGAGTACACATGCAAATATTTTGAAGTTTGAGGATATTGCGACTTGAGGAAAGGACATGACGAAGTCGATATTACGTGAATGCCTATGCCGCGAATGGTTAATACGACGCAAAATTCTAAAATCAGCGTACCTGATCTTGCTATAGCGGGAATGACCACCACAACACCACTAAGATGACCGTACTCCACGTAGGAATTCATAATTTTTTCTTACCATGACTTCCGGTCACGTTTTGTGCTAGAGGCGGGATGGTACCCATATATAGTCTTTTTATTCAAAATAACCTCAAGGAACTGCCATACGCAAGGAAGAGCCCACTCATAGTTCCCTTTCATTGCTGCTATCACGCCATTTTATTTTTTTGTTGTTGCAGTTCTCTTCGGCGGTGTGGTTCCGGGGTTTACAAGCTCAGCCACGGTTACCAAACACAAGCCTCGGCGTTATGGTGCAGATGGACGTCAGGAAGTGCCTGGTGACTCCCAGAGAGACTGGGTGTTTTTTCTCTGTCACTGTGTTTAATCATCTGTATTTCTGGTTCATTTGCTTCAGATCGCCACAGCACTTGAGCGCCGCGAGCACCGTGGACCCACGACCTATTTTCAGCCCGACAACGATGCTAACGAAGACTGGTAGCAGGCCAGGGGGTTGGCGCTGATGCCTACGGAATTTTTATGGTGTACCTATATTTATTGACTTACAGTTTCAATGAGTGACCAAGTAAGGCTTTAACAAAACCTGGCCCAAAACCAACACCAACTTTGAAGAATTCAGCAGAATTTGTGAGGAAGTCCTACGCGACAATGTCTCGCCAGTTTTACTGTCATAAACTATTTCTCTGTACCCCCTTAATATTTTTGGTGGGAATGCATTTTTTACGTTTGCGGGTACAGACCTTCCAAAATATAACCGATGTGTCCCTTGACATATATCTTTAAAAACCACCATACCGTTTGGAACAAATTAACCACAAATCGCGTAATCTCCTGAAGAGGAAGGTGTTGCCTGCGACACGTAATCTTCTGGCACCCACGCCACTTTGTGCAGGACATGATGTTCAGCAGATGTAGTGAATCATTTGCATTAGGTGCAGCATGCGACAGATACGGTCCACGGTATTGCTGCATCAAGTATTGCGCAACATTAGCTAGGTTATCGTTTAACTTTGGTCGAGTAGACGCCAAAGTCTTCGTATTTTATTATTAAATTTAGTTTTAAAACGATTTCACATTTCGTATTTAGTATTAAAATGAACTATTTGATGGACGAAATAGAACCAGTAGAAAATAGGTTGGAACGGTTCATGTTCCTGGTCTTATGATCTCATATCAACCATAACAAAAATAACTTTCTAATACAACAATTGAATCTTCGCCGGAGAACCTGTGTTCTCAGCATTTTCCGCGAGTACATTTATAGCTCCAGACCCTTGTAATTACACACTTTAGTTCAGATTTCTAGATCACGCAGATTACACGACCAACCTATCATCGCCGGCTTTGGTGTCACCATGAACGTATGCATTTCTCCTGCTATTCCCAGTGCTTATACCTTTTGGAATGATCTCCCTCGTATAATTGTGCCCATGGCTATCCCGGAAACATACCGTCATCATCTATTGAAGAATTCAAATGAACGCCAAAAAGGAGAATTGTCTGCATTTCTTTGCGAGAGTGTTATTTTTTCGTTACTCCTAGCTCGGAACGCCCTCCCGTACTTTTGTTTTTCGCATTTTTTTAGCTATGATTTAGACTCTTTGCATAAATTCTCTTTCTATGCCCGCTTTGATGATTTTGTTTCTCGCACTGCTACGCACCATGACTCAGCTAACCCAATTAATTCGCCGTATCATGCACAAACAGACAGGGCTGAAGGAATCAGACCTCATCCGTCTCATTATAGCCTTGCTGATCAGACGTGTTATGTACGGTACGCCTTACCCGCCCCTCGAGCCAGCCGAACGGCGAAAGCTAACTATTCTTATCTGCAAAACATACAAGACGGCCCTCGGACTTCCTACATGCACATCGAACGCCACTCTGTTGCAACTGGGCTTACACAACACCTGGGAAGAGCTCTGTGAGACGCAACGCACTTCACAACTCCGACGACTCCAACTCACTAATTCGGGACGTGCGACCCTAGGCACCTAGGACATTCATCGCTTCCGCTCTCCAGATGCAGAATACGTGTTTTACTGTCTATACGTAAGCACATCCGCGTTACCCAAATTCCTAGGAATATGCACCCTACCCATCACACTGGAAGGCGAAGGGCCCGCGCCGACTATCTTCAGGCACAATTTCAAAATCAAAAGGATGTGCTGTACACAGATGCATCTCCCTACGTAACCAAAAACGCCTATGCGATATCAGTGGTGAATAATACACTTCAGACAGTAGTCACACCCACTGTCCTCACTACGGACACTGCCAATGCTGAGGAAGCAGCGATAGCCATGGCAGCCACCACAACACAGATCGACTACGTTACCATACTGACAGATTCTCAAGAGGCTTGTCCCAACTTCTTGCGAGGAACTCTCTCCCTAGCAGCCCTCCATATTCTTGAAAACAAGGCTCACCTACCTGACCTCGGCATTATCTGCTTTCAGGCATCGTCGGCAACGAAGCGGCACATACCGCGACTCCAGAAGCAGTACACAGGGTCATTGCGGACAGCGACAGCCCTCGGCCAACCACCCCCACTAACTATACGCCCCAACCCCTGCTAACATACAACGACATCCTCTCTCACTACCGAATATCCCGCCAACAGTTTCTTCCCCCCCCCCATAAGCAACTCGCCAAAGAGGAAGGAGTTATACTTTCCCAGCTCCAAACTAACACCTTCCCCCACAACACGCTCTGGCACAAAATATTCCCCACCGAATACTCCCCTTAGAACATCTACTGCCCCACATCAGGAACACTATACCACATATTGTGCGCATGCCCGAACACCCAGAGCTCCCTCCCAATCCCAACACTACCCCTTCAAAGTGGGCGGCGGCGCTGACCAGCTCTGACTCCTGCTACCTGCTTCGGCTGCTGAATATGGCACAGTAGGCCGGCTACTGTGAGGGAATCCTGGACTGAGTACACCTTTCCCTGGTCCGGAGTGACTGCATTGAACGTACAAACCCGACAGAGAGACAGACAAGATCAGGATCAATACCAGAAGCATCCTCACGATCCCTGATGTAGAGAAGATTCGGGTACTCCGGATGCTAATTGAACGCAAGTGGGTGAACGGCGAGATGGTCAACCAAGTGACGGAAAAAGCCAATGCGGCCATACGACTCATAAAGAGGGCATCGAACAAGAAAGCAGGAATGAAAGAGGAGAGCCCCATGAGACTCGTACAATCCTTCGCAATAAACCACGTAACGTACTTGGCAGCATTGCACAACTGGAGGCAATGCGAGCGGAACAAAATCAAGGCGCTGATACGCAAGGCGTACAAGGCGGCACTTGGGCTCATCGACGGCACGAGCACGGAGAAACTCCTGGCTCTCGGCGTGCACATCACGTGGGATTAAATAGCAGAGGCGCCAAGAGCGGCGCAGCTCGCGCGCCTCACAGAAACAAGAGCAGGAAGACAAGTACAAAGGACCCTGTGCATAAGCCTGAGAGAATAAGAGTACAGAAGAGACAATCCCAGAAGACATCAGCAGAAGGGTACGAGTACACCCAATCCAGATTCCAGAATACAACAGGGAAAGGCGTGAGGCGAGAGCCAGGGCACTCATCGAGCTCCACGCCAGGGACGAAGGAGCCGTATACGTGGACGCGGCCCAATATCCGGGAGACCAGAAAGCCGACGCAGCAGTCACAGTCCAAACAACGACAGAGACAACTAAGGCAGCAGCAAGCATGCGCACACGGAAGGCGCATCGGGCAGAGGAGGTGGCCATCGCCCTGGCCATCGCCGACACCGAGTGCACGACCGTACGCAGTGACTCCAGAACGGCAGTACGCAACTATAGCAGGGGAAGAGTGAGCAGCGAAGCCGCGCGGATGCTGAGAGCTACAAAAATCGAAAGCCGCCGCGTGGCGATCAAATGGCTCCCAGCACACATGGGCGAAGGCGCATCGGAAAGATGGTACGCAAACCACAACGAGACGGCGAACACAGTGGCGCGAGGACTGACTAACCGCGCTGCGGCAACCGCCGCCGTCTAATTAACGTGGTGGTTGGAGACCAAAGACAACATGAACCCATACAACAAGATAACGGAGTGGCAGAGACACGAGAGGAGAACGATGCCACCGCCCCACCCTGGCATGACCAGGAAAGAAGCGGTGCTATATCGGCAACTCCAGACGGGGACGCTACCCACCCCAGCCCTAATGAAGCATGTGTGCCCGGACGTGTCCACGAGTGACCTATGCCGCACATGCCAGGAGAGAGCCACAATGGCCCACATCCTATAAGACTGCAGCGAAAATCCACACGAAGCAGTAACGAGGAAGACGATACCGCCGCGGCTAGAAGCAGCGACGAGCAGCTACGACAGAGAGTCCCAGACCCAGGCCGTCCAGCAGGTCTCAGCCGCACTCGAAAGGCAGCGACCCAGCGGAACCGAGGGAAGACTGCCGCCCCAGACCAAAGGAAGGCGTAGTCGACTCAAGGAAGTGAGCGGGGCCGAGGACGAATTAGAGGTGACACCAACCGAGACGACGTCAAGGCCACGTCGTCCCGAAGTAACCTAACAAGACCAGGGCGACAAGCCGTCTGCAGGCCCTATCAGTAAAGTTGTCGTACCGTACCGTATCTCCACCATCCCCTCTGCACTGCTGGTAATCGCTTTTTTGGTGGGAGCGCATTATAGGCTTAGTTATTGTGCAGCTGCCGTTGTAACTTTGTTATAATTTACGTTGTAAGTCCCCTAACCCAATGCGCCGCTGTATCGGCAAGATACCGATTTATAAGATACGTGTAAGACGATGCTAATTAAATAATTAACCTGCTACTTATAGTACAACCTGTCTTATTCTGAAGATCAGTATACTAGGAGAAAGCGCAAGCCCGGTTAAGCCCCTGCTCGCAGGAATGTCGAACGCACTTCAAGAGCAAGTTTAGAAATTCGTGGCTATGTCAGCCGAGTGCCTCTGTATTGATACCGCCGAAATTTTCCCGGTGCAATGAACAATTGTAGGTTTGGAATCACGTCAGGCCGAGCGACGAGTAAGGAAACCGGTTTCTGCGCCACGTCTACGCAGTTCATTATTGGATGATTGCCAAATCTCTTAATAATTAATAGCTATGAAAAAATTAAAGTGAAAAAATTAGCAGATACTGTCTTGCCAGAAAAGAACGTCCCAGTACCCTCGTCCAAAGACTTGCATACTGACGTATTGAGATTGGAGTTAGGGTTATTATGTGAAAGCAAGCGGCGTTTATTTTTGGTGTGCAACCAGCTCCACGTAGCAGACGCGAAGCTGTTCCTTGAAGACTCCAGTGTAATAGAACCACACGAAATCCTCGTGTTTACAAAAGCAAATGATAAAAGGGGTGTCATTTTGCTACAAGCTGCATTTACGACGCTTGACGTGCCCAGAGGCCCTTCCATCTTCGCCTGGACTGCAGCAAAGAGATCGAATTATAGAGCGAGAGAAACATATCAGGTAGACAGAGATTGTAGAGTTCCCCACAACCATTTCATATTTCAGGAAAGTAATTTCGCACACAGCATTGGCGAACTTCAGTATCCTGTTTTTTAATTTGATATAAATGGAAAGCGTCTGAAGCCTACAACACAAGCATTACACCTAAAGTTAGAGAAGTAACTATTAACATTGCATAAACCTTGGGGTTCCATGCAGTGAAAGCTCTTCTTTATTATGTCGTGCTGCTGCATGAAAAAACAAACGTCTTCATATAACACACACATCACTGCATCTTTTCCCACTACTCCGTATACCGTTAGCATGTCAGAATACCGAGACCGAACTCCAAATTTCCAGCTTACAGCGAAGGGGAATTTCTATACTTTCTGGAAGCTGACCATTCAATTAAAACTAAAGAGCGTCATCAGCGACCACTTCGTTCCATGATCATACTGCGCCTGTAGCGACCTCCGCATAAGCACCTTTCGTATAACTTTCTTTTTATCGGCGAGCAGTGTTAGGACAAGATTTTCAGGTTCGATATATGTGCATTTTGCAAGAGAGGTTGCTAGGCCATTCACTGTTAACCTGCTATGCCTGGGTGGCCACGAGAAAGCTATGACATTGTACATGAAACCTTTCTTACTGAATTTGGTCGGTTGTCGTTAAAATAAATATACAATACCCGTTTCAAGCCGTAACGTTTGACTGCTGCTCGAGTGTTGTCTTTTAGTTGGAGCAGACAACCCATCGTACCCATTGCAAGTTCGTTGTAGTGACCTTTAGAGCTTCTGTACTGCCGCAGCTCCGCAAGAACCTAGGATGTTCCATGGGGGAGTCAGTAAAAAGTGAAATTTTTAAGTACCACGTAGAATGTCTTTGGTAAATCGATTAGCGTACTGATTACTTATAAAAATTCCGATGACGTCAATACTCGTCTGTTTCGTTTTGTGAGCGAACGCAACAAACTTCCATTAAACGCCACTGATTATTCATGGAGCTTTTAGCTTTGTGTACGGAGTATGTGCCGTGCACTGGCCTGGAGGGACATGTTCGCTACTACTGATGTTTGAACCGGCAATGATGTGTGTACGTTATATGGCTTAGCGGCACAGGACGGGCTGACATAATCCACGCACTCTGCAGAGCACGCAAAAGAAGGCAGTGCAGGCCGTTGCAGGTTCGGAGCCATTATCTGCTATATACGCGAACTCCTCCTGTTTAAAGAATATAGTTTTTGTTGAACTAGTTCAAATCAAATCAAATCAAATCAAGTTTATTATTTCAACAAAAGAATACAGGGGGTTATCTTTTGCAGACAAAGGTCTCAAAGTCCAGGGACTGCGACGGGACCCTCGATAAGTAAATTCAACGAATTCAGTCTATATGCAGGGTAGCAGCGGATTTGAATGCAAAAAAATAAAACACTCTTTAAATGTAATTTATACAAAAACGACTAAAAATTGATAAAAAAACGCCAATAACATATACAAAAAAACGTTGCAAGGGTACAGACGTTCAGTGAATGTCAGCTAAACAAACAAATAAACAAAGTTCATCGGCCGGGATGAAAGTAAAAAATGATACAAAGGAAGAACACCGAAAAAAACAGCCAACAGTCGGGTAATTGACAGCAAAAAAAACAAACAAACAGCAAACCAACAAAAACGAAAGGAAAGGAACCAAGAAAAGGGGGTGGCGGTAACCATACAGTTAACACGGTTTGGGCAAGCGCGGGGAAAGAATTGGAACAATGCAAATCATAGTGCCACTTATGATAACAACAGGATGCAAAATACAGAGCAACACGCTCGTGTGCTGAAGTGTGCTACATTAAAAGAAACTTTTTAACAGATCTTTTAAAAGAAGACAAGTGCGTAGCGGATTTGACAGTGGGTGGTAAGGAATTCCAGAATGAAACTGGAGCGAAGTGTGACGTTTGCTTTCCGTAATTAGAATTTAAAAGGGGCAATAGAAGATTTCGATTAAAGGCAAACCTGGTGGAGTTGTGGGTAAGCAAGAAGGGTGAATCAATAAAACTAATTTGCAAATGAGCACTAAGCAACTTGAAAAACAGAAGTGATAAATTATAATGGAACATTTTCTCTACGCATAAGATGTTATGTTCATGTAACAGAACCGACGCATTTGAGTGAAAAGGGCTAGAAGTGACAATACGTAGAGCTTGATTTCGAAGATTTTGAATGGATGACAGGTGACAATGGTGAGTGTTGCCCCATGCGGCGATTCCATAACTAATGTGACTGTGAATAAAAGCAAAATATAGAGACATCAGTGCATTAAATGAAAAAAATGGCCGTGCTTTTAGAAGAGCGCGAATACCGAATGCACATTTTTTCTTCAAGTGGTTGATGTGGGAAGCGAGTTTAATGTTACTATCGAGCATTACACCCAAAAATCTAACGCCTTCGCACACAGTAATTTGATGAAAACCAATTGTCAGACACGGAGGATTAGGCAGATGTTTGTGGCTAGAATGAAAAAGCATATAATGAGTTTTAGCAGGATTATTTATAAGGCAGTTATCCTTACACCAGATCATTACACTAGCTAGCGAATCGTTTAATTTGGATAAGTTAAACCCGAACATTTTGGAGTATATGTGCGGCTGCATTTGTCGGTTTCTCCCTCCTTTCAACTAAAGTTAAAAAAGCCATTCATAAACGATGCGGTTTCATAGAAAAAAGCTTTTTTTTCGAATAAACAAATGTGTACTTTATACTTACGAGCATTACTGAGCCAAATGAAACTTCTGTCATGATTAAGGTACCACAACCCCACATCACCGGAGCAAGCGATGTTCTGTAAATTTAAAATAAATTTGGGCTTGCATGGTTTGTGGTTGCGGCGGTATTTTAATACATGGCGCACCAGCAGTGGAACAGGAGAATTTTTTTTTCAGTTGAGTATACCTACACCATGATTAATTTAAGGTTAGCGAGAAAGGTAAAAAATGCGGTTGATCCCTCTTTTATATGAATCGGCTTAAAACGAATGTGAAAGGGGCCTTCACAGGAATAGTTGAATGTTAAAGGAATTTCCTTCTTTTGCGAAGGGTTCACGAGACTCCCCGCCAGATGCAGTGACTCTGACACGCAAGAAACAAAAAAAATTCCCCCGCATTTCCCCGAGGGGGAGAATGTGAAAGTGCGAATGCACGGTTGTCGGCCCGCTTGCGGCGCTTGCGCTCGGCCTCCGCAGCCCACCGCCTCGCCGCCTTCTCTTCCATCTCTTCCATCGGGTTTGTAGTATCACGTGTACACCACGCAGTTATCAAGCCGCTATAACGCCGCTGAGTCGCCAACGCACGCCGCTGACGACGTAGTTTGAATGCGTTAAAGATATAAGGCGCGTTACTCACACTGATATCAGCGTGGCGTCTGTAGCTTAGTCGGTAGCGCGTCGCGCTGCGGCCGCAAAGTCCTCGGATCGAAACCTGGCGCCGGATGCTGTTTCTTTTTTAAATATAGAGGAGCACTGCGGACGCCGACGCCGCCGTCGCCGCCGCCTGCGGTGGAGGGTTTGGGGTCGCTTATTCGCACTTAAAACAGGAGAGGGTCCCCCGTACACGAAGGCGCCGGCATCGAGGCGATAACTGTCGGCGCTCATTAGCGTCACGATGCGCTACTTCGCTTCGCCTCTTCCAGACGGCGCGCACCAACATAACGAGTCATAGCGAAGGACATAGGGCCCCACGTGCCTCCCGTTGCGGCCAGAGTTGTGGGATCGAAACCGGGCGCCGCCGCTGCTTCAATGGCACCTTTTCTGGCGACGTCACTTCCGTGACGGATATTACGTTACCAGAATCTTTGTGTAGCCGGGCATGAAACAATTTCGTCTTAAAAACAGTGTCGGGAATGGCAGAAAAGAGGACAGTTCGAGAGGTAGAAGCCTGCCGCCTCTTGACGCAATTTCTATGGGAGCAGAGATACGGCACATTTTTTTCAAGAGTAGTATTTTTAGGGGTGAAGCTCCTAAAGCCATGGGTCTGTCCATCCCTTGTGTCTCGTGGTACGTGACCGCCGCATGCTTTAGGAGATGTCGCAAAGTGGGCCACGTTGCACGCGCAAGAACCGGCTGCAACCGGCAGCGCAAACTCGGCACCGGGAGCGCGAACGTGTCTGTGTTCGCCAACGGAGGCGCGAGCGCACGTGCACTGCGAGGGGGAGATCACGCAAGAGATCACGCCACGAAAGCAGGCAGTCGTTCTCGGAAATCGAACGAGACGCAAGGACCTTTGCTCGTTTCCTCTCGTCTTGTTCGGGCACAAGTTCGCCCTAAATAAAAGTTCTTTCTTTACCGTTGTGTCCCATCCTACGTGACAAATTGTGGTGGAGGTGCGGGGTAGTCCTCGATGGCGCGGGGTCTTTCACCAGGTTGGGGCCTGGGAGCATTGACTCCGAAAATAAAAGTTGATTTGTACAATGTACGCACACAGTCTTACGTCTTTCTTAATGATGTAATGGGCGAACTTTCACGGGAGAGTTACGGTTACCGATAATCTCCCCCTCTCGAGCTTCGCCCCACTTATCATCATTCATTCCGTGGATATGGCGTGATTTTTTTCAGCTACACAGATCCGAGAGTTTTGGTCTGTCTTTTTGTATGCCCCTCAATTCAGCCATCCAGTAAAATTAAAAAAAGGTTTTTAAAACAAGCCGATATACGAAAAACCTTTCGAAACTGGTAAATGTTGTGCCACACCTCATAGTTATCAATTCTGTACAAAACGAAAAAATGGCACTAAAATAGAAAAAAAAAGCAAAAATACATATTTGATACTAGGAATTCTGTACAAAACGAAAAAATGGCACTAAAATATAAAAAAAGCAAAAATACATATTTGATACTAGGGAGTTTTATTTTCGTTAAAAATTGATGCGAGCTTCATATTTAAATAATCGAAACAAATAATAACTGCGCTATAGAAACACTAGTGAAACAATGTTTAGGAATGGGCTGTTTGCAGCAGATTATGGAAGCTAATAACCCTCTCTTAATCCCTGTTATCGTCATTAGCCAAATTTCAAAGGGGACGTGTGCGAACTGAGGGTAGGTGGAGCGTACTCAGTGGTTTTACCCCTCCAGCTGGCATTGTTGAGGTGCCAAAGAGTGAATATCCACCTAGAAGCCCATCACATTCATGGTTGGAGTGAGGTCGTTATCAATGGTTCTTCATAACACATTAGTCGTGTCTGTAGCTTGACCAATTAGTATCAATTTGGAACACATAGCGAAACACTACGAAATTTATTTATTTGACCTAAGGTATATTTTGTCCCCAACGGGGTGTGAGTGCAGGATCAGTAATCAGACCATGTATCTCCTTGGCTGCTTTCCCTTTCTCGTATTATATCTTGGGAGTCCTTATGAAATAAACAGGCGAAATTATTTCTCGAGAATATATGGCCGGTACGTCCTCGTCTGTTCTAGGCTGCTTCATGATTTCGCCTGCTCGAGCGGATCTCTCCCGTGGTAGGCTTTCACCTCTTAACCGGCTGTGTTGCCACCATGACGGCGGTTCTACACTTTATACGCTACTTCTTGCGGTTACGATAAAGGGGCCGGCCTCTATAAAGCCTGGTGGTAATGAATCGTTACGGCGAGTCGTAGAGCCGTTATTCGACCTGCCCTACGATCGTACTCGTCATTTACAGCATAGAAGTGCACGCTTGCTCAGTCAGCCCTCACGTTAGTGAAGGCGGGTCCATCTGCCCTCGACTCCTTAAGGGAGCCACCAACTTGCTGGGCTAGGTCTCGTCATAACATGACAATTTACCCCGCGAAGTAAATACCAATATCTTCTGGATGTATTCCTCCTCGACGAACTCAAACTACTGCGAAGGGAAATTTACATCCGGGCCATAGATACACAAACACCACTGTTTAGAAAAAAATACTATAAGAGAAGCCATAAGCTGTCATTCAGTGTAAAAATCATAAAAAGGTTTTGTGCTGTTAGCGCTATAAAGCTAACAGCAAGATAGTTATCACGTCTCTAGTGCTTTGGCAAATTTTCATTACCTGGGCAAAAGCAGAAGAAAGGCATATATTGAAATTTGCGGTGGTTAACGCTATCGACTGAATATAACTTATTATTGGGCTTGTGCCGCGGGGCACGTTGATACCAAATATAATAATTATGGTACTTTTAATGCTTGAGTTAGTACAGTGCATACCCAACGCTCTCTGGCGTAACACATTCACCGGTTGTATCAGCGAAACGTTACTTCCCTTTGACTTTACTACCATTTAAAATGGCCTGAGCATGTTTCAAATTTTTAGGGTGTAATCATTCTCTTCAAATGGCACAACTGGTATTTTAATGTGATGTGGTTATCTGAATTAGTGTTCGCTGCTCTATTGAAGCCTACGAGCAATCATTGGTCAGATCGACGAGGAGGAAGAAGAAGAAGAAACGACACCCAGGCATTCGAAGGAGTAAGTGGTGGCAATGTGTTTTTTCTGGACTTTTTTTGAAAGGCATGCATTAACAGCATTCATTGATAACTGCTAAGTTAATCCTTGAAGTCTCGTGGTTCCTTCGAGAATGTCCTGCTAAGAATGGACAAGTTTGCGTATTCAATATGTTGCATTAGAGTGGAGTTAATCAATTGCAGTTTTTGTGACGGTGTGCCAAGTGGGCTGTTCACCTTGGTGCTCGGAGGAGGAACCTAGTTTGGGTGTGCTTTGAAAAATTAGTATTTACATCCACTACCACTTTAGTAACTCTTGTGTGTTTGTTTCATTTGCGTATATATTACTAAGAGAAATGGATGATACCTTTTCGTACATTTAAGGCTGCGCTGGTTCGTATTAGTCGTTGACTTTAGGGAGAGGCTTTTCCTTTTAGGTGCAACAAATGCCTGTGAGTTCTCCCAATATTGGTCGAAAAAACTACACTCGCTACAGTTTGGAGAATAGCTTTAATACAAAAAGAGCTATTTTTTCCCGCTGCCTCTCACTCATAGATCTCTTTTTTTACCTAGAAGAGGGCATTCTAATACAATTTATCTCGAGGAAAGCTTAAATAACAGAGTGACCCCTATGTATAGACGATAAGTATTTACATTACTTTAAATAATTCTTTGTGTACCTTTTTTCCGAAATCATTTCCTCTTCCCCGTTACAGACTCTTTTATATCAATTAGCACTCAAGAAAAAAAATCGACCCTATTTTTCTGAATACCTGCATTAAAACCTTGCCTAGGAGTTTTGGCACGGTGGGCCACTCAAGTTAATTTGGTCCGTGCCTCTTAAAGTCTCTCTGGGATTGGTGGGTAAAATTTGGTCAGAATTAAAAAACAATCCGCAGCTTTATGACCTCTTTGACGCAGCTTTGCTTTAGTGGATATAAATATTCAATAAAAGACAGCATGGTGTTTTGGGGAAAGGGCTATTGTATTTAATGGGCACACCCACTTTATTAACGGTCAGCCAGAACTTTGCACAATGAGAAAATACTGCACATGCTGCATGTTACAATGTCAGCTGTACAATTTTGGCTGCATTGCACTTGTGTGGAGCTGTATTACTGCTCCGCTTTACTGGTTTCGAGTTATATTGCTGCGGCTGTACAATGGGCTCATTTGAAAATTTAAGCACTTCAGGGGGAACTCACACGTTCAACTCAAGCGCGTTCGCAGTGGTTACCCGACGACTGAGCTGTGAGGAAAATACTGCTACGATAACAGCCCAAGTTTACGTTTTCTAAAAGTGTGAGGCAAAAGCCCTCAAAGTAGGCATTAGCTGTCTAGAATTACTTTCTGTTGATGTGTAGCAAAGATTGCATTACTTTTGCTTTCTTTGTTGCCATTGGTACGATGTAGCAGTTATGGGGCGAAACGTAGCCTAGTCGTAGAACCAAAAACTGCCCCTTAGATAGATTAACCCCCGTATATTTCACCTTCTAGACAGCTTTTAATTATATGAACTGAGCAGGAGACAAACTGTTTTTCGCCAATGCACTGTTATCCCATCCGCCTACTAGATCTCTCAGAGATAGTCTAATTCGGAAAGTATTACCAGCCTAGACGTACATAGGAATAAAAAAAACGTTTTTTTATAGTTGGCGAGAGCCATCATTATACACAGCTTCATACGGCAGATTTATGTGACATATTTGTTTGTTAAAGGCTGCCACCTTGTTTAGACTACCATGTCGAACGTACGCAACGTATAGAAGGAACGGCGCTTGTTACTTTGATCGCGTATTGGCTTGCTTCCCTAACTAATGGCGCAGCTTGCACTCGTAACGCAATTCAGGAGAAAGAGCAGAGCTGCCGGCCGCTCTCCCTTGATCGGCGACCCGGCTGTTGCAGCTCACATATATTTGCGAACTCGCCGCTGAACGTTCAACATGGCTGGCAGGCCGGGATCGTTTCGTCCGCAGGCTTTCACATCTCTCCCAAAGAGGGCCGCGTTAGAACTCGCTAGAACCAGCGTCCAGGTCAAAAGCCAACGAACGTTCTACGAACCCATGGGAAATGATGTGCACCCGGATTGTGATTATAGCTTAATCAGATAGATGACGGTTTCAAAAATGTGGTTGGCAATTATGGTGTTCCCTTATGCGAAATTTGTGTGCAGAGAAACTGGGCGTAGGAAGCGAACGCACATCATCGCTGAGGCAGCACTCACTCGTGTGTTCTCTCTACGCAACGATGGTGAGCGTCCTCGTCGGCGGCGCGAACTGCGTCTCAGGAGGGGACCTGCGTTCTGCTTCTTAAGTGCACACACGTCATAGTCACGCGCACGCATCCCCCCCCCCTCACACACCTTTTCCCTAAGTGACGCAAAGACCTGCGTCTCGTGGGGGCACAGACTACTGAAATCCCTGAACCATTTTGCCAGACTCCTCCGCAGTTTTCTTTATGTCTTCGTTCACTCGGTTACAACGCCGCCGCTGTGCCCGTCAGCATCGTCGCCAAAAAACGCAGTAGCGGCGTTTTTTGGCGACGAGGGAGGCGCAGTAAACGCGCGAAACCCAACTTCGATTCCGACCCCGAGAAGCGTTCTTTTTTTTCAATTGGCTGCACGTGTTATTTCATACCGCCACTGCTAACCTCTAGCACCCCGTCATTTGGGCTGGTCCAGTGGTTAGGAGACCGGTTTCACGGTATAAAGGTCCAAGTTCGATTTTTCGGACCTCCGTAAAGATATTTCTTATTTGAGGCTTCTGTTTTTTGTTGCGACGGAGTCCGGCCTAAACAACTCTCAATCAAACTTTATTTCAGGAATGTATACATTTACATGAATAAAATGTTACAGTATAGAGAAGGTCCCGAAGTTAGACAACTGTCGGGGGGACCTCCGTTAGAGAATACGTCTAGTGCAATAAAAACGCAGCCAGCAGTGAAAACACTTTGTACGAATTAAACAAAGAATGGGTAACATTTCATAACAACAAGGCAAGAAAATTTCCGTGTAACAGCACGTGGTATGGTAAGTAAAAGAGATACTAACGTGGTATAAACTAGAAGCATGGCATGATAGTAGAGTTTAGCAAACATGTTTTGTGATCAGGTACTCTTTAAAGAGTTTGCAAAACGAATAGGATGTGGGACATAACTTTATTTCAAGTGGTATGTTGTTCCAGACTGATACACCTGTAAATTTAATAGTTAGTTTTCTATAATTGGTACGCACTTTAGGGAGAAGGAAATTGTGACAGGCTGAAAATCTGGTGTTATTAGTATTGACAAGATGTTGCGTGGATAGCCCTGAAATACATAGACGATGATAAATAAGGCGGTACATCAATATAGCTAACTTTAGAGTGAATAAATTATTAATTGGAAGCACGAAAAAATGAATAAAGAGTGGCGTAGAAGGCGATTGAAATGGAGCGAAGGCGATCAGACGTAGTGCCCGCTTCTGAACATGTTGAAGGGGCTTTAGGTGACTGGCATATGTATTACCCCAGGATGAAATGCAATAGGAAAAATGGCAATGAATATAGGCGTAGTATAATGATAAAAAATGCGTGATTGACAATAAGGGCGGGCTTTAATGAGAACATCAATCCCAAAAGAAGCTGTTTTTAATATTAAGACTACATGATGTTTCAAATGTTTGTCTAGTACTACGCCAAAGAACTTCACGAGATCCGATACAGAAATAATGTGGTTGTTAAGAGATACGGAAACTGGTGTAGGAAATGTGTTCTGTGCGGATGAAAACACTACAACTGTAGTTTTTGAGGGATTTATATAAAGATGATTGTTAACACACCATTTATAAATATTAGAGATATCGGAGTTTAAGCTTCTTTCGAGTTCAGCACTTCTTTTCTTGGATGTGAAAATAGTAGTGTCATCGGCGTATAGAAGACAGTTAGTATGGTTAAGGGAACTAGGTAAGTCGTTAATAAAAAGTAGGAATAGAAGAGGGCCTGAGATTGAACTTTGAGGGACGCCCATGGTAACCGGTTTAGCAGATGACGCAATGTTATTGACATAAACTACCTGTGATCGATTTGTTAAATAATCTCGAATAAACTGCAAAGGGGGACCCAGTTAAAATTTAAAAGGGGGACCCCAGTTAAGAGGGGGACTCTGCTGTTAAAATTTCCTCGAGAAACGCTGGCCGTCCTCCACGTCTCCCTCGTAACGTTTCTACTGCTCTCCTCTCGCAGCCCTCACTCTTTTCACATACCCCTTTGCTTTCCTCGCAATGAATTAAATGCAGCTTTCTTCATTGCAATTCAATGTTTGCTGATTTGGGGCCGCTCGTGTTTCATTTTTTCTTTCAAAGCCTTCCTTACTTCTTCGGTCGTTACTGGTGGGATGTCTATCTCCTGTGAGCTACTGTCTCGTTCGGCAGTAGCTCACAGGAAATGAAAGGGGGCAAAGCACCTGGTGAAGATCAGATAACAGCAGACCTCTTGAAGGATGGCGGAGAAATTGTCCTTAAAAAACTGGCAAACCTGTATACGCAATGCCTAATGACCGCAATGGTACCGGAATCCTGGAAGAACGCGAACATCATCCTAATTCATAAGAAAGGCGACATGAAGGACTTGAAAAATTACAGGCCGATCAGCTTACTGTCAGTCGTCTACAAGGTATTTACCAAGGTAATCGCTAACCGAATTTCTGCAACCTTAGATTTCAGTCAACCTACAGAACAAGCAGGATTCCGTAAATGTTATTCAACAATGGACCATATTCACACAATCAATCAGGTGATAGAGAAGTGCGCTGAGTATACTGAACCCCTATATATAGCCTTCATAGATTATGAGAAAGCATTTGACTCGGTCGAAACCCTAGCAGTCATTCAGGCATTACGGAACCAGGGGGTAGATGAGCATTATGTAAGAATACTAGAGGATATCTACAATGGGTCTACAGCTACGATCATCCTCCATAGGGAGAGCAGTAAAATACCTATAAGAAAGGGTGTTAGACAAGGAGACACAATCTCTCCAATGCTATTCACAGCGTGTTTACAAGACGTATTCAGAACGTTGGATTGGGAACAGGTGGGAGTAAAGGTTAATGGAGAATACCTCAGTAACCTCAGATTTGCTGATGACGTTGCCTTGCTAAGCAACTCGGGGGACGAATTGCAAAGCATGCTTTCCGCACTGGGCGAACAGAGTAGAACCGTGGGCTTGAAAATTAATATGCAGAAAACTAAAGTAATGATCAATAACCTCGGCACAGCACAGCGGTTTGAGATAGGTGGCGAAGCAGTGGAAGTGGTAAGCAAATATATCTACTTAGGCCAAGTTGTGACCCCAGATCCCAACCATGAGGCAGATATCATTAGAAGGATCAGAATGGGGTGGGGTGCATATGGCAGACATTCTCAGATAATGAATAGCAGCCTACCATTGTCGCTGAAGAAGAAAGTGTATGACAGCTGCATCTTACCGGTACTCACCTACGGGGCAGAAACTTGGAGGCTCACTAAGAGGGTTCAACTTAAATTGAGAACGACTCAGCGGGCAATGGAGCGGAAAATGATAGGTGTAACATTAAGGGACAAGAAGAGAGCGGAGTGGGTCAGGGAGCAAACTGGTGTTAAAGACATATTAGTAGAAATTAAGAAGAAGAAATGGACGTGGGCAGGGCATGTAATGAGAAGGCAAGATAACCGCTGGTCATTAAGGGTAACAGAGTGGATCCCTAGAGAAGGCAAGCGTTGCAGGGGGCAGCAGAAAGTTAGATGGCCAGATGAGATCAGGAAGTTTGCGGGGATAAATTGGTCACAGTTGGCACAGGACCGAGTCAATTGGAGAATAATGGGAGAGGCCTTTGCCCTGCAGTGGGCGTAGATAGGCTGGTGATGATGATGGTGTTTCATTACGAAGGATAGCTTGTAACGTTTTTTTTGGTGCCTAAAAAAGCAATCGCGAGAGCTCTGTTTTTTCTGACCTTGTTTTATCTCGTGCATGCACCATTTTCATTGTGTTGTTTTTCCCTCACTGTCGTATGAGCCAAACAAGGTGTTCTAAACTAAAAGGAAACGGGTACTCCCTGGTATATATTTACATTTTTTTCTGAAATTCACGTAGGCTTCCCCTTGCTTTAAATGGTGGGGCCTGCATGACTTAGGCGGCAGGCCACAGTTCTGTAGTTTGAAATGGTTTTGCCAATATACACTTTATTTTAAAGCAAAGCTTTCAACCTCACCACCCATCGGCTCTTTCGCGGCGTGCGGTACAGTAACCCCCAAACGAGGCGGTGGCGGCGGCGGCACGCGCTAGGGCGGAGGGATGGCGCCGCGAATTTACCCAGCGTTCCCCGCACGGAGGTGCCTTATCGCTGGCGGGTGCGTCGGTGGTACGTCTTTGTCGTCTTTTCAGCGATGGTTGTTTTGGGCCTGTTTTGGCGCAGCTTCGCATCCATTGCGCTCCTCCTTCGCACGGCTTGATGAACTTGTTTGACAGCACCTCCTGGGTGACCCGCACCCGACGGAATTAAGTGGTCCTACGGCAAAGATACGTGAAGGATTGCTTTGCAGGGCGGGAAAAAAATGCACAGAAGACATACAGACATCTGTCAGCTAGAGAATCACTACCTTTTGCGCACTGCTTGCCACAAATTAGACTCTGTTTTCTAAATTGGTGAATGCCACTTCGGGGTCGTTTTAAGAGGTATTCAAAAAGGCGAAAGGAGCAACTCGTTCTAATAAATAGCGATTACAAGAGTTCCCTCAGCTTTCTCGCAAGTCTCAAACTTACTAAACTAACGAGTATAAGTCGGTATAAATGGGAATCCCTAACCTCACATGCCGAATTGTTTCGGTTTCTGCGCTTGTGTCGCGCGGTGGTGTAGCCCCAAGCTAGCACATCAGGATGGCTAGGTTCCGCTGTCTCACCCTTCCAAAGACACTCCCTCCGTTTTCTTTCTCCTTACTCACGGCCGGGCTACAGTGGCGGCGTCCTCCGCTCAAGCACGGAGTGGCGGATGATGCTGCTGCTTTTGGGACGCTGCCCAAGTAACGCTGGCAGAATCTCTGGTTTCACTCTTTGTAGAGCCACAGGTGTGAATTCATGTTACGTCGCATGCGCAGTTGTTGTGGGTGTCCTTTAAAGCTTCCCTTTCCAAACACCTTCACAGCATGGATTGGAGCCAATTTATTTAGGAAATATTTGAACTTTTACTCGCAAGGCCGCATCGAGGCGACACAGATATACATGCCGGACAATATTCTCGCGTATAATTAGTCCAGAACAGACTACCATGTCCAGCCAAATTTCGTTTAAAATCTTTTGGGGTTATAGCGAGAACGTCTTTATTATGTCTATTGAAGCTACATGAACTGCATGTCGACCCCTGCAACTAGGTCTCTTTTAGCATTCAACTTATTTAAATACGACAAAAATTTCAGGCCCATTGAAGAAATGGTTGCACTGATGTCAACGACGCAGGATATCTAGAAAAACCGAATCTAGCCCGATGTTAATGTGGAATTAATTTTAATTGCACGGCGTTGATTCGTGTGGCGTCATCAATGCTAGTGTAATGACCAGAGATGGCGGGGCTTTAACCATTTTTCCTGTATTCATGCCTAAAACATATATCGGATAATTCATTTCTAGAAAGGGCCAAAACCCAAATCCCGAAGGTCGAAAGACAAAAGCTGCATGACGTGGGCAACATTTCACATGCAAATGACTGCACGAGAAAACGGCACTGGAAATGTTGGGCATAAATGGGAGGCAAGCGTTGCTTTAGGCATCTGTGAATTGAATTCGGTACGTCGTCGCAGCAGCGATATGTGAGCTGAGATTGCTTGATAAACCGATTTGCTATATAAACGCAGCTTCCTCTATGATATAGTAGATGGTGAAGTTGAGCAAGTGGGCTGGTCATTTAATTTCTTTATACGCGCTGGCTCCTTCAAGAGCTTGCAAAATATTTGCGGCGTGTTGAAAAGGGACCAAAATGGCAGTTACGTCGTCCATGACTCAGCGGAATCCGCTTGAGCCAGGTTCGGCACAAAGATGGTTATATTTCTTCATTTCGTGTAGTGGTTGAACACTTCTCATATAACTATGGCGCTCCCCTGCGCGTCACATGTTATTGACTCTCCTCAAAAAGTATCTCCTCAAGCCACGTGGGCTAAACAAAAGAACAGGCAAAGCGTTTTCACTTCAAAAGTAGCCGGCTTCGGGAACATTGCGCTAACCACCAGTTTAAGAGGAACGTGTTTAATGAAATTGAAAGTGAGAGACCATTTAGGTCAGGATAGTTGCAAGTCGGGCGAGTTGGTACGTGTTCATACTTAATCACAGCGCGAAGTACGGGACCGACAGAAGACTAACCACTGCACAGGCGCTGGCTCTCAACTAAATTTATTGAAAACCCGTCACAAACATTTATACTGAAGGGAAACAACGCTGCACGTGTCAAAGTAGCATACAAAACAAAGAAAACCAGATAAAAGGACAAAAGAGAACGTGACGTATTTGTCGTTATCCATGAATTGGACCTCTTTATCAGTAAGCACCACTGAAGGGTGGCTCACACACTCTCGCCCGTGTTGCTAATGTGATAGGCTTCAACTATCTCGCGGTGTAGCTGCTTCGGGTGCTTGGTAACAATATCAGTTTCCTAAAACACCGGGTGGCAGTCGCACGTGTGGCAGTGTGAGGGCAAAGGCGGTCGCGGACGTTTGTCAAAGGAGAGCGCATGCTCTCGCACTCTAACATTAGCACACCTACACAGTCTGCCCTATGTATGACGCGCCACACGAGATAGGGACTTGGTACACGACGCCGGTTTGGCAGTCCACATACCTGTGCACATAAGTTCATTTAAGTTTACTGATGACCAAAGATTGGGGCGGCAAGTACTGCTTCCGCGATGTAATGGAAGCGTAACGATAACCGGCGAAGTAAATGACTGTTTGCTCATTTCAGAATGTTTCCTACGCTGTCATAATTGTAAGTCAAACTTTTCGCCTTTTTTAAAATGTTTAAGCAAGATGGCCGCGTCCCGCAACGTGTTTCCTGGGAGGGGTGGCGGCCAGACAAACTGGCCTGAAGCGCCTGAAAACCCCCAAGACATGGAAGCCATGGGGCACGATGTCTTTTGGGAGCCTCAATCTACCCGACAGTTACCAGCCAACTACGCACCAGCTGTACCCGAAGTTCAGTTTGACAGAGAAGTCGGTCCGGGTACCTTCTACCCCTACAAGCCTCGATACGTGCCACGAGGCGTAAGCTACGCTACCCAAGCAACACCATCGATCGCCCGCCGCGCCGACGACGTTGTTCCTGTCTACCGGACTCCTGTGCACCGAGCAGGCAAGGGGCACCACTATTGACAAAAGTGTAATGGGCTGACACGGCCGTTTTATAAGCTGACCGAACGGTGAGAAGACTCGAATTCCACACGTCAGACAAGGGATCAGGAGGAGAGATTACTAAAAAGTTGATTAGAAATAACTTTAGTACGCTCTTATAATAAAGGTGTGGCACACCAACAGATGTACGACAACATGGAAGAGATGTCAGATGTCTGCGAGTCTCCTCTACGCGTCTCTTCTAACTGTGAACCTCCGTTCACCTAGAGAAGGAGTACACTGTAAGTTTGTAATCAGAAGGAAGGTTGTGAATTCGAGACCTCCAGTTTCTTTGTTCTTATAACAAAATCAGTTTTCAGCACCATCCGCCCCTGGTTATGCTTCAATCTCCGACTTTTTATGCAGGGCATTAATTAATTTCGGATATGTAATCACTAGTAACATATATACAACGCACGCAACCGCAAATGCAACGCAGTAAAAGAGATTACGAAAGTATGGAGAGCGGAGCTGTGTGGCACTTTTTACGCTGACTGCCGTTGTTATTTTACAGTCAGTGACAGCCGTTATTGAACCCGAGGAATCTATATTGAAGTGTTAGGGAAGCTGAAATTGTTCGTGAAGAAGGCTCGCTTAAAATAAATATGCGTGAGTGAGTTTTTCTGAGGTAATAAACGGGATGGCATGAGTGTGTTTCAGTAGGGGGACCTTGTTTGATTTTCAACACGGCAACGAAGGCCTAATGCTTGCGCAGATAATACTTGTCGTTGGTCATCGTGCAGTACGTCGCGGCGGCTCGCGATATTTTCCTGCTAGGTCATGGCTTGCGTAACTATTTCACGCACCACGCGTCTGAGCGAGTGTTTCAGGTGACCGGAGGATGCGCAATTTCAGCTGCATTGTGTTTAGGCACCTGCGAGTGTAATATTAGACTAAAAACGTCGGTCGTGAATTGACTTGCTTTGCTGTATTCATGATGGAAAGACCTGTCTTAGGTCATATTCGGCATGCAGCGGCGTCTCTTCTCTACAACTTCAACCCCACATTTTTTTTAATCCTGTCTCACTCCTCCTATAAGGAATGCAGTCTCTATATTTTACAACGTTTCCAATGCATGCTCACGATGTGTGCATAGACCATCTTTGGGTAATCTGAGATTTTTTCTGGACATCGTGAGACCAAAAACTTTGCATGAACAACAAGCCCCAGTTTTCGCAATGCTAAGATACATATCGCGTTGAGGGAGGGGTAAAAACCCTATTTCTTTTAAACGTCCTTATTAAACTCTGTACTTCATTTCGTACGACTTGTAATTGTGTATCTCGCGTTCTCTGACAGGGCCGTCCTCAAGGTATATACCGTATGCTGACCTGCCGTCCCCTCAGGATGACCCATCGCACATGGATGACGCTGGGCCTTCCGGAGCCTACCCGGACCAATTCCTTTGCTCAAGGCATCATCCACGGGCGACTTTATTCCGCGCGACACACCTCCCAGCTCAGACGCACAGACAGCCTGCCATCCAGGTACACTTGCTGCGATATCAATGTGCACCAAACGAGATTATCTCTATGTCTTAATCAAAGCAAAATTTTACCTTCCAGTCTTAAACGAAAAATGTCTTCTTTAACAATTTACGGGAAGCTTCTGCTAAATTGTATTTCGCCGGTGAAACAACGTTTATGCGTTGTAACACTACATGTCACTCCCAGCATATCTAAGCTTAGCAAAATTGTCCTACAGTGAAGACAAATTTTGTTGTATTCTAGCGGCATAACCCATTTTACTCCATTACGTAAAATTGATCAAGAAGTCACCATTTCGACACGCCTGCCGCTGTACCGTCAAATATTTTCCCCCATCACGCTGCAGTCCCGCCACCGGCACGCGCATAATCGGGCCATTTCTGTTTGGCTTGATTGCCATGTAGTGTAAAACATCCAAACGAAGTAGAAATTCGTGAATCCCCAACAGACGCCGTTTTGAGTGCCCTGCGGTCTATGCGAGTATAGCAATGTTGGCGTTCAACAGAGATAAAAAAAATGAAGAGATAATATGTCTCCCAGAAAACCTTTGCGGCAAGCTAACGGGATACTTTCAGTGGTGGTATTTTTTTAAACCAAAGGAATCATACCTAATGCAGTGTTCCCAAGTTCTAGTTTTGCGGTTCCCCTCTGCAACGCTGATCCTCGGCTACCACGCGTGCCGTAGTGGAAGCTTCCGGAAACAGTGTCCACCTGGGTGTTTTACGATTGCTGAGTGCTGCTGCGCGGACGTTTTTGTTTTGAGCCTCTGTCATAATGGTGGCTGTGTTGACCGTTTATAAATCTATCAAGTGTAAAGACAAAAAATTCGGTTGTAGGTGGTTGATATCTATTATATAAGTGACGTTGAATTTTTTTTTATCCCACGTGAAACACTGTTCAAAATAATAGCACCCCACTTAGTAGCAGGTCAAAATCAAGCAGCTGATTACCACGTAGTACTGCAGAATAATAGCACATTAGCCAAGATACGCTGCTTTGTATGACACACACAATGCAGAAACAACTGCCCTCTAATGCGCCTTACATATTGCAACTGATATGCATTATAGCACAGATTGGAATTGAACAACGTTTCGCATTGTTTTTTATGTGAGGGTTGAGTACCTTCATCAGTGTTACCAGCTCACATTACTATCTGTAAAAACCAGCAAGTTAAACATAAAATAGAATCCACAGTATAGATTAAGAATGCCAACCAGCCATTCAGTCGAAATCAAGACGGCACAGTCAATATTTTGCTGCTACAAAACGTTTAAACATAGCTTGTAGAAAAATCCCATTCGCCATTGTAATGCCTGATAAGCAGTAGGGGAAACGAAGTACGTATAATGCAGCAACAAGCATTTAAAGTACGGCCAATCAAGCCAAAAAAGACAATTATCCGAATTGTGTGCAATACAGTCTAGTCCACTTATAACAATATCCAAGTGCCAAGAAAGTCCCATCGTTATAACCGATAATCGTTATAAGCGGGTCGAGAAAAAAAAAAGCCACAAGAGAGATCAAAATATTTTATTAGCATGCAAGTGAGGTAGTGCAACTACTCGTTTGCAGAAAAGCCATAGTCAGTCAGCTTTGACTGCTTCACGCGAAGCTGACGCACATCTTTTTCGAGAGCATCTTATTGCTCCACATAGCTGAGCGGGAGGTCCTTCGCGAAACAGAAGTCCCGTAGGGACTGTATCATTCGTTGGGCCTCGTGCGATGACGGTACCTGGGTAGGCTGCTCAGCCGCGTCGTCGTCGTCGTCGCTCTCACCGCTGTCCGCTGCACCACGCACACTCGCAACGATCGCCTCGTCACTGAGGCACTCGGACGTTTCCACACCATCGTCGGCATGGAGAAAATCGTCGAGACCCGACGCGTCTTCGTGAAGCGCCGACCATAATTGTGGCGCCCCTTCATCGTCGGGTGCTTCCGTGGCCTCCCCTGGGATCGCTTCCTCCTCGTTTTCTGAGGGGTGGACGGGATGCAAGGCGCGTCGCGTGCTGTCGGCGCCGAGTGCCGGCGCCAGCGCCGGGGGCAGCTCGCATTTTCGGCGCGCGCGGTAAGCGGATTCAATCGCTATATCCGATATCGCGGCTCGGGAGCATCGTAATAAGCGGGTTATTTTACCATAGAAAGCATACAAAATTGGACGGTGCAATCGTTGTCCATCGTTATATCCGATATATTGTTATAAGCGGTATCGTTATAAGTGGATTCGACTGTATATCTATAAACTTGGGATCCCACTTTTGGAATTTACGACATTACCTAACGGCCGGCCATAGGTATTTCAAACCAGCTATTCAGCTGTTACAAATATTCCAGTATATGGCTGCCAGTATTCGTGTAAACATTAGGCTGTTGTCGGTGTCAACTTTCCAATTACGGATTTAGGCTAGATGCAAAAGCGTGGCCAGGGATTGCCTGGAATTGAAAACCCTTTTTAGGCATACTCCACGCTCATATGTTTACTCGTATGCAGTCATACGCACTGCCGCGACTCTCAGAGGTCACACGTTTCCACATCTTTTTGGCCGAGTGTCTTGATGTTTGAGCATGGTGGTGCAAGAAACGTACAGATATGTGAAAATGAAACGCGATCACAAACATACGAATGAGACCACACAAATAGCGCGACTATTTCCCATGCAGGTTAAATGGAGGCGTGACTTAATTATACTACTAGAGATCGAAAATGTCTGCATCAGATTTACCTAAAGCCCGCCGTTATTCGATTTCCACGAACCCTATTTTTTATTTTGTGTATTGCGGTTCGTATTCGTGCGTTCAAGTTTCATTTGTCAATGACTACCTTTCAGCACGGTCCCTGTGATCACTGCACTTCCAGGACACCCTCTCCCACTGTGAACGTTCACGTCGGGGCTAGTATTCCAAACCGAAGGCACTGCTTTCCTAAGTCGCACTACACGGAACGAAGACCTCATCCAAACTGCTTAAAGCTCTCACAAAAGAAAATATTACCATGATGATGAAAACGCCGTGAATAGGAGGGGCATTAGTGAAAGACGGTGGAAAAAGGCGTCGTGTTTCCATGTGGCTTACCTGCCATGTCTACCACTATTATTTGCAAAAGCGTTTTAACGAAGGAACATGTACATGAACTCGCAAAAATAACAAATCTGCAACACCTAGTCTTCACATTTTCAGTAATCTTCACTATGCAGCCGTAGACGGTAACGCAACACCAATTGTTTTCACTATAATGGGGTGGAAAAAGATCCAGCTGTTCAACTCGGAGCCCCGTTCAGCGTATGGCCACAATTGAAATAGATCTGTGCGTTTGCCGTTCGAGTACACCGGTCATTTTTGCCGCGAATGCCGGTCAAAAACTGACTACACGTCAGAAGTTTGATGAATGGCACTTATTTCACTAAAAAAGAAACTTAAGAAGGAATCCAACTCACTTCTGCCATCCCTAACTTTCGTCGGGCGAGTGAAAATCCTAGGACTAACCACGTATATTTGATGCGATTCCGCAATGCAAAACAATTTCAGATCCCAGTGTGTCACACAATTGGCGTGAATAATTGACAAATTCAACACGGCTCGTCCTGTAGGCGCTGTTTCCTCCTGGGGACAGATTTCACGGCACACGCCAGAAACCGGAGCCCGTACACACGCGAAGTGGCCATCACCGCCGAACACGAAGCCACCGTGGCACTGATGAGCAGTCTACGACAGCTTCTGCCTCACCTGCGTAAGTTCTGCGTTTCGCAGGCGATGCTTTGGTTTCTCTGGAATCGTATTGAAACTTGTTTGTTATTCCAAGAACATTTTGATTGGTCTCTACAGCACTAGCAAGCACAAAGCATGCATTACGCAGCTGCTATCTTTCATAGAATTGGCGTTTAGAGGAGAAAATGTTCGCGGGGCGATATTCGTGATAACCACAGCTTCAAAAATTCAGAGAAAAGGTTGTACAGGCTGTCCATCCCGTCTTTTGCCGTAGATATGTGATAGCCGGTTTAGTGCACTTTACTGACTCTTTACACAATTCTGCTGAGTTTGTGTCACCAAACAGGTTTTGGTATCAGTCACAGGTTTAACAGGGCCAGAACACGAATACGTTAATTTGAAACACGAAGCAGTTTACGGAGTACGTTTCGTGGCTCAAGACTTGTTTGCTAGCAGATATGGAATGATAAGCAGAAGATTTAGGTGTATATTTGCCGACCTAATTTATTTCTGGCGTTTCGGGGACTCTCCATAAGCCCATGAAGGCTCAATACCCGGGACACGGCTCAAACACTTGCCTGTAGAATGTGTCCAACTGAGCTAACCAGGAGGCTAGTCATTTGTAGTGCAAGAGCGAATTACTGCTTTCTCCACCTTGGTGATTTCCCTTTACTCTGGTCGATTAACACCGGTCCATCACTTTGTGTTGCTGATCAATTCGCTCTGGCGATACAAACGACTATCATCCTAGTTAGCTCAGTTGGTAGAGCGACTGCTCCGGTTAAGCGCGGGTCCCGGTTTCTAATCCTGTACCAGGACGAATTTTTCCTGAACTGTAAAGTTTCTGACAAAGATGTATATATTTCCTTTGTGGCATTTGGTTGCACTGAGGTGGATTTCAAACTTTCCTTCGCAAACAACTTATTCCAACTTGGAAATTTCCCATAATTTGGTCGAGTAACCACTGTACACCACTTCAAGTTGTTGGTCAATTTGTTCTGGCGCTACAAACGGCTAGCCCCCTGGTTAGCTCAATTGGTAGAACGACTGCTCCGCTTAAGCGATGGTACCGGTTTCGAATCCTGCACCAGGACGAATTGTTCGGGAACTGTGAAGTTTCTGAGAAAGCTGTATAGCTTTATTTTGTAGCCTTTGGCTACACTGAGGTGGATGTCAAACGTTTCTTCGCAGAAACGTACCCCAACATGGGATTTACCCCAAATACGGTCGAAAACAACCGGGCTGCCTCCGCCTAGTGACGCGGCCAGTTTGTTTTCGTGCAGGCGAAACGATACTAGTTGGCGTAAAAGCGAGATGCAGACTGTAACTACGATGATTGTTTCTCATGGAAGCTTCTGGGCAAAAAGCATTTATGCGACCTTAATAGCACGCATTCCTGGAGATGGTAAAATAAAAAGGAAAGGTGAGTGATGCACATGCATTCTTGCCATCCCATTATTGTCAATAATTATTTTTAATTACTGAGGTCGGCAAGAGAAAATCAGTTGTTGATGCCTGTTTGCGTTTACTTATGAACAAAGTTGAGCAGACGCCCAGTTGACGATACGAAAAGTCTCTAATAATTGACCAGCCGACACTGTAGTTACTTAGGGATGACTTAGGCATATATATACGACAGGCAATAAGGGTTGGCAGTCAGGAAAACCTCGGGAACCAAGTGTGAGTTTTCAATACTCCCAATTCTTACCTTAGCACCTCCTCCTTAAGGAGCCGCAATAAATACATATCTACTGTGTGTGAAACAACGCTACCATGTACAAAGTGCGGCGGCCGAGGCGAGCACAAACACATGAAAAGTTCTATTCAAATGGTGCGAAACCCTTCAGCCGCTGGCTGATAGCACGTGCCCGACATTTATCGAAGAGATTTTAGTTTATAGAACCCTCACTTAGGTTAAAGGAGCCTAGAAGACAAAATGCAAGTGTGTGTTATTCGAAAGATTTCGTGTTTTATAGTGCCCCCAGCGCTTGTCCGAATGCAAACGATGCTTTATTCACTGAGAAATTAACCCATTTAGGTAAAAATTATGATTTTCCCGCTCAATCGTGCGTTTTCGTGGTCCCAAATGACATCACAGGAACAGACCGCTCTGCATCCTAGGGTCCCTTGATTCACGCATCCGCCGTTCAGGGTTGAGACACGTATGCGCTGGCGCCGCCATTTTGGTCCACTCGCTCACTGCCGAAACAAGTCATTGTATCAAAACCGCGATACAATTATCGCCGCAATGGGGTTAACTGGCGAAGTTTGAATCATCTTATCTGTTTTTCGTTGCTGGGTCTCGTGGGAAACGAGAACGACGTGTTGTGCACGTTGACCCAACAGCAGCGGCACGGGACCGTTCAAAGGGTGTCTCCACCCTGTGCGTTGGTGCTGGCACTGACGTATTCGCGCTTTTGTTCACGTTACTGTACCTAGATGGCGCCACAATACCGTCGCGTGTCGTTTTCTGCTTTTTTTTCGTTCTAGGAGAAAATGGTTTCGTGAAACATAGTGCTCGCTCGACAAATATGTTCACGTAAGACACCGTCCCGTCAATCAATCTGCCAGTGTCGTCTGAGACAACCCCAAAGGCCCGCAGTACAGTGCAGCCAAACAAGCATAGTGCGCGCAGTACCGACAACAGCAGTACAAAGCGGTACTTCTATGTTTACATGTGCTTTCGTAACTTACACTTACCACTATTACCTCGTTCGGCAAGCTTGTAAGCTCTGCCTAATTTGCGTTTACTTTCGCCGGCCTCCGCCAATCGCAGAACTGGCTCGAATGACATCGTAGGTTCTGTTGCGGGAAATGAGCTAGTGGGTCGCATGGCCATTCCCTTTTTTCTTAATTATGTAGCTTATTTGAGCGAAGTTTACGTTAAAAGTGGGGTCAGTATGATTCTGACGAGGCAATCTTTTGAATGAACCAAACTTGTGTTTTCTCTTCATGGCTCCTTTAAGGGATTCTTTTTCAATTGTTCACTACAAGCCGTCACAGCATTCATGCTTCTGGTAGGAATGAACCCAGGGTTTGAGCAATGGATCACCTCGTGTGTTTTATTTGGCGTACATCTTTGAGCCAAGAGCTCCAAAAACGTGTAAGGAGTCTTAAACGTCTTCCACGAGTTTTAACCGCGTCTCCGCTGATGCCAAATAGACTCAACATTGCGCTGAAGGCATCACACATGGTCATTCAGGCTTAGGTTCCTACATTGCAACCCGGAACTGTGGTCGTCCCGGACTCCAGTCACAACGAAATTATCGTTTAATTAGTTATCACTGCCTTGCTTTGGATGCTTCAGCAGCCGTGGAAGCGGCCTCCGCTCAACAGCGGCGGCAAGCGGTGCACAGTCAGGCTATCGGACGACGTCCACCGGTGGCACTTCGGCGCGTCCGACTCCCGGGTAAGCAACATGATTCTGATTACTATTTCATAAAGGTGCTTGGATGACAAGGTACGAATGCTCTCACCCGCCGAAGTTTGTGGAAGTATACTTAAAGCAGGCCAAAACCGTCGAAAAAGCCTATCTACCAGTCGTCTGAGGTTACCAGAAAAAGTGTAGATTTTTAGAAGAGACTAATACAAAAAAAAATTTTTGCTTAACCCCGTTTGAAACACATGATATTTGTTGCTGAGGATAAACTGATCTGCCAGAAAATGTGCTCAATAATCAGCCAGTGACCTTTCTTTCGAGCTAGCAAATGATGATGCCAGTGAAAATGAAATAAACTAACAGACTATATTGCTGTTCACGCGAACTGAGTATGGAAGCACGAGAAAAGTGCAGTCTTCCTCACCGAAAAGAGGCCACAGAGTAAGCGCATACGTTCGTAACAAACGTTGAAATTCGGAAGCTGCTCCAGTCATTAGATTTTAAGTCGGTACTTCGTGAAAATGTGTTTACGGTGTTGGGACGCTACCAATGCCACAACGTTCCCTTGTCCAAAAATGCCGGGAGAACATACAACGATGAAAGTCACATGTGCAACCGATCAGCAAAGGTTGGATTGATAACCTCGATTTCCCTGTTTTGGTTTTGTTAGGTTCAGCGTCCCCCCCCCCCACCAAACAACACAAAAAGATTCAAGAGACGTGGTTATCAACTGTGGAGTACAGTTACATTTCGTGTTTTCTCTGAAGGCGCGGACTCGTAGTTGCTTCGTCAGAAAGACGATCCTTATTCATGTCTCTAATTTAACTACTTGTGCAGTTCCATCTCTTCCAATTGGTCGTCAATAATTCTCTTTACATGCACCGTTCCTCGAAAAGGCTGCATTTTACTAGCGCAAAAATAGACGCGGACGAAGAAGAAGTACACAAGACACTCGCTAGTGTCCGCGTCTTCGTCCGCGTCTATTTTTTCGCTAGTAAAATGCAGTCAGATAACCAACTAGCCCAACTTTATGCCTTAACTCGAAAAGGCCCTTACATGAGTTCGACACTCCTTCGATACCACATACGTGTGTGATGGTATGCTGGTCATGGATTGCCCTCTGAATAACAAGGACACCTGCGTGCACGCGCATCTTTCGGATGATGACATGTTTATGTAGGGGTCTTTTTACGATAACAGCAAAATTTACAACCGGAATCACTAAACCACTGCACTTGTCCAATAATTACGTCTACCTAAAACGTCGGCACAAGTAGTCAGACTTTGTGTGAACAGCTCTAACCTAGCTGGCAACTTCTATCCTGACCCTTTTTCCGAACCACTTTGTAAGCGTGTACAAAGAAGAAAAAACTGATGCAGAATAAAAATTCGCTGCTCTATTCGCTGCTCGCTGCGCTGTAAGACACTTGTAACAGCTTCACTGTTACAAGTGTCTTACAGCGCTCTCGCTTTTTGTTATGGAGCCTGTAGCAGTTTTCTTATCAAGTGGTTTTGCCAGGTGTATTACTGAAACGTAATTTCTAGCGATTACCTGTACCGCCGAAATGGCTAAATGCATGTTGTCAGAAGGAAGTGATAGAAGTGGGCGTGAAAGCGAGATGCAGCCTGAAAGAACGATGATTATTTCTCGTGCTACCTTCGTGGTATTTTTCGTTTCTCCGACCTTTTTGAAGGCATTCCTGAACAGGGTAAAATAAAAAGAAAACTTTGAGTGATGCACACGCAATCTTTCAGTCCCACAAATGTCCGGAATGATTTTTTATTACGGAGGTCGGCAAGAGAAAATCGGTTGTGGATGCCCGCTTGTGTTTACTTATGAACAAAGATAAGCGCACGGTGAGAAGGCGATACTAAGGGTCTCCAATAATTGTTCTACCCCCATTGCAGTTACTTAGGGATGACTGGCGTGCGGGCTGGACGTTATTGTCATTCTTGCAGATATTCGTGTAGTTTTATTCTACTTATATATATTTGAATGCCGTTGGATTCGATGGTGTTATCATGAAGCTGGTACCGAGTGTGAATTTTCAATGCTCCGAATTCTTACCTTAGTACCACCTCCATAAGGAGCCGCCATAAATATATTTCTACTGTGTGTGAAACAACGCTACCATCACAACATGCGGCGGCTGAAGCGAGCACGAACACATGAAACGTTCCATGAAAATGTAGCGACAACAATCATCCTCTGGCTGATAGCACGAGCCCGACATTGATCGAAGAGATTATAATTTATAGAACCCTCACTAGCACTAAGAGATTCTTTTTCAGTTGTTCACTACAAGCCGTCACAAGAATTCATGCTTCTAGTAGGGCTGAACCCTGGTTTTGCGCAATGAATCCGCTCGTATTGTTTTGGCGCCTACATTTTTTAGCCAAGTGCTCCAAGAACGTGTGAGGAGTCTGAATCGTCTTAACCCAGTTGTCACCGCGTCCCCGCTAATGAAAAATAGGCTCAACAGTGCGCTGAAGACATCACACCTGGTCATTCAGGTCTAGGCGCCTATGTTGCGACCCGGAACTGTGGTCGTCCCGGACTTCAGTGCCAAAGAAGCATCGTCTAATCAATTATCACTGCCTGGCTTTGGCTGCTTCAGGAGACGCGGAAGCGGACTCCGCTCAACTGCGACGGCAAGCGGTGCACAGTCAGGCCATCGCACGACGTCCACCCGAGGCACTACGGCGCGTTCGACTCCCGGGTGAGCAACTTCATTATAATTAATACCCCAAACAGGTACATTGATAACAAACTACTACTGCTCTCACCTGCCGAAGTTTGTGGAAGTATACTTAAAGCAGACCAAAACAGTCGAAAAAGCCTATGTACCAGTCATCTGAGATCTACAAGGAAAAGAGGCGATTTTTACAAGAGAATAATACCCAAAAATGCTTTGCTGAACAGCGTCTGAAAGGCACGATATTTGTTGCTGAGAATGAACTGATCTGCCAGAACGTGTGCTCAGTAATCAGCCAGTGACCTTTCTTTCGAGCTAGCAAATGATGGGGCCGGTGAAAATGAGAGAAACTAATACCCTATATCGCTGTTCACGCGAACTGAGTATGGAAGGATGAAAGAAGTGCAGTCCTAATCACCCAGAAAAGGCTACAGAGTGAGCGCATACGTTCGTAAGAAACGTCGAAACGCGGAAGCTGCTCCAGTCCTTAGATTTTAAGTCGATAATTGGTGAAAATGTATTTACTGTGTTGGGTGGCTACCAACGCCACAACGTTCATTTGTCCGAAAATGTCGGGAGAACACACAACCATAAAAGTCACATGTGTAACCAATCAGCAAAAGTTGGAATGTTAACCACAATTTCACTGTTTTGGTTTTGTTAGGAGCAGCGTTCCCCCTGCCTCCCTACCTTCCCCACCCCCAAACAATGCAAAAAGATTCTAGAGACGTGGTTATCAACTGTGGAGTAAAGTTACATTTCGTGCTCTCTCTCAAAGCGCGGGCTTGTGGTTTCTTCGTAATAAGGACGATCCTTAGGGGTGTCTCTAATTTCACTTATTGGGCAGTTCCATCGCTTCCAATGAGCCGTCAATAATTCTCTTCACCCGCAGCGTTCCTTGAAAAGGCCCCCACATGCGTTCGACACTCCTTCGATACCACATACCTGTGTGATGGCATGCGGGTCATTGATTGCTTTCTGAAGAACAAGGACGCCTGCGTACACGGCCATTTTTCTGAGGATAAGATGTTTTTGTAGGGGTCTTTTTAGAATAACAGCAGAAACTACAACGGGAAGCACTAAACTGCCGCGCTTGTCCAATGATGAGGTCTACGTAAAACGTCGGCACAAGCAGTCAGGCTTTGTGTGAACAGCTCCAACCTGCCTGCGTAACATTCTATCCTAATCCTTTTCCCGAACCACTTAGTAAGCGTGTCCAAAGAAGAAAAGAAGACGCAGAATAAAAATTCGCTACACTATTTTCTAGAGAGCTTTGCTGTTACAAGAGTCATAGAGCGCGCCCTAGCTTTTTGTTATGGAGCCTCTAGCAGTTTTCGTATAAAGTTTGTTATCCAGATGTGTTAATGAAGCGTTATTTATAGCCATTACCTCAACCACTCACTATATCCCAAATAGTTAAAGCATGCTGTCAGAAGGAAGTGATAGAAGTGGGCGTAAAAGCGACATGCAGCATTTAAATACGGTGATTTTTTCTCATGCGCTTCGTTGTATCTCGCATTTCTGTGAACTTTATAGCATGCATTCCTGAAGAGGATGCAGTAGAAAGGCAAGGTTGAGCGACGCAAACAGATCCTTGCAGTTCCATAAATGTCCGTAATTTTAATTCCGGAGGTCGGCAAGAGAACATCAGTTGTAAACGTTCGTTTTACCTTAACGTGTGAGGAAAGATGAGTGGAAGGCAAGAACGTGACACTAAGTCTCTAATAATTGTTCTGCCCCCACTGTAGTTACCTAGGGCTGATGCTCTTGCGGGGTTGACGTTATTGTCATTCTTGCAGATATTCGTATAGTTGTATTCTACTGCTATATATTTTAATGCCATTGGATTCGATGGTGTTATCGTGAAGCTCGCACCGAGTATGGGTTTTGAACGCTCCGAATTCTTACCTTTATACCACCTCCCTAAGAACCCGCCAAAAATATATTCCTACTGTGTGTGAAACGACGCTACCATATACAACATGCGGCGGCCGAGGTGAGCACGAACACATGAAAAGTGTTTTTAAAATGGTGCGACACTATTCAGCCTCCGGCTTATAGCACGTGCCCGACATTGATCGAAGAGATTATAATTTATGGATCCCTCATATCTACTGAGGAATTCTTTTTCGATTGTTCACTACAAGTGGTCACAAGCATTCAGACTTGTGGTAGGGCTTAACCCAGGTTTTGAGCAATGAATCACCCCTTGTTTTTTATTCGGCGTACATTTGGGAGCCAAGAGCTCCAAGAACGTATGAGGAGTCCTAAACGTCTTGCCCGAGTTGTCACCGCGTATCCGCTGAGGCCGAATAGGCTCAACAGTGCGCTGCAGCAACACACCTGGTCGTTCAGGTCTAGCCTTCTATATTGCGACCCGAAACTGTGGTCGTCCCCGAATTCAGTCTCAACGCAAGCATCGTCTAATCAATTATTACTACCTGGATTTGGCTGCTTCAGGAGACGTGCAAGCGGCCTCCGCTCAACCGCGGCGGCAAGCGGTGCAGAGTCACGCAACCGGACGACGTCCACCGGAGGCACTACGGCGCGTCCGACTCCCGGGTGAGCAACCTCATCATAACTAATACCCCAAAGAGGTACATAGATAACAAACTACTAGTCCTCTCACCTGCCCAAGTTTTTGGAGTATACTTAAGAAGGCAAAAACAGTCGAAAAGCCTATCTACCAGTATACTAAGATCTACAGGAAAAAGTGTCAAGTTTTGAAGAGAATAGTGCAAAAAAATTCTTTTCTGAACTGCGTTTTAAAGGCATGAATTTGTTGCTGAGAATAAACTGATCTGCCAGAACGTGGGATCACTAATCAGCCAGTGACCTTTCTTTCGAGCTAGCAAATGATGATGCCAGTGAAAATGAGAGAAACTAATACCCTATATCATTGTTCACACGAAGTAACTATGGAAGAAGGAAAGAAGCGCAGTCTTGCTCACCGAAAAGAGGCCACAGAGTAAGCGCATACGTTCATAAGAAACGTAGAAATTCGGAAGCTGCTCCCGTCGTTAGATTTTAAGTCGGTACTTCGTGAAAATATACTTACGCTATTAGAATGCTGCCGACGGGAGAACGTTCCTTGTTCCAAGATGCCGGGAGAACATACAACCGTGAAGGAACGTGCGTAACCGATCATCAAAGGTGGGCTTGATAACCTTGCATTCCCCTCTTTGTTTTTCTTAGGCGCAGCGTCCCCCCCCCCCCCAAACAACACAAAAAGAGCTTAGAGACGTAGTTATCAACTGTGGAGTACAGTTACATTTCGTGCTCTCTCTCAAGGCGCGGGCTCATGGTTTCTTCGTAAGAAGGACGATCCTTATTGGAGTCCCCAATTTCCCTTATTCTTGGGTTCGGTCACTTGCACTGGTTCATCAGTAATTCTCTCCACCTGCACCGTTCCCCTAAAAGGCCCTTACACGCGTTCTACACTCCTTCGACGCCACATACATGGTGATAGCATGTGGGTCACGTATTGTCTTCTGAATAACAAGGACCCTTGTGTACACGGGCATCTTTCGGAAGACAAAATGTTTGTGTAGGGGTCTTTTTACAATAACAGCAGAATTTACAACGGGAAGCACTAAACCGCCGCGCTTGTCCAATGATTAGGTCTACCTAAAACGTCGGCACAAGAAGTCAGGCTTTGTGTGAACAGCTCCAACCTGCCTGCGTAACATTCTATCCTAACACTTTTTCCGAACCACTTTGTAGGCGTGTACACAAAAGAAAAAAGATGCGGACTAAAAATTTGCTGCACTATTTTCTAGAGTGCTTCGCTGTTACAAGAGTCTTACATGGCGCCCAAGCTTTTTGTTAAGGAGATTCTAGCAGTTCGCGGTGGCTCAGTGGCTAAGGCGTTGCGCTGCTGAGCACGAGGTCGCGGGTTCGATTCCCGGCCGCGGCGGCCGCTTTTCTGATGGAGGCGAAAAGCAAAAACGCCCGTGTGTACGAGATTTCGGCGCACGTTAAAGATCCCCAGGTGGTCAAAATTAATCCGGAGCCCTCCACTACACCGCGCCTCATCGCCTGCGTGGCGTCGGCGCGTTAAACCCTACAATCAATCAATCAGATTCTAGCAGTTTTCTTATAAAGTTTGTTGGCCAGGTGTGTTAATGAAACGTTATTTATAGCCATTACCTTTACCGCCCACTATATCCGAAATGGCTCAATGCATGTTGTCAGAAGAAAGTGATAGAAGTGGGCGTAAAAGCGAGATGCAGCATGTAAATACTGTGATTATTTCTCGTGCAAGCTTCGTGATACTTTTCGTTTCTGTGAACTTTATAGCACGCATTCCTGAAGAGGGTAAAATAAAAAGGAGAGATTGAGTGCTGCACACGGATTCTTGCAGTCCTATAAATGGGAAAAATTATTTTTAATTACGGAGGTGGGCAAGGGAACACGAGCTGCAGACATTCGCTTGCCTTTGCGTATGAGCAAAGATGAGTAGACGCCAACAACGCAAGACTAAAAGACTAATAATTCGTCTCCCTCTGCTGTGGTTAGTTGTTGATTGTTTTGCGGGCATGACGTTCTTGTCATTCTCGCTGTTATTTGTGTAATCTTATTCCACTGCTATATATTTGAAGGCCGTTGTAGTCGATGGTGTGATCATGAAGCTGGGACCCAGTGTGAGTTTTCAATGTTCCGTATTTTTGCTTTAGTACCACCTCCCTAAGGCGCCGCCATAACTATATTTCTACTCTATGTGAAACAACGCTACCATCTACAACACGCGGCTGCCGAGGTGAGCACGATCAAATGGAAAGTTCTGTGAAAATGGAGCGACGACACTCAGCCGCTGGCTGATAGCGCGTGACCGACATTGATCGAAGAGATTATAGTTTATAGAACCCTCACTTGCACTAAGGGATTCTTTTTCAATTGTTCACTGCAAGTCGTCACAAGCATTCATGCTTCTGGAAGGGCTGAACTCAGGTTTTGAGCAATTGATCACCTTGTGTTTGTTATTAGGCGTACATTTTTGAGCCAGGAGCTCAAAGAACGTATGAGGAGTCCTAATCGTCTTGAACCAGTTGTCACCGCATACCCGCTCAGGCCGAATAGGCTCAGCTGTGCGCTGCAGACATTACACCTGGTCGTTCAGGGTTAGGCTCCTTTGTTGCGACCCGAAACTGTGCCCGTCCCAACCTCAGTCCCAGCGCAAACATCGCCAAAATATCATCACTACCTCACTTTCGACGCTTTAGGAGACGTGGAAGCGGCCTCCGCTCAACACCAACGGCAAGCGGTGCAGAGTCACGCTACCGGGCGACGTCCACTGGAGGTACTACAGCGCGTCGAACTCCCGGGTAAGCAACTTGATTATGTACATTACACCTAACTGGTACTGTGATAACAAGGTACTAATGCTCCCACCTGGCAAAGTTTGCGGAAGTATACTTAAATCAGGGCAAAGCATACGAAAAAGGCTATCTACTAATCATTTGAGATATACAGGAAAAAGTCTAAAGGTTATCTACTAATCATTTGAGATCTACAGATAAAAGTTTCGATTTTTTGTAGGGAATAATAAAAAAAAATTCTTTGTTGAAAAGCGTTTGAAACGCATGATATTTGTTGCTGAGAATAAACTGATCTGCCAGAACGTGTGCTCTGAAATCAGCCAGTGACCTTTCTTTCGAGCTAGCAAATGATGATGCCACTGAAAATGAAAGAAACTGGTACCCTATATTGCTGCTCACACGAAGTAAGTATGGAAGGAGGAAAGAAGTGCAGTCCTACTCACCGAAAGAGCGTACAGAGTAAGCGCATACGTTCGTAACAAAGGTCGAAATTCGGAAGCTGCTCCTGTCCGTAAATTTTAAGTCGCTACTTTGTGAAAATGTATTTACGGTGTTGGGATGCTACCACTGCCAGAATGTTCATTTGTTCGAAAATGCCGGTAGACCATAGAACACTGACACTCACATTTGTAACTGATCAGCGAAGGTTGGCTTGATGACCTCGATTTCCCGTTTTTGGTTTTCTTAGGTACAGCGTTCCCCGCACCCAAAAAACACAAACATATTCTAGAAACGTGGTTAGCAACTGTGTAGTGGAGTTACAGTTCATGCTCACTCTCAAGGCGCGGGCTCGTGCTTGCTTCGTAAGAAAGACGATCTATATTTGTGTCTCCAATTTTATGTATTGTTCGGTTCCATCACTTGCAGTGGATCGTCGGTAATTCTCTTCACATGCACCGTTCCTCGAAAAGGCTATTACACGCGTTCGGCACTCCTTCGGCGCCACATACGTGTGTGATAGCATGCGGGTCACGTATTGAGTTCTGAATAACAAGGACCCTTGTGTACACGGCATCTTTTGGAGGATAACATGTTTGTGTAGGGGTATTTTTACGATAACAGCAGAATTTACAATGGCGATCACTAAACCGCCACACTTGTCCAATGATGAGGTCTACCTAAAACGTCAGCACAAGCAGTTAGGCTTTATGTGAACAGCTCTAACCTGCCGGCGTAACATTCTATCCTAACCCCTTTTAAGCGAGTACACAGTAAGCGAGTACACAGAAGAAACAAAGAGGACGCAGAATAAAAATTTGCTACACTATTTTTTAGAGAGTTTCGCTGTTACAAGTGTCTTAAGGCGCACCCTAGATTTTGGTTATGTAGCCTCTAGCAGTTTTTTGTGAACTACATGTGTTTATAAGACGTGATTTCTAGCCATTACCTGTGCCAGCCACTACAGCCGAAAATATGGAATGCACGAGGGCGGAAGGAAGTAATAAATAAATTAATATTTGTTCAAAAACTATTGGTGTGTTTTTTAACTTGGTCAAAATTAAAAAGAAAAACAGAATGATCAGTTTTAAGCAACGCTTACAGGAGTACTGGTTCAGACTCTTCGTCGTCCAGTTCGGAGACGTCGAAGGGGATCGAGATGATGAAGACACAGAACCTCCCTCGCCCACCACCCGACAACTGGAGTTCGGCGGCGCGCCTCGCCCTAGTGGTCATCCTGTCGGGCACTATCTTCTCCATCGTCATGGTGCTTGCCTACATTCTCTGGACGATAGATCTGCCACCATGGGAAACCACAATTCCTAACAATTTGACGTACGTTTTTGCGCCTTCGCATGGTACATCCTTACATTTAGTGAACGTGCTGGAAAAGAGTGTGCTGTCTGGAACACTTTGCAAATATTTGTGGGTTTCCCTCTTCAATCTTTTTCCTGTAACAGTGTGTTCCGGTCGCTTCCTGATTTTTTTGCCCGACTTCCAATATTGATTTTTGCCTTGTCGCTTTACAACTATGGCTCATGAATGCCGACCAAATCATTTTTTTTTAATTTTCATGCCTATTTATAACAATATTTTAAAACACTGCTCGCAAACACTATTCGTAAAGCCAGTACACGGTGGGGACCTCTTTTGGTTTATATCACAATTTGGTAGAAATATACCCAGAGGAGGAATGAGGAAACTCTATTCGTCTTTGCTGTTTAGTATGGCAGTTTTTAATTGCTGTGATCATGCACGATTTGGCCCAAATCATCGTCATTTTATAACGCCTACCGCTTTGAAATTCCCGATTGCAGAATGGTTTAGCACAAAATCTCCACTTAAATCAGCGCAACTTGGCCAGAACGGCCTCGTTCACATCATTTTTATTCTTTTTGCGCCTGTTGTTTAGCGCTTATGAGGAGTAATCCTATGCTCCTTAAAAGTTGCTCGCCTTACCCTTTACTGTATCGTTTGCTTTGACAAAAGAAGAGAATCTTCTTGAAACAGTTTACTACATTAGGTTCTCCTCCATTTTTCTATCTTGTTTTTTCGCAAATTAAGAACATCATTTTCACACTGATTCCTCTTCTATGCGGCACCATCCACAGAAATTATTGAGCTTTGTCACTCGACTTCACGGCAAGCGTAATAAGCTCAGATTCTGATGGTGTCCAAACGCTTCTATTGAAGAACTGCCTTTAAATGTTTATTTTTATCCATCCTTTTATTTGGGTGTGGCAATAAAGATGAAGTTAGCAGCCTAGAATGTCACCGACGGGGTACTAGGCTTCCTCCATGATTTAAGCCTTCCCATACTTAAACCAAAACTGAATACAATTCGGCAACCAGGATAAAGAGTTAGTCCTCAATCCGACAAATTTTAAACAAGTACAAGACAACGGCTTTCAATTTTGATATTCAAATGACTGGATCATGCGATTTTGGAACCACTCATTAGTAAGCAACAAACATTTCCTTGCACTGTGATTCGAGTTGATACCTTTTCCAAAATGAGTGCAGTTTCTATCTGCAGTCGCGCTAAAGAAAGATGCACTTATCGGCTCACCAAAGATAGCAAGGCGCTGTTGTACTTCCTCGAGTTCTTAGTCTGACCAGTCTGGTACAGGACGGCAGACGCTTTCGTTGTGGCCAGAGCACATTAGTAAGTTATTTCTATTTTCAGACAAACTTACGCAAAAAAACTGAAAGAAAGGCGTCGTATGTTCTTCCTGAAGTCATCACAACGAAAACACATGCAAAATATTAGTGATAAAACCGTAGCCGCTAGGCTAAAGGAATTGCAAACACAACCGCGGGGCCACCACAAAAAGCATTATAGCAGAGAAACATTTGTAAAAAAGACTGACGTCTTTTAGGGGATGCACACATCTTTAGAGTAAACAGAAAAATTAACCCTACAAATTTACGAAAGAATAATTAGGATTCAGATACTGGTTGGGTGGAGCTCTGTTTGTTTATATTGATTCCGGCGGTGTAGAAGACCCCAAGAAAACGTTTTCTGGCTACGCCACTGTGCGTCGCTCAGGTCGCTTCTTTTAGGAATACATTGGCACCAGTGTATGAAGGGGACAAGAAGAGAGCGGAGTTGTTCAGGAAACAAACTCGAGCTAGTAGAATTTAAGGGGAATGAATGGGTGTGGGCAGGGCAAGCCATGTGAAAGCACGATAAGCGTTGGTCATTAAGGGTTAAAGAGTGTTTCCTAAAGAAGACAAGCGTGGCAAGGAATGGCATTAAGTAAGGTGGGAAGGTGAGAACAAGAAATGTTGGGGAATAAATCGGTCGCAATTATCACAGGACCGTTATAATTGCAGGTCTATGTGAGAGGCCTTTGACCTGCCGTGGTAGAAGAAAAGCTGATGATGATGGCGATGATGATGATGATGATGATGATGATGATTTTCATGAGGATAATAATGATGAATAAATGAACATGCGCAGGAGGCACACCTTCAGTGCTAATTGAAACGTTACAGAAGTGAATGGGCCTATCCCTGTACCGATCCATCCACCGGCCGCCACGGCGAACTAAGCAGGCAGGGCATAAAAGATCTCCTTGTCAATAACTCTCGCACGAAATACCCTCGTTGCCTATTTTCCCTACACCCTACTGCTGTTATTTTTCCATGAAAGCCACGTGGTTCTTGTTTTTCCTTTCTTTGTAACACATGTACACATGTACACTTCGGGAAGAGGAAGACGAGGAAAAAGATCGCGGGGCTGAATGGTGCCGAAGTGTCATTAAACGAGTGCGGTGTTCTCGCTAACTGATGTGTTCTTGTGAATACATACATGCGCACATACGTACATACATACATACATACATACATACATACATACATACATACATACATACATACATTCATACATACATAGATACATACATACATACATACATACATACATGCATGCATGCATACATGCATTCATACATACATACATACATACATACATACATACATACATACATACATACATACATACATACATACAAAAAAAGAAATCTTTGAACAAGGTAAAAGCACGATTGTTGCCAACGTTTCAGCAAAGAGACTTGCTTTCGTCAGGGAAAGCTCTCGCCTGGCTGGCACGCTTTATATAGGGGTAGGTCCCTATATTCTGATAAGGACCCCACTCTCACCACCTGGTCTGCTTCCGGCGGTTCTGAGAACTTTTTCGTATGCCCCGCGGCGGGTCAACAAACCCCTTCTCATCATTTCTGTCCAAAAATTCCCCGAACACCAACCACCGGCTGACTTCCCTGTGACCTACTTCGCGGCTTATACTATACAACCTTCTTTGCCCCTCAATATCTGACATAACCCCAAACCAATCCGCTTCCCCCATTTCACTTCCTTCTTTTAAATGCAGAGCATTTCTTTAACTCACGATGTCACCCGGCGTTGTCGGCGTGCCTCGGCGTCCGCAACAGCCGTTCTAGGTGCGCCCTTTCCCCCACTCCTCCGCTCCTGCATAACGCTACCCTCCTCGCTCTCAACAATAGGTCCCCACCCCTCCCCCCTAACTATATAAAAAAATAATACTTACCGGCGCCTCGTTTTGATCCCACGACCCTGCGGACGGAACGCAAGGTACATGGTGCTCTACCCACTGCGCCACAAACCCGACACAGAAATGAAGGCTACGAACGCGCCTTATATCATTGACTCATTCAAACTACGTCAAGAAGCTGCTGGTACAACGCATTCACTACCTGTGGGCGGAACGCGAGGTACATGGTGCAATTCCCACTGCGCCACAAAACCGACACAGAATGAAAGGCTACGAATGCGTCTTATATCTTTGATTCATTCAAACTACGTCAAGAAGCTGCTGATACAACGCATTCACTACCACCAACTCCCCAAACACTAAACGTTAACACAATACACCCAGCCCCTATGCGAAGCATTTACTCGAGTCCCCCTCTCGGGGAGATGGGCCCTTTTTTCCTTCTCCCCTCTCAACTGGGGACCTACCCCTATATAAAGCGTGCCAGCGAGGCGAGAGATTGCCCTGACGAAAGCAAGCCTCTTTGCTGAAACGTTGGCAACAATCGTGCTTTTACCTTGATCAAGGTTTTCTTTTCTTGTGTTCTCTACCATCTTCAAAAGTTCAACTGCTCCCTACATACATACATACATACATACATACATACATACATACATACATATAACGAATCAGAATTGCAAATGAGGGCTCGTTGAATTAAGACAGAAATAAGGGTTGGCCGTCAAGAATACCGCGGAAAGCAAAGGGGAGATGTGGTAGGTCATTGCAACAGATAAAGAATTTGGAAAGACAAATAAACTGGAGAAAAAATCCCACCATCTCTAGGAAGTGAATGATGATGAGGGGGGAGAAGCTCCAATGCTAATCGGTAAAACCGTGAAACATTCGCCCACACATCATTTGAAGAATCGACACGTCAATATAGGGGTGTTTTATGTTCACTTTTATATACATGGTGTTTAGTATGTACATATCGATGAAATTATATACACTTTTTTGCACACAAGATGTAATCCTTTACATATCGAATAATTTATATACAAGGATTACATTACTGTTTACAAAGCTGTGGGAAGCGCTTTCCTTTGAAGATTACAATTCTGGGGTGGGAGAAGTACGTGGCAAGAGAATTTTGGATGAAAGGTTGTAGTTAGAAGTTGGAGAAGGCAATGTCGATGCAAGTCCCTCTGATGTTGTTGGGACGCTTGTGGTCGTACGAGCTGCACCAGAGACCATAACGACACATCATGTGCGAGACTAGCCAGCAGTCGTCAACCGCCATGATGTCCACCTGAAGTGTCCGAAGAGCGCGAAATGAACCGTGTTTGAATTCGGTTGTGTACCGATGCATTGTCTTCTCGATGTAAGTGGTGATGTCTCCCTTAGATAGGTTCAGCGCAAGGTAAACGGCCTCACCACGGAGTCTTGGCGGCGGGCCAGCATCGCAGCCGCGTTGCGAGCTCTCCGCGTCGCTGCCTTTGCTCGCGAGGTGTTCATGATGAGTAGTGCGCGAGTACAGGTATGTTAATGAACTTGCGACCGTATTCTAGAACGCCATGTTTATTCTCTGCCTTGAACACGCGCTGCGCCTCTTCTTCCCCGCTTCCAGTGGGCGGCCGTTCTCTTTGGTTTGGTAGTACATTGGCCGGTGACTAGCGGGATCCTGCCACAATCATCATTATTCCGCCGTGTATGGCAGCAACGAGGGACGGCACAGGGCCCGAGCAAGTGTTGAGCTCGCAGGCGATATGCGACAACCTCTCCGTCCTCTCCTCTTTGTTGGGTAGCAACGAACGCGTTGAACGTTATGACCTCTTCAGCCAATCTTTGGTCGACCAATCCCTCGGGGCATCCTGCCGCAATCATCATCACTGTGCCGTTTACAATTTGCCGTGTACGGCCGGGACAGGGCCCGAGCACGAGGATCTTCGCCCCAAAAAATGACCGCCGGGTGGGATCCTAAGCCACTACCTCCAGAATAGGCGTCTGGTACGATTACCACTACGCTACCAGCGGGGCCATTTTCCCCTCCACTTTCTTGTGTATTTATGTTATTTTGTTTCCTGCACTTGGGGTTGCGAGGCAGCGGCATTCGGACTACTCGGGGTGAAGGGGACCTTCTTTTTAACCCCCGTGCCGTGACTGGGCGGTCAACGACATGTCGAGAGTGGTCGACTACCGTTAACCCCTTTTAGGCTCACTATGGCACCGCGACTGCCAGAACAGAGGCCCTCGCTGTGCATGTAGCGAACCAGAATGGGAAATGAGGGGCTCGTTGAATTAAGACAGAAATTAGGGTTGACAGTCAAGGAAACCTTGGAAAGCAAAGGGGAGAATGTGGTAGGTCATTGAAACACATAAAGATTTGGAAAGACAGAAAGATAGTGTAGAAAAAATTCCCGGCGGGTGAGATCCTAACTCACGACCTCCAGAATAAGCTGCTGGTGCGATGACCACAAACGCTACCAGCGGGGCTATTTTCCCTCCACTTTCGGGGTATTTATGTTAAGAAATTTTGTTTCCTGCACTTTGGGGAGGTATCCAGCGCTACTCGGACTACTCGGGGTGAAGGGGACCTTCTTTTTAAACCACGGGTCGTGACTCGAGTGTCTACGACATGTCGAGAGTGGTCGACCAGCGTTGGACATTCTTAAGCTCCCTATGGCACCAAGACTGCCAGAACCGAGGCCCTCGCTGTGCATGTAGCGAATCAGAATGGGAAGTGAGGGGCACGTTGAATTAAGAGAGGAATAAGGGTTGGCAGTCAAGAAAACCTCGAAAAGCAATGGGGAGAATGTCGTATGTCATACATGGTAGGTCGTACATACATACATACATACATACATACATACATACATACATACATACATACATACATACATACATACATACATACATACATACATACATACATACATACATACATACATACCCTTAATTATTAAAGCAAAACTTTCTAGCTCTACCAGCCAACGGTTCTTTCGTGGCGTGCGGGAAAACAAACTGCCAACGCGGCGTAGGCAGAGAGGGGGGTAAAGAGGGGGCGGAGCGTTTCACTCGCGGCGCACACTCTAGATGGCGCGGCGAATTTAGCCAGCGTTCTCCGCGCGGAAGTTACTGCTCGCCGGGGAGATTCTACTGCAGTATACAATAATAAATACAGCACAGAAAATAAAATTATGCAAAAAGTCACACAATGCTATCAATTTAAATTGTGAAAATATTTTTTCCGGAGGCAGTGAACTAATTTCACGTTATATCAAATTCCTTTTTACCCAAGTAGATTACGTATATGAAAGTATTCAATGCTTTGTTTGTGACTATTTCTAGTCGATTTCAGTCTATCAGGTGACAAATAATTGGTGTATAATGACACGCACGGAGTATTCGTACTAATACGCAGAAGTTCGACATCGCTTTTGTGGCACTCGGACGAGGGCGGCAACTCTAGTATAGAGGTTGGGATGACGATGGAAAGCGATGACGATGTTGGTGATGATGACGATGATGATTACGGAATTTTTATGGTGCAAGGCCGACTAAGGACAAAGAGCGCCAAAGAAAAGCTATTCGATGAGCGTAGGAGTGACAGTCAATATAAGAAATTTAACTAGAACGTGAAATGACATAAAAGCCAATGAAGATGACTGTTGTAAAGAGAAGGTTCTCAACAGGCGTGATAAGTATTAATAATAATATTAATAATACTTATTCTTTAACCCCCATCAAATTATGGAGGAGACTGTTGGTAAAAGCTTCCGGAAGAAGCAGCTTGACATAAGCCCACAGCCCCCTCTAGACGACAATAGACAAAGCGACTCACGTCAGAAACAAAGATAAAATATGCAAATAAATAAGAACAAATTACAGACAGTATTCAGGGCGTATTAAAAATAATAATCGTAGAAAAACCAGTAGCACACTACACGTGTACACTAGAAAAAACACCTATTAATAATGCCAATATTACATGTCAACCTTATTCGGGTTAAAAAATAATAAAAATGTACAGCTTTAGCGCTGTGCAAACAAGATCAGTACAACCTCAACACTCGTGAAACCAATTAGAAAACTAAAGATGAAAAGTCAATACACACTTTTCATGGCCTGTTAGGGGTGGAAGATGTAAAGCTCCCTTAGTTCTCGAAAATTAATAGAAAGCAAATCAGTACTGGATGCATCTTTATTATTTATTAATGTTGGCATCGAAAACAATAACCTCACATTTTAAAAATTAGCGCGTAGAGTAACCACTGTCCACCGTTAGCTTTGACGGGAAGAATAACGTTTTTGGTATTAATTCAACACGACAAAGTACTCAGTGTCCTGTGTTTTCCCGTAATTCTTTTCATGAGGCCCACTCTTAACCGATAACGATATATTTAGGCACACGTATAATATTTGATTCCAGAAATCACTCAAGTGTATGGGAGGAGCATGGTGCGTTAAAAAGTGTAGCGAACTCTTTCTTCAAAATGAAAAGCTCCTGCAGATTAGTATAGGTCGATTGATTGATTGATTGATTGATTGATTGATTGATTGATTGATTGATTGATTGTAGGGTTTAACGCGCCGACGCAACGCAGGCGATGAGGCGCGCCGTAGTGGAGGGCTCCGGATTAATTTTAACCACCTGGGGATCTTTAACGTGCGCTGAAATCTCGAACACACGGGCGTTTTTGCTTTTCGCCTCCATCAGAAATGCGGCCGCCGCGGCCGGGAATCGAACCCGCGACCTAGTATAGGTCGACGAAACTAAACTAAACTTAACTAAACTAAAAAAAGCTAAACTAAACTACTAGACTAAACTAAACTAAACTAGTACTAAACTAAAAAAAGCAGTAATAGAGGTGCGAGTAAAAAAATCCGTTATAAATAACATTCTTCACATTGAATGCTAATATGGCACGCTGCCTACGCGTCATATGAAGGATGCGTGACAGCTTAATCGGAACACTATCGATGTGGATATCTCATGCCATCTCTTGCGAGAAGGTAACACCAAGAAGTTTGATGTTACTAAGTGCTTCGATATTTTTATCCCGATACGTAAGGTTTTTGTTGCGCGAAATGTGTTTCGATTTCGGCCTAAAAAGAACTGCGTTTGTTCTGTTTACACTTATTTGAAGCTTATTCAGTTTCGACCACATCTGAATTTGTTGAATAAATAAATTGGCTCTATTTTTTATTTGTACCAATGTGCAAAAACTTGACATCTTTTAGGAACTGAAGATTGCGCTTATGGGTCTTCGCCTTAATGGTAGGATGAGTGTAGGAGAATGATTTTTATGTATAGTTGCGGAAAGTGTTTGTGTAATTTTGTGTCTAGTGTCTAGTGGATGAGGATGTGGATTACGGATAGGCCAGCTTTACACCTACTACGCTGGGGTGTTGGAGATCCAGTGAGCAAGTGGGAGTATGTCGCAGGGGTGTGGCCTATCTGTAATCGAGCTAGGGCAACTTCGATAAATCTGTTGTGTGAATCAGTAGTGTATCGTCCTGAGCGGATTAATTATGCCTAACTTCTATATCAGTTTACTCCGGTAGGCTTGCCATGTTTCGGGAGGGTGTCGTCTGATGCTTGTCTTTAGTTCGATTCAGCCTATTTTTCAGCGTTTAGTTCAGTTCAGCGTATTGTCCACTGTATTTGTAAATGCAGCAGCGGCGGCCGTTTGATCCGCGGTCTCATTCACCGTGATTCGATCATGGTTGGGAACACAGAACAGGATTAGTCGAAAATGTTTCGCTTATACAGTTATTATAGCATTAAAAACTTGAGATGCAATGTGGTTTTTTCTGAGTCTGTGGGATGTGAGCACGACACAAAGTTCAGGAAGCCTGTGTGGACTTGGGAATGTCTTTTCGGAGAATGTGCTGCCCGTTGAGTAAACTGCCATACGCTTCTGCAGATAACAAAGGGTGTGTATAGTCATGATTCTGCCAGAAGGAAAATTAGAAAGATGAACGCCGCACTGCACCCTTTTTGAAAATTTCGAGGCATCACCGCTAAATTTACCACGTTTACAGTTATCCGGCACAAAGACAAGAAGTGCTGCAGAATCGCAGTTTTCGGTAACCTGATTTTATCTATTTCCATAAATGATAAATCTCGTGTTGAGGCAGAAGTTGCCATAATGAACAAATGTCAGTCAATGATGAGGTGTAGAAATCTAAAAAGATCGTGAGACCCACCGCCTCCTCAGAGCTCCAGTCGAAACGGCGGAAAATAAATCGTATTGATTTCTTCTAAACCGGTTCTTGTGGGTTAATTTCAGATACTTTATAAGGTTTGCAGACGGTACACGCGTATTCTAGAATGTGTCTGATGACCGATTTATTTTCTAACTATTCTGTTTCGACAGGAGCTTCTGGCAATGTAGAATTTAGCGAGCCGATTTTTCATTTATTTGTTGCATGTATATTCAATATGATTTCACCACGAAATGGTAGATCAGAAGATAACGCCCTGGTATTATATTTAGACACTTGCTGTGCAGACGAGCTGTTTACGAAGAATTAAAAAAAAGAAACGGAGCTGGCCGTAGTGAAAGATAAAGTGGCAGTATTTGTAATGTTAATATTGATTTGCCGTTTGTGGCATCCCCTAAAAAAGCAGGAAAAAGAATTACTTACCTAAATTTACCTTCGTTGTATAATACACAATCGTCCGAATAGAGGCAGATTTTGGCGGATACTAACTATGCAGATCGTTTATAAAAAATAACAAAAGTGGCAAAGGACCGAACCTTGGGTAATTCCGGATGACAAATTTCCTACAGACGAAAAAGAAACTGTAGCATTATTAAACAAAGGGGGACGAAGACAAAATACGACAGACACAGGCACCCCTGCGTCTGCGTATCCTGTCTTCGTCCACGTCTGTTTAATGCTATGTTTTTTTTTTCATTCATGATATGTACGCGATTTGTAAGCACCCCTTCCATTGCCCTGTTAGAAAGGGAGTTTCAATTTTTGGCGCAGCAAACCCCACCCAGTTAATTGGTTTGGTTCTCACAGAGCTCCGTGTATTTCAGAAGGGATTGTCCGCTGTATTGGTTCTACTTCTTGTCGGAAAGTAGATTAATGCCTAACAAAACGCGAAGTCATTGTCACGTGGTGCCAATGCCCTTCATGTGTGCGCCTGTTCAAATAAAGTTTCTTTCTTTCTCCTTTCTGAGGGTCTAGGGTGTGTAGAAAAATTACTGGCACAAGCAAGAGAGCTCAAGTCTTAGTCAGCGCTGCATTTGTGCCCTCCTCTTCTTCTTGTCTCCTGTTTGCGCTATTACTGCAAATGTTCAAGACGTGTACATGATTTGGGCGTTAGTTTGATTGATTGTAGGGTTTAACACGGCGACGCAACGCAGGCGATGAGGCGCACCGTAGTGAAGGGCTCCGGATTAATTCTGACCATCTGGGTATCTTCAACGTGCGCCGAAATCTCGTACACACGGGCGTTTTTGTTTTTCGCCTCCATCAGAAAAGCGGCCGCCGCGGCCGGGAATCGAACCCGTGACCTTGTGCTCAGCAGCGCAACGCCTTAGCCACTGAGCCACCGTGGCGGGTACGCGGAAGAGTCTTACAATCCTACCATTGTTTCTTCGTACTAACCCGCATAGGACGCGGTCTGGCCTGAAAACTACTGCAAGGTAATGACAGCCGACGATAGATCAATGGCGACTGCTTCTCGCCGGATTTAAACATCGGAGAATTCGTTGCCAATTTTCATACTACCGAGAGTAGCGAGGTAGATAAATGTCCAAACGCATTATCAAACAAAAATCATTCCTAATTCCATCAGGAATACAGATTTTTATTGTTTAATAGCAAAATAAATCTACATGCACATGCATACATGCATACATGCATACATGCATATATATGTGCATAACTGAGTACGTGCATACCTACATACGTACATACATACATGTTAAGGTGGTTCAGTTTATGCAGGAACGGATTTCTTCTTTTTCAGAAATACTGACGGAGAAGGAAACCTTACCTTGGGCATAGCCATGGACGACCGCAGTAACAGCCATACGGAGTCCAGCGCCGGCGTCACTGAGATCAGCGGCCTGCGACTTGTTGCCTCTGAAGATGATGTCGAAACAAAAAGGAAATTTCAGCGCTAATAACCACGCGGTGGACTGGGACAAATAGTTCCAACTTGCCGCTAAATGTAATGTTTACATCTAAGTAATAATATGCTGGCAAATGAAATACAGTACAACACTTACGTCAATGTGCACCAGCCTTTCCTCGTGCAGGAAGCTTTCTTCGCAATATTTTTATGACTAGTAAATATTAGTCCCAACTGAAAAACAAATGTTCACATGGGAGTCGTTGCATTGTTATGTAATTATGTAGGTTAGTTGAGTAAACATACGTTAAGCCACAGTAATTTTACCTTAATCGATTGCTGTATTTAAATCTCGAACACGGGCTCATACCCTTTCGTCAAAGTACCATATGGTTTTTGGTGGATATGTAGTATTATTTTACGGAAGGTTTTAACAACATTCGTGAAGACCCAGACAGCGCAAGAATATGGAGTATCAATAGCTACCCGTGGAAATTTGGCGACCAATATTTATTCATTTCTGTTTCTGGAAGGCCACTGCGTCTAAGGCATTTTTCACGCAAGGGGGTACACACATCAGAAGCTGCAAGTGCGTAAACGGTTATTCTTGCAGGCATAAAGAGGAATCATGTCACACTGCGAATAAACGCACTAAGCTGTGCATCAGCAGTGCATTCAACAATGCAATTTGGACACTTATTGCAAACAGAAATAGTGTGTGAAAAAACAAACTCGGAAAAACATTGGCATGTAAGCTGAATTAACGAACTTCGAAATTATGGTCGCAGACCAATGATACAAAATATTGTGAATCAAGGTACAAGCTCTTATCAGTACTGGTGTGATCTCGGTTGATCTCCTCGTGACCCCCTACGTCACAGAAAGAAGCTGCATCTCACCAGTTACGATCAAAGCCTGCGCGCACTGCATGCCGTGATGTGCGAGGGAAATCTCAGACCTGTGCGTGGCCTGCTCCAAATAATCAGTGGGGTGGCGCTATCCCAGAACGAACGGAAGAGGCTCTATTACCGGAGCTACTTTTTTCAGTAGAATCTAACTACCGAATGGCGCCATCTTTAGAACTGTCATCAAGTCGCCATATACGATTAACACAATCATAACAAATTGAATACCGAAGCGTTTACCTGTCCTTTGGAGTAGGTGCTGAGCGGAGTGCGAGGAGAGGCCGTGAAAGAAAATCGCGTCCCCGCTCTGCCATAGACATCCTTGGATCCCTGGCGTCCAAGTCCGCTACCTATACCATTACGCCATACAGGCAGGGAATGATTATGATGCAAAGCGTTTGCGGAGATTTTTGCTCTGCAGCGTTCCCGCGGACGCCGCCGTTGTTAGGCCCCTCTGCATGATTGGAGATGAGCGGCTAATTTGAACTTCCTGAGCTTCGGTTTTGACATCGTTGCAGATCTATGCCGGCGTTTACATCAACGCCGTTGCCAAGGGTCGCACTGCATGCCAGGAAATGAGCGGGTATTTAAAAATTGCTGAGGACTAGGGAGTGACCGAACTGCAGACACTTGTAACTGCTTACCGCTTCGCCATAGTTGGAGCCGCCACCATTGCCAGGCCACCCTGTGTGCCGGGAAATAAGCGGGTAATTTGAAATTGATTAGAATCGGATTATAATCTCTGGACACATGTACTGCTGTTTACCCTTTCCTAGATTGCACGCTTTGCTTCGTACGAGAACCGCGCAAAATATGTGTCTGGAATAAAAACAAATAGAATTTAGTCAACTAACACAAAGTAATAAATTATTGTTCATTATCAAGGTACCTGGTGCACTGCAATGATTGCACACTTGGGCACCTTTTGTTACAAAAAAAAAGAGTGTGCAACTTTTTTCTGTTACAACACGTTTAACCGATGAAAGCTTGAAACTTTTCTTCGCTTGGCAGAAACGATGTACAGGCTACGACTGTTGTCACACACACGACGAGCATCCGTATTTGCGCATTAACAAGCATAACATGTTAAGACGATGGAACATTGTCGCTGTGTATACATACTGCGGCAGACGTCGATTCCGGTATATAGTTCCGAATCCCATCAGTTCGTCAAACGTGACCCCAGCTCTTCCGCGCTGTCTAGTAACGCCCCTTGATTGATTAACCCACGGCTGCTGTAGAATTGCCGTAATCCTAATTTAAATGAACAGCAATTTCAAGTCATATCTTACAGCGCTCAAACTCGTTGACCCCATGAAGCAATACGCGCTGTAGAAAAGGAAGGTGAAGCAGAAGACAAGGATGTTTCTTTCTCACAAATTCATTTATTTACCATAAAATGCAGTCAAAGAAATCTATACCTTCTGGAAAATATATATTTTTTTCGTTCCTCCGACTATGTACAAGCAACTGTACATAAAAACACTATCTACAGTATATACAATATATGTACATAATATGCAACTTCACAATATTTACACTTTGTGCATATCTACACAGGTCAGCGCGAGAGCCCGAAGGCTGTACCCAAAGAAAAGCTGGTGATCGCATTAACTACACACAGAACACAAATAAGCCGGAATGGGAGTAAATGGCTTGTGTCATAACTCAGTACCAATTCGGAGTTTTCAAAACTCCTTCCAATGGGAGTTTCGCCTTACTCCCATTATTTCGGCAGTTTTTTCAGTAGCATATGGGAGTTTCATTTTACTGCCACTACAACGGGAGTTTCCTGGGGTACCATTGGGAGTGTATTGTTTCCTCCAACTGGGAGTTTTCAGGGGGCGCATTGGGAGCAGTGTTGACCTGCATTCGAGGTTTTTTTTTTGTGTGTGTGTTTTTGTGCGCTTCATATATATGCGCTGCAGTGGAATTTATTACTGCATTTGGGAGTTCTTAATAAGGGCAGAGGCCGCATTTTTGTTTTTCGTTGGGGATCACGTAATTTCTAGTCTTTTTCCGCTTCAAACGTTGAATGGCGAAACGTGAAAAGTTTGTTTTCTGCACAGTCAATTTATTGCATAAAAATTACATGAATACGTAATACGTGTGAACACGTTAATAAGACAATAAAAACACTGAATCAACAAAACACCTACATCGAGAACACAAGGTATCTTGGTCAGAACTTTATCTACTACAACACTGCTCAACGAAAAAAATTTGAGCCATTTGCAAACAATGAGGTCAGCATGTCGTCGGTGCGCTGTTTGCTTGCACCTGCCTCCCGAACACTGACGTTGCCGCACCCCCTGGCACGTTCTTCTGGAAGCCACAGCAGCACATTCATTAGAGGGATAGCAAAACGCTTTAAATCTGCGGTAACAAATACATAGCATATTGGGCATCTGACCTGAAAAAAAAAAAAAAAGAAACGGCACTGTAAAGACGCTGAACTTGTCACTCTTGTGTCCAACTTTCCGTAATGTCTGAATGTTTGTTTAAAGCTACGCAAAATTGCACTTCTGTCCGAGACACCTGCGCTCACTAGTTCGTCAAAACGAAGTGTTCTGCTGTTCAAAAAGGTGCGCGACCCTTGTGGCGACCAACTTCTCAAAATGCTTCTTTTCCCTCTTTTCCTTGCGTGTAGTGATCTGGGAACGAGCTTCAGGTTTTACCCCCCGCACTGGCCCTCTCTCCCCTCACCGAAAGTTAAGGAAAAATTTCGGTCGGTGTGACGCCTGCGCGTGCCCCCCTTCAAAAAAAAAAAAAAAAAATAAGCAGTCGTCTGTCGACTCTACAGAATGCTCCCTCGAATGGCGTTTGCTGGTTATAGTTACACGCGCCTAGCGTACGGAGAGCTCCCACGGGGCCCCGACCTTCTCTCTTTCCAGTGAAAGCAATTAATCGCCGGCGGCACGCGGCAGTCACCCTCCTCGTAGCAGGCGCGGCTGGCACCACACCTACTTCTCAAGAAAAGCGGCCGCACTGCGACGTTTGACCGGCCAATTTCAACCTCGCCTGCCAGTAAGCCACAGACACAGCCTGACAAAAACGCCTAACAGCCGTCCAGAGTTCGGACAGTTTTCATTCTGCTTGCGAGTGTGAATGAGTGAGTGTTCTGCTCGAGACCTGCGCAAATACGCATTGCTTTCACACCGTTCGGCCTCCCCAATGATGTTCCGGGCATGGTGCCGTCTTTCACGCACAACGCTCACCTCCAGTGGCGGAGAATCGCCCGTGCAGTGGCGCGGGAAACACGTTGAGTTTATTTGACGCTAGAAGGGGCACAAGTCTCCCAAAATGTTGCGTACAATAAAAAACGTGAAAATCTTACCTTCAACCACCTCGCAGAGGCACAACCGCGTTGTTTTTAACGAGCCACTCTCAGCGATCACTGCATTTAGGCCTCGCGTCGGCTGGCTGGCGTATTCCGTCGGCTCGAAGGTCAGTGACTCGGAGGCGACGTTGCAGTCCGTCGCACGTCAGTCCAGGCTGGTTCCACAATGTTCGCAACGAGCTTCGGTTGTTGGGAAGCACTTCACATCCGTTCGTTGGGCCGCAAGTTCACACTGGCAATAAATTTTCGGGGACGCTGGAGCTCACACGGCACACGACACCAACTGGCAGCCATTTTGTAAGGACGCGTAGAGAGGAAGGGGTGAAGGAGGAGGAGAAGGAAATGGAGGTGGCGTGGGAGTTTTTAATACTCCCATTAGGACAAACGCAGTAATCACAGCCAGATACTGCGTTTTGTGAAGAGGTACAACCGTGGTAAATGCGCTTATTTACGGCGGCTTGTGGCCCCCGGTGTAAACTGGCAGTTTTTCCACCACCATACTACCACACGTGGGAGCAGGCCGCCTGTCGTGAGGAGTTTAAAAGACGTATTCCAGCCAAGGAACTCCCATTCAGGCTAACTTGTGTTTTGTGTGTAGGGTGAAACTTTGGTTGGTAAAGCGTTTAGGGCAGTTTTACAAGAGGCTGGAGAAAGTTTTCTTTTTTTTTCTGACGATGCTACCTCGGGGAACTTGATGGAGGATGTACGTTTGCAAGCACTTGACGCACAATTCGTGCGTCAGCCTCCTTGTGGCGCGTTTTCTCACGCATTTGGCGCGATTATACATATTTGATTGTAAATATAGACTATACAAATTTGGCTGCAGTGTTACGAATTCAATAAATTGTGTCGTTTGGAGCGACGATACGGCGCTGTGTTAGTTCGCACATACGTCTTCGTAATTTAGGAAACCTCTTTATCTCGGCTTTGTCAATCTAGAACTTTCTAAACCGGATTTGTACAGTGTGTTCTACCACAGAGTTTATCCCGCCCTCCCCGACGCAACCGTCGTGCACATTGTCACAGACCCCTCCCCCGCCTAATTGCGTCCGCTTGCAAAAACCAAAAAAGGGCGCGAGACAACAGTTCTTTATATTTTAGCAGGGTGGCCGGCCCGTGAGTTTTCACGTGTGCCGAGATTGATGGGGTGAATATATTCACAACGGAGATGCTCGACTACGTTTTGAACTATAAAGGTTTACTGCACACAAAAAAAAGATAACAGGGCAACGCCCGACACAAGAAAAAGAAGCCTTCACACTGCCATCGGCCTTGTGCGCGCAGGCACTAGTCGACCGTACACCAAGCGCGCGCGCGCTAACTGGATAGTAACACAACAAAGGACAACCAAATACATAAGGTGGCCACTACGGAGGCACTCGATCCACCGTGGCCTACGCCTCAACCTTCGACTTCGAAAAACATAACTCAGACAGCTGTACGCGATACGCGGAACACTCTAAAGGCAAATACTTGTTACACCTCAGTACGCAACCAGACAAAAAATACTAGCAACACGCGAAACGCTCTATGGGACAAACATCGTTAACCCCCGACACAGCACTTATTATAAGAAACATCTAATAGCTCTGCACGCTGTACACGACACTCGAAATGTCCTCAAAAACATTACCCTCACCAACAACACTACTACAAACAAGACACACAAAACAAAACCAACTCTCAGCTCGTTAGCTACAAGTGACGCTAGGACAAAAAAAATCCTCCGTCGCATGCCCCCGCGCGAGGGACACGAGTAAATGCAGTGCATTGGGGTCGTTTACGGCTTCTCGTTCACGAATGTCGGCGTTGGCGGCACGCTTAGGACGCTTGCGTTCGGCGTCGGCAGCGCGCCACCTCGCCGCCTTGTCTTCTGCCGACGTCGACGAAGACGATGGTACGATGTCTTGTACTGGTTCCGCGACGCTGATGTTGTATTGCGTCGCGGTACTAGTTGAAGGTCTTGCTTCCATCGCTTATCAACTGCGACCGCCGACGAACGCAAGAGAATAGAGCACGCAAGAGAAGAGAGCGCAGGAGTTGACTCGAGTGGAGCCCGCGCCAACCCGCTTAATAGGGGGTGGTTGTATTGCGGTAACGTTTAGTGTTTGGGGGGTTGGTGCTATCACGTGTACACCACACAGCTGTCACGCCGCTAGCACGCCGCTGAGTCGCCAACGCACGCCGCTGACGACGTAGTTTGAATGAGTCAAGGATATAAGGCGCGTTCGTAGCCTTTGATTCTGTGTCGTTTTGTGGCGCAGTGGGTAGAGCACCATGTACCTTGCGTTCCGCCCGCAGGGTCGTGGGACCGAAACCAGGCGCCGGTAACTGTTACTTCTTTTATCTTTTTATAGTGTAGGGGGAGCCTGGCTGCTGCGGACGCCGACGCACGGGTGACATCGTGAGTTATACAAATGCTCTGCATTTAAAAAACCCGGAAGGATGCGGATATCTTAATCCGAGGCAACAAACAAAATACGGCGGGAGGGGCGTTGCAAAAGAAAGTCACGACGAGGTGAAGCCGACCTCGCCGGGCAGCCGCTTACGTGTTTCGGGGCTCCGGGGTGCAGAAGCTGGTTGGCCATGGGACTCGCGGCGACGGGCGAACTCGAGGGCTGAGCCGGGGCGGGGACCGTTCCGTCGCGAACCTACTGGTGTACTTCCGCTAAAGCGCGTCACCCCCGGGACCCTTCCCCACGTAGCACGTTCACGAATCTCCAGCCGACTGCCCCAAGTGACCGCTTGCGTCCGCTTAAATACCCTCCGCCGGCAGTCCCGTAGACCCACTCCGAAGTCTTCCCTATTGTTCCTCTGTTCCCCCCTCTCAGGGCCCTCGGCAACTCGCCACGATCGTACTCGCGCGTCCGAGCTAGCGATCGTGACGTCACCCTGCGCACCTGTACGCTGGAATGCGGCAGCTCGCAATGTCCTCAGAGCTGGCAGGGCGAAACAAAGAACGTGAGCACACAGCCGAAGGGGGGACCCCAAATTCCTCAGCCAGGCGCACAATGGCCGACTCCGTCCGTGAGGCCGTCATGTCGGCCGCCCGAATATAGAAAATGGAGGGCCTGGCATGCAGTTTGTGACACACATTGACACTACTCCCTGCACCTCAATCTCAATGGTCCCGTCATTGACTCGAAGCATGCTCCCATTTCCCCTGACCTGGACACTTCCTCCTACCCCACTGAGCACCCGCCGCTCCCGACACGGAACCAGATGCACCTTGGAGGACCCAAGAACAGAATTCCAAATAACGCAATTCTCGGATCCGTAGCACTGAAGCCAAAGTTGTGTAGTCTAAATTTACAATTAAAATCCATCTATAGTAGGGCCAAAGGCGGGAAAAAATACGCCACAGGTAGGCTGACGTATGAATTGTACGTCAACTGCTTGCAAAGGAGCCGCCTCCATCGAGTGCTCCAAGACCGCATCGCGAGTAAAAAATAGTGTAAATATCTATGCAACCTCACGCAAAATTTCTCTAAACACGTTTAGCAAGAAAAGATTCAGCCTAGATACTACCATCACCGTTTTCCCTTTTGTTACAATTCTCCAGGCTGATGTATATGTGTATATATATATACACAAATGTATATATTCACCCCGAGTAGTCAGATTGGCGCTGGCTACCACCCCCAAGTGCAGGAAACAAAAATACCTTAACATAAATACCCAAGAAAGTGCTGGGGAAACAGCCCCGCCGGTAGCGTAGTGGTTATTGGACCAGACCGGTATTCTGGAGGTCGTGGGTTCGGATCCCACCCGGCGGGCATTTTTCACCACTTTCTTTTCGACTCAAAAAATTCTTAATCTCTTTCTACGACCCATCCCAACCTCCCCTTTGCTTTCCGAGGTTTTCTTGACTGCCAACCCTTATTTTCTGTCTTATGTCACGGAGCCCCTCATTTCCCATTTTCTCCTTCGCTATATATATATATATATATATATATATATATATATATATATATATATAGACTGAAAAAGGTTTTGGCAGTCAAAAAAACCTCGGAAGGGAAAGGGGGGAATGCGTTAGGTCATAGAATCAGATGAACTTTTTGAGTCAGAAAGAAATTGCTGAAAAAATGCCCGCCGGGTGGGATCCGAACCCAGGACTTCCAGAATACCGGTCTGGTGCGATAACCACTACGCTACCGGCGGGGCGATTCCCCCCCCCCCCCTCGCTTTCTGGGGTATTTATGTCAATGTATTTTTTTCCTGTGCTTGGGGATGATAGCCAGCGCCACTCTGATTTCTCGGGGTGAAGAAAACCTTCTCTTTAATCCCTGCGCCGTGACTCGAGTGTCTACGACATGTCGAGAGTGGTCAACCAGCGTTGAACCCTCTTAAGCTCCCTATTGCACCAAGACTGCCAGAACAGAGGCCCTCGTTATGCATGTAGCGAATCAGAATAGGAAATGAGGGGCTCGTAGAAATAACACAGAAATAAGGGTTGGCAGTCAAGAAAGCCTCGGAAAGCAAAGGGGAGGTTGTGGTAGGTCATTGAAACAGATAAAAAATTTGGAAATAAAGAAAGAAAGCGGAGAAAAAAATGCCGGCCAGGTGGGATCCGAACCCACGACCTCCAGAATACCGGTCTGGTGCAATAAGCACTACGCTACCGGCGGGGCGATTCCCCCCCCCTCCCCCCCGCTTTCTGGGGTATTTATGTCAATGTAATTTTTTCCTGTGGTTGGGGGTGTTAGCCAGCGCCACTCTGACTTCTCGGGGTGAAGGGGACCTTCTTTTTAATCCCCGCGCCATGACTCGAGTGTCTACGACATGTCGAGAGTGGTCAACCAGCGTTGAACCCTCTTAAGCTCCCTATGGCACCAAGACTGCCAGAACAGAGGCCCTCGCTATGCATGTAGCGAATCAGAATAGGAAATGAGGGGCTCGTAGAAATAACACAGAAATAAGGGTTGGCAAACCTCGGAAAGCAAAGGGGAGGTTGTGGTAGCTAGTTCAAACAGATAAAGAATTTGGAAATAAAGGAAGAAACCGGAGAAAAAATGCCGGCCAGGTGGGATCCGAATCCACGACCTCCAGAATACCGGTCTGGTGCGATATCCACTACGCTACCGGCAGTGCGTAGTGGCGTAGAATACAAGACCGGTATTCTGGAGGTCGTGGGTGCGGATCCCACCTGGCGGGCATTTTTTCTCCGCTTTCTTTCTTTCTTTACAAACTCTTTATCGGTTTCAATGACCTACCACAACCTCCCCTTTGCTTTCCGAGGTTTTCTTGACTGCCAACCCTTATTTCTCTGTTATATATATATATATATATATATATATATTGCAGGAAAATATTTCTTGGACACCGGCAAGTCGTAGCAAAAAAATGAGGACACACGTCGAGAAAAGAAAACGTTTAACGTTTCGCCCGAGGGACCGGCCTTCGTCAGAATTCTGACGAAGGCCGGTCCCTCGGCCGAAACGTTAAACCTTTTCTTTTCTCGCCGTGTGTCTTCATTTTTTTGCTATATATACATGTATATATATATATATATATATATATATATATATATATATATATATATATATATATATATATATATATATAGCGAATCAGGAAATGGAAAATGAGGGGCTCCGTGAAATAAGACAGAAAATAAGGGTTGGCAGTCAAGAAAACATCGGAAAGCAAAGGGGAGGTTGTGGTGGGTCATAGAAAGAGCTGAAGAATTTTTGGAGTCGAAAAGAAGTTGGTAAAAAAATGCCTGCCGGGTGGGATCCGAACCCACGACCTCCAGAATACCGGTCTGGTGCGATAACCACTACGCTACCGGCGGGGCTGTTTCCCCAGCACTTTCTCGGGTATTTATGTTAAGGTATTGGTGCCAGTCTTGGTGCCAAAGGGAGCTTAAGAGCGTTCAACGCTGGTCGACCACTCTTGACATGTCGTAGACATTCGATTCACGGCACGGGGGTTAAATAGAAGGTCCCCTTCACCCCGTGTAGTCCGAGTGGCGCTGGCTACCACCCCCTAGTGCAGGAAACAAAAATACATTAACATAAATGCCCGAGAAAGTGCTGGGGAAACAGCCCCGCCGGTAGCGTAGTGGTTATCGCACCAGACCGGTATTCTGGAGGTCGTGGGTTCGGATCCCACCCGGCGGGCATTTTTTCACCACTTTCTTTTCGACTCAAAAAATTCTTCATCTCTTTCTATGACCCACCACAACCTCCCCTTTGCTTTCCGATGTTTTCTTGACTGCCAACCCTTATTTTCTGTCTTATTTCACGGAGCCCCTCATTTTCAATTTCCTGATTCGCTATATATATATATATATATATATATATATAAGGTTAGTAGAGACAAAGACACACGACAAGGATATTAAAAATAAAAGTTTACTGACGTTTCAGGGAGAGGACTCCCTTTCTTCAGAGTACTTCAGAGTACTCTGAAGAAAGGGAGTCCCTGGAACGTCAGTAAACTTTTATTTTTAATTTTAATGTCCTTCTCGTGTGTATCTGTCTCTACTAACCTTATTTGTTCGCGCTCTGTGTGAGTTTTTGATTCCAGACTATATATATGTATATATATATATATATAAAGGGATATAGGGTGTACCGTAATTTTTTTAGTTATTGATACTTAACTAATTATTTGTAATTAATGATTTAACTCGAGAAATAATGTCCTAAACACTGAAGTGTCCATGAGGCATTTGTAGGCACGAAAGGGTGGCATGTTGGGCTAGTTGGTGGTTTTCAGATGCAAGGGAAGGAACAGCGCACATTCTAACAAAGGACGACAGAGTAACACACCACAAGCGCTGTGGTGTGTTCTCCACATTTTCTTAAGATTTTTAGATTTGTCGATGACTTTTAATTATTTGTGAAGGTACTGGACAAAAGGATGCATGCATTGAACCTATTTTAGCGAGTTGTAATGAATGTTGTAAGCCTTTGACTCTGACCCATGAAGAACCAGAGAACAATAACATTCGGTTTTTAGACTTGCTCCTCCATTTCCGCAATGACCGTGTGTGCTGGCTGTATGAGCGTCGTGCACAAAAACCATTGTTACCATTTAACCCAGCACATTCTAAACTTGTAAAAAGAAGCATAGCACACCCATGCCTCACAAATGCACTTACGAAATCATGTGATTACATGACCCAGGAAAGTTTCCGTTCGCAAATTAACCGGCTCAGCAATGCTGGGTACCACCAGCCATTACTTGTGTCAGTGTCTGAAGGTCTGATTAGTAAAATAAAGAAACGCTGCACGAGCCGCCATGATGACCTTGAAGGTACAACGGAACCAGGGAAGAAGATAGCGGTTATCTCGTACTACCATAAACTCTTCCACAATCTAAGAAGATTGGTCAGCGTGTTGGCGTCAACGTTGTATTTTCGGAACCTAATAAATTATCTCAGCTAAGTAAAAGAAGCAACCCTGTCCTCAAAGAAAAAACGAAATGTAGTACCAATCATAAGAAAAAATTCACTGAATGTGAAAGCGGCGTTGTGTACCGGATCCCTATGGCCTGTGGCAAGGAATATATAGGCCAGACAGGCCGATGCTTGAATGAAAGGCTGGAAGAACATCACTACAATGTCCGTCGGGTTTGACGAGGCCACGTGTGGCAGCACGTACGTGACTGCCTGCTCTGTGCTGGTCGAATCCCCGTGTTCGGTAACACAACAGTTATCTTTACGAGCAGGAACCAGACCACGAGGGAGCTTGTTCAAGCTGCAATGATTGAAAGAGCTGGTGACAAATGTCTTAGTGTGCCCTCGTTAGCTATCACGCCAAAGGAAATCGCATTCTTGGAGGCCAGAGAAGATTGGATGTGGCGATAAAAGTCAGTGACGCAATAATAGTTTGGCAGGCTGGACATCATTCTCTTATCTCTTTGTGCGCACTTGTTGCATTTGTTCCCCTGTAACTGTGCTATTTATTTTCCGCAGCTTGCAATAAAGCCATCAGTTGAAAGCGCTTGTGGTGTGTTACTCTGTCGTCCTTTGTTACACACTAAACTTTTTTACACCCTTTTTGGCCGAAAAGGGTGTAAAAACCTTGTCCCATGGCTAACACCTTTAAAAGGTGTTTTCGCAAAAAAAGGGTGTACGGACGAAAAAAGGGTGTAAGAACAAAAAAAAGGTGTTGAGGATGCTCAACACCCTTAAAGGGTGGTGAGGACGCTCAACACCCTTAAAGGGTGGTCAGGACGCTCAACACCCTAAATGAAGGGTGTTGAGCATCCTCACACCGTTATTTAAAGGTGATGGCATGCGCACTACCATGGTGTTGCACATGTCATCACCATAGCCTTGGAGGCTTGCAACCTATCACCATGGTGTCCTAATGCAATTCATGGCGACAGGTGTATGTCTGGAGGCTCTGTAAGTAAATGAAATGCAACAATTTATGACTAATGGCACAATTTTAAGTTATATATACAGTGATCCCTCGTGGCATCAAACTCGGATATCTTGAAATATCGGTTAACTTGACATGACACACAAAAAAAACGTAGTAGTCTGAACCAAAAAAGAAGTATAAATAATAGAACTTCACAATTTCATGCACGTGACGATCACAACATTGGTGCACTAGAGGGACCACTGAAAACCGTTATCAGTGTGCTCACTACACATTAGCATTCAAGTGGTACAACTAGACAGAACTGGACCCCCACTACAATTGCAATCATGTTTTCTGGTGGTAGCTTCCAAAAACAATATCCCATGTGATGTGCACCCGTAGAGAACTTGTATTGGTATTTGTCGTCACAACTTTTTTAAAAGGCAGACAATCACATTTTGTGTCAAAAATCTTGAGACTCAAGCCGAATGAAACCACGTTTTCCGAACAAACTTTTACAATCGACAGTAAATGTTGCAACACAAAAAAAGAAACAAGAATGTTTGCAAAATTCTGTGCATGAATCCTGAGACTAAAACTAATTCACAACCATAAACTATGATTGAGGTGTCTATTAATAAACATTTTGGCAACTTCCCTTAAAACTTTACAGCCAAGAACATACCAAATATTAAGATACAAGCAATTATGAACTTCCTTCCCTCCGAATGCAATGAGGTGGACACAGCAGTCTGAACTATAAAGAACATTTATCTTTGACCCATCCTATAGCCGGTATTCATTGAAAAGTTTAGCTGTCAATTTCTTCGTTTGGCAACACTGAAATAGCCACGAACATGGCTGATCGCGCGGCTCGTGCCACTGCGGCCGCACGCCGAAGCAAAATATAACACCGACGTGCGTCCCCTGCTCCGTTTCAACTGATTCTCAACAGTGGTGTCATCAAAGTTGTAATTAAAAGCACTCGCGTTGGAGTCAAGGCATCACTTTGCGTTCGGCGGGCTAGAGCTTGGAATGTCCAAACCATATCATGCGCTTAGCACGGACAAGTACCACCAGAATCCAAGCACACCCTTTAGGGTGCTTGGATTCTTTTGCCGCAGGAGCACCCTTTTCTGCCCAAAATATCATAGGTAGGAGCTTTTCCTGCAAAAGCACCCACCTAAAGGGGTATAAGAAGGGTGCATCATCCTCGGTTCACAAATGGCGCTGCAGGTGTGCAGCCACATATGGCACAGTATGACACACAATTACGGTATGAAACATTCGTGCTTTCCAAGCTCCGTTCTATGAGACATTCCATTAAAGCTCAATGTCAGCTGATAATTTACTTGAACTTTTTGACCCGCCGATTTTTGAAACATCCATTTATAAAGTCCAATATTACAGCCAAATCGCAGAACAGAAGTTGTATCATTAGAGGATGTTGATTATTCGAAACGGTGTTAAAAATTCAATTTTATGTTCATTTTGCTAAACTGCAGGGCACATCCTTCGAGCTTCACTGCACAGCTTAAACGTGTTATGCAGTGAAAGCAAGTAGGCGTGCAACAGATCAACTGCACAAAAGTTCTTCGAACCTTAAAACCCTTGGCTTCTCAGCATTGCATCAAACTTCCAATCACGGTAGCTACTCGCAATGTTTAGTGCCTTATTCTTGAGCTGAACAGAAAAGCTCAATATTAAGGCAGACCAAATACAATATGTATACTTCCCTACTTACTGTGGCTTTATTCTACCCATAAAAGTTGGGTCCCCACTGCCACTTATTTTATTTTACATTATTCTTTTTGCTTTATGAAAAATGACCCCACATAGCAATACCAAGAACTGTAAACATCACAGAACAATGCATATGAGTTCCCTGTTTGAAATGTGATGACATTGTTGCTATAGCAGTATTTTATCATGAGTCTAGCTTGTGCATGGTGCCTTGCATTATGTCGCTGCTGGTGGATGTGGGGTCATTTTTCGATGTTGCAAATGAAAAGCCAACAGCCAGTGCCCATTAGTTTCGTCTAGTATTACGAGGTGCTTCATGGGAAGCATCAAACCCGTCTATAGCCCTTTTTAGAGTCGACTAGAAGTAAAATCAGCAAAATAGTATCGATAAAACGTTCAGCATCTTTTTTATTAGCAGCTTTAGTGTTGCTACTTTCCATATTTAGGTTTTTTCTGCTTTTCTTAATGACATTTTTGTTTCGCTGAGAAGGTGCATAACCAATGAAAGCTTTTCTGTAAACCTTTGGTAGCTATGCAATTGTTAGAAAATATTTTACTAAATAAGGCAGCTTAAACTGAGAATACTTGCATTTAGAAACATTAAAATCAATTTAAATTGATCATACATTTCTGGCTGTTTTTACACAAAGCTGCACATGGGATATTAAGTGCACCGAAGAGGAGGGCTCTGGATTAGCATTGGCAACTTTGGGATATTTATTGTGGACTTAAATCTCCACACATGGGCATTTTCACTTTCTGCCTCCACCAGGAAAATGGTCACCAATTTAGAGAGCTATTCTTACTAGTATTTGACGTACATTTTAAAATAATCTCAAGTATTATAGCCACAATATTATTCTCTACAACAAGCACCCAGCGGGTGCTGTTATAGAGAGATTGTGCACTACACCAGACCCTGTACTACACTGTCGAGAGCTTTGCCATCTACAATGGCCTCTACAAAGCAAGCTAATACTGGTAAAATGTTTCATACCGTAAGTACTGCATGTTCAAAGCTCACGTGTGAAGTACAGATACTGGTGCTTCAGCAAGAACCGAGGATGAGCACCCTTCCTGGTTCTGAAAAAAAAAAATAAATAAATAAACATGGAAAAATGCTTTAAGCAGGATTAAGAAACAGGGTTGAAAAAAAGTGAGCAAGCAATTCTTTCAAAATATGTAAAGCAATGCAAACAAATATTTATTTCAACTTCATGTCTACAAAAGACAATCTCATTAAGGCTGGTAATGGGGTCTTGGGTAAAAAAAGAGCAGGGAGCACTTATATAAATGCTACAGGGAACGTTCAAGCCACAAATTGCTTGAGCACTTAAACTAATCACTGTTCAACAAATTCATGAAAATTGAATGGATGAAAAACCAGCGGTAAACACAAAGAACAACGGGACAAGCTTATCCCGTCGTTCTCTTCCGTACCCTGTGTTTTCCGATGGTTTTTCATCCATTCAAACATGTACCAACTAGCACAGTCCGACGCCTTGGTATCATAAAAATACGAATTGTCACTCCTTACAGACAGTTGGAAAAAAAGAAAGTATAAAGCAGGTGACAAAATTAAAATGACAGCAGATTGGTTAACTTTTAATTTTAAGTGATAATATAAAAAATAATGGCATGAATGAAAGTGAGCAGCAACCAAAGGACCATGATGCTAGGCCGACATTCCACTTTGAAGCAAAATATCCGCTTTCAACGCTACATAGGCGAAACACGCAATGAGGCAACCCTTTAGGCCCACAAAAACAATATAATCTTTAAAAAAGCTACAATTTAGTTGAGAAAAACTGACCACAACAAATTGGAATTGACAACTAGATACAGTTGTCACACCCAAGCAAGCCGGCGAAAGATGAACAGATATCTAGCTGTCCTACCCCCTATTTGTGCCCTAGCCTCTGATCCGCTGCAGCAAACAAAAAAATTGTTTATATGTAGAACTATTGCTCTTGGTCAAACAGACAGTTCTAATGAAGGAGCCAAGTAGGTTCCGAAACGTTGGGAACGCTTCGGATAAAGTCCTTGGTTAGAGTATTATATTTGTTTCCATCAAACACAAAAAAATGCACGGTAAAGCGCTGACATTAACGTTGTCTACTGCGGTTCCTTCATGGTGACATCACTACAGGAACCAAAAATACAATACAGTGCATTAAAGGGGCCATTTGGACAACATAGAAGTTCGTTTCGTTCGAAATATTTCCTGTTTTATAGTGCCCCCACCACTTGACCGGCAGCAAATGATGCTGCATTCACTGAGAAATTAATTTAGGTTAAAAGTCTGATTCTCCCACCATATTGTGTGTTTTTGGGATGTCAGCAATGAAGCCATAAGTGCGCGTGATCAAACAGACTACTTCGTCACTCGGGTCTGCAGCCTTGCTAGCCATCAGTCCTCCCAGGTGGAGCTACCATACTCATCCACAAACTGTTGTTTGCCATTGCTTTGTTTTTGACCGCGTCTGCACCTGGCTTGTTTTCGTTACTGTAGAAAGTAATGGTTTTGTGAAACATGGGGTATCCTCGACAAACAGGGTCACGTAAGACAACATCGCCTATGCCAATCGGCCAGTGCCGTGCAGGCCAACTCCAAAGCGGTGGAGTGCTGTCCAGCTAAAACAAGCATAGTGCTCGCCGTACCAACAGCAGTGCGCATCGATACTTGTATGTTTACGCGCATTTTCGTAACTTTCATTGTTTACTGCCCCATTTTTACTGCTGTAAAATGAATATGCATTACATTTAAGTGCAAATAGCTCGCTTGGCATGCTTATAAGGCCTGCCCTATTTGCGTTTGCTTTTGCCGGCCTCAGCCAATCGCACAGCTGGGGACATATGACATCATAGGTACTGCTGTGGGAAATGAGCTAGTGGGTCGCATGGCCATTCCCTTTTTCCTAATTATATAGCTTATTCGAGTGAAGTGCGCGTTAAAAATGGTGTCAGTATGATTCTAACGACGCAATCTGTCAAATGAACCAAACTTGTGCGTTGTCTGCATGGCCCCTCTAAGCAAAGGCAAGGCAGCCAATTTTTTTATTTAGGCTGCCTTCATGCACACAGTAGTGCTCTATTGCTGCCAGAAACTCATTACAGGACTCCTGACATATTTACAGTTGCAATAAAAATCAGAAATAGAACGAAAAATCATTGGACACTCCACAATGTCCAAAAAACAAAGGAATAATGTGCGAGTGAGCTACCTAAAACACTGCGACAGAAGATCATATTCATCAAAGCAACTAATAAAAACCATGGCTAGTGCATAGCCACTACGCAGCTCATTTGTTAAGAGCTTATGTGCGTCCCCACAAGTTGGCTGTGTAAACCTACCGACACCTAACAGAGTCCAAGGTTCGACGAAAACTCGTCAGGGGAGGGTTATTCATTGATGAAATACAAACAGGCAGGCACTCGCCTGGTAATACAAGCAGGCACTTGCCTGGTCAAAAACAAATAAACAAATAAAGACGCCTTGGGGCCCCTACAGGCCCCTTGTTCACAATGAAGAGGGGTTGACAGGTCGCGACTATCTCTGGGTTCGGTGGCGCAGAGTGCGCATGTATATCTCGGGGAGATTACCCCACGACCGGTTAGTCGTGTTTTTAGTTGGTTGAATATGCACTGATTCTAAAAGTAGTCGTGTCGACAGGCGCTTCTCTAATGCGATTATGCTTGCGGAATCCTAATCGATGACGTGGTCAGTAGCCAGGTGATGATCCGCCAAGGCATTTCAGCTTGCATTGCCTTTTTTGACATCGTTCTGGTGCTATTGAATTCTTTTAAAAATTTCCAGTTTCACCTATGTAGGATTAGGAACGAAAAAGAGACGCCGACCAGTCCAAACAAAACGTACTGACGTTTCGGCTTCCAGCACGAAGCCTTGTTCACAATAAATGCATCACCAGAAGTGGGTCGTTAAGTGGGCTTGAATAATCGCTGAAAAGAGCATGCGTAGATCGGGTTTAGATTTCAGTCATTACGATTGACTGTGTTAGATGTGGTCTGAATGATTAGTGATTCCAGATGTAGCCGTGATGCTGTCACTTTCTGTAGTGACGATTCTTGCATTGTCCCAATCAATCTTGTGGTCATTCACGACGGCGTGTTCGGCTTTTATTCTTTACGTCACGTGCGTGCTGCTGCAGACGATTCTTATAATTTCCTGATTCCCAGATATACACGCCGCTGCAGTCTGCACAAGGTATCTCGTATACCACACTGGGGAAGCGCTCCTTGGGAAAGCGGTCCTTGACTCTCACGAGCTCATGGCGCATCTTTTTGGCTGGACCGTGGGCCACCTGCATGTCATATTCCCATAGGATATGTGCCAAACATTCACTTGTTCCTGGAAGGTAGGGCACAGGAGCTCGCTTCATCGGGGCAGGAGGCACGTCCAGTTGTCCCCGTCGGGTCAGTTGGCGTTCCGTTGCATTTATAAAGTGCCTCGGGTAACCGCAGCTAGCCAGGTTGTCCCGCACCTTTGCCGTGTCCACCGCCGCATCCTCGGGCTTCGAGCACAATCTTTTCGCACGCTGCAGTAGCGTGCTAACAACAGCCCTCTTGTGGGAAGCGGGGTGCACGGAGTTGAAGTTCAGGTAGCGGCCTGTGTGCGTTTCCTTGCGGTACATGCTGAAACGTGGCCTCTGGCCCTGCCGAGACAAGAGGACGTCCAGGAAGGGAAGTTTGCCATCGGCCTCCTCTTCTGACGTGAACTGAATGGCACGGTCCATACTGTTGAGGTGGGCCAGCAAGCTGTTCGCCGCGTCTTTCTGAACGACGCAGAAACAATCATCGACATAACGCAAGAACACTTGGTTGAGGGGCAAAGGAGGCTAGCGTGCGTGCTTCCAGCGCTTCCATGGGCAGGTTCGCCACCGTGACCGAAATAGCGGCACCCATTGAAGTCCCCTGCCTTTGCTTGTAAAAATGGCCCATAAAGACGAAGTACGTATTGTTCAGGCAAAAATCTAGAAGCCTGCGTAGTTCTGGCACATCCATCGGTGATCTCTCGGGCAACGTCTCATCAGCCTCGAGAGCAGCGGTGCATACGGTGACAGCCAGGTCACTCGGAATGCTCGTGAAAAAGGACTTCGTGTCGAAGGACACCATCAAGTCGTCTTTCTCGATCACGGTGTTGCGAGTCTTCTCGACAAAATCGAAAGAATTATGAACGTGAGTGGTCCCTGCACCCTGCACTCTTCTCACGCGCATCACGAATCTGCTCTGAGCCTGGTCTGTGCAAGCAAAAGCTAGCCGTGGTAAGGAAGGACCTTCGCAGCAACGGCTACCCTTCAAAGCTTGTGAGGACGCAACAATTGCGGGATTCAGTTGCCTCCTCCGAAAGGGTTCCTGAAGACGGGCAAAAACGCGCTGCCGTCCCCTACACGCAAGGCATCAGTGAAGCTCTTGCAAGGGTGTTTGGCACATATGGCATTAAAATTGCACACGTGCCAACGAACAGGCTTAAGCAAAAGCTGGTACGCGTGAAGGACCCTTTAGAAAAATCAAGATTCCCCGGAGTTGCCTACAAAATTCCATGCAAGGATTGCGACGCACCCTACATAGGTGAAACTGGAAATATTTAAAATAAGAATTCAATAGCACCAGAACGATGTCAAAAAAGGCAATGCAAGCTGAAATGCCTTGGCGGATCATCACCTGGCTACTGACCACGTCATCGATTGGGATTCCGCAAGCATAATCGCATCAGAGAAGTGCCTGTCGACACGACTACTTTTAGAATCAGTGCGTATTCAACCAACTCCCCGAGATATACATGCGCACTCTGCACCACCAAACCTATAAATAATCGCGACCTTTCACCCCCCTTTCATTGTGATCAAAGGCCAGTAGGGGCCCAAAATGTCTTTGTTTATTTGTTTTTGACCAGGCGAGGGCCTGCTTGTATTTCATCAACACCGAACTAACCCGCCTGAATCACCACTTTATAGACATTGAGCAATTATTTGAATTGGTTTATTGTAGCAAGCTGTCTTGTTTATTTCCTTATTTTTTTGGCATTTCCTGTCTCATTTGAAATTGGGAGACCAGATAGCTTTTACTACGGGCCACGCACTGGCGACAACAAATATTTGATTTCACTTTAAACAATTTTCGGTTATGTTTTATTGCTCACCAGCCAATGACCTGAAATATAAGAGGCTCCTAAAACATGTGCTGGCATTTCTTTCCTGCACTGCAGTACAACTAATCATGACTTTTATCATATTTTGTTCACAAATTGTAATATTTAGAAAGTATTCAGCTGAATGAAAATGTTATTTCAGTAGCATGCGCAATCAACAGGGCCTCAATGACTCTCACCACGTGGTTCACTTGTTTCTGTCACAAATAACCTGATTGCAGCCACATTCCATCCAAGACGAAGGTAACATATCCTCTGGGATGATGAATATTTAAAATACCTTACGAGTAAGTGCTAAGCACATGAAATTGTGGCATTAAAACCGAAGATCCCTCTGCGGCATCCTTCACTTGGGGCAGCGCTTGATCACAAACTTCGAGAAGTTGAAAAATGCTCCATGCGCCGCTCCAGCCAGCAGAAACAATGCAGGACGCAAGTTGGTAGGTGGACCGTTGGCATCCTGCGATTGTGAAGATTTTTTTAGTAGATGCACTTTTTTTTGTACCACTGTTCATTTTTCCGTTAACAAGCAGCTGAACTCCTGCAGGTTCTACGAATCATACAAGCATAATAAGACGCAGCAATGCAGAACAATTGGCAGGGTTACCTCAATTTTTCTTTTCTAGGAATGAAAAAAATGTAGGTAATCTATACACAACTACAATCAAACCTTTCAATTTTTACCTACTTCACTCCTAACAAGCACACATACACGTTAGGCATGTGAGAAAGCTGCTAAATTTATGCCCACAAACTTAATCAGGCATCAGAAATCGGCAGGGAACGACGTGTCACCTTTAAATGGCACTTTTTTCGTTCAAAACACTAAAATGGGCGAGAAAGACCCATAACTATGATTTGGTACCCTTATCTGGTATGGTTTTCAGGCAATGCTTACATCTCACTTCAGTACCTTCAGGTGGTGGAGATCTTTGAAAACTCATTGTGGGCAAGTGGGTTGTGTTCAAGCTCTCGTATCTTGCCAGCATATGCTGGATTCCAGCATTCCCAAATCAACGTGACGACTCGAATGTGGTGGATGCAAGAGAAAGAATAAGCACACGCCAAGGGCGTAGCCGGGGGGGGGGGGGGAAGGGAGGGGGGTCCCGGTGCCCCCCTCTTCATAATGTTTTATGTCAAGGCTGGAGTTATCTTTGTGGGTGTTCTTTTCCCCGGGGCTTCTCCTCCAAGCCGCTGCAGCGCTGAGGATCTCACCCCGGGTATCTCCAACCGACAAACTCAGCCTCCGATCAAAACTATACATTTATTTACAGCCCAGTGGGCGGCTAAAAAACAGCGCTCAGGCGGAGCTCGAAGACGACGGGCCGAGCTCTCCTGTGCCCGGACCGCGTCTCTCTCGTCTCCTTGTCTTCATATTCCCTCCACCCTGACGCTGGGAGCCAGGGAAGAGGGAAAAGCGAGTCCTTCGTGGGAACCCCATGTGGTGGCCATTAGCGCATCCGGTGCGAGCAGGCGCGACCCTCCTCGGAATGCGGGGAGTTTCAAGGCGCCGCGTGACACGACACGTGCGTTCAATTTCTGTGCTGCTCGTCCCAGGGCCCGCGCCAGTTCATGCGTCGAAGCGCCCGACACCTCCACCGCCACTGTGAAACATAACTTCAGGAATGTTTCACACACCACACACACTTTGCGAGCGTGCTCCATCGTTCCTTCAATTGGCGACACAACAATGAGCACGGCCAGTGCCCCTTGACCCTGGCTGCAGGTCACCATGACAAATTAGGCACAATCCTCACATAGCTCATTCAGAGCGAGCGGCCTTTAGAATGCGGTACGCACCGGCCGTCGTCGTCCGAAAACGCCCTTGCCATGCGCCGCACACCCTCACACAACAGTATCATGGGCCCCTCTCCTCCTCGCTTCCTCGCTCGGGAAGGGACCCCTGCTGGCTCGTCACCATGCGTTGAAGCCACTCTGCACTGAGGTGAAGCTGACTGACGCTTTCGCCTCTTTCTAGGCGAACCCTCGGGTTTGGCCGCTTCTGCGCTCGGAGCGCCGTGCTCCACTACGCACCGTTGGTCAGCGTAAGCAGGAGAGGACTGCTTAGCGGCTACGTCAACGCTGACATGAAATGCTGCAGGGGCTATCTCTTCAGCCACTCCTACAGACCTACCTGTAACTGCCCTGGGCTGCATTACATGAGCGGCCGTACCCTGATTTACACTTTCCTCGCTGAATTCGCTGGAGCTCCCTATGGCAATCACATTGTCGGTACTCGACATTTGGGTATCTCGAGAAACACAAGATACAGTGTGCGTGACACCAACTGCATCCGATTCCTCGCGCGATTCCCGTGCTGCTGCATCCTGCAATGCAACTGGCCGCTCGCCCACGCTCCCGGAACGTTCTCCCTCTCTGAACGCGGTGACAACGGGCTCACGCTCGACTGAAACCAGCCCCTTCACAACGGCTGATTTAAGAACTTCATAGTTCTTCCCCTCCTTCCTGTGCGAACCCTCGTGTTCGGCCGCTACTGCACCCCTGTGCGCGCACAAAGCGCCGTTCTCTACCACACAACGTTGTGTGAAGCAAGGAGTAGCGAGGGGCTCATCGGCAACATGAACAATAACATGCGACGCTGCGGAGCCTTTCTCTCTTGCCATCAGCTTCATCACGGGCATGCGCACACTCTCATTCACCTTTGACTGCCTGTCATTTACCAACGCAGCCTCGCGCGTAACACCTTCCTTCACCTCCATCTTCATTTCGGTGAAATTCCCTACGCGGGATGCTTCACTATCCTGCTCCCCGGTTGCAGGAAATCTCAACGCCCACGAAGGAACGTGCGCCACTATCCTCTCTTCGCCTTTCCCGCGTGACTCTGATAGTGCCGAATCTCGCGAAACAAGAGGCTCACGCACGCCCAGTGAATGGACTCTACACCGCACATCTTTCGGCGTACTGGCGCACCCCATTCCACTCTCTCCCTCAGCGCCGAACATTACTCGTTGAGCAATCGGTGAGGCAGGAACGTTGTTAGCTCTCTTGAAACGTCCACTCTTCGACCGTTCCGCTGCTAACTCTGCCTCAGCGATTCTCAATTTCGCCAGCAATAGCGCCTTCTGCTCAGCGAACGACATTGCAATGCTTGCTGTCCCTGCAACGTTCATGCACGCTTCCTAATCCTCATCATTATCTCGCGGCTACACCTAGATAGCCGCTAGATGTCATGGTGAACCGCAGACCCAGCATCAAACGAGGCACCGACCTGTATAGCTCGGCGCCTGTAGAGATGCCGCACCGGTGCAGATGGGTTATCCATTTATGCACCGCTCCTTCCGCCGAGGTGTCCACCAAACAATCGCCCGCCGACTTCTCGCCTGCCGCTTCTCCTTCAGTGGGCTGCTGATGCCTCCACTGACTGCTCGCCAAGCTGCTTCTCCGCTGCTCAGCAGGCCGCAGAGATTGCCTCGGTCTCCGTTGAGACGTCCGTTGAGCGCCGCTCGAGCCGCTTCTCCACCTGGGTGGCGAGCTCGCTGCTCCTGCAGATCTCGTTCAGCAGGCTGCCGCTCTCCGTTGAGAAGTCCGCTGAGCGCCGGTCCAGCCGCTTCTCCACCAGGCTGACGAGCTCGCTGCTCCCGCCGATCCCGTTCAGCAGGCCGTGACTTCTCCGCCTGCTCCATCTCGCCCGCCGGCTGGCTGAGTCGTCGCTGTTGAAGATCCTGTCGCCTGCGCCAGTTATCTTCTTGGGTGTTCTTTTCCCCGGGGCTTCTCCTCCAAGCCGCTGCAGCGCTGAGGATCTCACCCCGGGTATCTCCAACCGACAAACTCAGCCTCCGATCAAAACTGTACATTTATTTACAGCCCAGTGGGCGGCTAAAAAACAGTGCTCAGGCGGAGCTCGAAGACGCCGGGCCGAGCTCTCCTGTGCCCGGACCGCGTCTCTCTCGTCTCCTTGTCTTCATATTCCCTCCACCCTGACGCTGGGGGCCAGGGAAGAGGGAAAAGCGAGTCCTTCGTGGGGGTCCAACCCCATGTGGTGGCCACTAGCGCATCCGGTGCGAGCAGGCGCGACCTTCCTCGGGATGCGCGGAGTTTCAAGGCGCCGAGCGACACGTGCGTTCAATTTCTGTGCCGCTCGTCCCGGGGCCCGCGCCAGTTCGTGTGTCGAAGGAGTGTGGGCATGCCCGTGAAAAAGCTGATAGCCAGAGAAACAGCCTCAGCTGCGTCGCATGTTCTAATTCATGTGACCGATGAGCCCCTCTCTACTCCTTGCGTCACACAACGGTGTGTGGTAGAGAACGGCGCTTCGTGCGCGAACGGTGGTTCAGTAGCGGCTGAACGCGAGGGTTCGCACATTAAGGAGCGGAAGAACTATGAGGTTCTTAAATCAACCGTTCTGAAGGGGCGGAGACTGGCTTCAGCTGAGCGTGAGCCTGTCGTCGCACCGTGCGGAGACAGAGAACATCCTGGGAGCGTGGTAGAGCGGCCAGTAGCTTTGCAGGATGCGGCAGCACGGGAATCGCGTGAAGAATCGGATGCAGTTGGTGTCGCGCACACTGCATCGTGTGTTTCTGGAGGTCCCCGAATGTCGAGTCCCGAAAATATGATTGCCATGGAAAGCTCCAGCGAATTGAGAGAGGGAAGTGCAAATCAGGGTACGGCCGCTCATGTAACGCAGCCCCAGGCAGTTGCAGGTAGAACTGCAGTGACTGAAGAGATAGCCTCTCCGGCATTGCATGACCGCGTTAACGTGCCCACGAAGCAGCCCTCTGCTGCTTACCCTGACCAAAGGTGTGTCGTAGAGAATGACACCTCGTGCGCGTACGGTGGGTCAGAAGCGGCCGAACCCGAGGGTTCGCCTGGAAAGAGGCGCAAGCGTCAGTCAGCTTCACCTCAGTGCAGAGTGGCTCCAACGTATGCTGACGACCCAGCAGTGGTCCCTTCCCAAGCGAGGAAGAGAGGGGCCCCTGATACTGTTGTGTGAGGGTGTGCGGCGCATGGCAAGGGCGTTTTCGGACGACGACGGCCGGTGCGTACCGCATTCTAAAGGCCACTCGCTCTGAATGAGCTATGTGAGGATTGTGCCTAATTTGTCATGGTGACCTGCAGCCAGGGTCAAGAGGCACTGGCCGTGCTGATTGTTGTGTCGTCAACTGAAGGAACGATGGTGCACGGGCCAAATGTGTGTGTGGTGTGTGTTTCGTGTGTGAAACATTCCTGAAGGTATGTTTCACAGTGGCGGTGGAGGTGTCGCGCGCTTCAACGCACAAACTGGCGCGGGCCCCGGGACGAGCGGCACAGAAATTGAACGCACGTGTCGCTTGGCGCCTTGAAACTCCGCGCATCCCGAGGAAGGTCACGCCTGCTCGCACCGGATGCGCTAATGGCCACCACACGGGGTTGGACCCCCACGAAGGACTCGCTTTTCCCTCTTCCCTAGCCCCCAGCGTCAGGGTGGAGGGAAGATGAAGACAAGGAGACGATATCGTGGTCCGGGCGCAGGAGAGCTCGGCCCGTCGTCTTTGAGCTCCGCCTGAGCACTGTTTTTTAGTCGCCTGCCGGGCTGTAAATAAATGTACAGTTTTGTATCAGAGGCTGAGTTTGTCGGTTGAGGATACCCGGGGTCAGATCCTCAGCGCTACTGCGGCTTGGAGGAGAAGCCCCGGGGAAAAGAACATCCAAGAAGATAACTGCTGGGCTGCGGTTTAAGCAGCCTGAAAAACCGCCTGAAGTCACCTGCAGGCGCGGAACCTGCAGTTTTAAGGACATTCTTGCTCATATAAAGCTGAAAACAAGGGCTATGTCAACGTCTGATCCCTGCGCCCGCTCCAGATGCTGTACCTGTCAACATATACAGCCCGGCTGCATTTCGCGCCGGATACACCTACAAGCGCTGGGAACCTGCCACGAGCCAATCGAAACAGCCCCACTGTTTCAATGGCGGAACAGCACGGCCGGGGAATGGCAGAACAGCAGGAAAAGCCTCATATAGGCTTACATGTTGTCGGGAGCGTGTCATTCCTTGTCTTTACACTGGTACAAAGTATAATCACATGACAGAGCACGTCGCTGTATTTTGTTCAGTCAACTATCGATCCTTGATATGTTTACTTTTCTACCGACATCGCATTTCATTGACTATTGCAGATCCATAATTTCTGCTGCATAAAAAGCATTGCTCTGCCCATCTTGTATTTCCTCCACATCAACAAAACTACACAATTCTCCCTAATGCGGAGCTTTGTTTTTTTGGCACTATTCCAGTTTCCTTGACCTCCCTCTTGGTTAGAATCAGCATTCTGTATTTGCTTAACTGGAGTTTTACTGAAGCCATGTCTGTTTCGAATTAACAGATAGAAATATAATGAAATTTAAGAAACGTGCAACAAGCTCAACATTCAACAGCAGTGCAATAAGGTGTTCCGCTTAGCGAAAGTTTACTACTCGCGCTACTAGCACAAAAAATAACAAAAGGCGATTACTTAAGGACGAAGACGCACATTTGCTAGTTTCACCACCATAATATACGAATGCGCCGCATGTACAGTCCACTGCGATTCGGAGGTTGTCGCGGGAAAGCTACTCTTTCAAACGAAGCAGGAAGAAGGAAGAACAACAGCTTTAGCAAATATTCCATGCAAGTTTCGTTATCATTGGTGTAGATAAAGGGCAACAAAGTCCAAGTCTGTGCTTGATAACAACGAATGTACAGGGCCGTCCACGCTAGGTGCGAACACGGCGCAGCGTGGCCTCGCTCAGTGGAGCGCCAGCGCACAATCCACGGCCGCGCATCGAAGCTAAGCGGCGCAGGCGCACAGGGGCTTGGAGGCGGGGCTTCGTGTAGTCTGCTAGAGCGGGAGAGCGCCGTGCCTGCTTTGTTGTGAAGCACGCCTAACTGTAGGCTTGCCTGTAGCGTCTAAGCGCGCTGCGACGGCGTTGCGGGAAAGCGCACTTTCCTTACTACGGCGCGTTGTGTAGTTTCTGCGTACGAGAACCCACAGCTTCCGCTTTTCAGTTCCGCGGTGCAGGTTAAATGCAAGTATTGTTGCAAACATTTTAGGACTGGCGGCTTGGTTTGGTTCAATGAGAGACGCTGTATAGAACGGCATCGTATAATTTCGGCCACTAGGATTTATTTAATGCTCACTGGCATTACGCAGAACATAATTGTCTGTGCATTTCGCCTCCATGGAATTTCGGTCACAGCGGCTGGGTTTCGATCTGCCGAATTTCTTCCAGATGTGTATTGGCTTTTTTCAAACATATGAATATCGCGCATCGTTGAGATGGTTCAAGGAGTCGCGAGGAAGTACGGGTCTTACCATAAAGGAGGATGCGCACAGGTGGCAACAAAGGGAGGGGCCGCTTTCTCCAAATAACTAGCCATGTAGGGAGCGCAACCAATGACGTATGCATTATAATTTAGCACACTAGAGTGGGACCAGTCCAGGATTCGACCGTAGAGTAGACGATTGTGCTGGGGGCGTGACTTCCTGGCTGGGCGACTGCTTGAACCATCTCGACGATGCGCGATATTCATATGTTTGAAAAAAGCCAATACACATCTGGAAGAAATTCGGCAGATCGAAACCCAGCCGCTGTGACCGAAATTCCACGGAGGCGAAATGCACAGACAATTATGTTCTGCGTAATGCCAGTGAGCATTAAATAAATCCTAGTGGCCGAAATTATACGATGCCGTTCTATACAGCGTCTCTCATTGAACCAAACCAAGCCAGTCCTGAAATGTTTGCAACAATACTTGCATTTAACCTGCACCGCGGAACTGAAATGCGGAAGCTGTGGGTTCTCGTAGGCAGAAACTACACAACGTGCCGCAGTAAGGAAAGTGCGCTTTCCCGCAATGCTGTCGCAGCGCGCTTAGACGCTACAGGCAAGCCTACAGTTAGGCGTGCTTCACAACAAAGCAGGCATGGCGCTCTCCCGCGGTAGCAGACGACACGAAGCCCCACCTCCAAGCCCCTGTGCGCCTGCGCCGCTTAGCTTCGATGCGCGGCCGCGGATTGTGCGCTGGCGCTCCGCGGAGCAAGGTCACGCTGCGCCGTGTTCGCACCTAGCGTGGACGGCCCTGTACAGCTTGAAACCCAAAGGGTGGCAAGTCAGTCGTGCAGGCCATTGTTGTATCATGGAACAGCCAACAAGGGAGCGAAGAGTGTGAAATCTCGATTTTCATGGTTCCGAAACGAAACCGTGGGCTGGTGGCACGCTTGGCCGCTCGATAACCTTCAAATCGTGCTCGACTGTACTTCATAGCTGACAAGAAAACTTAATAGTCCCTTTTCTAAAACACGAGAATCTTGATAGTAAACATTCAGTGTTGGCCTCCACTTCCGCCTGACGAACTTCGGGGTCCGCGCGCCACTCACGAGCGCGGGTCCGCCTAACCACCTGCTCTGCGGACGAATGAATCGCCCGTAGTCTGCCCATAGACCAGCGAACAGCAATTTAGCTGATCATCACTATCATCACCATCTAAGCTCCTTAAAGGAGCCATGAAGAGAAAATACAACTTCGTTTAATTTGAAAGAACTAGGATTCAGTATGTCACTCAGCTCCATTAGAGCCGCAAAATATGTTTTTTAACGAAAAAAAAGCAAGAAGTATTTAAAAACTTTCAAATTTTGCGCCACAGTGACGTGTTATGAGCAAGAATGACGTCATACGGGCCCACAATAAAACATAATTTTCAGTGCCTTAACTGCACGTTGACGTTCAAGTGATGCGGTCAAATGAAACTAGAGGCCGGATTACAGACGTCCAGTCATGTGCCGTCGCGACAGGTCAGTTAGACGGCCGCCAATCGCACAAACAAGGTTCCGTGACGTCATAAATAAGTTGCGGGAAATTGGCTAGGGGGTCGCGACTGCTTCAAACGTTTTCCTTAATATCTCCGTTATTTTTTCGAAGATTGCGATGATATTGGGATTATTGTTATCAGGACTAAGCAGTCTTTCTAATAAACCCAACTTGTATTTTGTCTTCATGGCTCTCCTTTAAGGTGGGCTTTACACGTAGTGTTGAGCATACACAAATCGCATGTTAAAGTCAGTTATTTCAAGCTTCGTTTGCAAAACAACGCGCAAGATGCCTTGCCTACATATTTCCCCGTCCCATTTTTTGGTCGACCACACCCCCCCCCCTCCCCCCCAAAAAAATTCCTGGCTTGTACGAGGGAACTTGTACATTCAAGTAATCGAACCTTATTCAAGTATGATAGCCCACTGTGCTACCAAAACTGTGTTTGAAAACTTACGTTCTGGCAGCCAAACACTGTTGACAATGCTTGTGGCTCTTGTCCGGTTGAATGGATGGACGTGATGCGCTCAGACCGTCCAGAGGTCTAAAACGGGATGACACATGATTACCACACATGCAAGAATGGAAATGATTAGGTGCACGAATGTTACGTCTCGGGCAACACAACATTCAGCCAAAATCACTGCCCGCGTACCGCCGCACCGTACACATGGTGAGGTGACTCGCCGCAAACGCAACGAAGCTTGCGAGGCGCGCACATTCGCTCGCAAACGATTCTCCCTCGCAATTTCCAACACGGCACAAACGACTGCGGTGATCAACGAAGCCGAAAACGCTGCGCAGCACAGTTTAGAGGAGTAGCCGCCCGTGTTCTGATAAACTACGCGTAAGACGTGGTTCGCAGTGGTGAACTCTGAAGCTGTTCAATATAGTGCTGCGGAATGGGAAACGTTACTGAGTTACTGAGCGCCACGGCGTTACTGAGCGCCAGTGCGTTCAGCGCTCAATGCAAGCACCACAATGTTCTTTCGCACATCGCCTTTCTAAAGACGAGCCCTCAAGGTTCAACCTAGCTAGTTCAGTTAAACAATTCACACACGCGGGCTCCTGTTAACGAATCCTTAAAGCGGCGCTGACAGCTACAAACGGCATCCAGTGAAAAGAAAGGCGGCAAATGTGTCGAGACAGCTTACCTGCAGGAAACGAAGCAGAAGAGCGAGCGACGTTCAGGGGCAAGCGCCGAACGAATTTAGCCGTCTTCAGGTGGCAAAGTTGTTCTCAAATACTTCATCGCGAAGTCGAACACGACAGACATAACCGAAGACGACGAGGTGTCCAATTAATCATAATAACTGCGCTTGTGTAACTGCACACCACAGTAAACAATCCATGAAAGACGGGTCACGGCATGGAGGGTCACGGGGTATCTGTTCCGGAATCCGGCCACGCCGCCGCTCGCCGTACTCAGGGTTTCGGCCGTTGACAGGGAGTTGCGTAAAGAAATTAAAACGACAACAATAAATAATTGCCTCGTTTACTGACTACAACAGTAAATTATTATTTTTTGTGTGCAATATAATAAAGAAGCTTAGATTTTTAAAGTTTACAAACACAAAACGCGGACTGAGTTTTTTGGCGCTCCATTTGAACGTTAAAAAAAGCAGCAGATAGTAAGATAACACTGCGCAATGAAATTTGGCAGTGTTCTAGTGTAAGTAATCGTATTATTATTTGGCGTCTGTTTATTTAGCGCCCGACTTCATGCCCCCTCCATTCCCAACTTTTGTTTTCTTTTGATATCTGCCTTGTTCTCCAACGTTGTTTCTGTAGGAGAAACTAGGTGGTCTGTTTATTGCATTTGTACACAATATTTACGGTCGCTAACAATAAGAATGGAATAAAATTGTGATTGCTAGTACTTTATAACTCCACTGAGTGACGAGAATGACTGTTGTCAGAGGGGGCTATGATTGTGCTGGTGGGGCAGGAGAGGAACAGGGAACGACGGAATGATGATACAGATGTCACAGTTCAAGGTTGTGCTGTGCTCGGTGCAAGGTTGTAGAAAACAAAAAGTGGGAGGGGGAGTGTTATTCTGTCGATGTCGTAATAAGCAAGGGCTGATATTTTTTCCTGTTTCAACGTCGGTGCTGCCGCTGCTTTTTATTGAATTTGGCAGCTTTTTTTTTTGCTTTTGAACATTTTTGACGAGGTTGGGTGGATGGCACAATGGGATGTCTTTTTGAAATTATATTGCATGCATGACCTCAATCAATGATGAGCTGAACACCTTTTCCCCACCCTTTCAACACCCTTCCAAAAAAAAGGGTGGTGAGGTTGGTCAACACCCTTTTTTTCACGCAAAAAGGGTGGAAAGCTACAAAAAAGGGTGTTGAGATTCAAGAAAAAGGGCGTAAGGGCCTCCCAACACCCTTTTCTCAATTATTTTACACCCTTTTTGGCCAAAAGGGCGTAAAAAAGTTTAGTGTGTAGAATGTGCGCTGTTCCTTCCCTTGCATCTGTAGGTACGAATGAGGGGCATCTAACTGCGGCATTTTCAGCGACGAACTAATTGCGTACTCATTTATTCTGACTGATAAAGAAAACCCGCGAAATATGAAAAATACCACGTGACGGCGCTACCGCGTGCGTTGTAAAGCAGCGTCCCCAAATAAGCTGATTGAAAGCAACTGCTTCGCGTGTTACCCGCCCGAAGAGACAGCGCATCACCTTGATAATAGCATGCATGCAAGGAGCAGCAACAGGAAGATTCGCGGGTGCAGATAAGGAACAAACTCGGTCGCGATTTCTTCTTTCTTTCTTTTGTTTATTTCATACTGGCTAACTCACAGGCAGCCTGTTTGAGGGCGTTGGTTTACGATACGCTCGGAGGCACCGTCACGTGGTATTTTTCACATTTCGCGGGTTTCCTTTATCAGTCAGAATTAATGTGTACTCAATCAGTTCGTCGCTGAAAATACCGCACTTCGATGCCCCTCGTAGGTACCCACAAGTGCCTCATTGACACTTTAGAGATTAGGACAGTACTTCTCGAGTTAGGTAATTATTTACAATTAATTATTAAATGTCATTAACGAAAAAAATTACTGTCCGCTTCTCCACAGTACTGCACACATTACGCAGTAAGTTTTCTTCGAGTTACGCCATTACTCTTTTTTTTACTCTTGGTGCATGATAGATGAGACACCCTGTATACTGTAAATATTATGAGTTTTTGTAAATTATACAAATGTTTGATATATGTAAAATTGGAGAAACTATAAATTGATGACTCGATTGTATGCTTTAACGCGCTGACGCAATGTAGGAGGTGCGGCTCGCCATAGTGGACGGCTCTGGAATAATTTTGTCCACGTGGGGATCTTTACGTGCTCCGAAAGGTTATATACAAAAGCGTTTTTGCTTTCTGTCTCCATCAGAAAAGCGGCCATCGCGGCCGGGAATCGAACCCGCGTTTTTGTGCTCAGCAGCGCACGCCTTAGCCACTGAGCCACCGCGATAATTCAAAGACTACAAATTGTTTGTAAGCACTGCTATTCATACATATTCTCAGGAACGGAACAGAAAAAATGCACATTTTTAAAAAGTTTATTTTGTGTTTGTTTGAATTTTATGGTAACTAAATAAACTTTGTGAGCAATAAATATCGTTGTCTTCTGCTTCGCCTTCCTTTTCTGCAGCGCTCGCTGTATCAGGCTACAGGGAGTTGGAGCGCTATAAGATGTGACTTGAAATTGCTTTTCATCTAAATATTGAATGAGTGACTGCAGCAGTCGTGCTGGGTTAATCGAAGGGCGTAGGGCTAGACAGCGCGGAAGTCCTAAGATCACGTTCTACGTACTGGCGTCATTTCGATTAACACAGCAGACGTGGCCTGTACCTCAGGATGTAAACGCAAAGCGGCAATGTTCGGTCATCTGATTATGCCATGCGTTGCAATGCGTAAAAGCGAATGTGGGTCATGTGGGAAGCCACTCGTTGCGTGTTTCTTGTTGCTTCCAAGTGAGAACTAGTCTCCATTTTTTTTCAGTAAATCTTCTTGTAAACTAAAAAACACCCGGGCACTGCTTTCTACAAGAAAAGGTACTCACGTGTGCGCAATCAGTGGAGTGCAACGTGTAACATTTATAGTTTACAGTAAGTTATTACTCTGTGTTATTGACTAGAGTCCAGTAGGTTTTATTTTATAAATAAATTTCACGCTCATCTTCTTGAAAGCACAGTGGCTTGCTTTCAATGAGTAGCTTCCTTTCAATTTCAGGTTTTCCGCTCACTTCGCGGCATGCACGGTAGCTTAGGAATGATGGCGGCCCTGGATACGGCGTAGAGATAACAGTTAATTCGTGACTGCAGCGCTGTCACGCCATAGTTCTTAGGAAATTTAAAATACCCACTCATTTCCCGGCGTGAAGTGTGGCCCTTGCAACGGCGCTGCGGTAAACTCTGGCATAGATCTGTAACGATTTTAAAACCGAACGTCAGGAATTTCAAATTAACCGCTGAGCTCTCGTCACGCAGAGAGGCCTAACAACGGAGGCGTCCGTGGCAAGCACGCAGCGCAAATATCACCTTCAATGCTTTGCATTGGAATCATGCACCGGGGTATGTCGTAATGGTAAGGTTGTGAGCTATGCAGAGTTGGGCAGAGTTTGTCTCCCTCGACCTTGTACCTGAGTGCAATGCGTATGGTGCTCATCTGGTGTTATTTAGTGACCGTTGTATCGTGTCATTCTGACTTAGAAGACGAGAAAGAAAAAAAAGGGAAGCCTTCAAATGGGACTCCCGGAAAATGAATTGTCTTTTTGTGAAAGACGAAGAATTTGCAGTAGCGGTAATCGTCGCTACTCGCGCGGGTATGATGTTGCAATTGTCAAAGAAAGGACACATGGCTACGCTGGAGTTACGGCCAAACGCTCTCCATGACTCGCGGATCCAGCCGTAGCGAGTACCATTGTTGCAGCAGTTCAAAAAGCCGTTTCCAAGCTCCACCAGACTTCCCTCGCTGACCCAGCTTTTGCTTCCGTTGTTGAGCGGCTGTTGAGAAGGGCGTCTGTTCAGTAATCACCCAGTTAACGTCCGGCATATTCGAGTGCGTGTCTCGCACAGTGGTGACTCTGCTGGAGCCAAATTTGCAGCCCGCCCCGTTTCGTGTACCACTTCACAAGTGATTCCACAAGTTTCCACCGTCCCTGACGGGCTGGTGCTCTCAGCAGCAAATCTTGCCTCGGATTCTGTTAAAGTCTCGCCTACTATCACTTCTTCTGTGTGGGGATCGGAACGTCTTACTTTCGCTTAGGCTGGTACTTCGCCTGTTCGCGGTCCTACGGCCGACACAGAGTATTTGCCACCCCTTTCGCCCTGTTCAGATTTGGAAATGGGGATTCAGCCTCGTACTATGGAGTCTGTTCATCAGCCTAGTAAACGTTCCGGACCACCTAGTACTGAAGCCACGGAAGTGCAGCCAAAAGCCAAATCCAACAAAGCTAAATCTGTTGCAAAGCCCAAGGATCAGATATTAGAGGCTACAGTTGCTGCAGTGGGTCTCTCTGAAACATAGGGGTTCTGAACGTTTTTCCATGAAGTCGTCGCTATTTTTTAGCTGCCTTTTGCGGAATTACTTGATTTGTGCTCCCAATTTTCCCCAGAAGTAATTTTGCTGCAGGATACCTGGCTGAGTGCAACCAAGAATTTGGTCTTTATAATTACCGCACCTTCAGACTAGACAGACCAACCCGGGGTAGCGGCGGTCAGTGAAGTTTGATATCAACAAAGTTTGCACACATCGCGAAAGTGTCCTTCCAACTTGAATGCCCAGACTGTGAAATTTTATTGTTGGAATTAAAGCTACCTGGTTGCCTCCCCTTCTCATTGGGTAAGGTTTACTTTCCTAGTGGTGTCGTTGATTCCGAACCACTTCATTTGGCTATTGCTCCGTCTCTACCTCCCATATCTTAGCGGGAGACTATAATTGCCACCACGTTAATTGGCGCTTCCGGACGGATTTTAGTGGTAATCGCTTCTTGGATTAGATGACTGATAACAACTTAACATGCATAAATTCGGACTATCCAACCTACCTTAAGAGACAAACGTAATCTATTTTGGATTTAACTATATCTTCTCGAGGTGTTTCAGTGTTTTCTTGGTCGACTGTTGACGGCGGGTCGAGTAGTGACCACATCTCAATAGTTTTTGACATCGGGTATCTCATCCGTTTAATTGATCGTCAGAGCCGCTCTTTTGTTAACTATAAAAGGTTTCACATCTCTCAGAAGCCGTCCCTACTCTCCTTGGTCACACAAAACGGAGCTGAATGGGCGACAGGTTTTTGTTCCGCCCTTACCACTTCAGACGAGTCATCATTATTTAAAGTCATGCCGAAGACGTCAGTATCACCTAGTCCCTGGTGGGACGGAGAATGTTCATGCACCTTTAGACGTAGAAACACGGCCTGCAAGAAACGTTGCCAGAACCTATCCCCGCTTAACTGGTGCAACTACAAATATGTTTCAGCGATATTCAAACGCGCTCTTTCCAATGCTAAACAGACTTATGTCAAAGATTGATCTCCGTGTCTCTACAAGCACAACAATGAACATGCGCGTTTTCTCGATTTCTTCGATCGCGGAAAGTTGTGCTCTCTGCAGATAATGCTGACTCTGTGGTGCTATCTCCAGGGGAACTCTCAGAGTCGATGGAGTCGATTGCTGGTGGTCTTCAAGCTCCTTTTTCTTCTGCTTTAGCGATGTCCTTTACAACGACTTCGTAGTTCGTAGAGGTAACGCTCTCAGAATTCGCTGACGTCTTGACTAAATTGACTGCTGCAGCTCCTGGCCCAGATGGCATCACTACTGAAATGCTGAAACTATTATTTGATAAGGCTCCCTATGATTTACTTAACATGATCTATTATTCTATTAGACACGTATGTACCCCCGATCCCTGGCGTCTCGCCAAAATTGTTCCTGTACTTAAGAGTGCTGGTCAAGACCTATTGATTGAAAATGCCAGGCCTATCACGTTGGCATCGAGCAAAACTAGCAGGCTATCTGCCTGCTTCCCACTCGCTCGGTCTGCGTCGATAGATGCCATGCTGAGCTTCCCGCGTGATCGCTGCGAGCACCTGGATGTGATGGAGACGTCGCTGGCCTTTTATTAGGTATTTTACAAAAAACTCACATTATCCCTCTGGCATTTGTTGGAGGATGTGTGATACATTATTAAATACTAATATTTTAAAAGGTGACCTAAGAACAAATAAAAAATACAATCGTCCGCGTGAACTCTAGTATATATCACTAGCAGCGCCAGCAGCAGATTACAGCCACAGACTCAATACAACGAGCTATTTATAAGAAGCGGAAGCAACACAGACGGGCAGGGCACTCTGATCTATAGAGACCGGAACACCCTACTGAAAATATGGCAACGATATCCATACGACATGAATGATATCATAAACATTTCAACGACATGTCTTCGATATCGCAGAGATTTCAATACGATGTCGAAGAAGCTTTATGACATGTCATTGACATCGTAAGGATTTCAATGACTTATCGTTGTCCTCTGACATCGCAAAGGTCCGATGTCGCAATGACTTCAACGACATGTCTTTGACATCGGAAGGCCTTCTTCGACATGTCGATGTGCTACGACATCATAAAGGTCTGTTATCGCATAGAGCGGAACGACATGTCAAGAAAAGATCGACAACATCTTCATGATATGAAGATTTCAACGATGAGTCATAGAATTTCTGCAGTATGTCTTCAAGGTAGTCTTACGACGTGTGACATATCGCACAAATTAGCCCATTGTGCCCTGTGGTTTCTGTAACATATTGCAGACAACATATATTCTGCCTTGTCAGCACTGGAAAAAAGTACAAGGTACAGTACAAAATAAAGTACAGTACAAACGCTGACACTTTGCACTCTCAAGTTTACTTACACAAAATTCAAATTCTTTAACTTGTTGTTCTGTAATGTTTCTACGGGTGCATAATTCAAACTCGGTCATTCAGTTAATTCATAAATTGCACTTGTCCACACTAGAAAATATCTGCTTCTTCATTACCACCTGCTAAAAATATGTGTCCAAATATCACTAAACAGTTGAAAATTTAATTTAAGAATGTCAAGACCTCAAAAAAGAATGTTTTGCTACTAAACCAACGTTCGAAATAAAGCAAAACGTTAGTGTAGAGCATTGTTGTTAGCCCTACTCAGTATTCAAAGACCGTATTAAGTTTGGTCATTTTCATAACTGTCATTTTTGACGTGACCCAATTTGTTGAAAATGACCAATCTTGTTATATAGGCCCTGAAAGTTCTGGTCAGCAGTAGAAGACGAATTAACTAGTTGTGGACTTTTCACCTCTGTTTTCAGTTTGTTTTGTGTAGTTTAGCCTTCAAAATGCTAAAAAATGTCATTAAAATCATGTTCAAACATAATGTGCGCTTTTGTCTTTGCCAGAGTGATATTTATGATGATTTCTGCCCATTCAACAAACTTCCAATGTCCGGTCAAGTTTGCAACAATGAGAATTGACTATGTGCAAAGTAGGGTCATTGAATACAGCATTTTTTTGCTATATTAACAAAAATTAAAGATACTGAGCGACCGCACTTTTTCATCTTCATGGATAACCTTGTTGGCTCTTCGCAATGCGGGCTTTGTAGTAAATTGCAGTGCTTAAGTTCCTATTGCCCTCTTGTTTTTTGTTCTTGGCCATGTGTTCATCTGTGCTTGTCAGCAACTGGTACAGCCTGCTTGTAAATGGCACAGTACAACCTCTCCCCCCCCCTCATTCTATTTTTTTCCTGTTGCATCTCTTAGTCATAGTCATGTTCATAGTTTTGTTCGCACAGAGCGTTTGTCAACCCGGTGGTGTGCATGGCTAGACAGAAAGGTGGATGTGTTTCTTAGTCACGTTCTCTTTTGCGGTATTGCTGTACCCGTTGACAACTGCATACAGATTTCTGGTGAATGGCGCCGTAAAGTCCCCAAACCTCTTTTTTTCTGTCGTATCTCTTGAAAGTAATTTCTGTGTGCAATGTCTTTTATTTATTTATTTATTTACTTATTCACAGAATACTGCAGGCCCATTTAAGGGCCTCAGCAGGAGGGGCAAGAATATAATACTGCACACAGCTGTAAATCAGCAAGAACAAAAAAAAAGGTACATCAGATGCAAAAGATACAAAAAGATACATCATGGGTCATGGTTCAATACGATCAAGTGTTGGATCAATATGATCATGGATCAATACGATTTTGAGAGTGTTGCTGTGCTTGCTGCCCACCGTGTTAGCCTTGCTTCAAAATTTCGGTGCTTTTGACATCTTTTTGTTTCTTAGTCAATATTGTGTGTGTGTTAGGTTTTAATTCATGCCCTCTCCCTCTGCTTCTTCAATCTGTTACCTATATCCCCCCTACATACACACCAGCAGACATTTTTATGTCTGCCCAAGGGTTGAACTGGTACTCGGACTATTTGGTCGACTGTCTTCAGCCAACCATTCAATAACCCTAAATTGGACTGGGCGATCTAAACACACAGCTCTTCAACCCTGTTGCAAAGTGAACTGACAGCATTATTAGGTGACATTTAAATATGACACGTAAAAACACAGTGATTTCTACTAATAGCATATTCGATAAACTGCACCAGTCACACCGGGGCGCACCGGTGCGCCTCTTCATCCTTGATCAACTGCGCTGGTGTGCACCATCTGTCCTCCATAAACCGGGCCACACCGTCGCGGGGCAGTTTTTGCTGCCCCGCCACGCACTGAGGGAGTCGACGGGGTTCCGGGGTGCAATCACAAGATACATTGCGAACAACGCTGGAGAAGCGGCTTCCTCCACCGTCTGCTGCAGCGACGGTGGTGATGGCGCATCGGTGCACTTGTGTGAAGGTGGACAGAGCTGTATGTTGTTGCTGACAAGGATGACTTGCTTGCGAAATCATTGGGCAATGATGCGACGGGCTCCGCACGGAGGCAACAACGGCCAGATTGTAAATGAGACATGAACTTCGTGTACTGCAAAGAAGGCTGCATGAATTGCCAGCCAGTTGGAGATTTGCATCTGCTTCGTTCGATTGAATTTTCATGAACAGTCACTGCGGTGCCTAGACCATCAAGCGGAAGGGTGGACAGAAACAGGCACTCGTATCATGGCTTTAACGAAGATGAGAATCAGCTTGTATGTAGCTGTTTAGTTGAAGCGGTGAAAGTGCATTGTTGCGCATGTGTGACGGATATGGGTTTATTGTACACATAATCATTGCCCTTCAATAAATATCACTTTCTAGTAGCGCTGTGTCACGTTATGCTGCTGTATTGCCACTTGTGAACATTTTTATGCGTTGCTTTCTTAGCTTAAGAGATGGTGCTTGGGTAGAATTGCTCAGTTTGTCCTCAATCAATGCTCCATGCCGGGTGCACATTGTCACCTGGCACTGTGCGTTGCACCGGTTTTGGGGGCAACCCCGGTGCGTGCTTATTGAGGACGTTATATGTTGACAACCGACCAAAACTAAAAAGCACCATTTATCATTTTCAGTGAAATTGACACTCCTTGTTCCTTCAGGGAATGTTTGTAAGGATCTTACTGGAAGATGCACAAGTTGAGCACAAACAAGGGTTCATCCAGAATATCGCTTTTGGGCCTGGGGTTGTCCAAATTCTCCTCATGGGGTGTTGGGGGGATTTTGAGTGGGGAGGGGGCATTGAAGAAATCCCTGTTTAAACTTTACAATGCTCCAATAGGAATTAGAGTATTTGAAAACAGCTGCTGAGGGGACATGCTTAACCCATAAAAGCACATAACAAGCTGGGGCTTCAGCATTTTTTTTTTCAGTGAAACGTACCATGTACAGCCAAACTGTTCACTGTGAAGTATTTGTTTTCGTATAACAGCACGTTGCGCCGTATCCTCCAAAACAGTGCATGACAGACGCTAGACGTACACATTTGTGCCCTAGCTGCCTGTCCACACTGTATTTTTCCTTTTTTAAGTAACAGTCAGAAGCCCTACCAAACAACGATGTCAAGACATGCTTTGGCTCACACCAAGGCAAGCACAGTTTATTGCTGCAGCCTTGGTTGCTTTTCTTTAGCGACAAACTCAATCGGCTGTGCAGATGTATTTTAGGGCGTGTAGGCAGGGATTCTATCTTCTATTTTCACACGGGCCGCTGGGAGCGGCCTGTAATATTCTTTTCGCTCGTCGCTACCGCACACTGTACCTGTTTGCTGTACCCATCACGGTTTTCGCGTCGTTCGTCGCTTCGGTTGCTTTCTCATGTTGCGCCTTGAGCTATGCCCACGTACTCTAACTACTTCAGAGGTTTTCGCTGCTGTCAGCAGTCGTTTTACACAACAGGTTTGCTGTCATTAATTGTCGTATTAGCGTGATGTGGCTTGTCTGCAAGATCGGTGCGTGACAAACAAGCGTTACCAAACTAGCGGCGTATTTCACTTCATTCGTGGCTACCGTCGCTTGCATGGAAGAGATCGGAGATGATCTGAGATAGCTTTGTTGGGTCAAATAAGGGAGCTTTGGCTATATCGCTTGTAACACTAGCGTAGTTGGCCTTGTCAGCAAGATCGGTGCGAGAGAAGCAAGCGCTATAACCGCTATAACTGCCGAAATGTCTAAACTACGGTCAAAACAAGACACAAGCAACAATATCTATTGACACTTTGGTAATTATACTACATTCTTAGCCCACCAAAATATCTTGCTAGGATAGTGCAGTGGTACAATGCTCGTCTAGCGTTTTGATAGTCGCAAGTTCGAATCTCGGCAAAGTTTTTTTTTTTTTGTCCGTGAGGAATTTATTAGCTTTTTTTTACAAGGGTAAGCGCTTGTTTCCTGCTTCCAATCACGTCAACGTTGGCAATTTGTTCCGTCTCTTTCTCTAAAAAAGGAAAAGAAACCGCTGAGAATTGACCGGAATAAAGGCCGTCAAAACTATCGAAACTACTTTAACATCAATGTAAATGTGTCAGAGTTTTTCATTACTATCTACTTCTGCGTATGAAAACCGCAATTTGAAGATATAAACTTGTTATAGCTTTCAGAAACGAAAAGATTATTGCCAATATTCTCGTACTAACACGGCTTTCGTCAAACATAGAGGTGCTGCTATTGCAGCCTGGCAACTATGTCTCACATTGTGTGTGCGTTTGTGAGGATCCCGCGTTTGTGCTGTGCTGTTTGAATCAGTTTCATCTGCAGATTTTCAGCTGAAATCAAACTTATAGAAGCTTTATTGCGCGATGTCAGTCCTTCCAACCTACGCATGTGTTGAAAACATGGGCACTGGAAGAGCGATCATCGCCGCCCGCCTCAAAAGACTGCGCGTCAAAAGTGGATGGCATTGCTTCCGAACAAAGTGTATTGGTGTTCGCAAAGTGAGGACGACAGTGAAGAAGGATTTTACGTAGGAAACATCGTTCCTGCTTGGGTAAGTAGGCATGTTTTATAAATCTGTACTTGTTTGGAACGGGTTCTGGTGTTTATGGGTCAGCGGTTCACTAAACCCCCATCTCATTTTCTCTTAAATCCTATTGGCTTGCGTACTTTCTGGGCGACCTGGATTTACCTGTCCACGGTTTCCGCGGCAATCAGCATCAAATTACGCGTAAGCTAGACCTTAACTACGACGCTCGCGCTGTAGTAGAGGGCTGCTAATTATTTGACATGATCACATCACGCGAGGTTCTTTAACACCTATGCGTTTTTGCGTTATGTGTCTACCAAAATCTGCCTTCGCGACTGCAGATCCCGTCGAAATTTCGCGTGAGCGGCACAACGCTGTGATCAGTACACATTCGTGAATGCATGCGGTATACGATGAAGTAACGTGGACAGGAGATGCCCTGGAAGTAGTGTACATGCGAAAAAGCGGGCACTTGATTCCGTAGGAGCAGCTCGCGGGAACTGTGGGGCTCGATATCAGAGGCATCTGCATTGTTGTAAATTAGTGATGAAAGTTAAGCAAGGTGTCAACATCCTAATATCCCGAAATTGAAGACCATACAGAGACTAACAAGGAAACTGTAGGCCCGCACTCTCAACTCGATTTATATTGGAGAATCGAACTTGCAAAGACAAGCTAGGCAGTGTAATAGAGGATCCTCAACAAGCACACACTAGTCCCTATTGAAAGCTATGGACCCAAATAAGCTGCTAGCATGCGTTTAATGCAAATTAGCGTAGCGGTAAGCTTTGGATATATCATGAATACTCTAATCGCATTACTGGCGTGTCTAATAAACACATCCTTAATGTGACCTAAATTTCACTTTGGATGTTGCTGGAAGTTCTTATTATTGCCTTGATGGTGAATGTCCTTAAGCGATTACAAATCCACTTCATGTAAGCATTTGATCTTTGCGTGGCCTTCTCTTGTATTTCAACTACTGTCTGTGCACTCACAGATTGTGTACCTTCAGGTGCTGCTGCTGGCTGTCCTGGGTCGGCTGCCTGTCAGTCCAGTTCCCAAGGCTTTGCCAGTGCCTCCCCTGGCCAACCACCTGCTGGACCTAAGCTGCGGCCGGCCTTCCCTTGGTGCTCTGTATGCTTCGCCACCAGGAAAAGCCATTCCTTTGTCTGTCACCTGGCACCAAGTCACTCGGCACACCCCTTCAAACGCACGTCATTTCCTCAGCCCCAGGCACTGCTGCCATTCAGCGCACCCATCGATTATGTACTTGCAGGTTAGTTATTGCATGTTGTGCAAACTTCCATTGTCATGATGTATACCTGTTAGCAGTGTTCTAGCCTCTGGTTATTGGAAACATTTTCGTGAAGCAGTGCTGTGCATTTTAAGCATGTTATTGGTTAGTGGGGATATTCAAGAGAATCTGGAGGCGCAGGAAGAGAAACCGAACTTTGTTTTAAAGGGTTCATTCGCATGGAATCAAGCCAGGCAATCCTTTTAAAATGTTTCTATACATATGCAGCGGGTGTGGAGAGGGCCTATCCGTAATCCACATACTCATTCAATGCAAGGCACTTGACATAACACAATTCAAACACTTCTAACAACTATACACACGACATATTCCACAACACCCGTCATACTTCGTAGGAGACAAGCCCATGTTTTCACTCAAACGTGTTTTCGAGTTTCTTACCGACGTAAAATTTTTACATCTCATTTCTTATCATGCATCTTGACAACCTGGCCCTTTACACCAGTCATCTTAATTATGTTTTGTCTTACTTTGTTTATTTTTACTGAAATGTTTTACTTTTACTTTCATGTCGCTCTCATAACACGACTTTTGTTTGGCGCTCTTTGCCCTTAGTTGGCCTTGCGCCATTAAAACCTAAACACCATCATCATCATAAAATCTTTCTATAAGGCTTGAAGAACTAACCATACAAACTGACGTGGAACTACTTTCTATTTTAGGTAAGCTTAAAATTCCACCTACTTCAGATCCTACTGGTATTATTTACAGTGTACTGAAAAGTACAATCCACACTGTAGAATTCTGATGGCGCTAGTTTCAGTCTCTCGACAGGCGCTATTCTCAGTGATGGGTGGATAGCCGAGGTAGTACAAACCTTTCCATCTGGGTACCGTGCTTCACCATTAAACTACAGGCCAATTTCCCTAACAAGCACCATATGCAAGGTTGTGGAACATTTCATTCACTCTCAAGTCACTAAGTACTTATAAAATTACATCATCATATTTGATTATCAGCATGGGGTTAAGAGTAACTCACAAGGGTTACTCTCGTAAAACGCAACTTTCTGGGATTCTTCAGGGTCTACATTCATCCATTGACGCAGGCTTACACACTCCTGCAGTTTATCTCAATTTTTCTAATGCATTTGATCGCATGACACACCGCAGACTACTTCTCAGACTTCACCCTAATATCCTCATTTGGATCACGGATTTTCTTCCTTGTTGAATTAAAGGGGCCCTAAACAGGGTTCCAAATGTAGCGATTTTACGGGCTGTTCGCTGAAGGAACAGCATCCCGCAAAAAATGGTTTAAAAGTGTTAAGTATTAGCTAAGTTATTGTTCAATAAAAAGGGTTGGCAATAAGGCCTGGAGCTTTCACCCTGTCCTCGCACCTCTTAATCGGTGTGAATGCTATGACATCACTGACATGCACAAGACCACCTAGAGACCTTACAGTTTCGAGGTACACACAGCCATTGACTCTGCTTGTCACGCTTTTCTTTTTTAGCAGGCGACGTGTATGCTCTGCCCACTACTGGCTGCGCTGAGCTGAGTGGGGCAGTAAGCAGGCGGGCCGCTCGCACTGCCGTGGTTGCGTCGGTACGTCAGTTGTAGAATGGGGGAAATGAGTGTTTGACGGCCAGATAGGGGGGTCCCAAACACAACATGTTCGCTGGTGACTGTAATTGAAGATTTCCACCTACGATTGGCGGTTCGCTAGCATTTCTTGCAGGTGGCGCTGTTGCAGCGAGCAGGTCCCTCTAACTTGCGCAGAAAAGGCTTAGCATCGCCGCAGTTATTCAGTCACCACTTTACGAAGCTGAGCTGATGACGATTACCAGCGCAATCTTTCACTGCACTATTTCCCCCTTTCATGCATTTGTAAACTGATTTCCAGCAATAGTCCCCCTCTGGCGGGCAGGGACAAGTTTTAACTGCTGCGGTTCATGCCATATCACGTATACACTGCACAGCGGGGTCCTTGTCGACCGTGCAGGCAGATGCTTGCCGCGGTCACACTTGTAGCGGCGATTCCACCTGCAGAGACTCTCCGTGTTTTTCGGTGTTATTCATACTTTGCAAACAATGCACTATATCCACAAACTCAGCTAAGCTCGTGTAATGGATGGCGACGATCGACATTTGTTTTTCCAAAGATAGCTGTGCTGTAGTGCCGTTCGGCGGAACCGCCGAACCATGCACCCGCATTTCCACCGCAGCTGGGAACGCTGATTAACTGCAGATTTTAGGAAACCCGCCAAAAGCAACGCTGTAGTGTTCAGCACCAGCTTTGCCATGAAGGTTGCGTCAGAGTCGCAAAGTTACGTCAGAGTGTGTGAGAATGGCAACAAGGATTGACAGGTAAACAAGGAAAGAAGCGAAGACCTTTCTTGCACTTTTGTGCAGCATTCGCTTTAGGCAGAGGTATTATATTTGGTATACGTTGTCGTGAACATGTTGTCTAGCAATTTTGTATTTGAAACCACTACCTTCGGAAGCCTATTTAATGCCCCTTCAAGTTAACGTCTGCTAATACCTCTACTTATTTTGCCCCCATTAATTTGGTGTCGTCCAAGGCAGTGTACTTGGTCCTCTACGTTTTAAATCTATTTTTATCATCTACCATGTTGCATATCTTCCCGTGCACATCTCGTCGCAGACGATGTTGCAGTTTATCACACAATCTCTTTCGACAACCACCATCAATGCTTTCAAACTGATTAAAGCACTTCTCTGGGCTAGTTGTTCATATCACGCTTGGGTTAGATTAATGCGCTGCTTAGGCTTACGATACAAGGATGGAGACAAAGAAACACACAACGCAAATGGGTAAGTGCAAACAAGCAACTATTTGTTCTTTGGAACGCCTCCAACAGCTTTACAGAAAAGAGAAGAAACAAACACTAAAAAATGGGTGGGGAGGGGGGGGGGGGACGGGGGAGATTTAAGGCGAGAAATGAAACAACGAAATACAGAAATTTTGACTCTGAACTATTCAAGTTGAATGCGCAGAAGCCTAATCATCAGAATTTTCTGCGCACACCCGGATTTACAGGGGCCAGGGTGCATCTTTTAGAAGGACAGTTTTGCAACAACCTTAAGACTATGACGCGTGCTCACGTATTCTCCGAATGTGCCTGATCCCATGAAACAGGACTTCACAATTTTCCTTTTCTGCAGCTTGGGTGATCTGAACAAAACCTCGGTCTGCCCAAATAAAGCCTTCTATCCACACACTTTGCAGTGTGAGGCCAAGTTTCCAGGCCCGCTCGTCCGCTCACCTGTGTAGCGAGTGCTCCCTGAGCCTGGTGTTTACGCACCTGCCTGGGTGTCCCATCCAGCTTCTTTTGCAGTTCAAGGGGATGCGGTAGACAGCGCCGACCGAGCATTCAACAAATTTTGTTTTCTGCTTTGTGTCAAACTGATATTTTCACACCGTGTTTTCATCCTGATTAACCCTCTTACAAAGCCCTTTAATTTGATGGGGGCTGAGAAAACGACTCCAGCTTCTCGCTTCGCTTTTAGCTTCTTTATCTTGTGTATGTACAGGCTAAATTTCTTTCTCTGCTGTTCTTTGGGCCCTTGCTTGGCTTTACCCCCTTCAGCACTTCTAGGCAGTGGACACAAGAACTTGCGTGGGAAACCCACTAGACCTTAAGTGTGCCCACTGTTACAGTTACAGGACTTTTTTTAGGGCTTGGAGGAAACAGCCTGCAGCAATGCTTCTCTGTACTAGCTTCGGATGTCCAGAGTTAAAGGGAAGCGTAGGTACCCCCCTTCCCCCCCCCCCCTGCTTCGATAAGACCCGCACGTGTTGGATGCTCCAAAATGGATTTGAATGTCTAAATACCACAGCCTATCGCTGTCAGGTGTCTCATGTTTGAACTGTAACCCCTCAAATGCAGTGTGAAAGTGCTCAAGTATGACAAAAAGCTAGTAAAGAGAAGCATTGTTGCAGGCTGTTTCCTCCAAGCCCTAAAAAAAGTCCTGTAACTGTAAAAGTGGGCACGCTTAAGGTCTAGTGGGTTTCCCACGCAAGTTCTTGTGTCCACTGCCTAGAAGTGCTGAAGGGGGTAAAGCCAAGCAAGGGCCTAAAGAATAGCAGAGAAAGAAAGTTAGCCTGTACATACACAAGATAAAGAAGCTAAAAGCGAAGCGAGAAGCTGGAGTCGTTTTCTCAGCCCCCATCAAATTAAAGGGCTTTGTAAGAGGGTTAATCAGGATGAAAACACGGTGTGAAAATATCAGTTTGACACAAAGCAGAAAACAAAATTTGTTGAATGCTCGGTCGGCGCTGTCTACCGCATCCCCTTGAACTGCAAAAGAAGCTGGATGGGACACCCAGGCAGGTGCGTAAACACCAGGCTCAGGGAGCACTCGCTACACAGGTGAGCGGACGAGCGGGCCTGGAAACTTGGCCTCACACTGCAAAGTGTGTGGATAGAAGGCTTTATTTGGGCAGACCGAGGTTTTGTTCAGATCACCCAAGCTGCAGAAAAGGAAAATTGTGAAGTCCTGTTTCATGGGATCAGGCACATTCGGAGAATACGTGAGCACGCGTCATAGTCTTAAGGTTGTTGCAAAACTGTCCTTCTAAAAGATGCACCCTGGCCCCTGTAAATCCGGGTGTGCGCAGAAAATTCTGATGATTAGGCTTCTGCGCATTCAACTTGAATAGTTCAGAGTCAAAATTTCTGTATTTCGTTGTTTCATTTCTCGCCTTAAATCTCCCCCCCCCCCCCCTTTGCCCTTTTTTTTAGTGTTTGTTTCTTCTCTTTTCTGTAAAGCTGTTGGAGGCGTTCCAAAGAATAAATAGTTGTTTGTTTGCACTTACCCATTTGCGTTGTGTGTTTCTTCGTGGTAAGAGTATTGCGTAATTGTTGCTCACAGAAGAGCTGCACATTTGAGGCTAGAGGTGATGAATGAAGCATAACCTCTAGCTCCTGATGAACAACTCTTTCCACAATTTGATAAGGAGCTCCTTTTGTTGCCTTCACCATTTTTGTAATTCTTCTATTTCCCGTCTCAAAGGGAAAGACGGAGAAAGCCGATAACGGTCCTAAATTTTCCACACAGTTTTCGAGATGCAACAACTGGCGCACGTTACAGGCCATAAAACATTCTCCATACAGTCCTTCGGCTCTTGCCACGAACACTTGAAGCAGGTGTCCTAGAACAACAATACATTTAGCTATCGATTGTAAGCTTTAACACGATCCAAATTTTCATGAGAAGTAGGGTCATATGCGATGCAATTCGTTTATTTTTGAGAGCTGTGACGAATTCCCCGCAATAGATGCTTATTTTAAATGCAAAGTTATTTGATGTCTTCGAGACTGCAATGGTTTGTTTCAGCCACCATCTAGTGTCATCAAATACTCGTTCAACTTATTCCAGCGAGAAGTCGCTGCAGTCATTAGGCTCATATATCGGGCCCTTGCCTCTGATTCATGTTGGTTTTGCCCCCCATTATTTCACTGTTGCTGTTTTCATGAATTGCGTTATGGCCAGAGGGGCAGAGCTGGCCCAATAATACTAAGGAGATGAGAGGTGGTTATCAAATGCTCCATCAGCGTTTCACTGTTTGTCACTCAAGCAGTGCAGGAAAGCCCAAGTGGAGAGACCTCGCTCGTAATTTTCAAATGGTTTTATTCGAACAAAATGGAAATTTGGGCGAGTTGGTACAAATTTATGATGAAATGTAACACCGCAATAAACAACGAGGGACACAGAAGCGCCCGTCTTGTGAATTTTCTTCTATGTCCCTCGCCGTTTATTGCACTGTTACATTTCACCAGGTCTTATTCGGTTTGAGTTGAAATGAAATATTGCATTATTTGATTCAATTGTTATATTGTAGTTGCGAATTCTTGCACATTATTAAAGTTCAGGGATAGGGGCAAAATAAACAATATTGCGAATGCACTGTTCTCACAACATAGCATCCACATAAACTCGTGAGGCAAGTGCCATGTCCAAGTGGTGGTCCGTGCTCAATATAAGATGTGCTGGTATAGGCTTGCGCCTTGGACCTTAGCATCAGCCTGCAGCCATGCTGTGAGCTCAAGCTCATGAAGCTTAAGGGAAACATGGCTTTTCTTAGGTGCCCCTCCCCACACCTTTCTCCACTGCGCTAGCACAATAATAAGGGACACATCTCCACATGTGACGAATCTTGCATTTAAGTGTGGGCCAACGATGTTTGGTGGTCATAGTCATAGCATTGTGAGCAAGCACAGCTTCCGCAGTTGTGAAGAGTAGCCTCATTTGACCATGGAAAGTCTTCACAGGTGGTACAACTAACTGAGCATGTATGTAATATCGCTTGATTAATGGGTCAGACACACCCAAAAGGTTCACGTGCACCCTCTAAACATATGTTCTCTGCTCCCTCTCTTGTTCCATTTTGTGCAGGTGCCCATGGTTACTTCATGAAACACCGGAACAGTGAAGCTACCACGGAGAAGCGGCTGAAAGCATTTAACGGATATGTGGCCAACCTGCTGCGGGACATGAAATAAAAGGGAAAAGGCAGCAGCTTCCAAGTATTCTTTTGCGTATTCTACTGTGCAAGGATCTAAGCACATTCACAGCACAATATCAACACCTGCGCATTTAACGCTTGTATTACACGCACACATCGAATACATATTGTCGCTCACCCCAGCAAAATCTGTACGATAAACTCGAACGACATCGCTTGCAACGATCCGACTTGTATGATCCAACGTATACGATGAGCTACTATGAAGTGCTACTACGATATCTCAATGATGTCGTTGAAGCCTATGATATCATTCACCTTACGATCCCATAATCTCGTATACGAGTTATCGTTCATATATCGTTTGGTTTTTTTCAGTAGGGCATTAGGCGAAATGCCTATTTTTTCCTTGAGTCCATATCAAGCCTATTTAAAGGGGTCCTGAAATACCTTCCGCCGATGCATGGATGTAAATGTAACCAAATAAAGCAATGTATTAGCTATCTCCTCCCACAAGAATTTTGTTAAAGCGATAAGTATTAGCTGAGAAATCGTAAATCAAAAACCGCGCATTATCGTCGCACCGCGTTTCCTCCTCCTTTCAACTTACTCTCCGCTGTTGACGGCGCGCCAGCCCTCCCTCCCATGATGCTGCGCTCCGCGGCGGTGACGTGCTTCCGCTATTGCGTTGCTCACACTGCCGTCTGCTACGGGCAAGCTTTGTTGACACCTTGAATCATGCACTCCGCTCAAGGCTGGAAAAGCGAACGAAAAACCTGGCCACATGTGTGCGGCGGCCTGGCCTTGCCCTTTCGTGGTGTACGTTGCTGTATTATTTTGCAGTGGTGGTAATTCCTGCCGTCGGCATGTGAAAGAGACATTTTAATCCGATACAAAACCCGTGCACAAAACGCTTCAATCATGGGACCAGTTCAGCTTGGGGCGACGCGTGGTGGAGAGCGGCAACGTTGGCAAAACATGCTCCGGCGCGGCTCTGAGCTTTCTAGCGCTGCAGCGAGCGCCATTTCTTTGACAATCTCAAACATCGGTTGCCTTGGCAAGAAGGCACAAATCACCCCAGAAGTCAGTTACGGTTGCGTGGTCCCGGTTCAGCTCGGGGCCCCATCTCGCGACATGTGGGCACTGCAGGCGTACCAGTCACTCCCATTGGGAAGTGTGAGATGCGTTTGGTATTACAGGAGGCGATGGTGTGTGTGTTGTGGACGCCCTGTGGTTTCGCGATGAAATGCGACGTTGTGCTTCTGCGGGTGGATAGTGCTTCCCATGTTCTGGATTATCTTTCTCGAGTGACGTACGACTCAACCTCGCATGGGGTATGTGCAGTGTGCGTGGCTAAAAGCCATCTGGGCTTGCGCGCCAGAGTTAAGTGACTTGCTGTTCGTCCCCGCAAACCGCGCGCGAGGTGAGTGCCGAATTTACGACGGGCAGGAGCAGGCAACCCATCGTCTGTCAATCGCGGTTCAGACTTGCAACGCATGTTGTGAGGTTGTTTTCGTTCGAAACGCGTCTCTGGTTTGTTTTGAAGTTGAATGAAATGTATCCGTCAAACCCGGGCATTCGGCTCAGGGCGTTATCTGCGATTGCACGAAAGAAGTGCCACGGGGCTTCAACGCTTTCTTTATGGAACGTACTCAGGTAAGAGAATATCAATGTCGTGTTATGGCCGTGTTGCATTCAATACGAACGGTTAAGCGTTTGTTTACACTTGGTTCGTTTGTCGCAAAATGTCCAAGCACTCCGGCACTCCACTCCGCTGGCAGATCAGCCGGCGAGCCGACGCTGAGCAGACGACTCATCTCTTTGCCGGAAGTGCGTGAAAAAGCCGCCCAATAGCAGGATGTCTAGCTCATGACGAACATATAGGAATTGATGATGTAGACATGTGAAGATGGCGGCGTCCAAAAACACGAAGGGAAGGGTGAGAAAAAAGCGACAAACTTTGCAACAAAAGTGTGAGCTTTCCGCTGCGCGTAAAAGAGTAATAATTGGCACAGATGACGTTGACGACCCAATCTAACGATTACGCTACTTCATTTGGTGTGCTCAAAACGCCTTTCAGGGCCCCTTTAACATAGAAGCATGAACTAAGGGAAGGGGAGCATTTTAAGAAATAGTGTATTGTGCCTATAATGCCTATTTTGACTATATGGTCTTTTTAGCGCCTATTTTGACTATATGGGCCTACATGGTGTTTTTAGCCACTAAAAACACCTCTTTGTGTTATATGTGCTCTTTTTGGTTTCCCGAGTCGCTGGTCTGCACGAAATGTTCTGGCTTCAGGAACCCGCAACAAAGTGTTTGTGGCACCCCGTTCGCAAAAAAATTCTCGAGCCGTGCCAGACAAGCCCAGAAACGCAATCCGGCACAAGCCACCGCCACCTAGACCTCCCCACATCGGCCGAGCTGCCACAGGTCCGTACGCAGTGAACCGCAGCTAACCTTACCCGCCGCGGTGGCTCAGTGGCTAAGGCGTTGCGCTGCTGAGCACGAGGTCGCGGGCTCGATTCCCGGCCGCGGCGGTCGCTTTTCTGATGGAGGCGAAAAGCAAAAACGCCCGTGTGTACAAGATTTCGGCGCACGATAAAGATCCCCAGGTGGTCAAAATTAATCCGGAGCCCTCCATTACGGCGCGCCTCATCGCCTGCGTTGCGTCAGCGCGTTAAACCCTACAATCAATCAAATCAATCAATCCGCAGCTAACCTTCCCCTACGTCACCCTTGGCCACACGAGCTGTTTTGTTGTATGTCCTTCTGTCGCACTGTGTCCGAGCACCAACGGCCAGAACTTTTGCCCATGTGCCCCACCCATTCCTAACGCAATAAAAACCACGCCACCGATGAATCTATGGGATTCAACGGTGCTGTGAAGAGCTGAGCAGGTCAGGTCGTTCTGCTCTGTCAACGAATAAACACCTGCGTTAAGATCTTCCTTCGGTTTGCAGTTGTGTCTTCAAGCATCAGTTACCGATTTTGCTTCTTCCACCGCATGTCCTATTCTACGAATTAAAAAATTCAGCTAAGGGCAGAAATTTACTACAAATACACTCGCCGGTACTACTAACACCGTTGCAGACGACAAAAGCGTCGCAGCCGGAATTGTTTACACCACACTACACTTGAACGTGACTTGGCACATTTGTGTGCTTATGTCACACTCTTAGCAAATAATTAGCAGTGGCTTGGCTTGGCTATGCCAGGATGTACGTAGCGTGATCTAAGGTTCAGCTACCAGTCCAGTCCAGTCGAATACAGCCCAGTCCAGTCCAGTCCAGTCCAGTTCGGTCCAGTACGGTCAGGTCCGGTCCGGTCCAGTCCAGTTCAGTAACTGCTCCTCTCGCAACTACAACAGGGCTCTCCAGGAGCCACGCGAAACTGATATCAAGCGGCTCCGGCGCAGCATCAGACATGACTACTGCGCAACGGAGGTGCACATCTGGGCACGCGCCGGCGCCAGCGCGTCTGCCGCGGCGATGACGTCACTCCTCTTGGATGCGGAGACCGGCGAATGTGCAGACCTAATTCTCTACACACCCTTACTCCAATTGGATTGGAATCCGATACAATCCAATTTAATCCAATCCAATCCAGTCCAAATGGAAGCCAATACCATCCAGTCCATTCCAATCTAATGCTCCTAGCGCTTGCGCAGCACGGCCCTTCACGGTCCACGCGAAACTGCTCAACCTCGGCCAGTGTAGCTTACGCTTAAAAAGCATTTGCGCAGCTGAGAGCTTTTGCGGGCTCAAGCTGAGCTCATATCGAAGGTCCAGGACTTACCAGCCACAATCCCCAAAGGACCGGTTTCCGATAGAGCTATTGCTGTCTGACAATCTGCCATTCCGTCTGATATAAAGTTCCTGGATTCCCTGCGCTAAAAGAGCTGCCGAAGGTTCTGATAACTAAATATAATTCTATTGCTGATGGAATCATGAAGCGTCCGGAAGAAGAAGCACGCTCTTCCAACTTCAGTGAAAGTTGAGTGTTGTTTTTTTCACACACAATTGTCGACCGAAATGAGATACAAACTCAGGCCGCAAGTAATTAAGATGGGTGTGCCTTGCCATTGCTTTTAAGCTTTTCTTTTGTTGTCGAATCACCCTGCATTTCACGTAAATCTGTTAAAATAGCAACTCTTGTGTGGCTGATTTCAACGAACAAAATAAAATTACTTTCCCACTGTACAAGACTTAAATTGTCTCCTGTTTTTACTGCAAGTAATAAATTTGTCGTAAAATATGCTGCGGAAGTAAATACGAGTTCAACCTATATGTGCCCTAAACAACAGTATTTGGTGCCTATAAATGCCTAAATGGCACTTTTCAGTGCCAATTAAGGGCGCCTAAAAACGTAATTTTTCGTGCCTAAAGTTCCGGCCTCTACTTATCCTTATTAGTTTTTAGAGAAAGACGCTTTCAATGCGGATGTACGACAGTAATATTCACCAATTTAGTTGCTCTTATCTCTTCGTCTAGATGTATAGAGGGAGTGTGGAAGGTTTTGGTGTTGTTACATTGGTACCTCTACTCATACGTTTTATTACTAAATACATGAGTTTTAGAGTGTTCCATGCGACAGGCCATTTTTACCTTGTAACCATAACATCACAGTTATAGGAGTTAATACCAAAACGCACATCCGGATTTTGAAAGGCCAAAAAAATATTTATAAGTTTGCGTTCGGGTTCGTAAACAAGGCGGCATACTCAGGAATTGAGAGTTCGCGCGGAGCACGCTGTTGTTCTGGATGCTTGAAGTGTTCGCACCGGAAAGTAGCACACTTTGCACCTATGTGCCGGCCTAAAACAAATTGTACCTGGTGATTTTTTTTCATCTACAACAGCGTCTCAATCAAACCTCGGTGCCAGGTTAAGGACGGCCAGCATTTGTGTTCTGGGAACCAGGGTGGAAAGTTGGAGTGTCATTTGCACCCGCGTCATCAAAAGGTATACGACGACAAGTGCTGTAGTGTCGTCAGAATTGTTTGTGCGCAGTTGGGCTATTTAATCGACATTCTTACAAAACCTTTCTAGCACAACTTCAACATTTTAGCATAATTGCTTTATTCTCCTCATTTCCCATAATCTTATATCTCAAATCTTCCGGTTTGCAAACACAATCGTTATGAACCGCTACGAACCATTCTTTTCTTCCTTCCGTTGGTGAACCGGAACGGTATCTTTATTTGTAAAACAAAGGAAAAACCATATCACAAATTATTTTGTTCCGACACCCTGTTAAACACTACGGGAAACGTCTATAACTTTCAAAGAGTGTGAAGCAAAAACCTATAGTTGGACTATCTGTTTGTCTGCTCTTGCTGCTCAACCTCTATGTTGCGCTGGTCATCGGACCTCCGACGTAGCTTCATCCGAAGCCGCTTCCTCCCGATTGCGGTTACAACAAGCGGCCTTTTGGGCTACCTCCTCTGCCGTGGCACACTTTCTCAGTCATACCATTTCGCGACTACGGCCTGCCACGTCGTCACGCTCAACGAGGCCGAAGGACAAAGCTGGTTGCTCGCCCCGATGCCGCGAGGCTCCAGGGATGTCGACAAAGATGAATGTTCAATGAAATAGAGATACCCAATGCTTCCACCAACGTTGCCGGGTGCAGTCCAATGGGGCCCAAAACAAAGCACGTTTATTTTCAATTCCCGATTGAGCATTCCTTCAAGCTAGTTATTTGACTACAGCTAGGACGTGCTAGAGGGACCATCCGTTCTCCTTCAGTGGAAGTCCATGAAATGACAGCAGGCAGGAATTATACAAGTTTGCTTCGTGGCGACAAGACAAAAGACGGGAACCACGATATGGGTGAACGACATGTATTTATAGTATTTACAGGTCGGCCATGCGCAGATTGCACTACCTACTCAGCTTCTTCTTCGGACGTTGGGGCCGAAGACACCGGCTGGCCGGACGGCCGGACGGACGGACGGACACACACACACACACACACACACACACACACACACACACACACACACACACACACACACACACACACACACACACACACACACACACACACACACACACACACACACACACACACACACACACACACGCACAGAGAGAGAAAGAGAGAGAGAGAGCAGTATTTTATTTTTCGAGCAGATGCTGATGTGTGGGCCTCGCCCCTTAAAAGACACTCTAGTTCAAAATTTCTTGGCTACGGCTGGCTCTCCTTGCCTGGGTCTCCAGTTTGAGCTGGGTATCCGGGTCTGGGCTGGCCTGGGAAGTCTTCCACTGCCTGAAGGTGGGTTTGGAAAATGGAAGCAAGTCTAGACTGCTTTGGCACACCCACACTGTATAGTATAAGGTACCAGGCTGGGGACAGTGAACGCAGAGGGAGGGTTGTTTGGTGGGAAGATGAGGGGAGGCGGCTTGGATGTGGGGAGGTATTCGTTTGGAGCCACCGCCAGGTTGTAGCTTCCTCTAGGGAGAGACGCCAGTGTGGTGTTGGGAGTCTACGGCGACCTTGCTTGCAATAAACGACAATTTCTGTGTAGCCATTCAGCGGCCGGTGGTAGATGTTCGGGGAGTTGAAATTGGCCACCGTCGGAAAGGGCTCGGCGTACCAAATCACTATCCACGGCGGGAGTCACTTCCAATATACATGCATCCTGACGTCCGTAAACCGTGCTGAGTAAAATGTTGCGTGCAAAGTCATTTAGTTTGCGAAAATATAAAACAAAATTTCCACTCGCTTTCAAGGCGTTGCCGTGCCGGTGGTGTGAACTGAGCCAGCTGCGCTTCTCGCTGGCTTGCATAAGTTATAAGGGCTTGCATGCTTTCGATAAAGCAACATTTTCCAGTTACCTCATGCTGTATAAGAGGGACGTTGTGTGTTTTTTTATCCTACTTGTGAACGTTTCCTTTGGCTACCGTCTGCAAGAAAAAAATGATAATTATCTTCAGGAACTTAGACCACCTGACCTGTCAGAATTGAGGCACGTCGTGACGATCGCGGAAGCTCTTAGCGTATTTATCGTATATTATTTTGTTTAGACTCTGCAACTCCTTTAAGGGATATTCTGTATGCTAGCATTTAAACGCTCAAACATTCGAATAAATTACGTACAACGAAGTTGTGCTCTTGCTTGTATACATAATTGAAAACGCATTGAGGGCGGCGCGGGTCGAGAAGCAGAACCCCCTCGTGGCCCAGACGCGTCGGCCATGAAAAGGCGCTGCATGTCACGAAAACAGAAATGCAGGAGGGCTACACTTGGGTCTCGTTCAAGCATTCTTTTAACTTGCTTCGTGGTAGGTTGGTGCTTGCTCTCTCCATTGCTGCGCTATGCCTGCTCCACATCCTTGTGAATCGTGTTGAAAGCCTATGAAGCTTTGACCAAGAACAGCTTCGCTTTCAAAAAATCCGCATTTGGAAACGTTTTCGTACTTTGCTGTACTCGCCGCAGCAGTGACGTAATATGGGCAATGCTACAAAGTTATAAGGGGAATACTAAAAGAACCCAGCAGCACTACTACGAATTACACATGTTCCTTGGCGGCGGCTACACGTGGTCGGCAGTGGTTCAAAGGAACCTCCCTAGTGTCACAAGGTCAGGACGAGAGTGGTTTTTTGAGCCACCACTGTGGCATACGTCTTGCCTTATTTCTAAATTATTGGCGTGAAGTATGCTTTGAGTTAGTATCCTATTTAAAAAAAACGTATTTTGCATTCAACCCTCCCTTAGGTTTCACTCCACTGGATAACACGCCGGCAGCGTCAATAAAACATGTTGGCTAACCGTCCCCCATCCTGTCGCCGAAACTGCAGAACCCGCAGTTACTAAACTCTTTGCAACACCGCCAGACGACAGGATAAACATGGGAGGCAGCGGCAACGTTACCGCTGTATAACAACTTCCGGCACGTGAAACTGGTGACGAACATTGTCTGCCAGCCCACGTTGCTATTGGCGTCTGCCGATTCAATTGTGTCCAGGAAACGCTACGAGAGAGTACGTTTCCAAAATACAATGGCGCCTGATATGGCCGTACTAGAAAATGGATCTACATACGAAGCTATCTGATAAAATGGTCAGACAAGTAGCGAAAATTCGCACGGCTGTCCAAACAGGTCCAGACGGACGCCTGCACATTGAGGTTAAATACAAAACACGCTAAACTATAATCCCTCTTTGCCGAATACGTGCCACTGGTGAAGCATCAAACTCGCGTGCTACTTGTTTTCCGTCACCGCGCACAACTTCTGCTATAACGCAAAAAAAAACACGTTTAGCTGATAGATTTGGCCCGCATCAAAAACAATCCAGAACGCTTTTCCAACAAACACATCGTCACGGTCAAGTCTGCGAAGGTAAATGGCAAGTTTACACTCGCGATCCAAAGCCTCCAGCACAGCGTAGAGGTAGTAGAGGCGGCAAGGCGCTGGTTTTATTTATACGCTAGGTAGAAGGCGTGATTTAGGCCAATATTCTGACAACTCTTCGCACAGCCACGTCGACATATCCTGATAGCGCCTCGTTTGAGATCGGTTGTGTGCAAACATGCGGGACTGGGCTGGAAGGTTCCCGTTTTTCCTCTCGCTCTACACTTGCCTGCTTTCGCGTCAGTAGCATTGTCGGCGATGCCTGGCCAGCAAATACAAGTGTCGCAATATTCCAGTGGCGCTAACCGCGTGCTTCGTGTGCACTTTCGCTTTGGCCCACTGGCGATCGTAGCGCCATCGCTCTCCCAATTGATCCTCTGCAGGTGTGTCGAGCGCAAGGCACTCAGATTTCGGCGCAAGGCTTGGTGGTTGATGTCGAGGGCTGCAATGCTGTAGAGCTAATTGTATTTCTCTAGGGTTCATAAAATAAAATTTCTTCACGGGGAAACAGTTTACACCGCGCGTTAACCATGATTGTCAATCGCACTGCTATATGGAACAAAAGCAACATACACACAGCTTAAACTAAACCTGTTTTTTAGAGTCGCCGACTGATTACTCCCGAACAGGCTGCAAAAAATATTTAAAAATGCGCCCATGCACTCCGTGCAGATGGTTCACCTGTGAAGCTGCAACGTGCGGCCGCAGATTGTCATTGCCGCTTTGAGGCATCTCCGCCGGCAGCGCCTGCCGCACCTGCGTTCCGTTATGACTTCATTTGTGCTTCACACAGTAGCTCTATGTCACCTATAAAAGCAGCCTCATTCTGTCCCCCATATTCCATCTCCCCTCTTCGTGCATGCCTATGTGGGGTTGCGCAGGAGGAGTTTTTTCCGTACCCGGGTCCGCTGGATTTCCTTTCCGCCTAGCCATAGAAATCCTGGTTTTAAAAAGTGATGCACACCAGCCCACCGAAAAACTGTGGGCCTCAACACTAAAAGCAATGAGGCGGACGCACAAAGTAACTAGCCAGCACTGGGGAAGTGAGCGAATTCGTGGCCAGTTCTTTTTCTATGTCTCCGTTTTAGTTTTACATTTACGATATTACGTAGCACAAGTTCCCCATGGAGACTGTGTGGCGTCCTGTGCAAGAAGCTGCGAAGGTGTGCAAGAACCCAAGAAGCTTTGCCAGAGCGTGCACAAACAAACACACACGCCTTTTAGAGTCGTGAAAGCACTGTGCCACTACTTCACGTAATTCAGGAGAATTGGCTGCGAAATTAAGGCTCCGAGGCCGAATACAATTCTTTTCACTTGATCAACCTTGCTACGGTACACACAAAAACGCCTGAAATGCATATAAGATAGAACGAATACTTACCCGCTTTTGATAAAACCTTGCACTTCTCGGTTTACTATTTTTCATGAATGCTGCTTATCGCTCGGCTTTTGTAAGACTTTCCTTGCAGCATACGAATGATGTGAGCATATTTTAAGAACATAAGGACATTCGAAATGCTATAATATTAGTTTGGGAATAGATATAGATTTAATGCTACTTTTTTTAACAACTTGTATTAATTATCTTTTGCTCGCTTCCAAGGCATCAACTGGGCCGCATTCTTTATAACCATGGCCGTAATTCTAGCGTAATGTCGAGTTAGCCTACTCAATGCGCATTTTTCTGGTTTGTGGGGGGGGGGCGGCGGAGGGGGGTTCTTGTACACGCTCAAAAACTTGCATATTTCGACAAGTCCTGCAACGAAATTATGCGCCAGGTGGGGCCGGAAAGCGCCGAGAAGTGCTCACAGAATTCCCACAGCAAGGAAAGCAAGCACTTCTTATGTCAACACTGTTCCTCTTCAAAATGGCGGCCGGCCTTCCCGAGAACCCGCGCCCTGCTAACGCCAGACCTGTCAGAGACCTTTGAATGGATGAACGAAGAGGGATGAAATGCACAATGAATATGAGATTGGCTGGCAGCTCACCTGCATTCAACTCATTGCGGGGTTTGGAACCTTGAGGCAGAGAACAGGAAAGGGTAGGGAAAGGGAGGGTCCGAAAGGAATAAAAAACGTTGAAGGGGATTTTTCACCGTTGCTGGGGTTTGCACGAACAAAGCACACCGCAAACACTGGTATGGCGTCGTGGGGCTTCCGGGGGCTGAGTCGCGGTGGGAACGGGGACGCAAAGAGGCGAGCTCTCGAATTCGTCAGCCGTGCACGGCGATTCCGATCCTGGGCGTTGGTTGGTACGTAGATGGGAAGATACTGATGAGGGGGCCTTCGCTCGACGGACCCACGCAGCAATGTGCACACCGGAAGACAAGAGGTCAGAGCCAAGGGCTCCGGCCGCATGGCCGGCGAAGACCGCAGACCCGAAACCACCCGGGCGGACAAAACGTAAACACATCCGCAGAGCTCGGCGGCTGTGATCTACGATCCATGGTATAGAGCCGGTGTCATGCTTTTTATAATAACTTTGAAACAGAAGTTGCTATTTTCATTTTGTTTCAAGGTAGCCGCTTGCCAATAGAGCGTGCAAAATTATTGCTTTTATTGGGGAGCGGCGGGACGGAACGGCGCCTAGGAATGCGAAAACCTGTCCCCAAGCCACGAGGCAGGCTAGAACGTTGCAAGTTCCCGTCCAATTTTGAAAACTGTCTGATTACTCACTTTTTTTTTTTGGCTTTCGGCGACGCGCACTAGCGCTTGGTAGGTGCCGTTTAGTTTTTAAGTATCAAATCGGGGAGAATACGCTAACTGAAACTGAACAATTATGATGCAGCTTTTGTCGAAGGGCTCTCGTGTGGATATTTTTGGGTGTATCGTGGGACCGTGTCATTAAGTTACTGCAAGAGAAATTTATAATACGACAACAGGTTGCAAGTATTGAGGCAAAATATAAATCTGTATAAAATGTCGTATTCATGGAACCATGACTTGCAAAACACAACGTAGAAAACATTTCTACTCTGCAAGAGAAGCGAGGAAGAATGATTGAAAAAGATGTGATTTCCAGGTGTCGCTTAGAGGGAGAGCTTGTCATATATGTCTAAAGAGCCTCCGCTGTTCGCGGGCTTGACTGCCGGTGCACCAGGCGCGTCTAGCGAGGGCATTTGTCGACTGAATTTTCATCAGTATCCTGTGTAATAATTGTGCGAAAGTGCGAGCTGAGACATTCATTCCGCTAAATGGCCGGAAAAATACTCGCGCAACTCACGCTCTCAGTAGCGTCGCTAAACATACCATCTGGCTCTTTGGTTTCTAGCCGCCGCGTTCACTCAGCCTAAAAAATGCAAAATCAATACCGGCCGCTGTGGCTGCTTTTCGAACGAAGGCGAAAAGCCGAAACGCCCGTTTCTCTAGAGCAGCGCACGTTAGGCTAATCCGTTTAAAATTATTCTGTAGCCATCCATTAAAGCGCGCTTCATACACCAAGTGGAGCTTTCGGTACGTTAATAATCAAAAATATAACAGAAATAGAAGCTGTCAGGTTTCTCTTCTGTTTAGTTCGCGCTGCGAAAAGGAACAAAAAATATAATTCCGGATCAGCTCAGCTAACCTTGGATATGCAAAGCAAGAGCTTGGCTTAGGCTGACCGAGTATTGGTATCCCTTGGTTAACCTTTCATTTAGCTGTGTTGCCGACCACGTCTCAAAGCCGTTCCGTGCCTGCAACGTTCACAGAAGGACGCCGGGCGAACGCGGCGTTCATTCACAGCGATCAGCTGATCGACCGCAGCGGCGGTGGCGGCACCCGATCGTGCGCCGCAGAACGACGCAAAACCTGGCCATGTGCGCATCGGAGACAGCGGGCCCGGCGAATCACGCGATGCGCTTCGAGGGGTGTGTCGTCTAGGGTGTGTCTCCGGTCAAAAGGACAACTTGCGCATTCCCCGGGAAAGCGCCCGACGAAAGTAGTAAAGTTTTGCTTTAAATATGGCCGAAGAATATGGTACCCCCTAATGCGAAAGTTGTGCGAAGCGCGAACTGCAGTCTTCTAGGCCACGGTACATAGCTGCTGCGTCTCAGAAAGGGACCGCACGATCAGCGAATGTACAGCGGCGTGCGCTATTGTGTGGTTATTACGCAGTGCATCGCCGTCGCTGACCATGTTGTAAAACGTGTTTAAACTCCCGCTCAAATGTCACGTCCTTTGGATTTCCCACGCAACGAGGACACCGTGGTATCGATGTACCTGCATCACGCAGCGCGGGCGGGGTATTAGTGGGGCATTCTCAGCGTACTACTCTCCGATCGCAGTTTGGCCATACTTTCATCCTGCGATTGCGAGCGGCCTCATCTTCCAAGGCCACTCTTCGTCCTGTATGCTATCTCATAGCGCGTCGCTGCCGTGGAGCGCCTCGCGACGCCTCGGCATACCGCCCTCCCATTACCTTTCGCCACACTTTCTTTGTCCGTTTTCCTTCTGTCTTCGGTATTCCCTTGGTTCTTTCAGTTACAAGGACGCCGCCTCCACCAAATCACCCTACAGCACGCTTTAGTGATGCGCCCTACAACAGTGCAAGGGAGTGTGTGAGTGATTGAAGACCTTATGGAAATCGCCTGCTTTGGTATCCCTTAGCGGAGCACCATGACGCAGCTTACGTCATCCTGTCAAAGACCCTTTACTGGACAGCCGCCTCTCTATTCCCTTCGAGGTGTTTCAGCCGCCCCTAATCGTCTCGGCTTTCGACCGGCTTGTGCCTTTCGAGTGCCTCCAGGACCAGTTGGCCGGCCTGGGGTTGGTCGTCCTTGTCGATGCTACGAGAGCTTCGCCGCTGCGACATTCCACAATAAAACACAATAAAAACAACGTACTCTACTCTCGCCACCAAACCACTGCTCAGTGGTGATCTCTGCGCCCTCAAGCGTATTTGTTTTTCTTTCTTTTTATTTTTTGTCTTTCCCGCGATGGCGGATTTGTTGTAGCGTATGTGCGGTCGTCGCTTTTCAGCAGCGGCGGGTTAAACAACGGATCGCCAGCGACGCGACATGGTGAGTGTGGTGAGTACATACGACCAGTTTGTTACGATTCAATGCTTTTAATACCTCTACGCTTCCTTCTTTGCTGTCCCGCCCTAAACTGTTGTCGCGAGGTTTCACACTCGATCCGCGAGGGCAAATTAAACGGACGATCATTGTAAATTTACCGCAGCATCTAATGACTGTTGGAATCCGTTTACATTAGCTGTTAATAGTGCCAGTCTTTGGTGTTTCGCAGACAAGCTGGTTGCTCAACCTGAATGCAAACGAATGAAAACGCAGCACACATTAGGTAGGTAGGAAGCCAGCGACGCGGATGAGACAACTGGCTGCCTTGGCATTTAATTACAGCAAAATGTTTGCACCAAGAAAATTGATGAGCTATTAAAACCACATTCTCGCAATCTGTGTTCCTTAACTGAAAGGTACAAACGTTGCTTTGTACATTGTTCGCGACGCTGTTTCGTCTCACTTTCGCAGCTTTTTTCAGTCTCTCGCAGGGCATATTGTCGCGGCACTCGTACGGCTAAAGTCAAGCCTACGGATTTTCACGCGATGAAAGACTTCGCAACCCCTTTGGCTCTTACTCGGAAATAATGTTGGGGCGTTGCTATACCCGCCAGCACAGAATAAAACAGAGTACAGTGCACGTGCCACACACTTGTCTATAACAGCGAGTTCATCTTCATTGAACTACCTCTGAAAACGGCGGAAACAAGCTTTTACAAAAACTGTAAGGCCAAAAGTGGTGGGTAAGATTTAAGAACGCCATGCCATAGTAGTTTTCTTTATATCCTTTTCGGGCGAGGAAAGATGAGGCTAGAAGTATGACAGTTGTGTTATAGATAAGTGTGTTGCTCTCTGTACATACTATATCACCGGTGGTTAAGGAGCTAGAAATAAAGGAGTGACAAAGAGGGAAAGGAAAACTAAGTTAGCTATCATTTTTGACAAGTGACTTAAAGGTACCCGCAACATTTTTTAAAGTACAAGGGCAGCCTCACCAAAACAGAGAACCCTGCATGATTTAGTAACGTGACGGGTTGGCCTAGTTGATATTCCATAGCTCGAACAGTGTAGGGCAATAAAATGGACAGGGACTGTGAAAGGACAACACAAGTGTGCTTTTACAACTGCAGTTTATTATACAGACACTCTTTTTTAAAAACAAGCTAAGGACAAATAAAACTGTGCAGAAAGAAAAAGAACAAATAAAGGGGTAATCACGTGTGATTAATTCTGCACGCTCAGACACCCATCAACCCATGCGCCATTGCAAAATTGAATTTCAGTTCAATTTCTCTGCCTGATGGTGCAAGTGATGCACGCCAATACACCTGTCTTATGCAGTCTTGAGTATTTGCTGCTTCTACTTTTCATTTTTTCATTCTTGAAGTTTGCTAATCGGCATAAAAACTACCTCCCTACTGTGCAGATCGCTCGATCGACTGCAGCGGGTGGAGCTGAGATTGGGTAAACCATTCAGGCATCATTGCAATGTACCTGGGACCCACTGCAGTGGCTATAGTGTTGTGCTGCTGAGACCAAGGACGCAGGTTCGATTCCCGGCCATGGCGGCTGCTTTTCTGATGGAGGCGGAAAGCAAAAACGCCCGTGTGGTCGAGATTCGGTGCACGCTAAAGATGCCCAAGTGGTCAAAATTAATCCCGAGCCCTCCACTACAGTGTGCCTTTAGCGAAGGTGTAGCTTTGGCAAAAACCCCACAAACAATTATTCAAACATTGTACCAGGTGAAGAAAAAATAATGTAAAAAGGTAAATAAGTTTGCATTGTTTTCCGTTCGTGCAACTAAATTAAACATGCTGCTGGTCATAACAGAAATTTCAGGGTTCAGTTTTTTGGTATGAAGGCCTCTGGTACTAGTGCTCCCTTTAGTACGTGTGATCAAATGCTGTGTGCTGGCCACCAGACCCACCCGCAGCTTGGAGAACATCTTGTACAGCCTTCTGCTCAGTTATTGTTGGCTAACTGCTAAGGCCCCTGTTGTCTACCTAAGGGCTGCTTGAGAAGTAGTGCGTGTGTGCAAGTCATGCAAATCAGTTGGGCAGGCAGATGAAAGTGTTATTTGGTGTGTTAAACCCGAAATTAGACTGCTTATCCTTCCGTTTTATCAACCATTCTTTGGCGCTGTCTTCATGTGGCACCCAATTTGTGCTTCCCATTATAGCTACTCAGGACCATAGCCAGATTTTTTTTTTTGGGGGGGGGTATGGATTTTGGGAAAGGGGTAGTTTTCCCGAAGGCAACAGTAAGTATTGCTTACATGCTGCCTGGAAAAGGTTTCAGGAGGGGTTCAAACCCCCAACCCCCCCCTCTGGGTACGGCCCTGTAGCTACTGCATGTAATTCAGAGTTCAGCTGACCATCATCTGAAGTGAAACTTTGCTTCTTTTGCAGCTGACCATGGCCACGTGACTGCGACACACTGGGCCATCTTTGGATGTGCAGAAAAATGGAGCAATAAATTTGTACACTTTAATAACAAAATACTTCTGTTGAATGGTTACCTGTGCTACCAGAAAACTTTTCTATGAGATTTATGGGCCGATCAAAATTCATCACATAGAGGTAATTGCAGGGCATTATTTTCTAGTACCAGGGTCCTTTCACCCGACCGTGGTTCCCAAGAAAGACACGGAGTCCCTGGAAAACCACACCTTTACTGGAAGTCCCGTTCCCCCAAGGTCCGATCATCAGCAGGTCACGCTGTGCACACCTAGTCCGGCACTGTTGGCCATGTTCTAATCCAGGCCATGTCGTGCCACATCTTCGTCTTCCCCTGGGACATATCCCGTGGGATTGACCACTGCCACCATTGTCCGGTTACAATTTAAAACGACGCGCAAGGAGCAGTATAACGGATGAGCAGTTGTACACAAGCAAATTACATAGGCAAAGTTACACATGCCGTGATCCCCGGCTAGTCATCATTTGTCTGGCTGAAGTGCAGAATAAATGTCTTTCCATTTCTGACCATTTTGGTGTTGCCGTGTCACTTCCTCAGCAAGTGTGACAAGGTCATGCGAGGCGACAAAATGAGCCATAATGGAGTAAGGGATACAACAGGAGTTGCAAGTTGTTTGTTTTCATCACGTTACTATTAGTAGACTACCTATAACAAAGCTACCTTTTCAGTTCTTATGAGGTTTCACTGTAAATGCCACGAAAAAGTAAATCCCTGTTACTCAAAGGGGCTTACTCTTCATTTTTTCATGATGAAAAAATGAATGTTTGGTTCATTGGAATGACTGCCTCATTAGTATGACACTGGCACGCATTATGGGACGCAGTGCAACTGGCTGAGGCCAGCAAAAGCAAACGCAAGTTGTTAGGCAGGGCTTATGAGCTTGAAAAACAAGGTTTTTTTTTCATTTTATAATAGTAAGAATCGGGTGAACAGTGGAACTTGAAAAACTTATGTAAACTAAACAAAAGTACCAGTGTGCACTGTTGTACTGTGCACACTATGCTTGTTAGAGCTGCTCAGCAGTATGGCGCTTTGGAGTTTTCTCACAACACTGGCCGATTGGCGGAAACGACATCGTCTTAGATGACCCTATTTCTTGAGCATACCCTATATTTCACGAAACGATTACTACATGCTGTAACAAAGACAAGCCAGAAATACAAGCGAGGTGAAAATACGCTCAAAAACAAAGTGAGTATAGACAGTGGGCCTGAGTGCTATTCATGCGCCATCTAGAGGATGGGCGGTAAACGAAGCAATGAAATTATAAGGCATTTATTTTGCCACAGGGCATAGATGAGGGAGTAGGAATTGATGACCAAAGTTAATTGAACATGAAAATGTTCACTTCGCAGATGAAGTCCAAGAGGGAATGATGATGAGGCCCATGTATCCATGAAGTGTATGCAGTTGCGTCGCCTACGCGGAGGCCTGTCACCGCAAGATGTTGCATCCTTGTTGGATGCAAGGCAAGGTTTCCCTATCCGCTGCAGCCCTAGTTAACGTGCTCAACATTCATTGCAAATACCTGCCTTGGATATATCATCGCTGACATCACAAGACACTATTTAGCGAGAGGATTGAAACTTTGGCTTAAATTGTGTAATCTCTCAATGAATAAGGCATCATTCGCTGCTTGGCAAGCAGTAGGGGCACTATAAGACACCCAATGTTGTGAGTGAAACTGGTATTTTGTCCTAATGGCTCCTTTAAGGCGCATAAAAGGTTTTCTCTACGGATTTGTAGCAACTGTGAAACTTAGCAAAGAACTGTAATGTTGTGGCACAGCAGATAAGACGAACCATGGTTGAAGGTTATGAGCGATCTATTTACAACATTTACAAAATGGCCATGAGAGAGTCAGTGCTGGCTTCGCCCCCACACAGCTTCTCCCTCGTCATTGTCATCAATGGTCAGCCATGGGAATTTTCGTCCACCATGCCCCGTGACAGAATGGCACCTGTAAAAATCAAGGAATGGTCAGGGTTACTCATTAAAGGCCAACGGTACTCACACTTCAACTCGGCCAGATTTATCAATTTGTAGTAAGTACCACCCAACGCTGCCTGTATAAACATTGCCTGACACGTCGCGTGCTTTTCAATAGGAAGGGTAGGGACGCTTAGTTCAGCCACTCATCCGCTATGTGGTGCGCGCCGGCGGACATTTCGCCTTACGTCACTGCTCTGGAGTCGCGAACGCTGCACCCACTTCTATGACGTGTGTCTGTCGGCTTGCCTGTTGGGTTTCAAGAGCCGTTTCGCTCACATCTTAGGCCGGACGGGGCGATAGTTCTGGGGCGCGCTGGGGATCTTGTTCAACGTGTCGCTCGCTGTATACTTGCTGCATTTTCCCAAAGATAACCGACGGAGGAGGAACTGAATTATATGTGTAAGAACATATTAATTGTCAGGTAGATAAATATTGAACAGAAAAACGATATTTTAGGAAGGCACAGCCATTTTTTTTTTCTCTCTGGAGGATTTAGGGAGGAAAGAATTGCCGGCACATTTTTCATTCAGGCGCTCGCTTCCACCATTACTTTCGAAAAATATCGCGTGCTTGTATCATGATGAGATGTTCATATGGAGAACATGCAACAGGGTTGCCGCTATTTAATACTGCAAAAATTCCTGAACAATTCGCAGCTTCTATGTTTTGATGCATCAATAAATAATTGGTTTTCTTCGTTTGCTGGTGTGATTATTGGACCTGCTTGGTACGCTGGTCATACGCACGCACCTTGACAACAAATTTGTCACGTGTTTATATTTGGCAGAAGCATAAACAGTAATATTTAACAGCCTCTGAATGCATTGCAACACCACAACGAATGTGATGCACTGTGCGGAAGAAGCAGGACATGGAATATTATTGGGGCTCTTCGATTGTGCATAGTCTGTAGACGCTTCCTCGTATTAGTCCAAGGATCGTTCGTTTAATTTGTCCTCGCGGATCGAGTGTGAAACCTCGCGACAACAGTCTCGGGGCGGGACAGCAAAGAAGGAAGCGTAGAGGTATTAAAAGCGTAACAGACCGGTCGTATGTATTCACCACACTCACCATGTCGCATCACTGGCGATCCGTTGGTCAACCGCCGCTGCTGAAAAACGACCACCGCACGCTACAACAAAGCCGCCATCACGCGAGAGACAAAAAAAAGAAGAAAAAAAAAGTACGCTTGAGAGCGCAGAGATCACGACCGAGCAGTGGTCTGGTAGCGAGAGTAGACTGTGTTGTTTTTATTCTGTTTTATTGTGGAATGTCGCAGCGGCGAAGCTCTCGTGTCGATGCTCCGCGCCGCAGCCTCGGACAACAGCGGGATCATTGTTGCTGTTGCCGCTTCGCCAGGCTTTGCTAAGGGGCCCGAACGTGGGACAGGGGGCGCTGCAGGCGCCATTCAACAGCGCCACCAGCGGAAGAAAATCGCAAAAGTGAACTGGGTATTTCCTGGCGTGTGAATGTGGAGCACGCGTGTTTACGTGCAGTTTAAAAGAGCAACCGCTCGTTACCGTGATGATGTTGGTCACGTGACACGCACATTTTTTGCCAGAAACTAGGTCCGGGCGACACGCGTTCATTTTAATTACGAAAAATTTACGTTAATTAATTAATTAATTATTAGTGGTCATTGATTGGGTAAAGTCAAATTGAGGTCATTAGGGCATGTGAGGTATCAAATTAAAGGTCTTAATGAGTGGAATCGCGTGATACAAGTTAAAAATTGCTTCCTGGTCATAGTCATGAGATAGTCATATGAGTCATGGATTGGGTTAAAAGTCAAAGTGAGGCCACTAGGGCTTGTGAGGTATCAAATTAAAGGCCTTAATAAGTGGAATCGCGTGGTACAAGTTAAAAATTGCTTCCTGGTCATAGTCATGAGATAGTCATGTGAGTCATGGATTGGGTTAAAAGTCAAAATGAGGCCACTGGGGCTTGTGAGGTATCAAATTAAAGGTCTCGATTAGGGGAATCATGGGGCACAAAGTAAAATTCGCTTTCTGGTCATAGTCATGAGACAGTCATGTGAGTTGTCAGGGGCTACGAAGAATTCGCTGGGGGCCGACGAACGAAAGAAAATAGAAGAACGAACGGAAAGTGGAGAAGACGGCCCTGCAGCGTATACGACACCGCCACAGCTTACGCCGCCAACGCCTCCCCGAGTCGCCGCCACGCGGCCCCGAGCGGCGCCCGCGTTTATACGTGCTGTGTACGTGTGGTTCGGATTTCGGACTCTCGCTTGCGAGGGTAAACTGAACTTCGTGCGCAGAGAGTCGCCCCACCGCCGCTCATCGCAGACGGACGTTCTCAGTGCTGTTTCCCCGATCCTATAACGCAATGTACTCAGTTTTCCTGTCATTAAACAGTTTAATCTCTTTCCAAGACAAGTCCTTACTAAAACCGGCCACTCTGACATGGCGCAGTCGACAGGATCAGGATTTGAGGCCACGGAACGAACGCACGAGGAGACGAACGACGCGGACGAACTGCACCACGACTACGAGAGTGCGGCACGCGGACGAGGGGCAACGACGGACTCCACGTCAACGATGATCGACCGGCTCCTGACTTCAAAGGAACGCGACGTCCTGTGTTCAGCGAAGAAGCAGCAGTTGGGGAACGAACTACGATCACGAAGGCTCCCTTGCTCTGGCCGTAAGGACGACATCGTCTCGCGTCTCCTAGAGGACAACGAAAAACGTCGCCAGCTCTCCAAACGCTCGAATGTGCCAACGATACTTCAGGCTGCCTACGACGACGAGCGGCAGACGAACCTGCAAGCGGCGCTATTCGAGAACAGGAGGCTGCGCGAAGAACGAGAACGTCTTCGGAGACAACTGGCGAGAGTCGGCTACACGTTTCCCACGGTGCCGGAGCCAGCGGCAAGCCTTCAACGATACGACGCACACCTTGGTCCGGAGACGCGCAGCACGCACAACAGCACGCACACGAACGAAACGACGCATGCAAAACGGTGCACCGCCCGCTCACTGGACCTCTCCCAGGTGATCGCCACGATTATGGAAACGCAAGCGAAGGTCAGTGAATTCCTGGCGAGATCGCGAACAACCGCTGCTCTGACACCGAGCCAACCGACGAGCTACACCACCAACCCGCAGGTCCTTCCGGCAACGAGCAACGAGACGCGCCACGTAAGCAGCGCGCACAAGCCAGAACGCAGCACGTACCTGGCACTAGCTCCTCCGGTCCAGACCTCGCCCACGAACGGTACCGTACCCGAATCGGTGGAGCTCACGAACGAAACGCCCAGAGCACCGAACGCAACCGAGCCAGTGCATACGAAATTTTCCGCACATGCTGTCCCGGCCCCAGTCCACGCAACCAACGACAACGCACCCGGATTGGTGGAGCTCACCACCACAGCCGAAACGAACAGCACACGGAACGCACCCGAGCTGGTACGCACGACAACCATCGCACCCGCTGTTCCAGTCCAGGTACCGCCGACGAACGACATCGTACCCAGACCAGAGGCGCTGACCACGACCAACGAAACGCCCGACGCACGGAACACGACCAAGCCAGCACGCACGGAGGAAACGCTATTCATGACACCCTCCGGTCTCGCTGCTGCCTTCCCGACTTGGCCAGTGAACGTAACAACCGCAGGAACAAACCTTGCCACGAGAAACGAAACGCCAAGCGCACGTGGCTCAACCCAGCCGGAACGTACAAGTTCTCCGGCACCCGCTGCTCCAGCCCGAGTTCACCCAACGAACGACACCGCACTCGCGCAGGTGAACCCGTCTACGAGCAACTACGCACACAGCGCACGCGGCACGTTCGAGCCGGAACGTACAAGTTCCCCGGTCCCCGCTGCTCCGATCGAGACTCTTCCGACAAACACCACCATGGTACAGGAGGATGCAGCCGTGAGCGTACGGGCACCAGGCAAACGATACGCCATCGAGCCTACTTCCACGAGAGGAATGCCTACCGCACCACTTTCGAAACAACCGGCAAGTGACCAGAGCTTTAGCGACGACACGGACACGGCGAGAACGACAACGAACGAGACCGACCCAGACAAAGGCATCGAATGCCCTACCGAGGAAGCCACGCCTACGACGCCAAAGATTGTGGGACCGAATGGACGAGGCGAACTACGCCCATTTTCCCACAACAGCTTCGCTTCCGAGGGCAACCACGGCGAAGGCGAGCAAGGAGTCGCAACGAATTTGTCCGATCAGCCGCGCCACTTCACGACAATGCCGTGCCACCGCAGGCTGAACGAAAAGACAAACGGCTCCCGAACCGTACGAAACGCACACCTAGAGCAAAACAACGCCCTCAACGCACCGAACTCCGCGACTTTCACGGGACGCATCTCGCCACCAGACGAAACGCATGCCAACGTTCCCACGCGCATCAAACCCGCAAGAAGCTACACAGACTCAATCGCCGACGGAAGCGACGTGACCAACGCAACGCCGTAAATGCTCCCAAGTTCACGTCCGACGAAACGAATCCCACGGTACGCGAGATCAAGTCAGTTTGAAATTCGCCGACCTCTTCGAAACGAACGCCCACTAAACGAAGTATATCCGGAGCAACGAAAAAAAAAAACGCCAGCATCGAGCAAGTGCGCAAACGGCCGTGCACAGTTGAGTCTCTGGATACGAACGGACGTCAAACAACGCGGACACCCACAGAGCTCGCGGATAGCTCCATCGGGCGCCAACTCGGTGAAGGACCTGGGGACAGATCCTTCTAAAGGGAGGTCGTGTCAGGGGCTACGAAGAATTCGCTGGGGGCCGACGAACGAAAGAAAATAGAAGTACGAACGGAAAGCGGAGAAGACGGCCCTGCAGCGTATACGACACCGCCACAGCTTACGCCGCGAACGCCTCCCCGAGACGCCGCCAGTGTTTATACGTACCATCACGCGGCCCCGAGCGGCGCCCGCGTTTATACGTGCTGTGTACGTGTGGTTCGGATTTCGGACCCTCGCTTGCGAGGGTAAACTGAACTTCGTGCGCAGAGAGTCGCCCCACTGCCGCGCATCGCGACGGGCGTTCTCCGTGCCAATTCCCCGATCCCATAACGCAATGTAATCAGTTTTCCTGTCATTAAACAGTTTAATCTCTTTCCAAGACAAGTCCTTACTAGAACCGGCCACTCTGACAGAGTCATTGATTGGGTTAACAGTCAATGTGAGGCCACTAAGGCTTGTGAGGTATCAAATTAAAGGTCTTAATGAGTGGAATCACGTGGGAGAAGTTAAAAACTGCTTCCTGGTCATAGTCATGAGATAGTCATGTGAGTCATAGATTGGGTTAAAAGTCAAAATGATGCCACCAGGGCTTGTGAGGTATCAAATTAAAGGTCTCGATTAGGGTAAACATGGGGCACAAAGTAAAATTCGCTTTCTGGTCATAGTCATGAGACAGTCATGTGAGTCATTGGTTGGGTTAACAGTCAATGTCAGGCCACTAAGGCTTGTGAGGTATCAAATTAAAGGTCTTAATGAGTGGAATCACGTGGGACAAGTTAAAAATTGCTTCCTGTTCATAGTCATGAGATAGTCATGTGAGTCATAGATTGGGTTAAAAGTCAAAGTGATGCCACCAGGGCTTGTGAGGTATCAAATTAAAGGTCTTAATGAGTGGAATCGCGTGGGGCAAGTTAAAAATTGCTTCCTGTCATAGTCATGAGATAGTCATGTGAGTCATGGATTGGGTTAAAAGTCAAAGTGGTGCCACTAGGGCTTGTGAGGTATCAAATTAAAGGTCTTAATGAGTGGAATCGCGTGGGGCAAGTTAAAAATTGCTTCCTGGTCATAGTCATGAGATAGTCATGTGAGTCATGGATTGGGTTAAAAGTCAAATTGGTGCCACTAGGGCTTGTGAGGTATCAAATTAAAGGTCTTAATCAGTGGAATCGCGTGGGACAAGTTAAAAATTGCTTCCTGGTCATAGTCATGAGATAGTCATGTGAGTCAAGGATTGGTTTAAAAGTCAAAGTGAGGCCACTAGGGCTTGTGAGGTATCAAATTAAAGGTCTTAATGAGTGGAATCGCGTGGGACAAGTTAAAAATTGCTTCCTTGTCATAGTCATGAGATAGTCATGTGAGTCATGGATTGGGTTACAAGTCAAAGTGGGGCCACTAGGGCTTGTGAGGTATCAAATTAAAGGTCTCGATTAGGGGAATCATGGGGCACAAAGTAAAATTCGCTTTCTGGTCATAGTCATGAGACAGTCATGTGAGTCATTGATTGGGTTAACAGTCAATGTGAGGCCACTAAGGCTTGTGAGGTATCAAATTAAAGGTCTTAATGAGTGGAATCACGTGGGACAAGTCAAAAATTGCTTCCAGGTCATAGTCATGAGACAGTCATGTGAGTCATAGATTGGGTTAACAGTCAAAGTGGTGCCACTAGGGCTTGTGGGGTATCAAATTAAAGGTCTCGATGAGTGGAATCGCGTGGGAGAAGTTAAAAATTGCTTTCTAGTCATAGTCATGAGACAGTCATGTGAGTCATTGATTGGGTTAACAGTCAATGTGAGGCCACTAGGGCTTGTGAGGTATCGAAATAAAGGTCTTAATGAGTGGAATCACGTGGGACAAGTTAAAAATTGCTTCCCGGTCATAGTCATGAGATAGTCATGTTAGTCATAGATTGGGTTAAAAGTCAAAGTCGTGCCACGTGGGCTTGTGGTACATCAAATGAAAAGTCTTGATGAGTGGAATCGTGTGGGACAAGTTAAAAATTGCTTCCTGGTCATAGTCATGAGACAGTCATGTGAGTCATAGGTTGTCTTAAACGTGAGTGTGATGCTACTGGGGCTTGGGGGAGATCAAATGAAAGGTCTCCATCTAGAATGTTTTCAAACAATCTATTTTTTGAAAAGATAACGAAGGGATATCTATAAATAAAGTTAGAAAGATCACCAGCTTAGGTGACATCAGTTGATATTACAAGCCGACACAAGTCCTCGAAAAATCCGTATTAGGGTACAGCGCACAGTGGGCGCGATTTTATCTTTACATAGTACTTGTTTGCCTTTCTTTATTTTAAACACAAAATCAAAGTGATAAATGTTTGCTGACACTTTTTAGAAACCGTATTTTTCGGTGTATTAGTGAATTGTCTTCACTGTTGATGCGGCACTGCTGTCGAGGCCACTCTATTCGCCGCTGAATGAGCTCCCGAACCACGGTTCGCCGCTAAATATCATTCATCTGAAACGTCCTTCGGTGTTGTCGTGCAGCGCTGAAACATTGACATTTAAAGCAAATGTCATTCGCTCGAAAGATAATTTGATCTGCCGTCTGGGAGTTGTATAACATATGCTATACAGTTTCGATCGTAAGCCACATTATTTCTCATAAAATAAAATAATATTGATAAGGTGCAGCATTTCTATGGCAGCCGCTTGTGTAACCAAGGTAATGCGGCCTTCGCAGAACACTCCGTGCCAATACACGGCTTGCACACCGTCCGCGCTGGCCTGTTGCATAATGTAGTGGCCCAAGCGGGGCGCGATGGTGACGTAACACAAGGGCGAGGAGGGAACGCAGTGGGAACTTCACATGTGTTGCTGTCAGCCCACCCCGGAAAATATTTGTACGGGGATCTTTCTAAATACGGGCTGATTTTTCTGACCCACTGCAAAAACCGTTACTCGGATTTGCGCATATATACTGTAACAGTCGAATGAAGTGAGCCTTAAAGCTAAGCTATGTGATGAGGTACAAGATGTCTAGCGGAGCTGCAGAAGGACGATCGTTACAATGATAATCATAGCCACTTCTTTGTCTGCGCCTCGAATTCCTACGGTATTGGAATGAAAGTGGGCGGATGAGTATTCATGTTCTGGAACCACACTTGTGGCAAAAATGGATCTATTGCCCTAAGCGTAAATGCAAGTAGGGTGCCATAAGCCCGCTCTATATGGTGCGAATTGACAAACGAATTCGCAGCTGCGGCGTCGCTAGTGCGGCAATATGTCGCTTTGCTGGACAACCTGAAACAATTCAAGTGATCAATTTTCGTTGCTGCCGAAGCTACAAAATTGCTTCCACAGGTTCAGAGGCACAGTTGGAGAAGACGAAGCGAGAAGCGACTTAAGAAGAACCAAAGAGAGAATGGGCTCAAAATACAAGAACAAGTGAACACTCCTAAGATGGCGTTACCGGTTGCACGAAAGAGGTGGTCACAGCCTCTCCTAAACATTCCTTATTTTTATGGTGGAATAGTTTACAAATCATGGTGCCAGTGTTCAGATAGTTGTGAATAGTTGTACCGAGGCGACACAAACAGGTATCTGTATACTGGAATACATGCATGTCGATTTATTCATTGCACTTTTAAGGAGCAGAAAAGACAGTATAGTGCTGTCACGTTAAAAGAGTAACCCTGCGAAACGTCTTGCAGGGCGCATCATGGCGCTGTTGCGCCGCGCATTCCCTAAGAAGAGGGTGACGTCGCCACGAGTATTCTTGGTGACAGTCATTCTGGACGGCGCATCACGTGACTGGCGTTACTCGTTCCGTCAGTGACTGGCGTTACTCGTTCAGTCGGTGGCTTGCAACATACTCTCTAGAGCATGAATTCGTATATAACAAATTTCACTACAGGAAAGTCTGGCACTGCAATCAGGTGCCCTCATGGGACTGCTGGAAAAGATTATATTTTTACTTCACCGACCTTTCAAATTCCTCAGCTTCGTGATTGACAACTCTTTTCTCGACGGTGGCTGGAGTTTCTTTTCCCCCTAGCAGCACGATGCTCCCTATCCACTACTTTGGAGCAAGCACTGCTTGCTTTCTTGAGGCGCTGTGTGGTGCTTTTTTGGGGGGCTGTTAATTCGCGCCAAAGAGCCATAGAAAATAGAGCTCTGAACAGATGCAGCGAACGCAGGAGAGTCGGGTCAAATTGAGCAAACTTCGACTGCATCTATGGTGGTGGAGGGGGAGCGGAAGAGATTGGGGTGGGGGGGACACAAGGGGGTTTTACAGGCTCGAATGGCAGAAGGCTACTGTCTTTCGATGGCCTTTGCAGCAAAGGACGGAGATATAGGGCCTTTTTAAATTCAAGTTATGAGAGTTTACGCGCCGCGGCTGTGCACCTGGGCCACAAGGGCTCTGGATTACTTTTGAGCACCTGCGCACCTTTAACGCGCGAAGAAATCTCGACATACGATCGTCTTTTTTTCTCCTCCATAAGAAAAGCAGAGATCGCGAACGGGGTCAAACCCGCGTCCTTGGGCTCAGCAGCATAACTGAGCCACTGCAGCGGGTGCTATTTTCAGTTACTGCTGTAAGACTACCAGGGGATGTAAAAGGCTTCCTAAGCACGCTGGTTCGTCATGTGTATATTTGTTTACTACCATAAAAACGTAAAGCACCAAAGATATGTTTACCATCCTGGTACATTATTGTGTTGGTGCTACATACGTTGCTCCACATGGCATATCAGCGACAAGTAACAAATTAGCAATAAACAAACAAAACAAATGAATACATTTATTTTGTATATATAAAACAAAAGCTTCATTTCGAATTGCAAGGGGATGCCACCTCAGTAGAGTTGTAATTTCCATCAAATAGTGCAGGGCGTGAAAAAATTTTCTTTTCATGTTTTTTTAGAAAAATATCGGAAACAGAAAAAACACGATTCCAAACATATTAAAAGCTCGACATGCTTTTCAAGGGCTGCTGAAGAGCTTTTCAAAACATTTGTTGATAGCATTCCTTTATAGTTTTCTTGACGGTAAATCAGGAAAAGGTGTTTATAGCTTGTGAAAATACACCCAAACAGCCTTTTTTTTTCGCGAAAGCAAACGACCCCTGCCCAAAGTGCGGTAAGAGATGTGGCTTCCTTTCGCGATCGGGCCCCGGTAGATAACGTCCTATTCGGAAGCACCGGAGCTACGTCGACTACTCAGCATGCAGAGCTCATTCTGTTCTCATTCCGAAACGGGTCACAAAGTCCCCAGTAATATTGAAGACGCACAAAATCTTCCCTTAAATAGGGAAGCTTGAAGGAAGCACAAACTCAACAAGTCTCCTCGCTGCGAGCTTGAAAAACAAAGTTTCCCCGAACGACTCATGGCCCACTTTGGATTTTGGAATGCCGGGATGTTGTGCAGATATGGTGCTGTCGCTTTCACTACTAGCGCGAACACACATTCCTAGCACACTTTTCAACACCCCATTAGCCCCCTTCTCGAATGTCCAACTTTCTTTTTACATTCGGGAGGACGATAACAAGCTCTATCGCATCACTGACTTTTACCCCAATCTATGACTCACGTCACTATCTCATGAATATAAGCAGGAAGCAATATTTAATTTGTCTAACGTAATTCTCCTAATCGACACCTTTAATTTGATACAGGACAAGCCCTAGTGGCACCACTTTCACATTTAACCCAATCTATAACTCACGTGACTAGCTCGTGACTATAACCAGGATGCAGTTTCTAATTTGTCCCATGTGATTCTCCTCGTCAAGACCTTTATTTGAAACCTCACAAGCCGAGTGATATCAATTTGACTTTTAACCTAATCTATGAATCACGTGACTATCTCATGCCTATAACCAGGAAGCAATATTTAATTAGTTCTACGTGACTCTCCTAATCGACACCCTTAATTTGATATCTCACAAGCCTTAGTGGCACCATTTTGACTTTTAGCCCAATCTATGACTCACGTAACTATCTCATGACTATAACGACGACGCCACTTTTCATTCGCCCCCCGTGATTTCCTTCGTTGAGGCCTTTAATTTGATGCCTCAGAAGCCCTAGTGGCACCAATTTGACTTTTAACCTAATCTATGACTCCGTGACTATAACCAGGAAGCGATTTTTAAATTGTCCCCCATGATTCCACTAATCGAGACCTTTAATTTTATACCTCACAAGCCCTAGTGGCATCACTTTGACTTTTAACCCAATTCGTGACTCATGTGACTATCTCATGACAATAACCAGGAAGCGATTTTTAACTTGTACCCAATGATTCCCCTCATCGAGACCTTTAATTTGATACCTCACAAGTCCTAGTCGCATCAATTAGATTTACAACCCATTCTATGAACCACGTGGCTATTTCATGACTATAACCAAAAAGCTATTTCTAATTTGCCCCCATGATTCCCCTCATCGAGACCTTCAATTTGATACCTCACAAGCCCTAGTCGCATCAGTTTGACTTAACCCATTCTATGACTCCGTGACTATCTCAAGACTATAAATAGGAAGCGATTTCTAATTTGTCCCCCATGATTCCACTCATTGAGACCTTTAATTTGATACCTCACAAGCCCTAGTCGCATCACATTGACTTTTAACCCATTCTATGACTGTGACTATCTCATGACTATAGCCAGGAAGCGATTTTTAATTTGTCCCACGTGATTCCCCTCATCGAGACGTTTAATTTCATACCTCACAAGACATAGTGCCACCACTTTGACTTTTAACCCAATCTATGACTCACGTGACTATCTCGTGACCATAACCAGTAAGTAATTTTTAATTTCCCCCACGTGATTCCCCTCATCGAGACCTTTAATTTGATACCTCACAAGCCCTAGTTGCATAACTTTCACTTTTAACTCAATATATGACTCACGTGACTATCTCATGACTATAACCAGGAAGCGGTTTTTAATGTGTCCCCATGATTCCCCTCATTAACACCTTTAATTTGATACCTCACAAGCCCTAGTGGCACCAATTTGACTGTTAACCCAATCTATGACTCACATGACTGTCTCATCACTATGACTAGGAAGCAATTTTTAATTGTCCCCCATGATTCCACTAATGGAGACCTTTATTTGATACCTCACAAGCCCTAGTGGCCTCACATTGACTGTTAACCCATCAATGACTCACATGACTGTCTCATGACTATGACCAGGAAGCGAATTTTACTTTGTGCCCCATGATTCCCCTAATCGATACCTTTAATTTGATACCTCACAAGCCCTAGTGGCACCACTTTGACTTTTAACCCAATCTATGACTCACATGACTATCTCATGACTATGACCAGGAAGCATTTTTTAACTGGTCCCACGCGATTCCACTCATTAAGACCTTTAATTTGATACCTCACAAGCCCTAGTGGCCTCACTTTGACTTTTAACCCAATCCATGACTCACATGACTATCTCATGACTATGACCAGGAAGCAATTTTTAACTTTTCCCACGCGATTCCACTCATTAAGACCTTTAATTTGATACCTCACAAGCCCTAGTGGCACAACTTTGACTTCTAACCAATCCATGACTCACATGACTGTCTTATGACTATGACCAGGAAGCAATTTTTAACTTGTCCCACGTTATTCCACTCATTAGGCCCTTTAATTTGATACCTCACAAGCCTTAGTGGCCTCAAATTGACTGTTAACCCAGCCAATGACTCACATGACTGTTTCATGACTATGACCAGAAAGCGAATTTTACTGTGTCCCGCATGATTCCCCTAATCGAGACCTTTAATTTGATACCTCACAAGCCCTACAGGTCTCACTTTGACTTTTAACCCTGTCAGGGGCTACGAAGAATTCGCTGGGTGCCGACGAACGAAAGAAAATAGAAGTACGAACGGAAAGCAGAGAAGACGGCCCTGCAGCGTATACGACACCGCCACAGCTTACGCCGCGAACGCCTCCCCGAGACGCCGCCAGTGTTTATACGTACCATCACGCGGCCCCGAGCGGCGCCCGCGTTTATACGTGCTGTGTACGTGTGGTTCGGATTTCGGACCCTCGCTTGCGAGGGTAAACTGAACTTCGTGCGCAGAGAGCCGCCCCACTGGCGCGCATCGCGACGGACCATCTCCGTGCCAATTCCCCGATCCCATAACGCAATGTAATCAGTTTTCCTGTCATTAAACAGTTTAATCTCTTTCCAAGACAAGTCCTTACTAAAACCCGGCCAGCTGACATGGCGCAGCCAACAGGATCGGGATTTGAGGCCACGGAACGAACGGACGAGGAGACGAACGACGCGGACGAACTGCACCACGACTACGAGAGTGCACGCGGACGAGGGGCAACGATGGACTCCACGTCAACGGTGATCGACCGGCTGCTGATTTCAACGGAACGCGACGTCCTGTGTTCAACGAAGAAGCAGCAGTTGGTGAACGAACTACGATCACGAAGGCTCCCTTGCTCTGGCCGTAAGGACGACATCGTCTCGCGTCTCCTAGAGGACAACGAAAAACGTCGCCAGCTCTCCAAACGATCGAATGTGCCAACGATACTTCAGGCTGCCTACGACGACAAATGGCCGACGAACCTGCAAGCGGCGCTATTCGAGAACAGGAGGCTGCGCGAAGAACGAGAACGTCTTCGGAGACAACTGACGAGAGTCGGCCACACGGTTTCCACGGTGTCAAAGCCAGCGGCAAGCCTTCAACGATACGATGCACACCTTGGTCCGGAGACGCGCAGCACGCACAACAGCACGCACACGAACGAAACGACGCATGCAAAACGGTGCACCGCCCGCTCACTGGACCTCTCCCAGGTGATCGCCACGATTACGGAAACGCAAGCGAAGGTCAATGAATTCCTGGTAATATCGCGAACAACCGCTGCTCTGACAACGAGCCAACCGACGAGCTACATCACCCAAGCACAGGTCTTCCCGGCAACAAGCAACGAGACGCGCAACGTAAGCAGCGCGCACAAGCCAGAACGCAGCACGTACCTGGTACTAGCTCCTCCGGTCCAGACCTCGCCCACGAACGGTACCGTACCCGAATTGGTGGAGCTCACGAAACAAACGCCCAGAGCACCGAACGCAACCGAGCCAGTGCATACGAAATTTTCCGCACATGCTGTCCAGGTCCCAGTCTACGCAACCAATGACAACGCACCCCGATTGGTGGACATGGCCCTGACAATCGAGACGCAAAGTGCACAAAACGCACCAGTGGCGACGAACGACATCGAGCCTGGATTGGTGGAGCTCACCACCACAGCCGAAACGAACAGCGCACGGAACGCACCCGAGCTGGTACGCACGACAACCATCGCACCCGCTGTTCCAGTCCAGGTACCGCCGACGAACGACATCGTACCCAGACCAGAGGCGCTGACCACGACCAACGAAACGCCCGACGCACGGAACACGACCAAGCCAGCACGCACGGAGGAAACGCTATTCATGACACCCTCCGGTCCCGCTGCTGCCTTCCCGACTTGGCCAGTGAACGTAACAACCGCAGGAACAAACCTTGCCACGAGAAACGAAACGCCAAGCGCACGTGGTTCAACCCAGCCGGAACGTACGAGCTCTCCGGCACCCGCTGCTCCAGCCCGAGTTCACCCAACGAACGACACCGCACTCGCGCAGGTGAACCCGTCTACGAGCAACTACGCACCCAGCGCACGCGGCCCGTTCGAGCCGGAACATACAAGTTTCCCGGCGTCCGCTGCTCCGATCGAGACTCATCCGACAAACACCACCATGGTACAGGAGGATGCAGCCGTGAGCGTACGGGCACCAGGCAAACGAGACGCCATCGAGCCTACTTGCACGAGAGGAATGCCTACCGCACCACTTTCGAAACAACCGGTGTGGGCATGGGAGCAGTGTCGTCAACATGCTTCCTAATCCGCTACTTCACGCATTTCAGGCTCTTTTGACGTGTCTGGCCAGCTGGCTATCTGCGTCGCCCTGCGGTTCCGCCTGTCAGCCTCCGTTGCTGATACCTGGAGAGCCGATCAGCTACGGTGGCCACTTTCCCATCGTAAACGGTGCGCTGTGTGTCGATTCTGCCCATGCGCGGATTCCACATACGCGCCATCCTGCGGAAGCCCTATTCATCAGCCCGTCAGTCCCATGGTCAACGTCATCACCTTTCGACGCCCTGGATTTAAGCAGCGCGCATCCAAGCGTCCTCTTCAGTGGGCATGGGAGCAGTGTCGTCAACATGCTTCCTAATCCGCTACTTCACGCATTTCAGGCTCTTTTGACGTGTCTGGCCAGCTGGCTATCTGCGTCGCCCTGCGGTTCCGCCTGTCAGCCTCCGTTGCTGATACCTGGAGAGCCGATCAGCTACGGTGGCCACTTTCCCATCGTAAACGGTGCGCTGTGTGTCGATTCTGCCCATGCGCGGATTCCACATACGCGCCATCCTGCGGAAGCCCTATTCATCAGCCCGTCAGTCCCATGGTCAACGTCATCACCTTTCGACGCCCTGGATTTAAGCAGCGCGCATCCAAGCGTCCTCTTCAGTGGGCATGGGAGCAGTGTCGTCAACATGCTTCCTAATACGCTACTTCACGCATTTCAGGTGTGTAAACCATATTCACTTTACACTAAGAGGTGCGATGACCGATGTTTATTACTGCTCCCGTGCCCACGGGTCTTATGTGACACTGTCTGCGAGTGTTTTTCTATGGCCTGTTTTCTTCTCTGCTGTGGAGACATAGAGGCTAACCCTGGTCCTCGTACACGATCTAATTCAGTTGATGACTCCGAATGCTTACCCGATGATCCCGCTGAACAAACTAAGCTAATGTTTAAATTACTTAAAGATGTGCACGAACGTACGCTGGAAAGTACAAAATTTCAAACCGAAGTCACTGCTGACATAAAAGCTATAAAAGAAGGACAAAAGAGCATTGAAAACAAAATGACCGCCATCCAGCAAAGACTGGACGGGCTTGAACAAAAATCTGAGGCTTCTCCCTTATTCGAAGAGCAGCTATCGCAAACGGAACAATCACTTGCAGGCCTAACCAACCACACCGATTATCTAACATCCCGTGTCGACGAACTTGAAGATAGATCCCGTCGTAACAACCTAATATTTCATGGCATTGCAGACGCTAAAGAAACATGGGAACAGACAGAAGCAAGACTAACATCTGTGTTATCTTCCGTCATGGACTCTTTTCAATCCGACGCAATAGAACGTGCACATCGTTTAGGGTCCTTTTCACCGAACGAAGCTCGCCCAGTCATTGCTATGTTCACTAATTTCAAACAAAAACAAAAAGTACTTTCCCTACGCAGTCAACTCAAACTTAAGGGCGTCGCTGTAAATGAGGATTTCTCTGTTACCACTCGTATTGCAAGAAGAAAAGTGATTGAGTTTGCTAAAAGTCAGCCTGGATCCCCTTCTTTCCAACTCAGCTACAAAAGATTATTTATAGACAAGAAATGTTACATCTACAACGCTAGCATTGACACCGTAGAGCAAATTGAAACTCGAGACGAGCGCCCCAACCGTACTAACAATGCCGCCTCTCCTGCCTTATCATAGGACAACGAGGGGAGTGGCCATCTTTGTTCATCGTTTTCTTCACCTAACATTTCCATTCTTTTTTGCAATGCAAGAAGTGTACTTAACAAACATGAGTCGTTGTCATCGGCGATTGACACATGTTCCGCCCACATTATTGCGCTAACAGAAACTTGGCTTTCCACACATGTGCGCGACACGGAAATTTTTTGCAATGCCTCTCACTTTTCCATTTATCGTTGCGACCGTACTGAACGTCGAGGCGGAGGCGTTCTTTTAGCCATATCAAAAGATATTCCATCCAAGTGCGTACATATTAACAGTCATTTAGAAATAATTTGGGCCTCAATGACGCTTCACCATCAAAATATAGTCTTCGGTGTTTGCTATCGACCGCCTTCTTCCTCAATTACGTTTATGAATGAGCTACATGACGCAATCAACGCAATTTCTACACGCTATCCTTCCTCGTGCCTTTTTCTTCTGGGTGACTTTAACTTTCCTAACATTTGTTGGAGTACGCAACCACCTCACTTATCGCCATTTTCGACTGAAGCAAGTAATTTTTTAGATTTGTGCTCTGTATTTTCTTTAAGCCAATTGATAACACAACCCACTAGAACGCTAAATAACACAGCAAGTACATTAGACCTTATCTTAACGAACCGACCTAATTTTGCTTCATCTGTCACTTATTCCCCTGGATTGAGTGATCATTTGTTGTTGACGTTTCACATTAACGCAATCCCCCCAAGAAAAGCAAAAGACAAAAAATATATTCGTGACTACAAGAACGCTAACTTCGAAGCTATTAACAACGAACTGTCAGTCTTTACCGACTCATTCTTGCTGCACTTTGATGACCGGTCTGTTCAATGTAATTGGGATTTATTCTCGAGTAAAATTCACCAACTAATGGATAAATATATTCCGAATCGTGTAGTTACATCTTATCCCCACGCACCATGGTACAACTCGTATATCAAGCGCCTCTCTAACCGTAAGAAGCGCTTTTACCGATTAGCCAAAAAGTCCCCCACTAGTTCCCGCTGGGATACTTATCGCGTCGCTTCTGATGCTTACGTCTATGCAGTAAAATATGCTAAAAATCTTTCTTATCTACAGTACTGCCATCTATGATAAAGACTAACATTAAGAAATTTTGGCGCGTCATTAATCCACCCGCTCATGATGATATTGGCCTCGAGGACGACTTTAACAATCCAGTGCCTTCTAATATGTGTGCGTCTATCTTAAACGGCACTTTCGTAAAAAACTTTTCCAACACTACTGTCGATAAGTTTCCGGCCGTCCAACATTTCGAATATATTGCCATGTCACCAGTGATTGTCGATGTTCTTGGCATTTCCAAATTAATTGACGGTTTACAGAATCATTCATCCCCTGGTTTTGACCTAATTACTGCAAAGTTTCTGAAAAATACAAATGCTTATTGTTCTATACTACTAACAAAAATTTTCCAACAATCACTAAATACATTTACGTTACCCGCCGCGTGGAAAATCGGGAAGGTGGTTCCTCTGTACAAAACTGGAAATAAATGTGGTCCCTCTAATTACCGCCCAATTTCACTCACCAGCACATGTTGTAAAATGCTCGAACATGTTATTTTTTCTAATTTGGTTAAATTTCTTGAATCTAACTCATTTTTCACGTCGGCACAGCACGGCTTCCGGAAATCATACTCTTGTGAAACTCAACTGGTAACATTTACACACAGTCTTCACCGTATTCTTGATCGTTCGTCGAATGCAGATTGTATTTTTTTGGACTTTAGCAAGGCTTTTGACAAGGTCTCTCATAAACTCCTGCTTCACAAACTACGCCAACTAAATATCGATGATAATCTTCTAAAATGGATTGAATGTTTTCTTACTAATCGTTCGCAATTCGTTGCAGCAAACGGCTACAACTCACCCCTACGAGACGTACACTCAGGTGTACCTCAGGGGTCAGTGTTGGGGCCGCTGTTATTCTTAATTTACATTAACGATCTCTCCTCCCTGGTAACTTCTAAAATCCATCTTTTTGCTGATGATTGTGTCATTTTCCGAGAAATCAACACCGACAACGATTGCGCAATTCTTCAGTCTGATCTTACTAGTATCGCTAACTGGTGTCATGAATGGCGAATGGAGCTCAACACTAAGAAATGTAAAGTCCTACGTGTATCTCGTACAAACACCCCTCCGTCTCTTTACTTTCCTAATAATTCCGCTCTAGAATTGGTTGTCTCTTATAAGTACCTTGGCATTCACATCACATCAAACTTGTCCTGGGCCCTTCACGTCGAATACGTTATTAACAATGCTAACCGTATGCTGGGATATATAAGGCGAAACTTTTTTAACGCCCCGTCCGAACTTAAACTGTTGCTTTTTACAACACTAGTACGTTCAAAATTAGAGTACGCCGCGCCGATATGGGATACCACTCACGAAATGCTAACAACTGCACTTGAACTTGTACAGAACAATGCAATTCGCTTCATTCTCTCCAATTATAACCGAGGTGCAAGCATTACAGCAATGAGAAATACACTTGGCCTACCTACTTTCTCTTCTCGTCGAAAGCTTTTTCGTCTAACCCTGTTCCATAAATTGTATCACCACCCGGAACTCTGTAAATTAATTCCACCACCCCCGTACACTTCCCATCGCATTGATCACTCTCACAAAGTTGGTCTTGAATTATGCAACACAAAAACCTTCTGTCATTCATTTCTCCCCCGTACATCCCGCGAATGGAACCACCTTCCCCGTGACATTGTTAATATTAATGATAACCTGAATTTTCGCGAGAATCTAGCTAATATTGTATATTCAGGAACAATCTAATGTTTTTGTTGTTATACTCACTGCACTGTATTATTATTTTTTTTTTGCTTGTAACCCACTCCCCCTCTGTAATGCCTTTGGCCCTGAGGGGTACAATAAATAAATAAATAAATAAAAAAGTGACCAGAGCTTTAGCGACGACACGGACACGGCGAGAACGACAACGAACGAGACCTTCCCAGACAAAGGCATCGAATGCGCTACCGAGGAAGCCACGTCTACGACGCCAAAGATTGTGGGACCGAATGGACGAGGCGAACTACGCCCATTTTCCCACAACAGCTTCGCTTCCGAGGGCAACCACGGCGAAGGCGAGCAAGGAGTCGAAACGAATTTGTCCGATCAGCCGCGCCACTTCACGACAACGCCGTGCCACCGCAGGCTGAACGAAAGGACAAACGGCTCCCGAACCGTACGAAACGCACACCTCGAGCAAAACAACGCCCTCAACGCACCGAACTCCGCGACTTTCACGGAACGCATCTCGCCACCAGACGAAACACACGCCAACGTTCCCACGCGCATCAAACCCGCAAGAAGCTACACAGACTCAATCGCCGACGGAAGCGACGTGACCGACGCAACGCCGTAAATGCTCCCAAGTTCACGTCCGACGAAACGAGTCCCACGGTACGCAAAAATCAAGTCAGTTTGATATTCACCGACCTCTTCGAAACGAACGCCCACTAAACGAAGTTTATCTGGAGCAGCGAAAAAAAACAAAACGCCAGCATGGAGCTACTGCGCAAACGTTCGTGCACAGTTGCGTCTCTGGATACGAACGGACGTCAAACAACGCGGACACCCACAGAGCTCGCGGATAGCTCCATCGGGCGCCAACTCGGTGAAGGGCCTGGGGACAGATCCTTCTAAAGGGAGGTCGTGTCAGGGGCTACGAAGAATTCGCTGGGGGCCGACGAACGAAAGAAAATAGAAGTACGAACGGAAAGCGGAGAAGACGGCCCTCCAGCGTATACGACACCGCCACAGCTTACGCCGCGAACGCCTCCCCGAGACGCCGCCAGTGTTTATACGTACCATCACGCGGCCCCGAGCGGCGCCCGCGTTTATACGTGCTGTGTACGTGTGGTTCGGATTTCGGACCCTCGCTTGCGAGGGTAAACTGAACTTCGTGCGCAGAGAGTCGCCCCACTGCCGCGCATCGCGACGGACATTCTCCGTGCCAATTCCCCCATCCCATAACTCAATGTAATCAGTTTTCCTGTCATTAAACAGTTTAATCTCTTTCCAAGACAAGTTCTTACTAAAACCCGGCCAGCTGACAACCCAATCCATGACTCACATGACTATCTCATGACTATGACCAGGAAGCAATTTTTAACTTGTCCCACGCGATTCCACTCATTAAGACCTTTAATTTGATACCTCACAAGCCCTAGTGGCACCACTTTGACTTTTAACCCAATCTATGACTCACATGACTGTCTCATGACTATGACCAGGAAGCAATTTTTAACTTGTCCCACGTGATTCCCCTCATCGAGACCTTTAATTTGATACCTAACAAGCCCTAGTCGCATCACTTTGACTTTTAACCCAATCTTGACTCACGTGATTATCTCATGAGTATTACCACGTGATTCCACTAATCGAGACCTTTAATTTGATACCTCACAACCCCTATTGACATCACTTTGACTTTTACCCCAGTTTGACTAATCAATAATTAACTAAATGAGGTAACTAACGTTCGAGCCCTACTGCCTCGGGAAAAACTCGCGGCAAGGAAAAAAAGCGCTCGCGCTCAAAAAAAAAAAAATAATAATAATAATAATGTGCCGCAGCTGTGGGCATCGCGCTCACAGCTGCGCCAAGTTCTTCTTTTTTTTTTTTCGTCCATAACTTCCGTTTCCCGCCACTACCGGGAAAAAAATGGCGCTAATGTCGCGCGGCAAACTCCAGGTTCAGGTCCCTTAGCAGGGGAGCCGCAGTGGCTCGCGCACTGTGACACACCTTGCACGTGTCGTCCTTGTACTGTTCGGGGCAAACGTGTTTCATGATGACCGGGGTCAGTAACGAACCCGTCTGCATCTATCTGTACACCACCACCTGTTCTTGAGTCAGACTCGGGTCGGACGCACCATTCTCCTGCTTAGCGTGTAGTGCATTGTTATATCGTTATATGTACCCAGTCTATCCTTTGTCAAGAGCGAACGCGCCGGGCGCTCGCATTTCCGGCGGAGCGCACCTAGACTTCACACAAGTGCAACCGTCGAGAGACACCAGCGGTGTTCTTAGGTAGGTCTTCACACTCGTTGCCGTCGTGAGCAGATGCGGCGAAACCACGAATATAGTATATTGTGAGAACAAAATTTCCTAAGATACCTTGAGGCTGCAAGCAGGATAAACTATTGCTGAGGACTCTGTTTGGGTCGGTTAAAGAACCTTTGGAAGTAATCCGCAGATACGCTACTTCAGAACATGCAGTTACGCTCGTTATGACGAGAAAGAGATAGAGAAAGAAGAACCACGTGAATTATGCCGCAGTTACAAGTTTCTATATCGCTAAAATAAGTATTCCGACCACAAACTAGAGTTTTTCGTGGAGGCTACGTGAAGTAGCTGCTGCTATACGCTGCCGCCTGACAAAGGGTCCGTTATGTCCCATCCTGTTTTAAGAGCCATAAAATAAAGAACTGACCAAATAAAAATGGTGGACCCCTCGAAAGCCTCGCCTTCTCTCACGTGCTCATTCTAGAACAAGGTGAGGGTAGGGGCGGCAGAAGACCTATCGGACCCGGGTGCCAAACGACCAAGCAACGCAGCTGCGGCGAAATGTTTGAGTGCCCTGTCCTCGCGACGTGCTGTTTTATCGCGTGCTGTTTTGTTGTTTAGCTATTTTGGCGACATACGCTTTTGTCGCTGCAGTTCTCTGTCGCCGTGTCATTTTGTCGCGTCTTCTTTTTGCGCAGTGTTGTTACGACGGTTCCCTTTCCTCGCGTGACTTTTCGTCTCGTGCTTTCTTGGCGGTATGCTCTTACTATATCTTTTATTTCACTCAACCGGCTCTTCGAGTCACACCTCGGCTGCAACTTAGCGCATCAACCTCGGGGATGTTAACCTCATCACTAAATGTACCTAGCGGTTTTCACATGTAGGTCATGACCTTACACAAGGTGAACAAGGTGATCTACAACAATGCAGTCTAACTGTCGTTCGGCTCGGGGGGTTCCCCGAATTGTAATACAGAAAGACGGACATAGCATTTCTGCAATTTCTGCATACCACCGCCGTCTGAATAACATCACAAAGGATGTACATCCGTTTTCCGGCATGGACGACACCCTCTATTGCTTGGGCAACTGGAGTAAGGTAATCTACCTCCACTGACCTCTATTAATCGTATTCGCAGATTTGTGCTGTTGTGAAAGACCGGGAAATTGGTGGCAGGTTGTTAAAACTTAGTTATGTATTCAGGGCTTTCCATGAGACGTGCCACTTTTGAAGGAGTGGTTGACTGCCTGTTACGCGGTTTTTGTTGTTCGCTTCCGGAGTGGCCACGGGCATGCTACTTTTAAAGGAGTGCACTGGCTGTTACATGGTTTGAAGTGGCCGATTTATGTGTTATGTGAACAATTTAACTCACATTTGACAAACACAATCCTAGTTTTTTTTATGGTTTTGTAGTTTTTCTATGTTTTATTCCGCCAGGTTTCTATTTTCTGGCAGCAAATGCTGATCGTCAGCTACATCGTGAAGTCAGCCGTTGTGCAGTCTGACTCTTACAATATTCTACCATTTAAAACTATACGTTTGGTCCCCCACAGCAAAGCACGAACGCAGCTCTGCATGTCTTTTCTCCTGCTTTCGGTGCTTCGCTGAAAATATTGTCGACACAGCGCCTCCGCTCACGAACTTTCCCACAAGTTAATCCCCGTTTTCCTGAGGCCTTGACCAAGTCCGCTTATTTTACACAATTATCACTAATATTACGAATTTTTTATTTTGCCTGTTTTGACGCGAACGTTGCTTCCGAAGTAGGATAGAGAAGCCATTAGGGACAAACAAAAGTGCGGCCACAGCAGAGTTGTTGCATACGTCAGGGCCATCGGCATTCAATCAGTGGACAAATATTCCATTACGAAGCAAAAATGTCCAGCTTTTGTATGAGCCGTTGCCAAGTTTTGGCTTTTCCTGTATGGACGACTGGCGACTTTTCTTACGGGACGTCACGGTCTATGCTGGCTGTCATTTAAAGACCCGTGTCATGTGTCTACTTCGTTGCCGAGTGCTACGCCATGAAGAATTTCCTTTACGGTCGCCTACCAGTCTGGTTGCTTCGTGGACCCTGACCTGTGCCAGTTTGCTGTTTCCGTCACGCCAATAATAATAGACGAACGCTGCCGCGAAGCTTCATTGTTTTTTTCGATTGACTGGCTTGCTTCCGAGCCAAAAACAGCTCTTTGAGCGGTTTCGTGCTTCGATGTGGTTTTGTGCACGACATGAAGTTCCGTTCTAGGGCTTTCAAAACTTGTAGCCATTCTGGAATACCTAAGCGCGGATATCGTACACCAACATCACGGCCCTTCACTGACTGGTCACCTTAGTGTGTACCGCCCCTACGACTTCAGTCCATGGTTCTACTGGGTAAACCTCTACCGATCCGTCGGCTGCTACAATGGTTTTTGTTACTGGAAAGAAGGAACAAAAATACAGGACGGGCTCCTAGCAGGATTTGACCACCACAGGGTTGTCATGGCCTGCTGCAGAATCGCTATTTTGTATTTAAGGGGATTTACTCGACCCTCTCGTCAAATGTATTTCTGGAAAGGTTGGGCTGTCGACGTGACTGACTCGAGATGCGGAGTACCTTCGCACCAGCACTCTCAAGCCGCTACTCCAGGAACGCCGTTGTGGTTTCGGTAGAGGACGCCATATACATCAAGCCTCTCTCCGCAAGCTAGCTCCTACAGAGAGCGGTCGCAAATTTTCGTCTAACATCGTAGATGACATTTTTCTCTCCTGCTCCGCCAAACACCAAGTGCCTTCTCCCACCAGCCACAGGTATAATCTACGGACGTTAGGAATGCTAAAAATCGCTTACTCATATTCTTACCATGTATGTTTGCAGAGACCATCGATACTGAGACTTTACCGTACGTCATCTTAGCCTACAATTCATCACACCACGACACAGCTGGTTACTCCCTAGTTGCCTTCTATTCAGCTGAGGCCCTAGCTTGCCAGTCCGCACCAATACAGTTGTACCTGATTATAACAAACACTGATATAGCGAATTATCAGATATTACGAACTAAATACAGACTTTGATTGGTCACGCCTTATTTCAATAACACTTATTCTTTTAGAGACGAAACTGAAACCGGGATAGCCGTGCGATATCGGATATAACGAAATATTTGATCAGGAGGCTGAGAAGCTAATTCGAAAAACCCCTGTAGTCGTAAACTACAGAAGTATAAAGGCCCTTTTGTCCGTGGACACTGGAAACTTTCATGCTGATAGTGCTGTGAATATCCGCAGACGAAGATAGCATCCTTCCTCAAATAAATAAGGATGCAGTCCTGTTTTGTCAAGTGAACTCTGAAATTGTAATTTCATGAAGTGAAATTGTAATTTCATGTACTCATGTACCGGTTCATCGAGCTCGAAATACAACAAAGACAAAGGTAAGTTTTACTTTGCGTATAGTGAGTTCGGAGCATCAAAAAATGCATTTTTGACTCAAGTATTTTTGCGCAGACAAGATTGTCGATTTGTTATAGCGGATTGTTATGTCTACTGTTATAACTAATATCGGTTATAACAAGCTAACTTGCTGCCTTTATACTACGTCGTCATAACGAGGTTCGACTGCATAAGGGATTCCAGAATGTCCATGTCTGAGCATGCTAGGGACGTCCTAGCTCAAGCCAAGCTGGTCCGCCAACCCGCTTTTTCCAAGCTTTGCATCAAACGTGTCACAGAAGGTCCGCAATGACCGGATTTCCAAGTTTTCGAGTGACGTCCTTCTCGTCCTGTTTGCCTGTCTAAGAAACTTTGGCCTCTCTAAAGCGGCCCGTACCGCATTGTACGCCTAGTTACGTTTGTGAATTTTGAAGGTATTACAATTAGCCACGTCTCCTCGCCTTCCCGTTGACCTCGTCAATGTTAGTCGTATCAAACTGCACACATGGCTCAATCCGCACTGCAAAATTGACCCCGTTACTCAGTAATCACACCAGAGATGGTGCACCTTTATAGAGGGACAGTCATGTTACATGACAATTGAAAACGTTAACGACACGTCATTATTAGGCGAAGGAGTACAGAATAATTCGCCAAAGGATGGTTGACCAAAGACGATGACTGCTACGATCCCCTGATCGAGCCTGAGAGGTATGTGTGAGGCACGCTCCCCTCCCGCAACTATCCCGATTCGACCACTCCTGGAATATTTTGTTACTATTCTGCACGTATACTCGTGAACGTCCTCCTGCCACGCAACAATACTCTACAAAGGTAGAAAAATTCACACCAGTAGAGTCTATACTTAAATCCGGTCGAAAGGATTTTTCTAGTATTGGGAATGCTGCCGTTGACCAATGAAAAAAAAATCCGCATTTCTTATGTATCGTCCGTAAGGGGTCAGAATGCGGTCATCTTGAGGTCGTGGTTTTCAACATCGATCTGCCACTTCTTGCTTGTAAGTTAACTCTACGAAACGCGACAGATGTGATAAAGCATATCGAAGCTATTGTGAATGACCGGCAACATGCCGTAAACCTTTTATACTTCGGCACGCTTCGTATTACGCACGATAAACTGCGGTGCTGACATTTTTTTGTAAACGGGCTTTAATGCTAATATCCTTGGAGTGACAGTGACGGAACAGTGTAGCTTTATCGGTGGAAGTAGAATCACGATTTCATCAAGATATTTCTCAGAAACATGATAAGGTTATGACTAAGACCACTTAAAGGTTCAGACAGGATAATGCCCTTTCCTATGCACTAGGGTAGCACTGTTGAAGGCCAGCACGCAAACGTGAGTTGGACCAATAACGGTTTATGGCGACCTTCGAACGGTATTATTCGGCTGAAGATGCCACTGCCCTCGACGCCCGTGCGGCGACTGTTGGCGTTTTCACTTCGGTGTCATCGTAATTACAACCAGATCACATTTTGCAACAAGCACACAACTGACCTAAAAGGCAATAGATATTTAACTGCTGTTCCTTCGTCTGGACCAACTTATATTTGACCTCGACTGCTTTTGCTAGAGTGTGTTCAACAGGCGGCGGGGTCAATTCTGAATTTATGATTATGTGCTGGGTTTGTCCCACACCTTCTCTGTAGTGCGTGGTTCTTTGAAGTTTATACTCAGTGCAAACGAATGTTGTTGTCCTGCTGGATAAGTCAGCCCTTCAAACACTAGCGAAACATGAAAAAAAACTCAATGTTCAACATATGTATCTGCTTGACTACCTGACGGGCAGCCCGCTTGACGGGGAGCCCGCCGATGGCACCTGTCGAAAACGAAACACGTCGCGACAGTTTTATTTATTTATTTCACAATTCTGCAGACCGATGCGCTGGCCCAAGCAGTAGTAGGTACATCAAACGTAATTGTACAAAACAAGAGACAGCAACAAGCAGCAACATAAAAGTTAAGAGAGACGGTGGCGCTTCAAGTCATTAGGAAAACTGTTAGAAAGAAAAACGTCAGGGGGCAGCGAATTCCGATCGTCCACCGTTGAAGAAGAAACAAATTTTCAAATCATTCAATCTGGTTAAAATAGGGGCTAGAGAATATCCATGACCATCACGTTCACCTCTTGTTAATAGGGGTTTAATTACTGTCCGGAAGATCTATGTTTGTATATTACAACACATACACTTGTGAAAAAAGTAAAGGTAACACAACCTTCAGCTAACTTCTACGGTAGGAATGCCGCTAAAGCCCGTTATGTCGGTCGGGCAATAAAGCCTGCAATACTTGCCAAAAACACCCCAACTGCTTTTCTGTAATTACTATCGAATCGTATAAAACTTTAATTTGTATGGGGATCACAAACAACGGAAGCGTACTCTAGCTTTGAAGAAACACAGGTGTGATGCAGGTTGTTCCTTTGAACGGGGAGGTTAACTTTATCAGGCGGACAGGAGTCCAGACGATTTGGCTACGTACACAAAACATATTGACGGAACAAATTAGAAAGTAAGGTGCACCAATAAAAATCAAGCTAACCTATCAACAGTCCGTAGACAAAAAGTCCCATGAAAATAGTCCCACTCCCATCTGATCGCACTCACGTGTAGGTCCACGTTGATGAGCTGGCTCGGTGCGCGGGGCTCGAAGCGCTTGTAGATGCCGGTGTTGCGACCGATGAACAACACGTCAGACCCGGACCGGCTTCTCTGTGGCCGGTTTCGATTGGAAGAGGCCCACCGTAGCCCGGCGCGAAGACCTCCTGCGCGTTGACGCCCGGCAGAGAGCTTCCAGGAGGAATGTGTGGCTCCGTGACAAAGATCTCCTAGGCGTTCTCGCCCAGCCGAGAGCTTCTAGAACCACCTACTTCTTCCTGCCTCCAGCGCTCGCAACCTCTTCCTCTTCCTCGACGTCCTTTTTTCCAACACCGGCACGCACTTCGTTGCCTCCGCGTCTTTGAGCACCCAAAAAGCACCTGCTCACGGCAGGTATTACAGGCTAAAATCTGAGTGTGTGAAGGTGGACATGTGCACAGTTAGCACTGCGCACAGTTCGCACTGTCCACTGTGACATACGTGGCTGGAGATCTCTCGGAGAGGTCTTTGTCCTCCTGTGTACACAACCAGGCTGATGCTGATGACGAGGAAGGGCACGATAAAACAACAAATGGGGGGATGACACAAATCTTAGTAGGGTGCCATGTTTGGTTAGTTGGTAGGAACCTAATATACTTGTAAACAGCGCCAAGACGGGGCTGTGAAAAAGAACACGAAAGCTGAAGGGAAGCAGGCCTTTACCTATTGCTCCAGGCAATAAAAAGAAAAGTACGTGGGACGCTCTACTTGACTTCAACAAGCATAGAAGCAGGGCCACAGGAGGTTTCACTGTTTGCCAGTAAGATTGAACACCTTGATAGATGAAGACCTTTGGATAACATTCAGTGTAGTGCGTTTATCTTCTTGCTCCACGGTCGTGGATGCTTCATCGTACATGCTGTTTATGTTTTTTTTTTCAAATTTGTTGTTCCGTTTATTATTTTTTGGCACATAGTGGAACATCGCATGTATTCTTCCAATTCTTGCCCGCGCGATAAATAAAAGCCAGTAATCAGTCGGCGCTTGTGTTTGCCTTCTTCAAAGTGCAACCTTCACACAGTTTCCCAGAATGCAATAAAAATCTGACGCGATCGTGCCTTCCGAAAGTGGATGCCAAGCAAAGCTGTGGCAAACAACTTCAAATGGTGATGGAGGCAGGTATGAAATATTTCTTGTCGTCTCGGAGGGCAAGTCGGTGGCGCTCGGCTAGAGTCAGTAGATAAGAATAAAGAGTATCGGCACTTTGTCTACTATTGCAACGTGCCGTCAACGTGATCATTCGTCAGTTCGCATCACGTGACATTTGTTTACACTGCGAAAATTCATGGGAGCGGCCATTTTGTTCTTTATGAATTTTAGTCGGTAAACTCTTGTAGGCTGAGCCTGTCCTCCCTGCTCTGCGGCTGCGGCGACTGACGTCGTTCCGAATGCGAATCAAAGATAACGCATGTACGAGCACTTCAGAAGCAAAAGTGAGTCCAAAGAGGCCCCTTTGCTGCATCCTGGGTAGTGTTGTTAACAAAGGAATGGGTCTAGATTGGGAAATCTCGCAACACTGACCAACGACAAAATGGCCGCTGTTGCTATTTTGCGTGCCCCTGTGTGGTGGTACTGCATTACCTTATCTACTCACACTACATTCGGCTTCTCTGCCGGGAAATGCTGGAGCCTGCCTAGCCCAATGCACGCGTTTGGCGTATTGGGCAATAACTTCTCGATTTAGTGACACTATTGTGGCTTAGCCTTCAAAGATAATCTGCAAACATAATCTCCAACAGAAACACATGTTGGGGGGCATTGCATTGTTCGCAGGTGCCTTATCATCCACAATGCGGCTTCGATGCTTAGTTTGTGGTTTCATTAAACGATATGTGAGTTCCATGCTGTATGCCTCATTTGTCTGACGCATGCGCTAGGTGACTTAGCCCTTGGCGCCTTGGCGTTTTCGCCCCCGGAGATGAAACCGTTTTGTGGTGAAGGCATACAGCTTTGCTGTAAAGGAATCTATTCCGAAAACACAAAACTGGAGTGGTTAGAAATCTCTGAACGTGGCTGAAGCAGCCGTATGTTCAGCGTGTAGCGGCAGCACCATCATCTACGATATCCCTGATCAATCATCATCAGTAGTGCGTGGTCGCAAGTACGAACCATGCCACGCGACATATCAGAACGAACAGGAGCATGCGACCGGGTGTCGCATGTGTTTGCCGATTGCAGTCACAGCCGAGCTTGTGCACCAACATAAATGCAGGAGGCCAAGTCAGTTACCGAATTCACGGATTCTTTCTACAAGACCTTCGTATTAAAACGGTTAAGAATAGGCCGGTGGTCGTGATGATGATGGTGTGCAATCGAGCAAAGGGTTCTAATTAGTTAGGAGAGCACGGTAGCGGCAACAATACTGCTGCGAATACTACCAAATCTTAGCAAATAAACCTACAGGAAGTACACCGCGGAGAAAGTTAGATAAGCATAATTTAGCCGAATTATCTTTGCTGTCGGGTTATTCTTTTTAGTAATGGGGCAATGAATGATTAATCGAGCGAGAAAACCAGCGTCAGTGCGCCACCGGCGTTGGCAGTTGGTATGAGGGCCTGGTTCACCGAAGCAACCCTTTGGGAGCGTTTCATAGCACGAAAGGTTTCGCTGCGCCATGTTGAATTCGACAATGTGTGTACGTTTTGGGGGGGGGGGGGTCTACCGTCCATGCTTATCCTTCTCAGATGAAGTGGGCGGAAGAGTATACCATAATGAGCGAACAAACAAACAGGGAAATGTACGATTGTCGTGAAATAACCCATTACATGGCGAGAAGACGGAGCACTGGCATGACTTGTAGGGATAGATGGAAGCCATTCTAAATAAGGTGTTTTCAAATACAAAACGGCTCAGGCAACTTTATAGAGCTCTTTCGCGACGTGAGGCCGATGCGAGGAGTCTCAAGCGTTCAACTGGACATCCATATATTCGTGTTCCGAACTCCTAAGATGTGGGGAAATGCTTGCGGGCTTTTGTTGAACTATTTGCAATATTAGACGGCTAGTTTTCTTTTGTGATTTGCCTGGCCTAACTTTGTGGTAATGCGAACCTTAGGTTAATAATTGCGTCAGCATAGAGATATCTTTTTTTACGCAATACTCTGTGATTTGTTTTCGTCTGACAACCTTCCCATTGCTACTGCGATATCAGTTTGCACAAACCTAGGAACAGCTGCTTGCTTTTGCATAAAGCTTGGTTTCGGTGAGGAAAATATTGTATGGCAATTAAGAGTTTTCATACCTTCTAATAATGCAACTTGGCTGTATAGGATTGTGCCTTAAATTACTTTAATAATCTCCTCTTGGATTGAGAGAGAGAGAGAGAGAGAGAGAGAGAGAGAGAGAGAGAGAGAGACAGAGAGACAGAGAGAGAGAGAGAGAGAGAGAGAGAGAGAGAGAGAGACTGTTTTAAAGAGAAAAGCGCAGACAGCTTTACCGACTCCAGTTCGCCGACATGCTGCCGTGCGGAAAAAGAAGGAGAGGCAAACGGCGGTCGCTGTAGCTACGAATAGCATAAGATTAAAAATTTTTTTACACTAATGAAATCAAACTAAAATAGAGTCTTCCTTCAGGGCATTCAGCTAAAAGTTTCTTTCAATGGAGGGAACGCTGACCCACCCTCTGCCTGCACTCTGTTCGATTTTATATTGTGTAACTATTCAGGCAGTCAGTTTTATTACTTGCGCCGCAAGGTTGAAGTGACGTGTGTGTGGTAAGACGGAACGCATGCAAACATCAAAATGTGAGCCTGCTTCCGGCGTAAAAATATGATAATTCACACGATAATTGCACGACTGCTAACACAGCTACGCACCCGCAGCAATAGCGCATTGGCTTTGGTGTTTCGCTGCTGAGCACGCTGACGCGGGCTCGATTCCTGGCCGCAGCGGCCGCTTCTATGATGGATCGATTGATTGATTGTAGGGTTTAACGCGCCGACGCAACGCAGGCGATGAGGCGCGCGGTAGTGGAGGGCTACGGAATAATTTTGACCACCTGGGGATCTTTAACGTGCGCCGAAATCTCGAACACACGGGTGTTTTTGCTTTTCGCCTCCATCAAAAAAGCGGCCGCCGCGGCCGGAATCGAACCCCCGACCTCGTGCTCAGTTCTATGATGGAGGCGAAAAGCAAAAAAATTAGCCCCATCTTCCCGAAGGGAACGCTGAGTAGGTGCGGAGCATCTCGGGGTTCTGTTGTGTTTCCGTTGTGTTGTTTGTGGGGTGGTGCTGACGCTTGCTTGCGCCAACCCACTAACTGACGGGACTGTGGCTTCCATCACACTTCATCGGAAGAACGGAGTGAACTGGAGTCAGCCGCAGCAAGCGCTGAACTGAACGCGCGCAGCGCGCTACCCGATTTACATTCAAGGTTGAAGGAGAGGAGACGAGAGGAGTAGAGATGCGCAAGTGCCGAGCATGCGCCGCGAAAGCAGAAGCGAGAAAGCGGGAGAAGCGATAGCAAAGTGCACGCACCTGGTACGAGAGAAGAAGTGGTGGGAGTATCGTGCAGCTGTGGGAGAGAGGGAAGGAGGAGAGTTGCGCATGCGCAGTGTGAGGGCGGACGCTGACGCGGGACATGCCCAGACTATAAGATGCTTCGCATCTAAAACGTCCGTGTGTGCGAGGTTGCGGCGCACGTAAAGAACCTTAGGTGGTCAAAATTAATCCGAAACGCTCCTCTACGGCACGTCTCATTTCCTGCGTTGCGTCGGCGTGTTAAACCCTACAATCAATAAAATCAATACGGCTATGGGGACTAATATCTTGGCCATATTTAGTAACAACGCGCTTGAATGACCAGCACACAGCGCATGGAGGCTGCCCGAAGTTCTGAATATTGGTATAAGAACTTCGTATAAGTTGCCAGGTATGAACAACAGCCGGTGGAGCATGCGCAATGAGTCCGGTTCCAGGACACAGACCAGAGAAGGCAGTTATTTGTTGTAGAGAAGCTGCGAACTGAACAGCATTGGCTGTGTTTGAGTTTATGGGGCTCATGAAACCATCAATTTGCGCCAGCAACTCTTCCAGGGCCGAATATATATTTTTTGCTTGATGTACTTGAGGAAAGGATGATCTTCAATGATAAATGTAAGAATGAGTTTCCGCCAGTGCTGAACGGAGCAAGTTCCGACACAAGTTGCGCTGTTGCAAATATGCCCCACATTTTTTTTTCAATTGTCTATCTCAATTTCTTTTATTTATTTAATCTGCGTTCTGCACTGTAATCACTAAAGCGTGATCATTATCAACAAATAGTCTTTGCAGACGAACATTTTGTACTGCGTTTTTTGTGCAGACCTATTTGAACGGAGCCGAACGCATTTCTCAGGAACCTAAGCTTGACACCTTGACAATGTCATTTCATTAAGTATTTATTATTTGTTGATTTGGAACGTAATACAGGTCCACACATAAGTGTCTCAAGTGAGTACGTAGAATAACATCCCAAATAAGGTAACAGGGAAACGCAAGGAGCTTCGAAGAAAAAATATAAACGATGTCGAAATATTGAGTGCTGGCCGAGTGGTCGCATTTACTAGTCTTTTCGGACTGCTGGGCATTATTCACCCTAAATTGTGTTCATGTGTGGTTGTGTTTATTGGCACAAGGGTATCTAAGACCAAGGAGCCCAAAACAATGTTGCGTGGTAGTTCAATAACCACGTTTCGTCATAAAATATGTGTGAAATGAGTGTAATATGTCATAAAATATTGTATATGTGGATGTAGAGGGACCGAAGATTAAAACATGGAGATGTTCATAATGGCTGATGAAGAGCCCAAGAGCCTGCTACGCGAGCGGGCTCTCTGTGCGAACAAAGGAAACATCAGGACTTTGCTCAATGCTCGTAGGCTTTGAGGTCAGGCGCTGTACGAGATGAACTTTAAAAACTTGATGTCTGCAAGATAACTTAAAAGACATTTGTATGCAAACATAGGTTCATCTCCGGAAAACTGTGAGGCATGTAGCGGAATTTTGTAGCTATACATTTTAGGAAGGTACCGTTTTCTGGCTTCAATGCAGGATGTGCCCTCAATTAATACATGGAGGATGCCGAGCCGTTCCCCACACTTGTCACAAACTGGTGAGAGTGTGCCATTCAAACGTAATGCGTGTGTAGCGTAAATGTGGCCTGTTCGCAGTCTGCAAATCCAGACTACAACGTATCGGTTTGTTTTTCTGTTTTGTTTCTTCCCAGGTGTGGTTTTATTAAATGTAGTTTCTAATCTGTCTGTGTCCCATGTGCGCGGCCAGGATGTACGGGTTTGTCTTCGTATCACTGATTTCAAATCGAGGTAAGGGACCTGTGGCATGTCAACACCAGTACGGCGGGCCGCCACAGTGGTAACCTAGTCGGAAGTTTCATTTCCAAAGCTGCCATTGTGTCCGTGGATCCAGCAAACAAGTGTAATTACCTTTGACTTATAGGCGGCAGTCATACGGGTTTAAAAAGGACATTTAGGACAGCGTTGTTTTTGTGGGTTTAAAGGAATCCAATGCTGTAACAACACTTAGGGAGTCTGTGTAGATGACTGATTCTTGTATTTGGTTCTGTGTTATGTGTTCCACTGTGGATGAATACCATAGGCTTCGTCTGTAACATACGTGTTCAATTGCGCGCCTTTGGCCAAGTTACAGGTCGTCATCACATTCTCGCCCTTTGCTGCCCGTCTGTGTGGCTATAAATACAGCTTGCCTTTGTTCATGAGATGTTTTGTTACCAGGAATGTGTTTTTTCTCCATAGCTGTTCTGTGTCGTAGGAAAGCATTCATATAGAGAGCAGAACTATACTTATCAGAAGTGTTTTGCCAGCGTGTTTCCCTGGTCCTCGAGGGTGTCGTTTGTACTGCTGACCAGGGGTACGCTCTGTGTTTTCCGTCCATTAAGCTTTTTAATTCCTGTATCTGTGTATGAACTGATAGAGGTTAAAAAGAGCACCAGCTATCCCTTTTGGCTTGCTGGTGAAAGCGCCATCCTTGTGTTTTCGCACGTTTGAAGAAAATAGAGTTTTCTGATGCTGAAAACCTAGCGGAGGACACCCCACGCCTTATTTCGAACCTGTCGGGAATGCCTATACTCCTCATTCCACCACGGCCTGCTTATGCTAGCTCTGGCACCGGATTTTTGCGGAATTGAGCATTCGGCAACATGAAGAATATGTGCTGTAACCAGTTCACAGGCTCCGTTAGTGCCAACATGGTTTAGAGATGTGAGTGAAAGCTGCGGTAATTGTTTAAATTTCAACAAATCTGCACGAGATTCCTTAAACCTTTAATGACAAATGGAGCTTTTACAGCTTTTGTCGATGCCTTTCAAGATGACTGGGAAGTGGTCGCTCTTATAAGGATTATCGTCCACTCTCCATTTGACAGACCGAATGAGGACAAACGAGCCAATTGCCAGGTCTATGTGTGAGTATGTGTTCTGTGTAGTGTTGTAATATGTCGGCTCTTTTTTGCTAAAGCGACAAGCTCCGGATGCCATATGGAATTTTTCTATCATGCGGCCCCGGGAAACTGGGCGTTCATATCACCATGGGCTGTGTGCATTCAGGTCACCTACTCGTGGGAACGGTTCTGGCAGATAATTTATAAGGGTTTCGAATTCGGAGCAGGAAAATCGATATTCAGGAAGATGTATAGAGAGGAAATGGTTGTTAACCTGTTGAAAATGATTGCTCTTACAGCAACCGCTTCTACGGCGGTGTGTAACTGAAGAAATTGTCAAAGGACACATTTTTGTATTACTATTGCTACGCAACCAGAGGAGTCCGTGCGGCTATCTATGTCTCTCCTAAATGCTGAGTATTGGTTCAGGAAGTTGCTGTGATTGGAGTTCAAATGTGTCTCCTGTAAACATAGGATGGCTGATTGCGTTTTTTTTTGTAGGATTCCGTACATGTCGTACAGGTTTATATAACACCCCTGCAGTTTCACTGGGTAATTATTTGAGCTACCATAGATTTTGAGAGAAGGTTATGTCTTCTTCAAACCAAACCCTTATTAAATAAGGGTTTGGTTTGGGCTAAGCGGCGATACATCGTTTGAAAATAAAACAGCGCAAGGACGCGGAGGAAAGAACGTAAAAAAAGAAAAAAAGAGAGTACAAGCGTCGACTAGCAACTGGGCGTAGTCCATTGCGTTCAGCAATATATACGAAAACACAGCTCCCCCCCCCAGGTGCGGTGCAGCGCACGTTGGACAAACAGGGAGATGTCTGAACGAATGCTTAATAAGGGAGTACGCGTATGCCGTACGTGTCGGCACCGCAGCCACCTGGGGCCCGATTCTCTAAAACGACGGCCCGTCGTTTTGAAACAACGGGGTAGCGCTGTGCAAATTCATGTGTTCTGGGGTTAGGGCCGCCGCTTTGGGGTTCTCTGAAAGGTGAATGAGCCGCAGAAAAGCAGTGTCGCAAGGGCGCGAGGCCACAAGCAAAACGACGGGGACCGTGGCTGTCACTTTGCGCCCTTGCCACACTGCGTTTCTGCGGCGAATCCACTTTGAAGAGAAACCCAAAGCGGCGGCCCCAACCCCAGAACACATGAATTTGCACAGCGCTACCCCGTTGTTTCAAAATGACGGGCCGTCGTTTTAGAGAATTGGGCCCCCGGTTTCCCACTGCAAGACTCGTGGGGGCACCCCACCTCTTTTTGAGAACCCAAAGGTTCTGAAAACTACGTGTGATCGCGCAGGCATGACATTTTTGAGGCGCACACGATAGCGAAAAGGGGCGACACGTGCGTCACCCATCCCTCTGTTACATTGCTACTTAGACGGAGCATGTCAGAGATGGCATCAAATGTTGCCGTAAGTGCAATGTAGGTTGTTCATTTTTTACCGGTTTTCTTATCCTCTCCTTGTCCTTTCCTTTTTGATTGATCGCAAATTTGTGACTACGCTTGTGTTTTCGCATATTCTGCAGAACGCAATAAACTACGCCCAGTTGCTAATAAGCACTTCAACTGTCTTTTTTCTGTCTTTTCCGTTCTTTCGTCCGCGTCGTTGGGGTGTTAGTTTAAATGAAAAACTGGACTAAGCTTGGACTTGGGCCGTGACACGGGCGGCTCGTTGCTTTTTCCCGTGCCCTCCCATGATGCGTTTTCTTGTCGCCTTTGGCGCTGGCCGAGACGGTGTCACCCCCATGCCATCGTCTGAGTGCTGTGACAATTTCGAGATGGATTTTTTACAGCCTCCACCTCTGGATATGTTTAAGGCGGGGGCGGGCAAGCCTGTCATCACCGACTGTTGTTTGTAGGACGCAGGAGTGGTCGTAGGACCCACCACATCTACACTCATGGCCGGCTCATCACTGGGAGCCGGAAGAGGGGGGATGGCAGAACCGTCACTCTTGGCATTCGCGGGCGACACAACACTGGCGGGAGCCAAAGGTGCCGTGTCGGCTGGTTGGGCTGCCTTGGGCAGCACCTAGGTTGGTTGGGGGGCTGGGACGGCACTAAGTCAGCTTCGGAGTACGGGTGGGCGCCGTGAGAAGACACTGCTCCGCCCCCCCTCCCCCCCCCCCCCGGTGAGCTGCGTCGGCATTCCTTTGTGAAAACATTGAATTTACCACGTGACCAAGAGTATGTAGCATGGTGTTGTTCACAGCACATTTCAGTTCTTTGGTAGCACAATTTTCACAGGTGTCATGCTGTCCTGTGCTCTTCGCGCAAGTCAGTTTTCTGCGGCAGTTCCTAGTACTGTGCCCATACCGCTGGTACTTTAAACAGGGGCGTGGGTTTGGTATGTAAGGTCGGACGTTGCAATGAAGAAAGCCCGCAGTGATGGACTCGGGTAGACACTTCGGTCAAATGTGAGGACCACATTTTTTGCATTCACTTCACTTCCATCCCGTCTGACCGCTATTTTCTTATGGCAGTAACACCCTAGTCACGCATGCCCTCGGGGAGGTCAGAGTCAGTTTCATTAAGCAGGTATATCTCGGAAACCACGCCCTGGGAAGTGTTAAGGCTGCGATGTGGCGTTAGAGTTATTTTAAGGCGAAGTAATCCAATCTGGCTCAAAAGACTGCCAGTTTGTATTTTAGTAGACTATTCAAAGCCAAATCCAGTGATGTTAGCTTCTTTGCCTTGCTTTTCGCACCAACTACCTTCTGAATGAATTTAGCAATTAAGGACACCGACTTGCCGTTAACTGGAGATTACTTGTTTTAGATTGTATCACCAACAAGCAGGGAAAGTTGTCCAGGGTGTTAAACTTCATGTTGGGCCGAGGTTTGAAGATAACGTCGGTGCGGCCAGCCCTTTTCGGTGCCCGATGATTTGGAAAGGGAAATTTGACAAATACCATACAGCATAGTATGAACTAGGGTAGGGAGTCTTTCATCCACTGAATTTACCCTCATGCTCAGCATGGTCATGGAGCCCGCTGTCTGATAAGCAGGCAGGGAGCCCATCCGCCGGACCTTGACCAAGACTCCGACGGCCTCCGTTCGCGCGTTGTAACCCTTCACCTTAAAGGATCCTCCTTCGTTGAAACGGATTCGTATCAGGTCACCCGGCGAAAAACACGGCCTCATTTTTTTGCTAACAACAACGGGTTTGTTACTTTAAACCTCGGGAACTAAACGATAGGCTGTCTTGAGCGCTACGGATACTGGGCGACCCTGGTACGCAGGGAAGCACTCACGTTGTCTTAGCGAAGCGGTAGCGGGCGGTGCAGTCCTGTAGTCCGGGTGCAGGCGGGGCGGTGAACTTAGTGGGCGCACACTCGTTTCCTTGCCGCTGTGTCCCTTCTCGTCCGAATTCCTCGCGATGCCTTTTCGTTCACACCACTCACACAACACACGCGCACGCCTACCGCAGCCGTCTCTTACCTATATTCCTCATGCGCGTTCCGACGCCCGTTGGTCATGCGCGTGCTGGAGCGCGCATGCTCGGACAACGATCTGCGCGACTGCTCACCGCGTGTATCTAGAAACCAGCCGTCATACACGCCACGTGCACGCACGCGCAGTGCGGTCCCCTCACATGCCCACACTCTTCTCCCCCCAAGACCGGTCACCTCCTAAGCTGACCGAAAAGAGCAAAAATAAAAACGTCTTGCATTCGAAACACAGCGAAAGGAGATCGGGAGGTCACTAGATACAGTCCATGTCGAGCAGGTGTGCGCCTTGTAGCGGGTCTTCCTGTTGTGCGGCTGGTAGCGGCGTTACCATGCATCGGACCGGAGCCGGACGTTCGGGTTGCAGGTGGTTTAGCAGGTGCCTGGCTACCTGCTGTTGCGGTCCCAGAGCCAGAGCGGCCTGCAGTGTTTGGTGCAAGTGTTCCCGTGCTTTTTGTCTCGGGCTGGAATTATGGGCCCTTTCTGAGACCATACACAGGTCTCAGACTCCGCACCATCCCACGAAGGACCCCTCTGGTAGAGGGTGTAAATGATCAGTGCGCCTTAGGTCCTCGAGAGTTCTTCCCGTGAAAGGCACGGGCGCGGGGACGGCGCTCCTTGGGGGTCTAAGCTGAGTCTCCCAGCTTCTACTTGACGCGTAGGACACCTCTCCTCCTCCTCTGATTGCACCACGTCGCCATGTCCCGAGCCCCTGAGTTGTGGCCGCTCAGACTTCGTGCGATGGGCGCTCGCCGTAGTCTTTTGATAGGCTGCCTGTAGCGGTACTATGGCGTGTGAGGGTTCCTGTACCGTTGCCGGTATCCCAGCCCTCGCGGTCGCTTGCGCCGAGTCGGGGAGGAAGTGGGGCGCCTGCCGCGCTGGTACGCACTGGCACCTGGCTGGGAGTGCCCTGGCATCCTGCACAGGTATGAATTGAGGAAAAGCAAAATTACTCTATGAACTCGCAAGAGACTGCTTAGGTTATTCCTCTTCGAGTTGCTCGCTTTTGCTGTCGATGCGATGGTAGTAAGATTTCAAGTCTTCTGTGCCGTTTTGTCACCATCTCACGGCCCTTCCAACCTGTGTGAAAGGGAGGCCGTGAAACCCTTCGCCGCATCGCTCAACGCGTGCGTGTGCCTTAACGTGTTATAACGCAACGTGAATTGCATGGCTCGGCTGCCTTTGTCATACTGCATGCGTTGCTCTAGGTGTGCCAGGTCCAGTTGCTCCCGAGCTTCCTTTCAGGTCCCTCGTAAGCGGCTGCGCAGGTACTGCGTATATCTGGTGAGGGTTTCCTTGCCTGTCAATAGTGTTCGGAAGTGAATGCTATATTGGAAGCGATGTAGTGCGGCTAAAGTGGAGAGTTGCGGGCTTGAAGCCTGTCGATCGGTTAACCATTGTTCTGGTGGCGAAGGCGATTTCCTGAATACGGGAGTCCCAGTCTTTGTGTCGTGTTGTGAAAGTTACGACCATGCACAGGTTCCTGTTAACGCGTTGTGTGATGTTGGCTTGTGGGTGGTATGGCGTTGTCTTTTGGTGTATTACGCCCAACGCCACACACATGTCTGTGAACGTCTTGCTTGTGAAATACGAGGCGTTATCTGTGATTAGTTGGCCTGGAAAGCCGAAGCGGCAGAAGGTTTCGAGAAGCTTGTCGCATATACCCTTTGAGTCTAGCTTCCGTAGAGCGTACACCTCGAGCCATTTTGGGAAGGGTCCGTTACGACGAGCAAGTAGCGGTCGCCTTTCGGTGATCTTGGGTAGGGTCCCATCGCGTCGCAAGCTGCGATCTGGCGAGGTTGGTGGATCTCTAGGGGCTCCTCTTGGTTTAGCTGCCTGACAAGCAGTGCAGCTGCGAACGTACTTTAACACCTTTTTTATCATGCGTGGCCAGGTGACGAAGCGGCAAAGTTTCTCGTGTGTCTTATTACAGTCGCTATGTCCTGCCAGGGCGGTGTCGTGAAAATATTTCAAGAAGGGCTGGCTTAGGTTATTCGGTAGAAACACTCGGAAGGAAGACTCGCCGTTGTTGAGAGTCGGCCTCTGCCAGGTACCGTAGGAGGATACCGTCATCCCCCTGCGCGTAGAAGTCATTGTCGAGTGGCTGTCGTGTGACTGGCCAACTCTGTGTCCGCAATGCATTAGAAGATCTGTTTACACTGGTCGTCTGCCCTCTGCGCCTCTTGTAGCTGCTGGTGAGTGACAATGGTGCCCAAGGGACGGTAGGAGTGCGACATCGCAAGGATCTGTGGTGTGGGTTGTTCCGGTCGGGGCAGTGGGGCACGCGACAAAGTATCGGCCGCAACTTTTTCCCCAGCCCGACCTGCTGTCTTCTCGGTCACAGCGCATTTCTGCTGCATTTCAGGAAGTGTTCGCGTGGTCAGCGAACGCACAGCGGCGTCCGCTACTCTGCTGCTACCTAGCAGCGCGCCGCCGCCCGCATCCAGCATGTTGCAAATCGTGTTTGCACCTCCCGCACAAATGTCATGTGGTTTGGATTAGCAGAGAATGGAACAGCGTCTGTGGGAAAGTGTCAGGGGAAGGACGCTCCTTGGTGGCGACGCATGAGACGTGTGCGAGGGAAAGTAAGTGAGAGATGACGCCGTAGCCACACTGTCATACTCCACCTCACCCATCGCTAGACTTTTTTTTCGTTTTCTTTCTTTAGTCGCTGCACCTTTCGCTCGGTTACGCGGACATAAACAGACGCCGCTCCCACCAATCACAGGTAACTGCTCCCAAAGAGCTGCCTCCTAAAACGACCGAAACCCGCCGCCGCCGTTTCTGCTCAAATTCTACTTCGCCAAGTATCTGCGAATTTCTCCCGGTTGAAGGGAAACTTGCCCAGTTGGAACGGCAGCATGAGCTCATATTTCGTTTTCAGCTTGGAGGGCCTTCCGAGTGACATTTTCGCTGGTGCCTTTCACGCTTACCTATGCGCCTTCACCGGTTGCCGGTTTACACGTGCACGGTTTACGGGTGAATGCACGCACGCACAGCTAGGATTCATGCTGCTACCAATGAAATGCCGGTTATGCCAGTGGGAGATTTAGATGTCGAAATTACATGGCTGAATGCGTTTATTCGGCGGTCCTCCTTAATCAAGTAGTCCGGGTGTGGGTTGATGTGTTAGATATCTTGCACAGACAGTTAAACGAAGGGAAGGGAAACGGGCAGCCACATGTTTGTATGCAAGAATAGAGCCTAAGGCATTCCAGGATTTAAATCGTTATGTGGCGGATGCGTACCGTTTGTTAGCAGGAAGAAGAGTAATAATTGAAGCATTAACCAAAAGACAAGCTCGAACGGGCGCGCAAAAAACGAAAAACTGCTGGTTCCGCCCCTACTGCCTCAAGCTCAGTTCGTCGAGTAACTGCGAGTCCATCCCGGATGAACAGCAACTTGTCCGCTTGGAAGGGCGGCGTGAGCCAATATCACTTCTACAGAGGGCATTCAGGGTACATTTTCGACCGCTTCTGTCACTTCTGAGCACGCCCACATGAGAGGTTGCTGGTTTATGCGTGCGCAGGTTTGTTGTAGAGAATATGGGGAGGGAGGAAGGGTGGCGTGCACGCGCAGCTATAGGTGCCGTGCCGGTGCTGATGGATTGCGTGTCCGTAGTGTTGGTGCGAAGTTTATATGAGGACGTTTAACGAAAAAATGGGACTTGTCCAGAGTCCTTAGTGGTAGAGCGGATTGGGTTTGTGTGTGTAACACAAGCAGTAATATGCTTAATTCTCGGGAGGGACGTAGGCAGCCTCATATTTGTCTGCAAGAACAAAGCTTGGATCCTCTAGAGGTTCATTCAGGTAATTGGCTCGGAAGTATTCTCCATCGCATATTACAAAAGCGTGTCTTGTTTCATGCACTCCGTGGACTGCATCCAGCTTTGCAGGTCATCCTTCTTCTCAGATTGGTGGGGCACTAACTTTTTGTGTTCTGGTTACGCCAAACCAAGAACTGCTATTTTATTGGCGCAAGCAGAAACAAAATAAGGGACATTGTTTTCATGCTCCATTATCACTGCTTTTGAAATAGTCAAAATTATGTATTTCGCTAGAAAATAGCTTGGAAACTTGGTTCGTTGGAAACTGGGGTTGTTGCAAATTGACTGAGATTTCAAGGCGCCGATGGTACGTGAACTTTTCTTTCCGGTTTCCCGGCAATGACAGCCACCATTTCCAAGCTGTTACATAAAATCATGTGACTTCTACGCAAAGCGAAGTGTTTAGTGTGTGGCCTACAAGCTACACTGCCATGAAGGAAAAAAATTCATGGGTCCGCTGCGCAAGAGAAGCGTGAAGCCTATTAGAATGTCGGCTCCGACGTCACTGTGCCACGTGAACGTGCCTTGTGAGAGCACGCCAGCTTAAGCCGAACAAACGCTGGCATGAAACTATGAGAAGGTGATTACGCCGACCACGATCTTCTAAATCTACAAGTGTGTCTTATAGGTTAAGTACAGTCGTGAGCTGAAGCAGACGGATTACGGGAGTGGTGGCCAAAACTAATCGCGGCGCTGCCTGGTTTCGTGGTGCCTGCTTTCGAGACCGTGCACAGCGTAGGCGCAGCCTAGAAGTACAGCACTCGTGTCGCTGTCGGTGGCTTCTTTGCGATTGCCTCACGCTCCGATAAACTGAAAACAGGGGTACCTTGTCGCCCTTTTGCTCTGTGCTGGTCGAAATACTTCCTGTGGCGATGCGCATTCGGTGGCATCGCTGCTGCGCTGGCAGAGTTGGCGCGCTGGTTATTATCTTGGGCTTAAAGCTCTTTTTTTGCACATCCCCACATCATATATTGAAGGAGAAAAAATCACTGCGCAGTCGAATAAAGTAAGGCAAAATACATAGCGAAATCATAGCGCCCTAGAATGTACGCGAACTTGAAAAATCATTCATGCTAACCCTACAATCTACGGTTTGGACGTTAGCTTGGCTGGATGCATTCATTTTATCAATGAATTTGTCCGCCGCCATCTTTTTCTTTTGATTTTGATAATTTCGATGCAGTTATAAATGCTATAAAAGCAAGATATTCTGTGTTTCGTGTGACCAATCACCCGTGTAGTATTTCGTTTCCAGCTGTTCAATTTATGGAAAATATACGAACAGCTCCAAGCAATCACACACACACCGACACTTCGGTCACGAATAAGCTCCTCTGCTCGATTCGCTGGGTGTCCTTTGCGAAAATACAAGTACCATAACAATGTGTGATATGAACAATTGCGCAATTTAGTGACGGGGCGTTAGGGGTGTGGCCGCTGAATAGCATAGGATTCGTGGTAACATAATGGGAAGCCTGTTTCATTAGGGGACAAGTTTACCCTGTAGAAGGTGCAAATATATCACAACAAGCAAAATAGCCCAGACATGATCGTGATCTAAGATACAGCGCTAACGTTGGTTGGCAGCTTTTTTCGTATGTATTCACTGCCACGCTTTACCGCTTTGACCTCACGATACCAAAGCATAAAAAAATTAGTGCCCTTCCACTCGGTGATGAGGGATGACCTGTAAACCTGGACGCAGTCCACGGAGTACACAAATCAAAACACGTTTTATTAAATTTGCGATCGAGCATACTTCCAAGCCAATTGGCTGGATAAACCTTTGAATGATCCAAGCTTTGCTCTTGCAGGCAAATATAGAGCTGCCTATGTCCCTCCCGACGGTTAAGCATCTTACTGATTGTTTAACACACAAAACCAATCCACTCTACCACTAAGGACTCCGGACAGGTCCCATTTGGCCGTTCAACTTGCTAGTATAAACCTCGCACCAGCACAACGGACATGCCATCCATCAGTACAGGCAGGACACCTATAGCTGCACGTGCACGCCACCCTTCCTCCCTCTCACTATTCTCTACAACAAACCTGCGCACGCAGAAACCGGCAACCGTTCATGTGCGCGTGCTCAGAAGTGAGATTGTGGTGTCGGGGTCGCTTCGTAGCCGCCGGCATCCTGAGCGACTCCCGCTCGGCCATCACCATTTTAGCCAGAAGCAGCATCGGGGAAGCGGCAGCCCGCCTGCTCCCCACGCGTAAGTCGACCACAACCACCATCAGATGGTTCCCGGCACACGTCGGACCCATCGCCGGAGGAGCGGCCAACCGCAACGAGACAGCAGCGTGCGGCGCCCCCCTGCGCCTCGACCGCGGAAGACGTCGACCTCCAAGCGGAACCACTGACCACGTACGGCGACATCCTGTCGTGGTACCGAGAGGGGCGCCGAGCGCTGCCTCCGCCTCACCCGAGGCTGGGCAGACGCGAAGGCGTCCTTCTCCGACAACTACAGACCCGCACGGTGCTCACGCCGGCCCTCGCCCGACACGTGTGCCCCGGATACTATGTGCAAGTGCAGTGCAGTGTTTGTGCGCGTGAACCAGCAACTCTAGCCCAAATCATGTGCGGCTGTGAAGTGCAGCAAGACTGTGCCGAGCCGGACTCACTACCGCCAGACATTGTGGACTACATCAGCTCGCCCGACTCTGCGGCGCAGCTGCTCGCCATCCCGCGGCTCGAGGACGCCCTGGCCTGGCAAGAGCGAACGGGGGACCCTCCCGCGTGAGCGGAATCACCTAGTAGCCGACGTCGCGGCGCAGGCCCACCCTCGAGGTTTACATAGCCACGAGCTAGATAGGGTGCGGAAAAGCCCTGCGTGGCCTGATCCGCACCCGCACGCCGGATATTCTCAATAAAGTCTTGTTCTCTCTCTCTCTCTCTCTCTCAGAAGTGAGAGAAGCTGTCGAAAATTTACCCTGAATGCCCTCTGTAGAAGTGCTATTGGCTCACGCCGGCGTTCCAAGTGGGCAAGTTGCTGTTCATCTGGGAGGGACTCTTCGCTACTCGAGGAACCGAAGTTGAGGCGGTAACAGCGGCCCCAGCAGATTTAAGATGTTTTTGCGCCCGTACGCGCTTGTGTTCGTTCCAACGCTTCAATTCTTACTCTTCTTCCTCGAAACGAACGGCACCCCTGCGCCCCATAACGTTTTCAAACATGGAAGTCCTTGGGCTCTATTCTCGCGTACAAACACGTGGCTGAACGTTTCCCTTCCCCCTTGTAGGTATCGTACTGTCTGTGTAATATGTCTGTGTAACACATCAACCTACCCCCGAACCACTCGATTAAGGAGGACAGCCGACTAAGCACATTGAGCAATGTAATTTTGACAACCGGCATTTTATCGGTAGCAGCGGGAGGTATAGCTGTGCGTGCACGCCCCCTTTTTCCATCCGCTAACCGTGCACGCGTAAACCGGCAACAGGTGAAGGTTCATACGTAGGCATGAAGGTCAACAGCGAAAATGTCGCTCGGAAGGCCTTTCAAGCTGAAAACGAAATGTAGGCTCACCCTGGCGTTCCAAGTGGGCAAGTTGTCCTTCAACCGGGAGAATTTCGCAGCTACTTGGCGAAGTAGAATTAGTGCGGAAACGGCGACGGCGGGTTTCGGTCCGTTTAGGGGGCAGCCCTTTGGCAACCATTACCTGGAATTTGCGGGAGCGGCGTTTCTTTATGACCGCGTGACCGAGCGAACGCTGCAGCGGCGAAAGAAAGAAAACGAATGGGTGAGGTAGAGTATGACACGTGTGGCTACGGAACCATCTCTCTCACTTTCTTTCCCTCGCACATGTCTCATGCGTCGTCACCAAGGAGCACCCTCCCCCTGATACTTTCCGAATACCCTTTCGCCAGCATGTTGCAAACGCGATTTGCAACATGATGTGCGTGACGGCGGCACGCTGCTAAGTAGCAGCACGGTAGAGCACGCCGCCGTGAGTTCGCTGACAACGCGAACACTTCCTGAAACGGAGCAGCAATGCACCACGACCGAGAAGACTGCATGTCGCGCTGCGTAAAAATTTCTTATTAGGGACTATTGTAATGGTCAGTGTATTTTTACGGCCATAGGTTCTTCTCCTTATTTTTCGCAATCATCTGATACCCGCACTACCGCCGTTAGCTGCCTACTGAGCAACTTGCCAAAGGGGCATCGGTGGTTGCGAGGGGGAAAATAGTTGTGAAAGCGGTGTCGGTGGTGGTAAGGAAGAGCCCCGAAGCGACGCTGGGTAAAATCGGTGACACCGAAATGAAAACAGGGGGGGGGGGGGGGGGGCTACATATATATACTGGGGGGGGGTTACATAAAAAGGCTACGATGATGAAATCGAGGGTTGGACGGGAACCCGTCTGGTCAGGAAAACACATGACAATAAAAACTGGCACCGACCAAGAATGTTTAAAACCCAAAAAAGACGTTTTGGCTCCCGTACGGAAGCCCCGTACGGCACCCGTACAGTCGCGTGCGATTTGAAGGTAATCGGGTGAGCTTCGACCGATAAAGGCGATAGCGCCCCCGCGTGGCTTTTTAGGGGCGAAGCTCCTAAAGCCGTGGGTCTGTCCATCCCTTGTGTCTCGTGGTACGTGACCGCCTAGTTCGATGGCTCACTCGCAGGTGGCGCTACGTGACCGCCTAGTTCGATGACTCACTCGCAGGTGGGGCTGGTGTGAGTGACGTCATGATGACGTCACTCGCATGTGACTGACACTATAAAAGGCAATCGCTGTTGACGGGCTTCCAAGGTAAATATAAATGGTAGCGAAGGCTCGGGCAAAAAGCGGTTCAGAACCTATTGCCAGCGACATCAGCATGGGGGCTTATGGGAGTGGCGATTGAAGCGCGACTAGGTGAGGAGGGAACAAACACTAGTAATAAAAAACCAAGTTTTGTTCAACAATAAAACAACAGTAATATTTTACGAACAATATTTATTTCTGAATCACATTTATTTAGGCACAATGTTTAAATAATTTATGAAAATGCTGTTCATTCTCAAAAACCTTTTTTGTAGCGCCCTCTGAAGAATGGCACATGTCATTGCTCTGTGATGCAGTCCTTGTAGTGTTTGGAAAGGCGCTCCTAAAGTTCGTCTGCTAGGAAACGCCCCTCGCGTGTTTTGGTGGTGCGCATTTGCATTCGTTTTTCCATGTCAATTTGGTGTGCACTTAATTTTTGCTGTGCGTGGAGTTGCGAGATGCGTTGTATCGTCGGTGGACACGTCTAGTACCGTGCCCGGCGGGGACGGTAAACTACGGGACGATGCTGCCAACGGTTGGAGCGGAGCGCTTTCCTCGGTACCTATGGAAACGATGTGCCGTACAAGGTTGCAACAGCAACTCCCGTACACCTGGCGTTTTACTGCACCATTTTCCTCTCATTTCCACAGGTAACGCGAAACTATAGTACGGTTAATACGTGCACGGGGGTTGTGTAAGGGTAAGTGGTGGTGCTTCAAAAAAAAAAAAAATGGGTCTAAAGCTTTGTTATGTAACAGTTATCTCTTGATTTCACCTCAGGCTGGCTCGGAGCAAGTGGTGTCAATTACTCTAGGACTTCTCAGCGTAGTACCAATCGAATTTAAACGAGTCGCTTTAATTGTCTATCTCAGTGTTTTCTCTATTGCATTACAATGCTTGTAGTGCTCGTTGCTTCCCGCAATTGTATGCGCAAGCATTATTTCCATCGCAGTACTGTGCTGTGCTGCTCCGTGCTGCGCTGCTGCCAGATCTTTCCTGCGATGTGCTTTTACATACTGCTATCGCTTTCGTTTGCATTGATCCATTTTTCCTCTTTTTACTTATCTGTTGCGACACTTGCCTAATAATGCAACCAGGAAATTGCAGGCGTGAATGCTGAGTGAACGTCTGTAGAAACACTTGTCTACTTGATAAGACGCCGGGATAGCTGCGGTGTGCTCGCTGCACTTTCGTGAATCGGCATTCCTGAGGCCCGGTTTTCTGCGTCAAGATGCAGTGCCTACTTCTTTTCTCTTGTTTCGAAGTATTTCTGCTGCTGACGCTTTCATTGCTCATAATGCTATGTGTTACGGGTAAAGTCAATTTTTCGGCGCGTAAGGAAACTCATAATGCATGTAGTGCCCACGAACTTTTTGTACTTATTGTATACGTGCTGATTTTGTGCAGTGTGGTAAATTTGTTTTATGTTTATCCTGTAATAAAATTCAAATGTCTTGATTACAGCATGACTATGCGTTATTTCTTCTCTTAGAACAGAAGTCCACAAACTGAGCAAGCATTATATAACCTTGATCTATACTTGACGCACGCACGCAACCTGCGTATGTGCGACGCAATTAAACCCAGCAGTGGCGTTGGTAGAAACTGGTATCGGGGTGAGGAGTGGGCACGTTTTTTTATATGAAAGGGGGGCCGGGGAGAGTGGTAAAGTGTCATGGTGTCATTTTGTGCTCTGTATCCCAAGGCAGAAAAAACAAATGTCGGGGGGGGGGTACGTTTGCCACCCACTGCAATCAAAATAAACAACTGATTGCTTTTATACAGCAGTGGAAGGCATCAATACAGAATTAAGGTTCAGAGAAGATGCAAGATGTTTTTATAAACACCGAGGCTAATCATACGACAGTATGCTAAAGTACGTTTCTCTAGTCACGAGTATAAGCTGGCGTTGACTAGAAACACACACGCCAAGGGCTCGCCAACTTGCGTCAGATGGCAATGACTTGAGCCCTCAGCGATCAGAGGCCTGCTAAGGCTATTTTGAAGTCAAATGTTCCCGCTAATGCCACCAAAATGACGTCACTTTCTGACCGGATCTTGCGTCACATCCTGTTTATTTTTTGTTCTGCCGGAAGTGTTCCCTCCTCACACAGATGGCGCTAAGGCCCATGAGCAGCTTAAGAGCCGCCATTTTCTGAACGTATGGGCTTCTATGGAAGCTTCGCTACCAGTTATATTTACCTTGGCGCTTCCTCTTTCGCAACGAGTCACCGGATGTAGGATGTGGTTGTTGACAAGGCTGCGGAGCGGAGCGCGCTCGCCGACAGGATCCCGCCGTGCGCGAAAGAGAGGCCGAAGCATCTCGTCTAGAAAGTCGCGCTTAAACCGCGCGTCGGCAGCTTCGGGCTGAGCTCGCTTGATGCGTTTTGCAGCCGCCTCGCGAGCTCTCACTGCATCGGGGTTTGCCTGCCGATACGAGCGCTTGCTTGCTGCCTCACGAACCCTACAACAACAACAACAAACGAACAAGAACAAAATAAAAGAACAAAATAAAAGTTGATTTGTACAATGTACGCACACAGTCTTAGGTCTTTCTTAATGATGTAATGGGCGAACTTTCACGGGAGAGTTACGGTTACCGATGATCTCCCCCTCTCGAGCTTCGCCCGACTTATCATCATTCATTCTGTGGATATGGCGTGATTTTTTTCGGAGCGACTGGGACCTAGGTTATGCATTCTCCTCTCGCTCGGTCGCTGTTCCATCAAGCAGTGATCACCCGCGCGGCTACTAAACCACCCTTTCCGCTTTGTGGTGATCTTGTGTGGTTGCAATCACGTGTGTGTTTTCTTCTGGGTTATATCGAGCAACGATAGCACCCATTGTTATAAACGTCCAGTATGTATTTCCCGATAATGCGTTTCTGCGCACCTTTTCGAGAACTGCTGTAAAATACCACGAGTGCGACGTCGTCGCTGCGTGCCCGATAAAAAAAGAGGAAGGGGTTATTGATTTTGCTGCTGAAGTGATGGCTGCTGCGGGTTTACCCCCTGCGTTTTCTTTGAATGACACGTGATTGCACCACGCCAACTTAGCGCCGCTGTGCCTTCCAACCGCGGCACGTGTAGAAGCCGTGAGCTTGCTTTGCGCAATCGCCAGGAGTTAATAAAAATTAAAGGAAGGTCACGCTAACGCATGGCATCTCATGCTATGGTTCCATTAAAGACACAAAATTCATATCCTGATATATGGATCCAAAAAAACAGCCTGTCACGAAGTTCGGTTCGCTGAGACGTGATATTCATAAATAATGAATTGACTAAACCTTAGCAACAAATATATCTTTGAATATATAAAGGTTGAGGTTAACTGCATTTCATTTGTCTCTGGTTTCACCCTTTGTAGAGCCACGTGTGCGAATTCAAGTTACGTCGCATGGGTTATCGTTGTGGGTGTCATTACAGCTTTGCTTTCAAACCACCTTCCTAGGGTGGATTGGCACGCAGTTTTTATCATTGTGAAGATTAGATAATAATATTCGATTAGTTCGTAACCGGCCGTGCCCTCACACCCGCTTTAGCACTTCATATGAGTGCTGTTGTTTGTGCAGAGTTATTCCGTCGTGGGGACGTGGGGACAAATGCGGGTGCTATATACAGTTAGGCGCATATTTACGGCAACTTTGGAAGGACCGAGGGAAATCAAGGGAAAGGTAGCTCACCTAAAAAAGATTATCAAGAATTTTCGTGTTCGACTAAACGCCCTTGAAGCTAGCGTGAACGAAACTCACTGAAAACTAACCGCTACCCTTGAAACTATCCAAGAGGCCTTTGTTACCCAGAATGCTAATTTCACTGCCCTAGAAAATTATAGCCGCTGATATAATTTAGTTGTCTTAGGTATTGCTGAGGCTTCAATGGAAGCGAAATTTGATTTGCGAAGTAAGTTAGTTGATGAATGTTTTACAAAAAAAGCTGTCGCTCGCATTCAAAAACTGGGACGCAGCGAAAAAAAAACCGGCCAATAATTTGATGTTTCCAAGTGAAAAATATATGCACCCCTACGTCAAACGGCGTTGATGGTTAAACCCGAAGTTTTCTCGTGGCGGATTTATTGGTTGTCGTCTTAATTTTGCGAACCATCGAAATGGAACAATATGATGGACGGCGGCTTCATATCGTCCATATCAATTGATGCCAAACTAAAGTCAACCGTTTTGTAATACATTTTTATCAGAGAAACCTAAACGTCGATTCTAAAGTTTGTCCAAAAACATCAGATGTGTAACGGGTGCACGATACAGAGCACAAAAAGGTTCAATGTTCAAGAGATATTTTCAAAACAAACAAAATTACACCATCTTCCCGTGGGGAACCATGAGGAGTATGCGAAGCATCATAGGGGTTCCGTGTAGGTTCCAATGTCTTGCCGTTATGTTGTTTCATTTATAGGAGCACGAATGGGAACGTAGTCTGAACCCCCATGTAGAGACAGAAATGTGTAGAAATGTAGAGACAGCGAAGAGACCGGCACCGGGGTTACCTGATCGAACACCTCCTCCTTCTCGTCTTTCTTTATTGCGTGCTCACGCTCCTACCCCGCTGCCCGCCCTCTTCGTCCTCTTTTCTGGTTGATCTTCAAGGCGCGTGGCGCTTCCCGCCACAGCTTTCCCACGGGAAATTCAACATCCTCCTCTAAAGTTTTCAGTTCGTCGTTTCCGTTGACGTTCAGCTTCGCGGGCCTTCGTTGTATCAGTAGCTTCTTGACGTCGTTTGAATGAGTCAAGAACATAAGGCGCGTTCGTAGCACCTGCTCCTGTCTCGGTTTTGTAGCGCATAGAGTTCTTGTATATCGCGTAGCGGCAAGAGTGGCGCGTCTGATTGCCACATGCCCCGGGTTTCCGTTTTACAGGAAAGCCCGCTTTCAGTGCTGCGCACAAGACCCCGTATTCAGTCAGTTCTGCTTAAAGCTGAGCATCGGTGCTTGCGGAAGGGGTGGCAGCGGCGGCCGCCCAGTTGATAAGCAGCCGACTAATGTGCGCCGGTTTTTCTCCGCGCCGCTCTTCGCCACTCCTCCTCGCCGCTGCAGCTGGCGTGGCCGCCAGGCATCAGCTCCTACATGCGAGACGGGTGGCTTTCCCGCACGACCTGGTACTCAAGATGGCGGATCGACGCCCAACTCTGCTCCCCTAGGGGAGCTATATACAGAAGCTCTAGTAGCGCAGTGGCAAGAGCGCCACGTACCTCCCGTTGCGGCCAGAGACTCGTGGGATCGAAACCGGGCGCCACCAACTATTATTTTTTTATAGCATAGGGGGGAGGTGCGGATGGACGGACGACGGACGACGGACGACGGATCCAAAAGCAAGAGATGCTTCGCATCTGAAAACACTTGCATGATAAGCAGTCAGATCTACGAGACGGGCGTAAACGGTATCTTCTATATAACCGCCACGCCGGCACCACGAGGGCATCTATCACGAGAAAAATTCGATATCCAGGCGGTACAGTTTCCTCATCACTTATCAGATCGTGTTGCCATGTCTCTGTAATGAAGTATTTATGCACTTCATGTAAAAAAAAGAAACCTTTAAAGATCATCAACTTCCTTTGATATGGTGCTTGCATTGAAAGATATCAAGTACAGCTCACGCGCAAGGAAATGATACCTCAGCAAGGTGATTTTGTAACATTTGATTGTCATTGTAACTAATCTGTACAGTCGTTTCAGTTGTAACGGTCGGTATCAATACAAAGCCTACCTTCAGCAAGGAAGACTCCCTTACCTCATCTTTTTCTGCCTTTGCTGGCTGCTAAACAAATTTGTGCTTCCGACCCGTTTCCGCACAGTTGTGCTTTGCAATGGCGGCCTTAGTGCCCTTTACCTTTGAAACGGTCCTGTAGATATATACCCTGCTTTTAAAGCGAAGCTTTTGTGTTCTCAGTGATGGTGTCTGTAACGTGAAAACCCTGAAGTGAAAAAAAAAAGGTTCCGGTGGCCGGAACCGACCCTGCGTCCCTCGCGTTATGACGCCGGCGTGAGGCACGTGCGGCACGTGCGACGAAGCAGTCACCTTTCGCATGGGCTCCGTGATTTTTCGTTTCTAGGGGCGCACATTCCTCATATACCTAGCTACAACTCATCGTGTCGTGTTCCGGACGTCACCAGCTACCCGTGGAGCCCTTTCTCAACAAGCTCGGCCCTCTGGCCGCTTGTCGGCCGTCCACTTCGTCCCTCGACCACGCCAGGCTGCGCTAGGCCTACTCAGCGCAGCGGCACTTCCCACGCCGGCGGGTGGCGACTGTCGGCGCATGGAGGTTGCACGTGCCACAACGGAGCAGACTTCGCCTTCCTCTGCCCGCCTCAGCGTGACGGTTACGGCCATGGAGGGAGTCGCGGTGGAAGGAGAAACCATCTCACCAGAAGAGTATGACGACGACGCTGGCTGGCTTACAAGTCACCGCCGGCGCAATAGCCGCGCTCTATCGCGCCTTGGTTCGACGACGAAAGACTCCGCCGGGCATTCGGCGGCTGGCAGCGGTACGCCCGCGCGTTCACCCCAAGGTCAGAAGCCTCACCGACTCCCTAAACGTCTCTGGCAACCACGGCTGCCCAAGGAAGACATCAAAATTGTCATTCGCCCCCGCGATGGCCTGGATGTAACCAAAGTGAGTGACGCTCAACTTCGGGACAGTGTTTTTTGCGCGGCTGAAATCCCATCTTCCCAAGTCTCGGAGGACATTCTCCGGTCCGACTCCCAGCAAAACATTATTATTGTGAGTACCCCCGCCCTGTCGAGGGCAGAAAAGTATAACAAGATAAGGGAACTCCGAATTGGCGAAGCCTGCTATGCGACGTCTGCCTACATTGCTCCCCCCGAAGATACCATCAAGGGAGTTATTCATGACATCCCCAGCTATGACACCGCTGAGGATATTACCCGCAGCCTCGTGTACTCAAAGAATCCTACAGTACTCCAGGCCCGCCGCATGGGCAAGACAAACTCTGTGATCATCGTCTTTGAAGGTCAACGGGTCCCTTACTTTGTTTACTACCGTGGTGCGGAATACCGCTGTTTCTTGCATAAGAAAAAATACGAAGTGTGCGCAACCTGCGGCGCGGTAGGGCACCGAATGGATGTGTGTCCGCACCCTAACAGTCAATGCTGCAAAGCATGCGCCCTCCCAAACCCATCTGAGGATCATGCCTGTGAAATCAAATGTGCCATATGTGGACAAGATCACCCGACAGGAGACAAAAAATGTCGTCACAGATACAGGACCCCCTTTGTGCTCAGACAGCGCCAACGGTCGCGACAGCAACGAGATCAACGAGGACCTCAGCATCGATCGGACGTCTCCGATCGCCAGCAAGGAACTTTCAACAGTGCCAAGTGGTGTGACGAGGACAAGAAACAGCACCGAGGCCGCTCCAGCTCCTTCCCCAGGCTCCCCCCGCTCCATCCGGGCCCTGAGAACGGAGCAGTGGCGAAGGACGGTAACCGCTCGCATTGCTCTCGTTCCAAATCCCGCCGTAAGGAAGGACATCGTGAAGCCTCCCGATCCGCTTCCCGCTCGAGTCACATGGTCGACGTCTCCGTGCAACCGGCAAAGGTGAGCTGGGCAACTCTGGCCTCTCAGCCCGCTCAACACAGTGCAAACACACACAACACAAGCATGACACTCCGCGCAAGTCCCTCCTTAGAGGAGGAGATTACACGCATTAAACAACTGCTCGAGACTGTCATTGAAGAAAATAGGCAGCTCAAGGCGGAAAACGCTCAGCTCCGTGCTCGCTTTACTCCCTCCACAGGGCAGTCGCAACAATCCGCCCCTCCAGCAGACGCACCTACCTCAGTTGAGTCTAGGCCTTTATCTGTAGCGGTAGTCTGTGCATCGGAGGAAGACAGTCCCCCTACCAAACGAAAAGCCGGGTTGCCCTTGAGCCCTCCTTCTCAACAAGAAAGTCTCACAGAACTGGAATCTAAAATCGAAAATCGATTTGCCAAGTTGGAAAGCATGATCTCCACACTGGCAAACACACTCACCAAACAACACACGACTCTGAACTCCAAAGTTATGGCTCTAGAGAACTCATACACGCTTCCTAGACAAGCCTCTGGGGCGGGTCCCCTTAAATTCAAGCCTTATCTCCGGCCCCCCGTCAGCGAAGGACTCAAGACCCCTGACCCTACTGGCAGTCATCATGGCGCGGACCAAACATCATAAAGAATACTGCATCTGGCAGTGGAATTGTCGAGGGTTTCGGCCCAAACGAGGAAACCTTCGGCAATACCTAAACACACTAACCCCTGCAGAACCGGATGTTATTGCACTCCAAGAGTCTGGCGGTCTCGCTAAACTATCTGGCTATCGTTCTTTCAGCGCCGACCTCCCCGGTATCAAGCAAATTGTGGTTACTACCCTTGTCAAACGCAATATACCGGCCATTCAGCACTATACCGGTGTCGACACCGCCGAACATGTTTTACTCGAACTCCTCTTAGACAGAAAGCGGGGGGGCAGTAGTCTATTTATTTTAAATGTCTACAGCAGCCCCAGTAAGCATCACAATTTCGCACAGCTTTTCCGCAAAACACTAGATATCGTCAAAAAACAGACTTTGCTTATAGTGGGTGATTTCAACTCCCCGCACTCTGCTTGGGGTTATAAGAGAGATACAAAAAAAGGCAGGCTTTTATGGCAGGAAGCCCAGCAACTAGGCCTCACTCTTCTTACCGATCCAGCCTACCCAACACGCATTGGCAATAGTGTCACCAACAATACCACCCCCGATCTTACTTTCGTAAAAAACACGCGAGATACAATCTGGCAGAACACGTACGAGAACCTTTGCAGCGACCATTATATCTTGTCTATAACGATCCCTTCAGGTCCGCCCCGCCGTCTCGGAAAGCAGCTTCGAATCGTGAACTGGGACACTTTCCGCCAACTTCGGGAGGCGATGGCTGAGTCGGATGCCACTAACATTCAAGACATCGAAACCTGGATATCCGAGCTAAATGACCATGTAAACACTGCCACGAAGATCATTCCCGAGGAGGCCCAGCTCCAGCAGGTAGACACTAAGCTCCTCCATATGTGGGAGGCTAAATCTAGTATCCAAGCCCGTCTGCAAAAACAAAAACTAAATCGCCCACTACGTCGACGGCTTGCTCGTCTCAACCGGGAAATCGAAGAATATGCTACCCGCCTCACGCAACAAAACTGGCACAGTAGCTGTGATCGTATGGATGGCCAAATGGGGGTATCGAAGACCTGGAACACCCTTAGAAGTCTTCTTGACCCCGAAAACAGCAGGCTCATCCAACGTAACAACCTACGAGCACTGTTGCATTCTTTCGAGGGCACTGACAGCGATTTATTGCATGATATACAGGCACGCTATATTAGCTCCAGCCCGCCCGATCCCCTCCCTGAGTATACGGGTAATCCCAATCCTGAATTAGATAGGGCCATCACGATAGCAGAGGTTCGCGCTGCCATTCAAGGTCTTCGCACTAAATCGGCGCCTGGGCCTGACGGCATTACTAACAAGGTCCTCCGCAACCTTGACGATAGCTCGGTAGAGGCCCTAACGAATTACATGAATAAATGTTGGGAGCAGGGCGCTATTCCCGCCGCATGGAAAACAGCCAAAATCACAATGATTCCTAAACAAGGAAAAAATCTTCAGCTCGGCAACCTCAGGCCAATCTCGCTAACATCATGTGTAGGAAAATTATTTGAACACGTTGTGCTCGCTCGCCTTAATCACTTTATGGAAAACAAGATCCTCTATCCACACACCATGGTTGGCTTTCGTGCCGGACTCTCCACGCAAGACGTCATGTTGCGCCTCAAACACGAGATAATCGATGGCTACGGCTGCTCTCCGCTGGACACCAGGGCCGTTCTTACTCTAGATTTAACTAAGGCCTTTGACAACGTACGCCACGACGCTATCCTGGCCAACCTTTCTGATCTCGACGTGGGTCAACGAGCTTATAATTACGTCAAAGACTTTCTTTCCGAACGCACCGCCCGGCTCGTCGTTGGCGGACTGGAATCAGACATTATTACGATGGGCAGTAGGGGGACTCCACAGGGCTCCGTTCTGTCCCCTTTCTTGTTTAACGTGGCCATGATTAAACTTCCTCAGCTACTCAATTCCTTGCCAGGTCTTCAACATAGTTTATATGCCGATGATATCACGTTATGGATGTCTGGAGGCAGGGATGGCGATATTCAAGAGACGCTCCAACAAGCTGTTGACATCGTTCGTGATTACGTAACCCCTCGAGGACTTGCGTGTTCTCCGCAAAAGTCCGAGCTCCTTCTCTACCAACCTTCAATTCGCGGGCGCAGATGCCCTCAAGCTACCCCAGATATTCACCTGCAAGTAGAAGGGCACACTATTCCTCGAGTCCCGTGCATCAGGATACTAGGCCTCAGAATACAAGCTGATGGCTCCAACTCAGAAACCATTCGAGCGCTTCACTCGAGCGCGACACAAATAAGTCACCTCATCTCTCGGATCGCAAATAGGCATCATGGGCTCAAAGAAGTAAACCTCGTACGGCTTGTACAGGCATTTATTATCAGCCGAATTACTTATGTCGCGCCATTTCTGACTCTCAAAAAAGCTGAACAAGATAAACTTAACTGCATTATTAGAAAAGCCTACAAACAGGTGGTTGGAATTCCCATAACCGCATCTACTGAACATTTCGAAGCAATGGGTATCCATAACAGCCTTGAAGAGATTCTTGAGGCGCAGAGAATAGCACAACTTCAACGGCTCTCTAGTAGCGAAACGGGGCGCACTATCCTTCAACAGCTCCACATTACTTACGCCTCCCAGCATGGGGAAAAGGTGATGCTTACTGACTCACAGCGGGCGCATATCCGTACATCTCCACTTCCTCGAAATATGCACCCGGTATACAACGTTGATCGACGCCTAGCCAGGGCGGCTGCTCTCCACCGCCGCCTTCGAGAGGAGAAACAAGTGTTCTACGTCGACTCCGCAGAATACCCAGACAGAGCGGCCATGAGCATAGTGGCCGTGGATCAGCAGGGTAATTCAACTGCCTCTGGTTCAGTCCGTACAATTCATCCAGAGACCGGGGAGGAAGCAGCCATTGCACTTGCCATATCCTCCACACCCGCAAAAATAATTGTGACTGATTCGAAAACAGCCATTAGAAACTTTGAGAAGGGTAGAATTTCACCCCAAGCGCAGCGCCTTCTTCAACCCTTTACTGGGTCTAAACTCCGCGAGGTCCTTCTTATATGGACGCCAGCACATTCGTCCTTGCCAGGTAATGAGCACGCTCACGAAGCGGCCCGAGGTTTCAGCTACCGGGACCGCCTCGATCTTGATGAGCAATCGCTACATACGGGGGGCAGGGACAGGCTTGTGACATATAGGGACATCACCGCTCACTATCGCTTAGGCCGCCTGAAGTACCCGCCGGCGCATCCCTCCCTCAGTCGGTGGCAGTCTGTGGCCTGGCGACTCTTGCAGTCCAACACCTTTCCGAACCCCGTAGCCTACAGCCGCCTATACCCAGACCTTTACAAAGAGCAATGTAGATGGTGCTCCGAACGAGCCAACCTGCAGCACATGGTATGGGCCTGTCCCGAGAAACCACAACACACATCATCACAGACAATAGTGATCAGGACTCTGGAGCAATGGGAGGCCGTGTTGCTCAGCCCCGACCAAGAGACTCAACGCAGCCTTGTCCAACTGGCCGAAGATGCCGCTAGGGCTCACGGGCTCCTGGCCGCCATCTGACGGGGAAGGACCGTCGAACGCTCCCTTTCGTCCCCTTCCCGCCCCCAGTTTGGGCAAAATAAAGTTTTCTCATCATGACGCCGGCGTCTATCAGGTTGCTCCATTTCGTCATGGTCGAAGCGATTTGGAACACTTAGACAACAACCAAAGAATCCGTCACAAAAAAGCTTCAGGTGAAAACATCATTATTTGACGGGTGGGGGGGGGGGTGCATGATTTTTTCCTGTAGCCTGAGAAATACCAAATTATTGACCAGTTGTCTTTGCGGCACCCAAGTTTGTGAATACGAGCGACAGAGCCGCAGTTCACACGTATCGTTTTTTCAACAAATTCCTGAATGACCTTACTTCGCAATGCCAATTCTGTTTCAATTGAAGATTTAGCAATACCAAAGACTATTAAATGAGACCTGTGGCTTTACATTTCCAAGGTAATGTATTTAGCATTCTGAGTTATAACGGCCTATTGGACAGTTTCAAGGGCAGCAGTTGGTTTTCGGCGAGTTTCCTTCACTTTAGCTTCTAGGGCATAGAGGCGCACGCCAAAATTCTCGATTATCTTTTCAGTACCTTCACGACGACTTCCTAAGTCAGCTATCTCTGCCTTGATTTCCTTCTGTATTTCCAAAATTGCCTTTAACGTTTGCTCAACAACAGGAAGCAGGACAGGATTTCCCTCCACGTTCCCACAAAGAATAAGAACTTTGCACGAACAACAGCATTCATATGCGATATAAAAGCAAGGGCGCCGGCACGGAAGAATAACGAGAAATCGGTCGGCACAACATAATTGAAGATTAAAATCTAACCTCGACGATGAAAATATAAAAAACCGTAAGCCACATGACCCTACAGCTATTGCCGCGTCCACTGTCGATGCCGAGGAAAGGTCCAGTTTTTATAGCGTTGGCTGACACTGACGTAACAAAGTAGGGCCTGAAATGCAGCAGCGCGTCTTTTATGACGGTGTCATCGAAGCCATTTCGCTGTCCGGACGTGTCTTGAAAAAACGGCTCGATGAAGGGAGTTGATGATAAGGCCCTGGCTGTAAAATTCAGCAGCGCCTGTACGATGAAGAAACATGAAGCCGTAAGCCACATGCTTCCAGTGAAAATACGCGCTTCGATTGATTGATTGATTGATTGATTGATTTATTGATTGATTCATTGATTATTTGACTGAATATGAGGCTTACCACGTCGCCGCTACTTAGGTGATAAGGTCCACCGTATTGGAGGTCTCCGGAGTAATTTTGACATTAGAGATCTTTACGTGCGCCTAAATCTTAAATACATGCAAATACGTGCTTCGAGAACTTCATTTATTTACCGGGCCACACCGATTTTTGGTGTCTTAGATATTGCCCCAGTAATCCTTACGTCGTTGTCTAAAAATACTTCTATTATATACTTTTAGGTAAATGTCATTTTGGCATTGAGAGATCCAGTTGTACGTAATATTTCGATTATGGTCTCCATTTCAAGCTCAATTTATTTCTATTCCTCCCTTTACGCCCTTTAAATGTGTAAAAATTTGAAAGGCTTGCTTGTTATCACGTTTTGATTTGACGAATTGATGTTATATAAATATATAATTTTTACATCCACATCACGCTGAGACTTCTGTGCGGAATTGTCTTTTCTGATGTTATTTTGTTGCGTCTATGTATTACACTGTGATACAAATAGCTAGTGTACCGGTTCTGATTATGTTTGAGGTCCAGGTAATTCAGTTTGGTGATCAGCGTCGCAAGGAAATCGGCACCTGTGTTCCTGTACGCTGCAGCGCATGCAAGGACTGAATTGTGAACAGGTGACCTAATGTGAGAATAAGAACTCCGTAAATGGCCCCCGGAGGATATAATTGCGGATTTTAGCGGCAACCTGGCAGTTAAGAAATCTTTCTGGTGCACTCACAATGCCGCACGAGATCTTTCTAGTCTTCCACAGCATCATCAAGCGGTACACTGTGGCTCTCAGGCACCTTGTGTAACCCAAACCAGGCGAAGAATTCAGAATGATTTGGAATGTATTACCTAGGGGAAAGAGTACATAGCTTTTTGTTACGTAGTGACTGACAAAGTAATCGCGCTGGTTGAGGCCGGATACTTCCTAGCTGAAATTAACCTGATCTTCAACCCCCCTTTCTCTACCCCCCCCCTATAAAAAAGAACATGCTTACAAGCTCTGCAGGAGCGCATATGTTTCTGATGCATGACGCGCATGAGATAGCGGGGCAGTTGATATTGCAGGACAGAATAGGTTCTCACAGGGGACTGCCCTAAGCTCGTTGGTTAGCATACGTGGCACTGTTGCTACAGTACCCACTTTCATAAAAAATGTGAGCCGTGAAGGGGTCCGCAAATAACCAATTTCATACAATGACTTCAGCGTCCACATGGCTTCGGAATCGTTGTAATAAGAAAGTATGCTGAAACAAGTTTATTAGGGATTCGCGTCGGTTAAAAATTTTAACCCCGTTAATCAGTTGTCCTCAGCGGATAATTTATCGACTAAGCGATTGCCTCTTCTTAGGAAGAAATATGACGATAAATATAATTTTAGTATTATTCATATTATTGTAATAACCACAAACAACACCAATACGCTCATCGGATTGTTCACAACACTCCGCATATGGTAATCATATATTTGTCAAGGCGCTAATGAAGGCGACACACACATCACCGTGTTATGCCCCTGTGCTACACGGCTGTTTCAAAGGCCTTCCGAAGGCCATTGAACCAATTGTCAATCGAGTGTCCCATTGCAAATACATAGGGCGCAGTTCTGAGCGAAATTCCAATTGCCAATTGAAAGTTACCGTGTAGAACGGGCATTAGTCCCTTACAGTGTTGTAGAATCGGGAAGGTCGGCACCAGCCGCACTTGCCGGGGCGCAAATATTCGTGGTTTACTTAGGATAGAGTTATTGTATACAACGGTGTCACTTCCCGCTCGCCGTTTTTTGTTCAGTGCATATTTCTATTAACAAAGCCATTTTACCGTATGCACTGGCTATACCCTTTTGGTTTAAAAACAATCATGTTTGAGCATACTTGCATTGATATCTGTTTTGTGGTAAGGGGGTTTTTGAATATGAATATGAACCTCGACATGCTTGCGGGCAATTTTAACATGGCGCTCTTCAACCGATTCATGATTACTCCAGCTATTACCCAATTACTTCAACAGACTAAGGAATAAAAATGTAAACGTGACAGAATCACATTTTATAATTCAGAGGGTTATTTGATCAATCGCCCATTTCTATTGAGTATGCATTATTCATTTTCTAAGGTGGTTTTGTTCTGAGGTACACGGCTTATCCGAATACCGGGAATTGTTCTGGAGGTCGCAATCCGAAGAACAGCTCCGGCAGCCGGCAGCGTCTCGACACGAGCGAAGCATTCGCGAGGCGGCTGTGTCTGTTTGCGTCTTCTGCATTGCGCATCCCACTGAGTACGATGCATGATGGCGGGGATAATAATATGGCTGGGAGGTTAACACATCCACACTACGGCGGAAAGACTACTTGGGGTACGTCCATCCTTGCAGCGTACCTTGATATTATTGCGCCTGGCAACAGTCTGCATTGAATTTTTTTAGACCAGAGTACACACCAATACTTAAGACCAAGAAGGAAAGTCCACAAGCAGAAAAAAAAACCGAATTAGCCGGGGGGGGGGGGTGGGGGGGCAGGAAAAGGGAGGTTTTGAAAACAATATTACGATATTGTGTCACACATGGGATAGCTTACTCTTTATCGGAACGAGCTAGACGTAACATAAGACGCATATAAAGTTCGCTACAGAGCTTGCGTATGTGATTGGTCACAAGGTGGCTTTATTATACTGCGAGCGTCAGTGGTTTTTTAAGTGCGAATGCACTTTATAAGCGACCCCAAACCATCCACCGCCGGCGTCGGCGGCGGCGTCCGCAGTGGTCCTCTATATTTAAAGAAGAAACAGCATCCGGCGCCAGGTTTCGATCCGAGGACTTTGCGGCCGCAGCGCGACGCTCTACCGACCAAGCCACGGACGCGACGGTGATATCAGTGTTAGTGACGCGTCTTATATCTTTAACGCATTCAAACTGCGTCGTCAGCGGCGTGCGTTGGCGACTCAGCGGCGTTATAGCGGCTTGATAACTGCGTGGTGTACACGTGATACTACAAACCCGATGGAAGAGAAGGCGGCGAGGCGGTGGGCTGCGGGGGCCGAGCGCAAGCGCCGCAAGCGGGCCGACAACCGTGCATTCGCACTTTCACATTCTCCCCCTCGGGGAAATGCGGGGGAATTTTCTTGGACCACGCTGGATCGCCACAAAAACACTTGACAACTGTAAATGGCGGTATCAATTTCTCGCCATGAGCAAGTCCAAAAGGACGTAGAATGGCGCTAGTTGGAGCTGCTTCATACTGAAAATACACTGGGTATACTTAGACCTAATAAACAGGACAACCAAGGGACTGGGATGGAGCGCAACGCCAGTCCCTTTGTTGCAACAACCGTTTTGTCTGAGTACGCTCAGCGCATTTTCCGCATGACCTATTCGTGTTATGAGGAAACTGTAGCGTCCACTGTATAAAAAATCCATTTATCAATTCATTGGCGAATTGGCCAGGCTGCGTTGGTAACCTCGGCTAATGCAAAAATATTACGTAACATTTCTGTGGAAGAGGAAGGGAGAGAAAACGTTTATTTATATTTTGTAGTGGTTGTGCGGCACTCTACCGGGTGCTCGTGCCATGTACGACAGTTCCCAATGGCGGAATACGTGTGTCCGGCTGTCCAATTGCTAAATAAATTAGCGCAGTTGAAGGGCTGAGGATTATATACTTTGTTTCGATACTGTCTCCACTGGATACGTCTTCATTTTATGCCTGCAGTCGCCGTTGATGCAAACATACTGGAAATAGAATCGTGACGCTGAATAAATAAATGTTGCCCTAGACGTTGCAGATACGAACATCACAAGTAACATAGTTTTTCATACAGTGCAAACACAAAACGTTCTTTATGAAATAAGGAGTCCTGAAAGGGTACAAAATATTTAAATGGTGATGAGGAGACTTTGTATCTAACAAATTTGGGTGATTCCTAGCAAGTAATAAAGAAATATGGTGACGACATTTCTTTGCATATACCTTGGAATATACAATGGTTTTGACACTTAAGCATGTCTCTATATCTCCCGGAATAGCAGGCGTACGAGCCTGCTCAATTGAACACCGTATCTACTTCGTCTTCCGCGGTTGTCCGTAATGACGCTTTTTAGTCAGCCGCCAATTTTCTTTTTGTGTTACTGACTACTTGTTTATACTGCTCTTCACAAAAAATGACAAGATAATTAAAATTATTAAAATTTTTGTTCATCGTGGCTGCTCCGATTTATAGGCACCCCCTGTAGCGGTTGAACCATAAACTAGTGGGCCGACACGCAGTGCCCCGGCAGCCCACATCTTTCAGGCCCAGCTCTTGCCGCCCCGGCTGATGTCACTCTGATATCCTTCTTTTGAAAGCGGCACCCTACACACCACTACGCTGCGTGCCCAGGGTAAACAGGAATGTCATTACCCGCAAGAGCACACCCTCAATGAGTAATAAAAGGTGGGAGGCTTAACGACTCCAATAGAGTAGGTGGAAGCCAACGACAACAAACCCACTCCCTTCTGAGCAAGTAACTGCCTTACTGAGCCTTTGAGTGTTTAAGTAGCCCTGGCATGAAATTAAAGACTAGTTTCATAAAACGCCCTAAAATGCGTATCGGTACATAGGAGCCCTCAACAGAACTATTTTAGCTCGCAACTAGGATATATGACAAAACCTGCTAGAGCGTCCAGCTTCCTGACCCCGCCTCAGCACAAGTTTCTGAAAAAATACACGCTACACATTATGCAAATAACTAAAAAAAGTGTCGTGCAAATACGCCAAACACAGCCCTCAGGATTATTCCCGTAGAAGCGGGCGACTAAACTGAACCATCACCCTTTGGTTGTTACGCCAGCACATTGATTTTGTGACCACCTTACGAATTTAATATTGTCACGGGAAAAATGAAACAGGAGAGTTTAATGGTGTAGAAACACAAGGAGAAAACACACTAGGCCGCGATGCGATAGCACTGGCGGTGGTGGTGGTGGTGGTGGCCCGAAAAATGGCGCATACCCACTTAGGGGGATTGGCCAAGAAGAGTTATGTTTTCATTAGAACAAATCAAGCGAGGCAAAATAATGGAGCAGAAGAAAGAATTTGGTCTAGGTTAATGAAAGAGAGAGAGAGGAAACACGAGAGAAAAAAAAAACACAGAGAGAAGAATAGGAAAACTAAAGTAAAAATCAGCCTAATCGGAATGTTTTTAGCACTGCAGACGAGCTGTCTCCGAAATGAAGGAGTGGATGGCGTTGCACACGTCCCTATGGCATCGGCCCAGACTAGTCCCCCCAAACGACAAAAGCACAGGTACAGTTAAAGGCAGTCCAAGACGTAGCAGGGGAATCTCCAGCAGCCTTCTCCGATGGTTGGAAAATCGGCGGCAAAAAAGAAAGAAATGCTCTTCGGATTCAATTTCTTGGCAAAAGTGGCACAAAGGGGTGGTTATCAGATTTGCCCTGAATAAATACCGATTAAGTGGTGGCACACCACAACGAAAAGAAGTTATCAATACTTCACACAAGCGAGTTTGGCATAAACTTCTCTCCCAGCGGTACCTGAGGTGTTCAAGTTCAGGAGAAGTGTTCAGACCATGGTCGGAGGCATCTTGATTGAGCAGGTAATGGCGATAGCGTGCCAACAACACGCAAGAAAACGGGGGAAGAACCTCGACGATCGGCAAAGCCAGAGCTGTTTTAGCTAATATGTCAGCGGTTTCATTGAGGGTTAACCCACAGTGGCCGGGCAGCCAAACGAGCCGAATCTCCCGCACATGAGTGGGGACGCAGGAATAAAAAGTTTTGGCAATAGGATGTAAAGTTTCTGAGGAGAGAGCCATGCACACGGACAAGGAGTCGGTGAGTAGCATCACGGAAGAATTCGCCGGATCAAGTTTCAGGATTGCAAGGAGTAGAGCAAGAAATTCTGCATGAAAAATGGGGATAAAATCTGGTAATCGCAATGAAAAAGACCAGTTCAACGTCGGAGAAAAAATGCCCACCCCAACCTTTTCGTCTTTTTTCGAAGCGTCAGTTGCAATGACTACGTGGGATGGGTATTCGGACTGGTGAGCCAGGAGAATGTTATTTAGTATGTTAGGCGGGAGAAGCTTAGCGTTTTTAGGGAAAATATTATCAAACGAAATCCTTACTACTGTGGATGGTATCTGCAAGGCGGGAACTGACAGGAGGGTGGTGTTTAATGGAGTAAGCAACGAATTGGCAAAAATGACCTGTGGGCGCCGGAGACGAGACCGAAACAGACCGAACGCGTCTCGATCCTCTTCCTCGTCTTCCTTTCAGTCCTTTCACACAGGCGCTATTACGCATACCCCGATGGGGGGGGGGGGGGATTGTACTGCGGCAATATACAAAGTCTGTAGTCTTCTCATTCATTTCAGCAACCCTCCTTAGCATTATTAAAGAATTCGCGGCCACACATTGTGTTAGACTTCCATAAACATTTTGATTCACATGCTTCAACTGCCCTAACATCGCATACATGGCTACGCGCTAACCAAACAATTCGGTAGAAACTGTGTTTTACCCACAGTCATACTTAGGCGTGTGAACCTACAATCTCCTGCGTAACCTGTCAGGGAGCTTTGTAATTGCTGTAAATCCGAAGTGTGGCAGAGTAAAGGTAACCCTTTGAGTTTCTTCAGTGCATGCAAGATGGATACTCACTCGAGGAGCGAACACATACGTGGACACCCCATATCATCCCCTAATTATGGGGTGCTAACCCCGGCGGTTATACCAGATCCTCTTCCAACCTAAATCGTATTAATAAATCTTTTAGATGCATCGCATCTCTTGCTCTGTGGCATGACCCTCCGCCGTCGGCGTCGGCGTCCGCACACCACCTGCGCATGCGCAACTCTCCCCCGTTCTTCTCTCCGACAGCTGTGCGCAACGCTCTCACTCCGTCGCATTAGCATAACAACAGCTGCGCGCGCGCTTCGCTCCGTTCGCGTCTGCTCCGGTGCGCAAGTGCGCGCATGCGCGCCTCTCCTCCGCTGTCTCCTCTCCTTCAGGCGCTGTGAATATAAAGTGCGTAGCGCGCTGCGGCGGTTCAGTCAGCGCTCGCTCTCGTTCGACTCCGCTTGACTTGCTTGACGACTTCCTGCTTGGCTTGATTCTTCCGATGAAGACGTTATGGAAGCGACGGTCCCTTCAGCGAGTGGGCTGACACAATCCAATACCAGCGTCCGCGCAAGAAAATCAACCCAATGGAAACGCCAATTGAACCCCACAATGCGTCGCATCACATCAGGGTTCCCTCGCGGAATGATGGGCGTAATTTGTGTGCAACTTGCAAGTTGACACACTGAAAAGCTGCTGTTTGAAGTGACAGGCAAGGAATAACAATCTTATGGAAACAATCGCCTCTCTCCGCCTGTGCGCCGCCCCAGTGGCAACGTAAAAGTGTTCGTTGAAACATCTCTTAAATGGTATACTGACAGCGCAGCACGTGACGAAAGGGCACGCGACAGAAGAGCACTCGTCAGATGGGCACAGCGTCAATAGCGCACACAACAGAATACAGTCAAACCCGGCTATAACGAACCCGGATAGAGCGAATTATGCTATATATCGAACAAAAATATTTCAGTTACGGAAATACATGGGAAACATATTCCTTATAACGAAGTTCACATCGGATATATCGAACTCTGTGCGCCTAGAATGGCCGCCGAAATGCATGGTTTCGAAGCGGCGATTGAGATGTGGATTGGTCGCCACCACGAAGCAAGAGCCGTGACTGAAACATTGCGCGTCGCACGGAGCGACGTGACGCCCGACACTTTCCGTAACTGTTTCCGACGCTTGCGCTGCTGAGCACAAGGTAGCGGGTGCGATTCCCGGCCGCGGCGGCCGCTTTTCTGATGAAGGCGAAAAGCAAAACGCCCGTGTGTACGAGATTTCGGCACACGATAAAGATCCCCAGGTGGTCAAAATTAATCCGGAGCCCTCCACTACGGCGCGCCTCATCGCCTGCGTTGCGTCGGCGCGTTAAACCCCACAATAAATCAATCAAACTGTTTCCGACGCGCGGGACTCACTACAGAATCCGCCCAGTCAGCGAGTCCGGACCAAGACAGTAGCATTGGTGAACTGTGGGAAGAGGTCGCTAATGTTCCCGATGATGTCGCGAGTGAGAGCCGTCCGACGCTTACAATGAAGCGTTTTCGGCAGTCGATGTGCTCCGCCAATACTTCTCCGATTTTGGAGGACGCGGACTCGAACTGGTGCAAACAATGTTTTGTGTAGAGAATGCTATGCTAGTTGAATCCGCCAAAACGAAAGAGTGAAAACAAAAATCACCGCTTTTTTTTACAAACTAGGCAATTGGGGTAGAAAGTAGCTTTATTACTTGCAATAGATGGATTACTTTGGGTGTGGTAATGGCTACTTTACTGTGTTCGTTTCTGCATGCGGGGATGGTGGAGTTGGGGAGGGGGGGGGGGTGGGGGGGGGGCTCCCGCGGATTGCGAACTCGTAACAATCAGCTCGTTATAGGCGGGTTCCGCTATATCGAACTATTGGATATATCGAACTAATCGAAGTGCATGTTGCAGTTCGCTATAAACCGGTTTGACTGTAGCACAGCAGTAAAAGCACACACGACAGAAGCGTACAGCGACAAAACAGCACATGGCAATGCAGCACACCGCAAGGGCAGAGCGCTGAAAGAGTTGTGTGCGGTGGTAGTCTGGCGTAGTCTGGCGTAGTGCACTGGCGTAGCGAGGTAGTCTGGCGTAGTGCACTGGCAGGGCGGGCTCAGGCCGGGTAGAACGCATTTTCTCGGGCCAGGGCCGGGCTCGGGCTTGAACCAAAATATTTTGAGGCCATGCCTGCCCGAGCCGGCCCGGGCTGTTCCTGTGCCGCAATCCTGCGCCGCAAATTATAAATTTTTGACAACAAAAATATTTTTGTTGATCTTTTAGGTTAAGTGAAAACAAAAATAATTGAAGTGTGAATTCAGTACGGCGCTGTGAAACGATAGGGCAAAAATACGATTGCGGTTAGAATGCCTTAACATCAAATAAATGTCTGGGCCCCATCAGCATAGTGGGACAGAGAGGGCCAGAAAACGACGGCACTCCAGTGAGACAGTACAACGTGATTGTCTTTTCCCTTTGCTTTTCAAACTAACACAAACAAAACTAACGTGACCTGGACGTTGCAGTGTGTGCAGAGCTTGAAGGACGAAATTTAGACGCAGAGCATATGATTTCTTCGTGTAAGAATATTTTTTAAAACCATATGATGAAAGGCAACAAAGAACAGAAGTGCAGATAAAATAATGCCGCCAGCGTAACTAGAGGGAAATACAACAATTGGAGTGGTGAAACCGTCTGATCAAATTTCAGCAAGTAATGGAACAACGAAAGCTGAAGTATCTGCTGAGGAATTGCAATATAAAAAAAATTATCCACTTGCTTGGAATTATTTCAAGTATCCTCGGTGTGCCTTGATTTCGAAGACTGACAAATAAAGTGGCAAATGAAGTTCCACGAGTACGGAAAACACAGTTTCTAAGTGAGGATATTTATGGTTTACAAAGCTCGGTCCAAGTTTAACAAAATTTAGATCCCAAAATATTCGTATCCGCGTTGTGTTTACGCTTTTTATGCTAACAGCAGACTTCTTCGAGTTCATGTTTATAGAGTGTCGGACTAGGGATTATAGTTAACAACAGTCTGTTGGGCTCGGGATTATTTTATAAAATTTTGCCGGGATAGGGCCTGGCTCCGGCTCGCATTTTAGAAGTTGGGTCTCTGTCGGGCAAGTTTGGGCCGGGCCTAGAAATTGCGGCCTATGCAGTGCTCTAGATAGTTCACTGCACAGGGCCGGACTAGCCCAAAAGCCCGAGCCCGGCCCAGCCCGCGGACAGGATCGGGCCAGGTAGCACGCGTTTTCTCCCTCGAAGGCCGGGCTCGGGCATGAACAAAAACTTTTCCGGGCCCAGCCGGCCCGGCCAGGCGCTGAGTCCCGCAATCGTGTGCCGCAACTTTAAAATGTTTTTAAATAAAATTCGGCTGATTGATCGTTTAGGTGAAATGAAAAAAAAAAGCGAAGTGCTGTCAAGGTGGCGCTGTCAAAAAACAACAAAACGACGTATTGCACTTAGAAAGCCTTTAGGCCAACAAAAGAGAACGTATGGGCTCCATCAGCATAGCGGGAGAAAACGAGACAGGAAAGGAGAGCACTCTGATCGTAGAGTACATGATTGTCTTTTTCCTCCGTTTTTCGAACTAAAAAAAAGATAAAATTTCGCTCGGAATTGGTACTTTCCGCAGACCATACCACAAAAGATAAGCTAACGTGCCCTGGGTCTTTCTTACAGCTTTTGTACACATTCCTTTTAGCAAGTAAAAGCGAATTTTTGAGTGGAAAACTTTGATAGCATGGGATGAACTTAGATCTATATGCGTTGACACCGAGTACAAACCGACAAGGAACCTTAGCGAATTCAATTGAGAGAAGTACAAGGTAAACTAGCTTTCGGAGAGTGTGCTAGCGTCAACATGTAGGAAAGAGACTTCTTTGGGAAACGAATTGAATGAAATAGCGAAAGGTGTAATATTTGTCCACGAAATGCCTAAATATAAAAATCTACTTTTCTCAGCATCCTTTCAGTGGTCGTCAGTGTGCCTTAAGTTCGAAGACTGTAGAAAATGTAGTGCTCATTTTACCAAACTTTTCTGTAAAAAACATTTTTTTAAGTCAGGATGTTTACGTTGTACAAATATACGTCTGAGTATTGAACAAATATAAATTCAATATGCTCACTCTACTCTTATTTTAGGTTAAAAAGGTCAAACTTTTAGGGCTCATGTTTGAAGTCTGGCGGACTAGGGCTGATCTTGAAAAAACAGTGCGCTAGCTCGGGTGTGTTTTAATAAATGCTGTTGGGCTCAGGTCGGACTCGGTACCATATTTTAAAACTGCGTTGTGCTCGGGCCAGGCTCGAGCTTATATGTTAATGTTTCCTCGGGCTCGGGCCGGGCCCTGGATGTTTCTCCACTAGACGGGGTCGGGCCTTGCCTAGAAATTCCGGCCCCTGCAGTGCTCTAGTCTCTGCCATCCAACGATTGCTTCCCTCTCCCACTCGACGTGCGAATTGACTCGGGCTTTTAAGGCCTGCGTTCACTTAATTTGCTTTTTTTAACACTTCAATTCACGAGTATGACAGAGGCACGTGCGTTGGCGCAAAGAGCGGCCGCGTTGATCTGCTCGCAGCATACGTTCGCTGGAACTACACCGCAGCCTGACGCGGCTGGGGAGTGACTGTGCAGCGGAATGTCGCTTCATCGAAATGTCGGCACCGAAACATTTTGCACCTAAATGTCCTGCACCAAAAGGTCCTGATCCCCGTGTACGATTTTTCTGTGCAGGACATTTCAGTGCACAGACATATCGGTGTGCGGACATCTAGATCGGTGTACGGACATTTCAGTGCACAAGTGTTTCGGCGACCGAATTATCGGGTGCTTGTTTGTTTGAAACTGCCGTTATATTTTCATTTCCGCATAACGTGAGCTATGAACAATAATCTAGCGAAGTGATTGCATTTTTAAATAGATGCCATGTTTGATTTTTGGCAGTAATTTTTAGAAATTGAGCGTTTGCATATTTTTGTTTTATACTTCTTTCAAGGAACACCTGTTATGCAGCCGACCGAATAAATTCTTTTGCACATGTTTTTTGTTAATTTAGAAGAAGCCGTTAATTTATATTCGCTCTTTTTTACAGCAAGCAAATCAGCTAAGACAATTGGCCGGTGTTTACTACGGCATAAGGCATTCCTAACGGGATTTGCTCAAAATAAAAGGCACTCTCACATAAAAAAAAAACAGATTAAAAACATCCAGTTGCCCCACAAAATGCAGAAACTCTGATGACAATTTTACGTAGCCTGCATTGTCACTATAAACTGAATTTGCAAACAATGTTGCCGCTAGCTTTTTTCCCCCAAAAATCTGGGATATAGTCGTGGAGGAAGAACCAACCTTGTTAAAAGCACGTGTACGCATTGAACGTCCCCGCGTATGCCCTTTGTTGCTGTTGAGTAGGGGGACGTTCAATTTTTTTGTCGCACGCAGGGCTGGAACCGCCCCAGTGTGACCCCCCGCCCCCCCTCTCGTTTTTACTGACGAGAGGGGGAATTTGAGGTTACACGGATGGCGGCAAATGCTAACGTGTGTATTTGAGAGAAGGGATTTTGAACATGAGTGGAAATAGCGCGGTAGTTTTGAGAGTGGGATTCTGAGACAGGCAAAGGGCATTCAGGTTGTTACGTGATCCAGCCACCGCAATGTCCATGCACCGAAATGCCCTTCATTGAAATGTCCGGATACCGGCTGGAGGGCCCCCTCCTTGCTTGTTGTTCCCGTAATTTTGATCACTTTAATTACCAGGCACGACATAGACATGTTCGCCAGCTCAAGCAGCAGCAGTGTTGATTTATTCGCATCATATCATTCACGTTCTTTTCTTGTTTGGATTCCGTCACCACCCGTGAGGGACTGTGGGACTCGTTGAGGCTTCACCGACGATCCGGACGAGATTGAACTCTCCGGCTCGTTATATGATGACTGCTTGTGCTATCACGCACTTATTACAACTTTGAATGTGTATATTGCAAGGTAATGTTAACTACTCTCTCGAAACCTGCCAGCTATCAGCGCACGCCGGCCAACCTCTCTTGTCAGCGTCTTCGTCTACACTCTCATTTTCGCACCGCATCAGGTTTTTCCCTCCAAAAGAACAAACAATGATGACCCACGCCAATGCAATGACGATCGTCAGCAGTGTTGCGGAGCTACCAGTCCGGAATCGGAATGAATCCGATAATTCCACATTTTCGCGACCTCGGAATGGAATGGGAATGGAATGGTGTCAATACTTGAAGGAATGGAATGGGAATGGAATTAAGTGCCTTTTGCTCGGAATAGAATTTGAATGGAATTACATGTATTTTCCCAAAATAAAACACATGTACTTTTTCCTTCTACGCGCGGTTTTTGTCAAAATATGCATAAATACGCAAAAGAACCCACCAGCCCAAGTTCAAACATCAGCAAGCCGGAGCCTTGAATTTAACAACACAGTACTGTTAAAATCGATTGGCTGGTTTCAAGCACGGTATATGTATAAGCAGCAACCCTACTACAATTCTGCCCTTATGTGCAGCGCTGCTACGACATTCGTCGCGATTCTCCGCGTAATAACCGCGGCTCTAAGCCATTGGTATGCGTTGTGGGGAACTACCGCAGAGGCATCCCCCCTACCCCTTCTCTCCCACTAACTGGGGCTTGTGCTGCCTCCGCACCCCCCCCCTCCCTCAACTTTTCTTTTTTGCTTCTGGAACCTTCGGCGACTCGCATCCAAACTTCCCGTCAGCGGGACGCTGTCGCGGTGCTTGTGTTCACTGCAAACTTCCACATATCATCTTACGCCCCATCTCACCTCGCACTCCCCAGTTCTCCTCCAGGAACGTTTGAAATACTGTCCCTCCTGTCTAGACAATTGGACGCCTTTGCCCGAAAAAGCGTCGACGAAGGCATAAAATATTGGTTCGGGGATCCACCCGAAACAGGAGAGCCCATGAAATAGGAACTGCGGCCATGGCTGCGCCTCCCAGCTCCGACGCGGCAATTGGCGGCTGAATAAAGGCTGCGGTCGCTCTGTTCTAGGGAGCGTCTGCAAAATCAGCGAACAGCTCATCGCACAAACGAACCTCTCACCAGATAGAAGAAACTCTTAATCGACCAGATTTAGGGGAAATCCTCAAGGTGGAGTAAGTTTCTATGAAGGAAAGTTTGACATCCACCTGAATGCAGCCATACGGCTACAAAGGATAGCTATAGAGCTTTCTCAGAAACTTCGCAGTTGAAGAAAAATTTCTCCTGGTCCAGGATTCGAACCCGGGACCACCGCTTAAAACCGGAGCAGTCGCTCTACCAACTGAGCTAACCAGGAGGCTAGCAGTTTGTAGCGCGACAGCGAATTGATCAAAAAATTGGCCGCGTATCTGCTCCTTTCGTTGCAAATGCCGTCAAAAGACGATAGTCTTTATCGGCTTTTGTGAAGTAAATGCCTCCCTTCACTTTCCCGCTCACCTCTCATGTTGCTCCTCTTGCGTCGCGCTCCTCCCAAGGTAAAGACGCCAAATGTTTGCTTAAATCATTTTAAATTTCCCGCGTTCCACTGCTCCAAACCAGGTGTCTCGATGCGAACGCTGCCGTACGGCGAAGAAGCGCATTAATCGAGGAGCCCTACTTCAACGTTTACAGAACCGCGTTTCCCTACTCCACGTGCGTTGCAAGCAGAACGTGGAACCTATCTAGTGGAACCTTGCGTAACTGTTGCCGGTTGATTTCTTAAAATGGCGCCAGAAGCTATAGTGGCGCTGGCGACAGCAGGCGACGGCGGAGTGAATTATTTTTCTGCAGTTGATGAAGTTTTTAATTTTGCAAAGTCAAGCATGTTTGATTTTTTTATAAAGGAACACTGCAAATATCACTTCTGTATTGATTTGTTGTCTCATATTTGCGTAATGTCTTGCTCTTCTTCAACAATGTTGACAAGTATGAACATTACACCGGACATAGATGGGTAGATTTAGCTCTGACTATATAAGACTATTGCGCAGGCATTGTTTTGCTTTGGCCGGGTGGCTGAATTGAGTCACAGACAGACAGACGGACAGACATACAGACAGACCAAAATTTCTGGGTTTAAGTAGCCCAAGAAAGACTATCGTCTTTAAAACTCAAAGTGAAGGACAGGTGTGAATCGACCAGATTTAGGGGAAGTCCCCATGGTGGAGTAAGTTTCTATGATAGAAAGTTTGACATCCACCTGAATGCAGCCATACGGCTACAGAGGAAAGCTACAAAGAAGAAGCCAAGATCCCAGCGTTCGAGAACGAGAGGCCCAAGCGTCACGGCAACGGCGCGAGGACCCTGCCGTACACGAAGCGGCACGGCTGCGGCGCGAAGAGGATCTCCAAAACGTCAGAGAACGGGAAGCGGCGAGAAAGCGCGCGTATCGGCAGGCAGACCCCGATGCAGTGAGAGCTCGTGAGGCGTCTGCAAAACGCATCAGGCGAGCTCAGCCCCAAGGTGCCGACGCGCGGTTTAAGCGAGACTTTCTAGACGTTACGTTCGGACACAGATGTAGTGGACGAACTTTCACTGAAGAGTCACGGTTTTACCGATGATTTCCCCTCAGGAGCTTCGCCCACTCATCAGCATTCACCCCGTGGATATGCTGTGAATTTTTTTTTATATTTTATTTTATATTATTTTTATGCAGCTTGTTTTTTTTATAAAAAAACAAGCTGCACGCTGCAAGCTTTGGTCCGAAACGGTTCCGACCTATTGTAAAGCGAACGCTAGCCGCTTTCCCTTGCTTTCACGACTCTCAAGGGCAGTTTTCAGTGTAAATGCGACGTCAGCTGACGTGGAACGCGTGTTTTCCACGGCATCCTGATAATGACAGCAAAGCGAAACCGGCTCTAAAACACGTCTTTCGAGAAGCTCATTTTTGTCAAGCCCCACGTACAGGCAGACGGCAACTGTTTTATTTTGCTTTTTTTGTTTTTAGAACTGATCGTTGAAGCAGCCGTCATTTACACTTCGTGTTTGGAGAACTGTACGGCGAAGCACCCATTTAGCTCGTACCTGTTTCTTACGTAATTCGATTAATGAAACCAAAATAAATCTTTTTTTCGACCTTTCACTGCAGCTTGAGACCTTTATTGCAGCATATAAAACTCACGAGGACATCTAATTGCGATGCTGAGCACGAGGTCATGGGTTCGATTCCCGGCCGCGGTGGCCGCTTTTATAATGTAGCAGAAAAGCAAAAACGCCTGTGTGTACGAAATTTCGGCGCACGTTGAAGATCCCCAGGTAGTCAAAATTAATCCGGAGCGCTCTACTACAGCTAGTCTCATCACCTGCGTTGCGTCGGTGCGTTGAACCCTACAATCAATCAACTATGTCACCTAAGCACTTTTTCTGGTGTAGGGATTTCCGCAACACAAGACTGGCCGACTGCCGAACGTGTCCTTCTATTATTATCGTTATCATTTTTATTTACTTTTTTTTCGGTTGATCGCCCAGTCCAGAGGACAGTTGGGGGAACCTACATTGCTACTCCACTGCATGCAACTCCTCAAATTAGTTAAACAGGCCTCAGTTATACAATGAGTTATACAGCCCTTGCACTCAGTTTTTGCTGAGCCCAAGGTCGCTACGCATTCTCTAAGTCCTTAATTTAGCTAGATTCAAAGGTTGCGTGGTGTAAAAGTGTGAACAATCTCCCAATTTGTAAAAGAAAAAAACAAGACGCAAATTAGTATATGAACAAGTGCACTATCTCAGTATACACTAACGAGAGAAGAAAATTATCCCGAAGCATTGGTTCCCACCGAGACACCCATACAAAGGTCGCGCATACTCTAAGCACAGCCTGAACTTTCGATCGTGTGCAGTGGATGATACCTGACGCACGTATCTAAGCTTTTCTGCAAGGGCGACATTGCATGCCTGCACACACGCAAACACAGACAGTTCTCAACCTGTCCATGCTTTCAACGCGCGCTTGACATCCGTGAGAGCTGACGACCTCTGCGGTCCGGGATCCGTATTTGGTGCTAAGGCAGGACAAGGTGCTGGAGCGTTAACTCTTCCAACTGATACCCCCAGATCCAGAGGTTCTGTTCTCCGTTAACAAAATTATAGTTCTAACCATAGTCACGACCGCTCCATACTCGTGTAAACTACTATGCGTGTAATACGCGTTTAAGGAATACGTCTCCTTCAGCAATTCTTTTGTCAGTACAAAAAGAACATGTGGTCAATTTAGCATTAACACATTCAGGTTTAAACAATATGAAAACATCACAACTCGTAAAGACATCCTGACCATAGAAATACTATAATAACTAACGGGAGAACTGCCCCTGTGGGAATTAGTGGGGGGATCGCACTGCAAGAGATCAGCCACTAAACCCCTATCCCTTGACCTTGGGGACGTGTTTTGAGTGTTTTAGCAGTTCTTAACGAGTGTAATAGCATCAGCTTAATGGTGTGTTCATTGGTAACTTCATAATCACCCGATAAAACGGGGAGGAATTAGAGGAATGGAATTGAACTGGCTGGCCATTCCCGTATTGGGAATGGGCGATCTTTTGGCATTCCGAGGAATTGAAAGGAATGGAATTTAGGCGAATTGTCATTCCCCGGAATGGAATTGGAATATAATGGGGACGCCCATTCCGCAACACTGATCGTCAGTGGCCCGCGGGGTACGCGCAACGCCTTCCTTAGAAAATTTTGGTTCGTCGACCTTTCCCCCGCGAGCCCAGGACAGCGCGTAAAGTTGGTGAGTCTAAAGTGTCTTCTACAATAGCGTCTCAATTATTTCCCTCGGGCTCTTGGGCCGCCACCTACACTCCCCCCTCTCTAAACTGCGGCGTCGCTGGCAAGAAAAACTCACGGAAACTTCCCCACGTACTACGAAAGTATATTCGCAGACTAAGGCAAAACAAATGCATAATTTGTGGAGCTGACACATTTCATCATCATAACAGTGTAACTGCAGACAGTTGGTCCTATAAGCTTTGAACACCCAAGAATAGAAAGAACAAACTTAGAAAGATTACTTAGCCAAATAAACAGTGTGCATCTTACACATATGCTACAATTAACAAAGACTGAAATAGGAAATCCTAGAAAAAACATCGAAAACATAAATAAAATAGAAAAGCCTGGAAAATTACATTGGAAAAATGATTAGAATTAGTTAAATTTCAAGTGCGCGTGCTTTTTAAACCATGTCTTCTGCGATTAAGTTATGAGGATCGCTCTTTGATACTTTTTCATTGATGAACCTTTCTTTTAAAAGATTTTTCAACATGCACTCACTTCAAATACGCATGACTTGGTACTAGATTACTGAGATGTTGTCACAGCGTCCTCCAAGCGGTCATCAAAAAATTACGATAATAAGTTGTTACAAGAAACGAGGGAAAAAAAACACGATGATACTGTCCCTGCTTTATTCTATAAATGAAGTCCCTAGAAAAAAAGAAATAAAGAACGATGAGATTGACTGAAACCTTCAAATATTTCGGCTCGTATTTCACAAAAAAATATACATTTTTTGGAAGGCCTTATAACAATCCACTGGCCTAAAATAAGGCAGAATTGCGAAGAAGAACATCTATATAACCATACTCCAAGCCACTCTAACATCTCAATGAATCGAGTTCAAAGAAATGAATTGCAAGCTCCCGCTTTCTTCATTTCGATTACAGCAAGCTTCGTGTTTCAGCCATCTTCCTCTAAATGACAGGGGCTTTCACTATTCTTTTTGTTTCCTGTAGCCGTGTTTGCATAGAGCATATGAAAGGCAGCAATTGAAACAAGGCGCACATTTTTGCCACGCTATGAAAAGTCATGCAACTATCGCAGATATGCCGAAAGAGCTAAGCCCTTCATGGGTATAAATTTGTTTTGAAAGAAATAAATGAGCGGCATTGGTAGCTACAGTGCACAGTAAAATAAGACCACAAGATTCCTGCCGAAATAGCAACTTTAAAGGCAGTGAGCCTAAAGATATAAGCAAGCGCCAATACAACAACCTCGCTTATAAATTGTCCATCCACGCAAAAGACGCTTTTTTAGACGTGTACGATTTAAAGGGACCCTGCAAGCAACACTTTTGATAAACGCGTTCACTCTTTCCTTCGCGTCTGGAAGCACTGCGAAGGCTACAGTTATCGCCAGTACGGAGGGGCACTGCGTGATTTACTCGTCGCACCAGATACGCCTTCCGTTTCTGCTTTTGTTTGTGGCTTTATGTTTAAAGTTGCTATCGAAAGCGTTCATTGGTGTGACTGAAGGGAAACCGGCCAACATCCGCTACATGTCCTCAGTGACGTAATTGGGGCGTCGAAGAGCGTGAAGACCGGTAAAGAGAGGAAAATCTTTTGAGCGAGTTCACAAATTATCTGTTGGGCATAGAGCAGTAATTTCTGGCTGAGGTACTTCGCGATCCCCTAATTTAAATACTGTATGTGTTGGGTGACTACGTTCTGCGAGCATTTCAGATTTCAAATTTCAAAAAAAATTGAAAAAAGGTTTGGAAGGCCCCTTAAATTAAACGAAACTTCTAGACAGAATCGTCCTTTTACCAAACGCCGTTCACTAAAAAAGGCATTTATGTGGTAGCGGTTAATTTCAGTGCGTTAACTGATTGTAGGCTTACTTGTTTGAAGCCAGCGCGATAGCTTTATGTATACGGTGGAAGGGTATCGCCTTGAATATCAGCTGCGCAAGAATATTATGCGTTGCAAAGAATACCTACAATTTTTCCGCCGTGTCTGCGTATATACACTTTAGTTTAGAACCTGCTACACTGAATGTCAGCTATGGTAGGTAGGAGCCAATGATCTGATTCTGTTTTATTCTCAATCGCTGTTCTGTATCTTAAGCTCATCATCAGTCACTACTTCATCGTACTAGGTTATGTGTATTTGCTAGATGTTTTAGGGGCTCGGGCTTTGTACGCCTCCTGTCATCGTCATCTTCTGTCATCGTCGTAGTTGTACTCACGGTACTACAACACCGGGATACTCGTTTTTCAACGCCTCGCGCAAGAACATGTAATCCCCGTGGGCAAAAACAGGTACTGAAACAGCCCACCGGGACACCGGTTCCAACGCCTCGCGCTAGAACGCTTCGTGCATCAAAGACGAGAGACTTCTTCAGCAAATCTCTGTACCTCTACCTGCCAAAGAATTCATCTTCATGGGCAAAAAGCCAAGGCGCCAAGAATACACTTGTGCACTGCATGCTTCGCCCCTGCCCAGGTTTCACGTGAGTAAAGATGGTCCGGGATTTTTTTCTTCTTTTGCAAACACTGTTTGCTATCATGTTCAAACTTACTGTGTTGGTTACTACAACTTCTGTATCCTTGTATCTGGCAAATTTGAATTTTCCAATTTTTTACAAGGTACACATTTAGGTAACATCGTATCGTTTATATTTAAAATATTTTGACACTGTGGGTTTATGCAGTGTAAGCGATGCCATGTATTGGATCGTGGGCCCCAGTCAAGCTACGTTTAAAGCTTTTTGCCTAGGAATCCATCTAGGTACTTTAGAAAATAGTTAGGTAGCTCGGTTAACCGGTTTATTCAGAGGAAGGGTTGGAAGCCAGTAAACTCCCGGTAATTGTGTTGTTACAACACAATAACAATAATTAGAAAGAAAAAATCCCGGGCAATTTCTACTAACGTGAAACCTGGGGAGGGGAGAATCATGTACTGCTTTGCAATTCTTCACACCGAGGAATCGACTTCAGCGAAGCAATGTAAAATATCACCGAGGTTGAACAGGGAGCGCAGAGCCAGAGGCGGAGTGCGCCTGGAGATGCAGAAACGCTCCCTGAAATGAGGGCAGAGAGTGGTAGCACCAGCAGCACCAATCATGCCGCTCACGGTAGAAGTGGTTGCATTCCAAAAAAGACCAGAATTTTTGCTGTTACTGAACCAGTACCTTTACATTTGTGAACGCTGAACCCTAATCGCAACTGAACAGAAAATAGAAATGGTACAGATTCACGACGTACCGGTTCCACCATCCGCGGTTGAAAATGCGAGGTCAAGGCCATTCGATGCTTTTCTATTTCGCACTATCAATTTAGTAACTTCTCACGCATTTTTGTTTTCAGATCTGTCAACTATATCAAAGCTCTGTTCATCAATACAACATTAGGAAAGGTATGTACAGTAATGTTTTAATGGTATGATACCGTTGGTAGCGTGAGCAGGATGTAGGGCTGAAAAACTAAATGTCGTACTCTAAGCAGCGTACAGGCGATACGACACGTCTAGTTTGCCCTTCCCTCCACCGGACTGTGTAAGGTCAATCGGACCGCAAGATTGCTGCACTGCTCAAATGCAAAGGTCGCCATACGAAATGTGCGTATTTGTATTTTATCAGTTCTGTAACAAATGCGCACATTGAAATGTGTAATAATGTACTCAACAAGTGTGATCCTCAATAACTGCACGGTGGCTGAGCCGTTAGCTGCGGCAACAAGTTATGCGGTTTCGATCACTGCACTGTGTTGCTGTTTTTCTGATTGCGACAAAAAACAGAAAATTCGGCGTGTCGAGATTTTGACGTTCGTTTAAGATTCCCAAGCAGGCTAAATTGTTTTGCCGCCCGCAATATACTGTGTGCCTCATAGCACGGTAGTAGCATTGTGACATCCAACACACCACTACATTTGTGGGAAGTGTGTTTCTATTGGACAACAGAAAAGACAGGGCCTACCACATGGTTTTAAATTATTACACGGGGAGTTCCCACACAATAATTTCTGCTCTTTTTTCTGCGCCTGCAAACATCGACAAGGAAAATACAAAAGGGTAGATTTTGCTCTAGGCATCCCTTCCTTTGTCCGACCTTTCACAACCTAAGATGTCATCAGTGCGAATGCCGAGAGGGCTGTAATGGCCGGTATAATCGTCAGTGATTCAAAATCCGTTGAGCGGACAAGTTCACGCTTTTAACATTTCAAAACTGTTACCGTATCGTAGGCACTGCGTCATTCTGCAAGAAACTGTATCCTCCAAGCTTGCAGACACTACGTGTTCTGTCTTGGAAGAAACAACAGCACTAAAGTATATGACACACGCGGAAATGCAGGCCCGTGCCCGTGCCCAGCGCCCATCGTTTATGCTTGTACTGCTGTGTCGTCTCTATCGGCACTGCTTTGTTTTGCAAGATGCACTTTCACTGACCTTGGCCCTAACTTGCTACTCTGATGTTCCTGCTACAGTCATTATATTCACACTCAAATCTCATGAAGGAGGGGGGTTCTGCTTTCGATCAATCAAACAGCGTCTTCCGTACAGAGTTATTCACGTGTCGAAGCACCCTTTGAGTTTACAATCGCGTAAACTGTTATAATATTCTGTATTGTAGCGGAGGGAATGAGGGCGGTGGTAACGAGAAATTGGGGCGTATTACCTATGCGTAATACCTATCTCAAGGGACCAGAGCAGTATAGAGTTGCTGAACGTAACTAAAACCCACTTTTAACATCATGTTACCTCCCATCCTCAAGAAGGTGTCTTCTAAAAAATATTGTAGGTGGTCAAACACACGAAATCATACGTCGCATTTACGTAGTAGGGGTAGGATTTTTTTCTAAAAGGGACCCTGCAACACTTGCCATCGACCACTAGTAATGTATTTTGTGATAAAGTATATTGTCCCAGAAATCTCCTCCCGCAAGAATTATGAAAATCCGTTCACAATTAACAAAAACTCCCACCTCCCCTAGCGGGAACCCCTGTGTAGATGCGACGCATAGGTGGAGCGGCGAAGGGCCGCGTTTTATAGCGGGCATAACGTTGAGGGGACTGCGTAAGTCGGTCGCAGTCGATGACGACGTTGGCGTACTTGTAAAGCGGCGTGTACTGTAGGTGTTTGAGCCAAGCGTGGATGTTGCTTCGCCGGAGAACGGCCCACCGGTTATATGCGCAGCGCGCCCGAAGGAGAGGAAACCGCGGAAGAGAGAGTACTGCACATGCGCCGGCCCCAGCGCTTCTGCCGCGGCTATGACGCAACACAATCCAACACAATCCACTTTATTCCAATCAAATCCAAATTCAATCCAATCCAATCCAAGCCAATCCAATCCAATCCAATTCAATCGAATCGAATCCAATGCCCCTCGCGAGAGAGTGTTCGCTATCGGAGAGGAGAGGGGGTGATCGGTGGAGAGCGCGGCTGGCGAGGCGAGGAGAATGGGGGAGGGGTGGACAATGCTGCGACGACGACGACGACGACGACGACGCCGGAGGGACAAGGCGAGTGAATCACATGCTCTGCATCTAAAACTACGCGGGATGAGAAATCGCGCATAATCGTTCCCTCTCAACTCGACCGCAGAGAACGCGACGAAAGCGGCGCACTCTCTCCTGGAAAGGGGGGCGGCTCGCAGCGTTCTCTTCGGCGGCCTTCGATATATCACATGCCGGGTAGTTTTCTCCTTTTCTCCGCAACGCGGAGGGGCCTATTTCCGGTCTGGTGCCACAAAAAAGCAGGCATGGGTGCCTGCTCGCAAGTGCGCGCTCGGGCTGCTAGGGCGTTTTTGAAGCAATAAACGTTTGTAGTCGAGTGGTCCCGTTGAAAGAGAAGTATTGAGCTCATCACTCAAACTCCGCGCGCACTCAAAACACAAAAGAAACGGCAAAACTGTGCCTACAGGTTCAGGCATAGAAGAGGTTCGTACACAGCGATGACGACGACGGAAATGGGAGAATCAAGCCGCGAAGTTGACCAGTGACAGCCGATCGGGCAGCCATGGCCTATGTGACGTCCCTTGGCTCAGGTATTCCTGGCAGTGTAATCTAAACGTCGCGCAGGTTTACTTGCACTGCTCAAAGAGTGTTGCAGTTAAGCCATAACTGATCAAAAAGCGCTCCCCGCTGGTATTTCGACGTACCCTGCTGGTGTACGGAGGTGACGCACCAGTTCCTAAGCCTACCCCCGGGGGTTTAACGTTTAAGGGGATGGGCGACTCGAGAGAAAATTGAGATTTCAACTACGACAACAAACAATTAGCGGGAGAAAGTATATTCACATGACGGCATGACCCTTGGGGGTGTAAGGAAAAACCCCTGAACCCGGGTCAAGGAGGAGTAGCGACGCTTTCACCCTTGGCTGGGCGAGGGTGATTGTCGTGCGCCTCCCTCCCCTCTCTACGGGCTGACTCGGCACGCGCGAGAGAAACTACCCCAGAGACCGCCGTCGGAAGCGCACTGCACGGGTACTTAAATGTCTTTCTGCTACTTTTGTCCGTTCTTTCATTGGCCGGTGTTTTCCACAAGCGTTGGTCACGGCACTTAACGTGTTGAATTGCGCTTGCCCTGATTGCGTCACTGCGTTTATCTAGGATGTCCGGTGAGTCTCTGGCTCACCGGGGTTTCCCGCGTCAGCGCTGTTACCGCTCGCGCCATCTTAGGTCAGCGGACGAGAGCCGACGAGACACGGTCGAGCCCAGTGGCTTAAATTGTATTGAGGCCCCAGCTGAACCCCCTTCTCCTTGCTCAGCAAGCGTCGCGTGCCGGCGCATACGCCGGCGTACGCTAACGGCTGCCCAAGGACGGGCTGAGCACACGCTGGCGGGGGCATTCATTCCCCAGGGGGGGATAGGTGCGTAGAGCAGTGCGGTGACTAAACCCCTATACTATGAATCTTATCGCATTCCTTTGAAGTGGCTCGTAACGTACACCCGAAGTGATAGCTATTGCTCGCCCCACAACCAGTGGTGAGCAGATTCTCCCGGCAGCTCGGTGCTCCGCGAGAGCAGATAAAATAACGACGGCCCGTTATTGTATCCCTTAATGCAACAAAGGATTCCCACAGGGGACATGCTTTAGGTAGCCCTAAGGGTATTTTAAAGGTTGGGTGGGATAGTAGCTGATAAATGGTCGCCAATTCACAGTTTCCCCTTAATATCTGGCCTAATGGCTGACTGTTGTCTTCAAAATTAAACATCTTTTTGGAGGAAAAGCAGCATTTTTAATGTACCAACACTATACTTTCTATTACGGTTGATTTAAACTTCAAATATTTCTTTGCACTGAAGCAATAATTTATTGCCTTACCGAACCTGTTTTCAAACCGGCTCCAGTTGTAACATAGTTGGACCGAAACTGAACCAGAGAGAAATAAATTCCGCCCGAACCAAACGGCAACCTAATCGTTATTTTTATCCGTTCAACACACAAAACATTACTGACACTTCAGAGTGCTTACGTGTGGGGAATGGTAAAACATTTCAGGGGTGCCTCTGAAGTAGAGGGTGTATATATAGGATAGATTACACGCACTCAACTACGCACTGAAAACATATTGAGATGGTGGGAGTCGGTTCACTCGCTTTTAAGCGAACACTGCCCGAACTAGCCTTATTCATGGATTGGGTGGCTCTGTTCTGTTCCTGTGCCATCCCCAGAAAGCGTCGTCATTTGACCTATCGTGTCACATGACGGCAGCACCGAGCGCGCTACGGTCTTCACCCCGGCAAACGTGCTGATTTAGCCTGGTGGCAACGCGCTCGCCTCCCACGCTTGTCACCTGGGTTTTCGATTACCATACCATCTTCAATGTAGCTATCTTCATTTTTAACCTAAGTGTTGTCTTTCTATAATCTTTACAGCAGCGTACCGGGCAAGGGCAACAACGGTTCTCCGCAGAATGGTTCACCTAATGCTTTTGGATAGAAAGCATAGAAAAGTGCAGCAACGCGCCTTGCAACCTCTCCCGTAAGAGAATCTCGCTTCAGTTACTATTCATACTGCAGATACAAGGCTACGCCGTGAACACGTCGTTAGCCAGCTATCCCTTGCGTGCACAGCGTGGATTTGGGTTTATCGTTGCATGGGACCGGACCCGGGCTCACTTAAACCGGCAAAGGCGCGGCATATAAATACCCAGGTGCCTCGTACGTCAGCCGCATTCGCGACGCAAAGCCTGTGTAAACATTTTAAGGAGTGTATATTTCCATGGGCCACGTATGCACGAAAAAAAATGAGCTGTGCATCTGCTCTTTTCATTGCAAATGTCGACAAGAGACGGTGGACATTTGGATAGTAAATTCATCCTTTCGCTTTCCCGCTCGCCTCCCATGCGGTTCCTTTCCCTTCGCGCTTCTCCCAAGGTAAACATGCTGAAGGGGTGTTCAAGTCAATTTAAATTTATCTTGTTCCACTGTTCTATGACGGGTGTCTCGATGCCAGCACTGCCGTGCGGCGGAGACGCGCTTTAATCGAGGCGCCCTACTTCAGCGTTTATAGAACGACGTTGCGCTTTTCTAGATAGTGGAACCATTCTAGTAGAACTTTTCGTAACTGTTGCCGTTTGATTTCCCCAAATGCTGGCAGAAGCTATAGTGGCGCTGCGGACAGCAGGCGATGAAGTGAAGTTTTGTATAGTAGATGTAGTATTTCATTTGGTATCGCAAAAATGAAGCTTGTAAGAATTTCTAATGAAGGAACACTGCAAATATCATTTATATATTCATTTTCTGCCTCAGAGTTGCGTAATATTTTGTTCTCGTTCAAACATGTTAACAAGCATGATTATTGCCCCAGTACGCAGACGTTTAGATTTGGCTGTTGGTAGACAAACCTATAGCAGAACTTATGTTTCACCTTGACCAGGTGGTTGAATCAAGCTAAAGGCAGGCAGACAGGCATACATAGAGACCAATATTTTCGCGTTTAAGTACCCCAGCCAAACTATGCTCTTTATTAATCAGTCTCAGCCTCTGTCAGTCGAGCCTCACGGCTGAAAAGCAGGCGAAATAGTAATTTAGCACTGAGTATGTATAGCCAAGACTTTTCCAAGCCCACTATAACTGCTGCCACTGTTTGCACATGTCAAAGAAACTCAATGAAAAGCTGTGGTTGATTCCCTTGTCATACGAATCGATAAAACACGAAAGTGAAATGTGCAGCAAAATCTGCAGTGACAGGAGCATGATTTGCAGGTCGGCGGCTGATTGTTAGTGTGCTGGCGAGCGACGTCCTGGTGGCAGGTCGCTTCCGCAAAGGTGTGACTATTTCGTTCGTGCTCCCTGGCATGAAAAGCCAACGGTTGCGTTGCGACGAGTTCAGCTTGTGGAACGCGAGAGTCAGAGTTCGTAGCTTCGACCGCAAACGCGCGTAGCCAGACGCAGCTTACGCTGCCCGAACGCGGCGCCAAGTGTCGGCACTCGTTAGCGTCACGCTGCATTAGTTCGCTTAACCTCTCCTAAATGGGAGCAGCATCCGCGTCAGTGAATCTTTTCCTGCCGCTTGTCCTGTGTTCGTTGTACTGTCGTCATTTCCGTGGCGGATATGACGTCATTAAAATATTGGTGTATCCCGGTATAAAGCACTTTCTTGTTCAAAGAAGCCTGCATCATAATTCAAGCAGAGTCTCACGCGCACGCGTTCGGCAATTGTTTGGTATTTTCTACTGATACACGCAAAATTACGATGTCCTCAACAGATTCTCTGTTAAAATGGCAATGTAAAGTAAAGGGAACGCGTTAAAAATGATAGTGAAAAGCGGTGAGACAAAAGCAACACAAAAACAAAGTTTGTAGGCTCGACCAGCCCCACCACATGCAACAGCTATAGAAGATCCCAAAATATGGCGAGTGAGGGGTGCAAACGCTGGAGATGCAATTGAGTCAAGCCGAGCTCTACTGTAATCATCATGTGATGGACAAGATGTGGGGGAAAGATGCTTGAGGCATAAGAGACTGAGAGGGGAAGGCGGCATTGGTGGGAGAAGACTGCCTTCATTCGACGCCATTTCCACTGGAGCACGCAGATACGCGACCAATTTAAAAACTATAGTTTTTGTTGGTCTACTTCAACGTACAAATTTTGAGCTGTGTGTTTATTGATAAATCCATGCAGCCAAGCAGAGTTAGGTTTTGGGCTAGTTGGCATCGGTGATTTTGACTTCCTTTAGCGCAAAAAACGTCGTGTACCTCTTCGGCCCGTCACTTCTTTCGGTGCTTGTCTGTTATTCTTTGCTACACGAAGTCCTGAAGGCAGCAAAAACTAAAAAAACTCTGCAGCCGCACGTGTACATAGGCAATACATATGAAAAATACTAAGTGTGGTGGCGTACAAATTTATACTTGTCGACATTGTTCAGAAAAAAAGAAAACCGGCGTATTTTAGTAAAGCCAAAAATGCATGATTGATATTAGCAGAGTTATTTTTAATAAAACAGGCGTTGGCGTCCTTTTGCTGTTAGCGATAAAAAATCTGTTAAAAACACTTTAGTACAGCTGAAGAGGCAGGAACATAGTCAGTAGCCCGGGCGTCCGAGAGAGAAGTGGCAAGCGTTCGACGCCTGTGGCGCGCTCCTGCCACACACCCAGTGCCTTTCTCGCGCGCACATCATGGTTGTCTTCTGGCGAAATATCAATCAGTCCCAACTTAGATAAAACAACTAAAAACGAAGTCTCCATAGTGGGCTGGAAGCCGCCTAGCTTCGTGTGACCGCAGTTGCCAGGTGGTGCCTGCTTGAGACGTCGAGGTGGATGGTTGGGAGGAAACATCTGGAGTATCCAGCGAATGCGGTAGCAGTGGAACAGCAGAACTAGACGGCCTCTCTTGCGTTGTGTCAGCGAAATCATCTGCTTTACTGCAGTCCGTTAGCGTCCGGCTCTGGCTTTTCCTGAGGTGGATGAGATGACGTCGAACCTTTCCAAGGGCGCTCTTTACCAGCAAGGATAGTGGTCCGACGCGGTACAGAAATTCGCCTTCAATCCAATCTGACTTTCTCAAACACTGTCGTATGAGCACCCTTTCCCCTTCTGCGAAAAAAGGTGATTGTTTCAGTGTCCACTGGTGGTCAGAGGTCTGCGTTTTCTTCTCTGGCTTGAGCAGATCCATGGGGTATAAAGTTCGCGGCCAAACATCGCTCTCGCAGGTGTCATTCCTGTCGCTGTGTCTACCGTGGTGTACTGACCATACAGGAACCTTGCAAGTCAGCGCTGTATGAAGCAGTGTTTATCCATTAAGAGTGCTCTCTTCAATTCGACCGCGTATCGTTCTTCTTGCCAGTTTATTGCAGGGTGATACGCTGGTGACGTCATAGCTTTTATGCCATTCTCTGCGTAGAACTGCTTTATCTCTCTTGAAATAAAGGCTTTCCCGTTGTCGGAGACGACTTTTCATGGAATGCCGAATGTAGGGAAGGGGCTCTGGAGTACGGTAATGTCAACTGCGGATGTTTTCTGAGTGACGTGGCGGACTTCCACAATCGCGATGAGATGGCAGTGAGGTTGCTCTTCGCCGGAACGGAACGAACTTATCTCGAATGAGTTTCTCCCCTGTGACATCCTGCACTGATTTGTACAGCCTTCGCAAGATGTTGTCTTGCTGCGTCAGACGGGCTATCTCTGTAGCAGGAAACGGAGGTCGCGACGACGCTTCGAACCACACCACGTCTCCTGGCGGTCATGGTTCATCGATGCGTTCTGGCAGTGGTAGTCGGATCAACGCGTCTGAGTTTTGGTGGTTTTTGCCATGCCTGTACACAAAATCGTAGTCATATCCCGATAACTTGATGCACCATCTGGTCATGCGTGGTGAGAGGACTTGAGCCGTTGGTTTCCCTGGTTCCAGTATGTCGAGTAGCGTTTGGTCGTCCATGGCGAAAGTTACCTTTCTTCTTGCGATATATTTGTGAACTTTTTGAGCTGCAAACACTACACCGACGCCTTCTCTGTCAAACTTAGCATAAGTGTGTTCTGCCGGACCAAGCGTCCTAAAGATAAAAGCGATTGGTACCTTTCTATTCTGCTCATCACTTTGAGACAGAACAGCTCCTATGCCATATGGCGAAGCGTCGCATGAGACAAGAAGCTTCTTCTCGTATTCTGCCAGTACGTTAGGCATGAGGAGCAATTTTCTATGATCATCAAATGCTTCTTGGTGCTGAGTCTTGTATCTCCACGTACCGTCCTTTTGAAAGAGATGGTAGATACAGCAAGCAACTGATGCTCTGTTCTTCAAGAACCTGTCGTAAAACGTCAGCATCACAAGAAATACCTGAAGGGCTGGCTTGCCGTTTGGCGCTGGTGCCTCCGCTATGCTTCGAACTTTATCTTCGCTGGTATGAACGCTATTTTCGTCGATTCGGTGTCAAGAAAAAAAACTTGTGTCATAGTAAAACAGAGCTTCTTTTTGACGAGGCAAAAGTTGTACTTGCGCAGCCTCTTGAGAACTCCTTCCAGTCTTGAGGCGTGTTCCTTGGCGTCTTTTCCACTGATGATGAGATCATTTAAGTACGAACAAAGGCCTGTGATGCCAGACAGCATAGTATCCAGGAAGCGTTGAGAAATTGATGGAGCTGTAGAGATTCCAAAAGGCAACCGGTTCACCTTGTAAAATTCTTTTGGCGTGTTCAGAGTGAACCGCTCGGCAGTCTCTTGCTTTACGTGAAGTTGCTGGTAAGCGTGTCCTAAATACAGTGTGCTGGAGACCTTGCCTCCCCTCAAGATGCTGAGGACCTCATCTGTTGTGGGAAGAGGGAAATCGGCCTTCTTGAATACCAGATCCACTGTAGAATGGTAGTCGCCGCATATTCGCAGCGAGCCGTGTTTCTTTCGCACGACAACCAGAGGCGTTGCCTAATCTGAATGCTGCGTAGGCCCGATTATGCCTTGAGGTTTCAGTCGATCGAGTTCAGCCTCTACTGGTGACCGCAGCACGAAAGGAACTGGTCGTGCCTGTGGAAACTTTGGCTTCCCTCCTTCCACAAGTTCGAGTTGCACAGCAGGACCGACGTTTCCTGATATTTCCTCATCGAACACAGACTGGTACTTGTCCAGTAGTTTGGATACAAGCTCGTCGTATGTTACGTCGTTGAAGCCTGTTATCTGTATGCCCAAATGAGCAAACCAGTTTCATCCGAGGAGGCTACGTCCTGATCCTTTGATTACCACAAGCGGTAATGACAAAGCCATTTTCTTGTGTGGTATTTCTACCGTTTCACAGCCAAGCACTCGAAGAGACTCACTTGGCCATGGGAGTAGGAGAATGTTGTTCGTCTGAAGCCGAGGTGGACCATTGTTGCACGTGGCTCTGAACGTTGCCTCACTGATTAAAGTGCAGGCTGCACCTGAGTCGACTTAGAAATTCAACGATTTGTCATGTAAGCGTAGCTGAATTATAACCTCCTGGGTGCTCGATGTGTCCATTAAGGTGTTGAGCTCATAAAGCGCCTTGATCGGGGACTCTTGAGAAGTCGTGTTCTGGGCTGAGGCTGCCATCGCAATTTCATCACATGGATATTCGCTGCTGTTATTCCCCTTATTTTTTGCCTCTTTCCGCTTTTTGATAAAGGCTTTTTCGATGTGCCCACATTTTTTGCGGTAGAAGCAGGAACCTGTCTGGAACGTCCAAGTGTCCGGACTATGTTGTCCACCACACTGCCAACAACGTTGCTTCTTCCCGACGTAACTCTTGGAGCGGCCTGTCCTTCCCGTATTGCCGGTACTTGTACTTGCTTTGTGAATATCTCTACATTCCGCCGTCAGGCTTTTCTGGTGTTCAACGGCGTTTTCAGCTCTCAGTGCAAAGTCAAAAGCATTCTTGAACGTCAAGTCATTTCCTGCAAATAGCGGTTGTTGGACCTGCTCTTTCCGAAGACCCCAGACAAAACGGCCAGGCAACATTACGTCGAGTGGTAGCATGGACGGATTCGCAACCGTATCTCCGCTGGTACCAAAATTGCAATCCGCTACTAGTTTTGTCACCGTTGCCATGTAATCATTGACAGTTTTGTCGTGCCGTTTGTCAGGGCGTTGAAAGCGTAAAAAAGGTTGCGGATCAAAGCGAGCCTTCAGCACCTGAACGGTGTCATCATAGTCCACTTCGCGGGGCTGCTTTAGTTGAAACAGGCCACAGATGATGGCGTATGTCTGTTCCCCGCACAGCGTTAGAAGATGAACGCGATTTTTGGAAGCGTGCTTGATGTCGTTAGCTTCAAAGAAAAATTGGAACCTCCCATACCAGGATGTCCAGGAGCCAGAGCTGCCACAATTCGGGTAGCCGACCAAATTCGCACGTGGCCGTGTCGTTCCGTTTCTTGACGTTTGCAACTGGCGGTGAAGTGCCGGTGAGTCTAGTTTTCCTCATTGCCAAATTCTTGTGTCTGCACAGCCGTGGATGGCTGTCGACAATTTCGCGCAGCTGAAGAAGTAGGAACATAGTAGCTCGGATGTCGGAGAGAGTACTGGCCAGCGTTCGGCGCGGGAGGCGCACTCGTGCCACACATCCAGTGCCTTTCTCGCACGCACATCATCGTTGTCTTCTGGCCACATATCAATGACAATATACAAAAAGTGCTGGTGCCCGATTCTAACGGCGATGGCTCGAGAACCACGTTCGACAGTTATGTCTCATCAGGAGGCGCGCGAGAACTGCGAACGTGAAAAATTGCATTGAATTTAGAAAATGTCCACTTCGTGTAATACTGGAGGAGTGAGACAAGGTTAAAAACGAATTTTTAGGGAAAGATAGCCCTACGACATAAGAAAAAGTTTTCATTTGTACAACAGCGCACCAGTAGCGCGCAAAACTCCAAGAGGCCGGTGTTAGAGCCCCCGTATCCTACGCTTGAGATCTGTGGTTTGGCCAGGATGGAGGCCTGTTCCTCGGAGATGTTGCGTTCGGGCGTTTATAAGGCCTGGACAAGTTCACAGCAAATGGTCAACGTCAGCTTGAGACGCAGGAAGCACACAGAAGGAGCAAGTGTACGCAAACGCCGCGCAATATCCGGCATTCCAAGCTTCGGTAACTGCTTGAAATAACGCCACCCCAACCAGAATCCTCCGCAGCACGACCTCCTCCAAGCGAGGGAGCCCAATGGAGAGGTCAGTTCCACGCGGTGGAAGTAAAGCACGCGTGGCGCGATGGAAGGTTTCCTTTTCCACCAGAAGTTCTACTAAGGTAGATACTGGAAGAAGTGGTGGTTGCCGTGGGAGGTCGCTGTTGCAGGCGCTATCCACCGCTGTGTGGGCAGGATGTATGTCCTGGTGAATCCATAAAACGCGGACAGCGAATGGATAAGCGTCCATTATCTCGTTAATGCTTGCGGCCAGCCTTTTACAAAGCGCAGCGCGAAGAAAATACTTAATCGCTGCCGTCGAGCTAGTATAAAGTTCCAGCTTGTCCCCAGTAGCCAAAGTCGATGCAAGCGCCTCCAGGCCATCCCGAATGGCCGTAACTTCTGCTGGCAGGCTTGGGAGTGCGCTCAGTGACTCGTACGCCTAGCTTTGATTTAGGGCAGGGTAGAAAGGACGCGTCAAGGCCGTGGTTACGAAGCACTTGTATGCCCCAGCGTCAACAAAAGCCTCGACAACCAGCGGTTGCGTCCCAGGCACCCACTCAAGGACAAGAAGACGGCATTTGGAGGCTGGAGAAGACCCGAGGTACGAACGTGTAGCCTTGTCAGAGGCTTGTTTTCCGTCACCTGATGGTAGAGTCAGGGTGGCCTTGCAGCGGAAAATGCTGGCATCGTATTCGGCTGCTGGCACTTGTACGCGGCGAGAGCTGCTGCCTCTGGAACCAGTCCACACTTCAGCAAGCGTGCATAACGACGCTGCTGAATCAGTTCATCTAGCGTGGTTAGCTGTGCTTCTGCTTGGAGCTGTGAAATTGTGGTTAGGAAGGGGAGGGCAGTAATGGTGCGCATGGCGGCCCTGTTATTAGCCGCCAGCTGGTCCCAGTCCCTTCGCGTCATGTGCCGGAACTGTGCCTGGGACACGAGCCTTGGCTGTACAATTGAACACACTTGGAGACGGGTGATCGTCCTGAAATACCCGCCAAACTTTGGAGAGATGCGATGAATGAGGTGAAGCATTTGTCCGGCTTACTGCCGAGCAGATCGGAGCGGCTGAATCGCTTAACCTGGAATCGATATCTCCAATCCGCGACCCGGAGGTATCCAACAATGGGAATAGCGCACCCATTCAGCTTCAGTGCGATCGGAGATAAGGGAAGGGAGCGACGGCACCAAGTGTTCGCGACGGGAAGGGCAGCAGTCTTCTCTTGAGAGAGGGTAAGGCCCGTATATTCGCACCATTTCTGGCAGTATGTTAACGTTTGGGGAGGCACTCTGCTTGTCCGGACAGGTCCGGATTAACTCACCATAGAGAATTGTCTTCCGCATACACGAGGTAATGCAAGACTTCGATAAGGGAAAGGTGCCAAGCTAGGGGCAACAACACAATGTTAGAAGTAGCGATGGCAGAACAGAGCCTTGGGATACACCGCGTACTGGCGTAAACGAGCCGAAGCTTTCACCATTTTTGCAAAGGGCCGCATTTACAAATGGCAATACCGCAACAAAAAAACATCGGCCGGGCGCTGTTTTGATGGTTCAGTAAATTCTCGTAGAACTTTAAAAACTTATTCACAAATTTATTCTGTTTTATGCAGATTATTAGTCGAATATTTTCACAATTTCACGTCTCGTATTGGTCAAGACAGGGAAATAACAGAAAATTTGTGTTGTTTTTGTTAACAGGTATCTGTTTACTAACCATTACACAACATTTCTGTACGGCAATAGACATTGTATGTAATGACTCTGTGAATTTACTGAAATCCATTGCAATGTATTTTCAGCGAAGGCATGATTGACAATTTAAATCCGTATTAGTACGCCCGGTTGGTCACACAGCCGACCTAATCGGTGACTGCGTAAAGAAATTACATATTTAAATGAAAATAGGTGGACATATTTGTGTCTGCTTGGAACCAAACTCATGGTCCTTCGAATATGATAAAAGAGCCCAGAACCCCAACGGAACCAAGTCTTCAGCGTACTAGACGCATACACCCCGGAATGCGTTCTCGCCTTAGACTTCCAAACGTCAGTTCAACACACGAACATGCAAAATACTTGATTATGCCAACTACAGAAGTAGAATGTAGGCGAACAGCAAAGTACATGTTACTAAATATCCACTTTTAATTGTGATGCCAGTTTGGACGCTTCGGTTTTGGTATCTGGAGGATAGAGTCAAATTGTGGCACCACGCAATGTCTACTAACACCTACCAATATGCGGAGCTGCATCAATAGATGGCGCACAAACAAAGGGAACGTGCGACGTGCCAGCCAGATTTTATGTCTAACGTTGCGCTTTTAGCTCTTGCATAATCAACCGGTACCCGTAGCATGGCAATACAATCAGTATGACGGTGCTTGGCAAGCTGTTAGGCGCGACTTGCGGCTACCCAACTGTAAGGTCCACTTATGAGTTAGCGGCCAGGTGCCCGGGCTGCGCGTGAGAACGCGCCGCTCTGTCTGGCGACGTAGCACTGCCGACACTGCGCTGCAACCACCGCTAATTCGTCGCGGCGTGCGCGGGAGACGGATTGTCTGGCCCTTCGCATTCCTTAAGGATAATCCCCCATTGAGAGGGCAGACGGCGGCGCCGGATTCCAGGAACGCCTGCCGGACCCGCTGGGATTACCGGCGTGTCTCTATTGTTGTCGCGTCCTGGTCAGCATGACGCACAGTCGCGTCTTTCGCGCTCATCCCTCGGGGTCGTACGCGTTTTCTGGCCCGCGGGCGGTCCGTTGACCTGAGATAGCGGCGCCTCATTGAATGTTCCGTGACGTGCTGAGTGACAGCTGTCTACGTGTATTTGGGCACGCCCATACGCGTGTACGAACGCTACAGGGGCGTTCCCGAGAGAGTGTGATCTCGAGGTTATATAAGACCCAACTTGGCCGTTGGAAATCGTTCTTGTCTGAGCGCTGAGCTGGCAGTTCCCGGCGAGACAAGGAGTCTCGACCGTTAACGCTAGGTTGGGATTTGTGAGCCCCCTAGTCGAGGTTAAGATCGCGTCGGAGGTTAAGGGTGCAGCGCCGCACCGGGCAACTAGACGGATCTTGCGGCGAGACAGGGTCTCGGCCGTTGTTTCTCGAGCGGTTTGTGTACGCTCCGAGAGTAGGAGAGTTAGACGAAGCTGAGGAGCTCGAGTGATTTGTGCGCACTCGGAGCTAGCGTCTAGCTGAAGTTTGCAGTTTTTCTTTTTATTACTCATGTACCCAGTTTTCATACTGTAAATAGCTGTACATAAACTTCCGTTTCACTTAATCAACTTCAACGCCTCGAGTTCGTCAGTTCGACCGCCATCTCCAAGAACTTCAACACCATCACCCAGCCAGCCTCCTGCCAAATCAACCGGAGCCCGGGCGATTGGGTTCCTGATCGACACCGGACTTCGGGGAAACGATCTTCACTGGCGCAGCCGACAGGATTTGGCAGAAGAAACCACCAGGCCACAACCAGGGGCAGCAAGCGGACGCAAGCCCGTCTTCATCGGCACCGGCCGAGCTCTGCGCGGAGTGGAGCGGCAGCGGCAACTAGCGCACGGGGCCAACGACGCAGCGGCCGACCACCGGAGGTGCGGGTGAGTGGGATTTCTTGCGCTTCGTTGTGGCGGTGTAGGCTGAGTCTTGGGTAGCATGGTAGTCACGCGGAGCATGCTGGCGAACATGTCGGCAGGAGGGGTGGTCCATGCGGAGTCCGAAACAATGATTATTAGGCGAATGGAGTTGGAGTTTCAAGAGCGAGAGGAGAAAAGAGCGCGCGAATTCGAAGAACGCGAGAGAAAAGCAGCGCACGAATTCGAAGAACGCGAGAGAAAAGCAGCGCGAGAATTTAAAGAGCGCAGGCAAAAGTTGAAGCTCGGATCTGAAGAGCGGTTGCGGGGGTATGAGTTGGAGCTGGAGCGGAGAAGGCAGACGCTCTTGCGCTCGGACACCCGCGAGCAGAAACAATGGGGCACAGACCCAGCCAGTCGTATAGCGACCGCGAAGCTGAATGGTTCCGGCCAGTGTTCGGAAGTTGAACAGTGCGATGAGAAAGTAAGCAGCCGTGACTCCCTACACGAGGCTAGGGTTTCCGCCAGTGTCGAACGCGTGGAGACGGACATTGGGATGAGGAGCGACGAAGTAAGCGCGTCCGGGGACACCGTAGAAAGGTGTAATGAAGTGATGCTCGAACATGACGAGCAGCCTCGCGGGCAAAGTTTGGGAATGGAGCTGCAGCGCATGAGACAGAACCCTTCGAACAGGCCCAGTTACGCGCTGACAGCAAAGTTGAATGGGGGCAGCCCGTTTTTCAATTTGAAGCCGCGCGAGGACGAGATAAGCGGCCGTGGCTGCGCACGGGAAGCGAGCGGCTCAGCCGTGAACAGCTGCATGGAAAGGGAGGCGAGCACGCGGAGTGTTCAAGCGAGCGCGCCCGGTATGGGAGCAGAGCCAAGGGGTAGCCCCGTTGTCGCGGGTGTAGAGCCGCCAGCCGCTTTTGCACCGGGCACTGCGTTAACGCATGCTGAACTTGCTAGCACGGGCAGTGCCCAAATTCTATTCGGTGGAGCGGAGGAGACTGGAGTCACGCAGGAAAGTCTTGGGTCCCGCCGCGCTCCCAATTACGCTCGTAAGTTGCACGAGAAAGCGAACTCCAGGTCGGGCGTTCAGGCGCTCGCCCAGAAGAGAAAGGAGATGGAAGACGAGAAAGCATGTGACGAGTCGGAGCGAAAAACAGATGGAGTTGACGATCAGACTGAGGAAAAGCAGGAGTTAAAGCCGGATAAGGGAGCTGAGAAGGTAGACTGGGTTGAACATGTCGAAAATGGAAGAGGAAGTGAGAGAGAACGCGAAAAGACGGAGGATGAGGAGCTCAGAACGTTTGAAGAGGGTAGGAACGATGCGGAGATGGCGCGTGGGTTTGGTAGTCTTGACGGTGAGAGTGTAACCGAGGAGGCCGATGGAGAACACAAAAACGCAGGCGTGGAGACTGCGAAACCAAGAATGAGAGCTCCCGAGGAGGTTGTGAAGGAGAGGGAAAAACCGTGTGAGGAGGCAGCTACAGTTGAAAGAGAGGAACGAGACGCAATCGGCGATCTCGCGAAACCGGTGTCTGAGATAGAGCTTCGTAGCTTTAGCGTTGGTTGCGGCCATTACCGAGATTTAGTCGGGAGCCGCGCTGGATGGGTTGACGCACTAAGTTCTGCGACCTGGCAGTGTGTCACAGGCCCTAGTTCTGAGTTGTGCCAGGATGAGTGCGTGCTGGGACAGCCGAAAAACTGTCTTTGTCAGGCCGCTGCTCAGAATGCACCTAGCGTGCACGAGCGGTTCTTGGTAGTGACAGGTACTTGTGAGGTTGTGGTTGTGGGGCAGTCAGCGCGCAAGGGAAAGAATGATCCCGAGAAGGTCGTCGCGTTCGCGGGCCGCCATTACGCTCCAGCATCAACCCTGCGCTCACGCGGCCAGCGCGCAGCATTGCCTTACGTTGGGGCATTGGAGAGGCATGGCCACTTGGCCTATGGGACAGGAAGTGAAGCCGCATTTTGTGATACCACTCCGTCTTCCCCGAAGTTGTGTTCGCCTCATGGGGCTAAATTGTCGAGACTTGCGTTGACATTGCAACGCTACGCGGTCTGGATCATCTGCAGAGGGGGCTGGAAGTACGCGAATGCACTCCCCTGCTTTCAGATTGTTGCTTGGGGAGGCTAGTATTGAATGGCCTCCGAGCCTTAACACCGCCACGACGGACGTGAACGTTCCCGTTCACCCGTCCTTTCTCGTTGGGTGTGTGTGTGTGTGTGTGTGCCGCGGTTGTGCGCGACGAGAGGCCTTGAGGGCTCGATCCGTGCACCGAATTGATCGATCCGCGCACCGAACTGAAATTTCTGTGCACCGCAAGTGGGCGAAAGCACAGCCGAACATTCTTGAAGGGACGTTATCAGGCTACGCCGTCAACGAGGACAGTTGCGCGCGTGCGCATAGTGGCAATGCAAACTTTCTTAACGTTTTATTTTTGTGGACTGTGAAATTGCCCGTGTTCTTTGCCAGTCCTTATTCCTTTTGTTCTTGTTGTCGAGTGCCGGAGTAATTGTGCGTGTTTGCAGTTATAGCGCGCATCAGTGTTTTAGGTTGAGTCGTCTCGTTTTTCGTGGCGTTTACGCGCTCCGGAGACACGACCCAATTTATTTTACCCGCACTTAGTGTTTTTAGCATTTTTGGTGTGTTTCCGGTTTGCTAGAGTATTTCGTCCCTGTGGAACGGCTAGGGAATAGGTTGTGTCTGTAGTTTAGGCTAGAGGGAGTTGGATCAGCTGGAGAAATAGAAGGGGGCTCATTTGTGGTTATACCTAGCTCCTTCCACGTGTTTTTTGTTTGTTTGTTTGTTTGTTTATCCCGCTGTTATTGCGGAAGGAGAGTTGAAACGAGTGGCCCTTTTAAATTCTTTTCGGATTGACTGAACCAAGAGGTCCAGTAACCCTCTTAAAGGGGGGAGTTGTAAGGTCCACTTATGAGTTAGCGGCCAGGTGCCCGGGCTGCGCATGAGAACGCGCCGCTCTGTCTGGCGACGTAGCACTGCCGACACTGCGCTGCAACCACCGCTAATTCGTCGCGGCGTGCGCGGGAGACGGATTGTCTGGCCCTTCGCATTCCTTAAGGATAATCCCCCATTGAGAGGGCAGACGGCGGCGCCGGATTCCAGGAACGCCTGCCGGACCCGCTGGGATTACCGGCGTGTCTCTATTGTTGTCGCGTCCTGGTCAGCATGACGCACAGTCGCGTCTTTCGCGCTCATCCCTCGGGGTCGTACGCGTTTTCTGGCCCGCGGGCGGTCCGTTGACCTGAGATAGCGGCGCCTCATTGAATGTTCCGTGACGTGCTGAGTGACAGCTGTCTACGTGTATTTGGGCACGCCCATACGCGTGTACGAACGCTACAGGGGCGTTCCCGAGAGAGTGTGATCTCGAGGTTATATAAGACCCAACTTGGCCGTTGGAAATCGTTCTTGTCTGAGCGCTGAGCTGGCAGTTCCCGGCGAGACAAGGAGTCTCGACCGTTAACGCTAGGTTGGGATTTGTGAGCCCCCTAGTCGAGGTTAAGATCGCGTCGGAGGTTAAGGGTGCAGCGCCGCACCGGGCAACTAGACGGATCTTGCGGCGAGACAGGGTCTCGGCCGTTGTTTCTCGAGCGGTTTGTGTACGCTCCGAGAGTAGGAGAGTTAGACGAAGCTGAGGAGCTCGAGTGATTTGTGCGCACTCGGAGCTAGCGTCTAGCTGAAGTTTGCAGTTTTTCTTTTTATTACTCATGTACCCAGTTTTCATACTGTAAATAGCTGTACATAAACTTCCGTTTCACTTAATCAACTTCAACGCCTCGAGTTCGTCAGTTGGACCGCCATCTCCAAGAACTTCAACACCATCACCCAGCCAGCCTCCTGCCAAATCAACCGGAGCCCGGGCGATTGGGTTCCTGATCGACACCGGACTTCGGGGAAACGATCTTCACTCCAACCTTAAAGGAGCCATGAAGACAAAATACTAGTTTGTTTTATTGAAATAATTTCGTGTTTTATAGTGTCCCCAGCGCTGGCGCAGGAGGAAATGCTTCCGTATTACATGAGAAATTAACCATTTTACGGTAAACTTTCGATGCTCCCGCCAAATCGTGTGTTTTGGTGACGTCCACAATGAAGTCATAACGGTGTGTACACAAACAAACTTCCACTGCGCCATTCGGCTCTGCAGCTGTGATTGTCGTCAATTCCTCCCAGGTGGCGCTAGCATACTCAGCACTCCGCCGGTGCTTCGTTTTTGACCACATTTACACCTGGCTTGTAGTTCTTACGGTAGAAAGTAATCGCTTCGTGAACATGAGATATGCTTGACAAATAGGGTCACGTAAGGCGACGTCGCTTAAGCCAATCGGCCAGTGTCGTATAACACAACTCCAAAGCGTCGGACTGCTGTCCAGCTAAAACAAGCAGCGTGCGCCCAGTACCAACAGCAGTGCGTATCGGTATTTTGTTTACGTGTATTTGTTGTAACTTTTGTTGTTCACCGCACAGTTCTTACTGCTGTAAAATGGATATGCATTACATTTAGCCGCAAATAGCTCCTTCGGCAAGCATATAAGCTCTGTGGTATTTGGGTTTGCTTTTGCCGGCCTCCGCCAGTCGAAGAGCAGGCTGGTATGAAATCGTAGGTTCAGTGGCGGGAGATGAGCTAGTGGGTCGCATGCCATTCCCTTTTTTCCCAATTATATAGCTTATTTGAGCGAAGTTTACGTTAAAAGTGGTGTCAGTACGGTTCTAACGAGGCAATCTTTTGAATGAATCAAACTTGTGTTTTGTCTTCATGGCTCCATTTAAGACTAGGTGTAGGTTTTGCAAGGGTGATTGCGTGAAGCACTGATTCATGGTAATGGAGTTAAGACGCAGAGAGAAACAATAAAGATAATGACGGCCGAGCTCCATACCTGGGCCCCAACGCTTTCGTGTTCATTACATCATAAGGAGGCAATGCTGTCGCGATTTTCACGTAAAACAAGCGAGGCACAATGCTCCGCCACACAACAAGCCTCACACTGCATAAGGGCATGTCGGCATTAGTTTTTCACTGTCCGCGACTTCCTCGAATACGTTGATTTGACAGGCACAAACTAGATCAGCCTTCTGCGCTGTTCCTGTAAATAAGTCTTGTAGCGCACGCCAAACAGATTTGTTTTTCATATTTTTCAGTGGCGGAAGTTGTTACGATCTTTTCTGAACCGCTTCACAGAGAAGTAGAGATAGCAGTTAACGTACCCCGGAGGAATTGTTACATGGTGTGTTGTCCGCGAGAAACGTTTTCAGTGACGTTTCGTTGCTACCAGCGCTTGTAGGCATAAAGCATCGTACACGGCAACTTTCTTCACAGTCGTCTCCGTCTTCCTGAAAGCCAAGAGCAGCAATCTGGTATTATATTCCTGCCCCACACAACTCAAAGGTCGTGGGGATTTTTATTGCTATCTTATTATTTCACAATGACAACCTTTAATAAAGGAATATTGAAACGCCAAAGTATGCTGGCATTTCTGAGAAAGGCGAGTGAGCATTTGACATTTAATTGGGTCCGTCTTATACGAGCGATGCAAAAATACACCAATGCAAAAAACACCAATGCAAAAATATATGACATCAATATATGACGTTTTTTTCACCCCGCCACTACCTTACAACGCTATTTTAGGTCCCACTGGAAGACACTTCAAGTGGGACCTATTTTAGGTCCCACTTGATTACAATATTTTAAGATGGCCCATGGCGTTTTCAACTGTTATGGTTTTCTGCTCTTCTTGATCTACTTACCCCCGAAGTGAGTTAATGAACTAGCTTCAGGCGCTGATGATTGGGCCCTCCCCCATTGGGTAAAAGCGTTCCCCTAGACCAGGAAAACCCTGGTTCTCGCTGTCTCCTCGGAAGAAATAATTTATTTTAAATGCGACTGCATCTAATTCACTCGCCTTGTCCATGCAGCGTCGTCGGCGTTGTTGTCGTCCGCCTCTCCCTCATTCTCCTCGCCCCGCGAGCTGCGCTCTCCGCCGCTCACCCCCTCTCCTTTCCGATGCCCCTCTCTCGCGAGGATCATTGGATTGGATTCGAATGGATTGGCTAGGCTTGGCTTGGCTTGGCTTGGCTTGGATTGGATTAGATTAGATTGGATTTGGATTGGATTGGATTGAAGTGGATTGTCTTGCGTCATAGCCGCGGCAGACGCACTGGCGCCGGCGCCTGTGCAGTACTCTCTCTTCCGCGGTCTCCTCTCCTTCGGGCGCGCAGCGCATATGACCGGTGTGCCGCTCTCCGGCGGACTTTCGGTCGACGGTTGCTCTCCGCTTGCGCTTGAACCCCCTCAGCGTCGCATCACACCAGGGTTGCCGCGAGGGAAGGTGGGCGTAATTTTTTAATGAGGGAGAAAATAGACCGGGTTTAATGGATTAATGGAACTAAAAGAAGGGACGCGTGCTAGCTCAATTCTCTTGTTAAGGCGAAGCTTTAGTGTCCTCACTGATGCCGTTGTATTCCAATCCGCCCTGCAGGAAAGCCAACTTTCTCTGACAATCATCATAAATGACTGTGGGCGAAGTGAAAGAAAAAAAAATGTGGCTGATCTATCCGTCATTGAAAGCTGTAAAACACGAAAGTGAAATGTGCCTTCACAGGACCAGTCGAATGCTTATTGTGCATTGATATGAACTTTCACATCGCTATTCATATTTCATCGATATGGCACCGTTAGGCACTTGATTAACTACGCCGGAGCATTGCGTAAATCTGATTGAAAACCCAGATGCTCTCAAACCATGAATAAAAAAACGAAGGATGTCAGCGAATCGTTTGGAAGTGACGGCCCCCGACAGCGAAATGAGCATGATTTCGCGTCGGCAGCAGTATTGCTGGTGTGTTTCTCGTACGATGTCCTGTGTTTGTGGTCGCTCCGCCAAAGGAGCGACCACTTCGATCGTGCTAGGTGTCGTGTACGCTAGACGCTTGTGTTGCGACGAGCTCAGCTTGTGGGACGCGAGAGGCAGAGCTCGTAGCTTGTACCGTGAATGAGTGATCGTGTTGTCCTTCCCGCTGGCTTGTCTCTGGTCGCACCAAACGCATCAGGAGCACGAGATTCGCCAGTCGGCGTCCTTGCCTTTCTGCCCTAATGGAACAGTTTTCTTACACGCAGCTACGGTGGAGGAATACACGGGGCCATCATACCCGCAGCGTAGGCCCGGATAAACACCGCAGCTTACTCTGCTATACGCGGCCTATCGAGGTGACAACTATAGGCGCTCATTGGTGTCAACCCGCGCTACTTCATTTTACCTCTCCTAGACGGCCGCACCATCTGAATGGAGTATGTTTTAGGGAAAGTGCTTTCATTGAGCTACACAGGCTTGATTTTATAACTGAGTTGGCAGGGCGCCTCACACCTTCTGTTGCGGTTAGACTGATCGCGGGCTCGCCGCCGTATCAATGGAAATATTTCTTGCGATGTCATTTCCGTGAGGGACATGATGACGGTGAGGTCCTGCATTTCCCCGGCATAAAACACTTTCGTGTTGAAAATGCTTCCCGGGTCCGGAATCAAAGCTGGGTCCCTCGCATTATGAAGCCCGCGTCTATCCGATTGCTCATTTCACCACGGATGAAGTGAACGCCAAATAGCCGTACTAGATTCGCGCCTTACACCCCAAACACAAACGTTAGGACTAGGGTGTGCTCACCCAGGAGTTGCCGTGTGTATTCTAGAAAAGTGGTACGTGCCGTCACAGTATCATCCACTCACGGTACGGGATTGGAAAACCAAAGAATTGATCACGAGAAAGCTTCGCGTTCAACTATCGTCATCGTTAGAGGGATGGGTACATGATTTTTAGTACACGGTGGCCATCATGAGTTTAATTCGACGTAGTCTCGGCAATGCAACCGTGCGTACGGACGTAATTTCTACCACTTCCTTGCATTACCTCAACCCGGATAACAAAAAATAGGATGCTTAAACCCACAAAAGGGGAAATAACCCATTAAGCAGAACATTGGCTCATCCCGAATATTAAACACCACGTTGGTTTTTTTCGTTTGAACCAATTTATCTTATACTAGGGTTTTCTTGCTTTTAGACTACACCAAAAATAGATCCCATTGTTGAAAAAAGAGCTGACCTCACATAAGGCACTCACTCCACAGCGTTACAACTGCATTACATAACTATTGTTAAAGCTACTTATATTTGAAAAGAGTATTCAGTACTTACCGGAATGTAATATGTGCCCGTCACGTTGGGAAAGGCGAGTTGGCATTGCCGATGTCTGCTTTTTATAATATCTCCTGGTAATTTGCTTGTAAATCTTTCCTTCTCGATTTGTACCTTAACGGTTTCTATGAGCAAGCAAATATAACTTTGCAGTCTGTTGTAAGAGATAGAGGTGTCAGTATTCTCTTGCAAACTATAGAATCTGAGCAGACGCAGTATATACTGTACCGTCGCGCTTCAATGATGCAAGAGTAAAATCACGTCCAAAAAGCGACACATTGCCCATAGAAATGGAAAAGCAATGCAGGTCGGACAGCTTAAATCGAGTCAATTACAGTGAGCGCGATGTGTGTCGGGCTAGGCCGTCCGCTAGGGCTGGGTCGTCCTCTAGAAGACACCATGGCTTCTAGTGTTCTCTAAGTGTGTCGCAGAAAGGTGACAGAGAGTTAAGGAAATATCCTTACATTAATATCAGCGCAAATTGAAAAATGTGGATGTTTTTTCTCTCGGTAAACTTTGTCCGCAACGCGGGCTTACATAGCTGCCCTAATGGTCCACGTAACAACACTGCCGCCTTTTATAGAGCCTCCGCAATTAGGATACTGAATAAATTCACTGTAGGAAAACGGTTTGAAGGATGGCACATCAAACGGGTTCACTGGAATGATCGGCGGCTCTTCTATTTGCCTCCCTTTAAGCATTGGTGCAGAAATTCCGTCATCAAGGACTTCTCTGTTTGCACGAAATGTACTCGTTCACCCGCAGATCGTCGACGTGCTTCTTCTACCTGTATGATGGGATTCTGTGCTCGGCGTCATTTGCGACACACCCGACGGACCTTTCAGACATTGTCTGTTTCAATGGGTCAGGTTGCGATTCCTGTTGGAAATATCCCTTTGGTCGTCGCCGCATCAAGGTACTCGGAAGTCTGGTCAGTTTCAACAAGTTCATCCTTTCCCGCATAAGGATAACATGCTCCACAACTTTCCGTCACCATGACAAAAGAAGGGTGTGCATCGCGTTATCGGTATTGGCTCTTAATTTCGATGTTTCATCACAGGCTTGGCTGGCATCCTTTGTGCGAAACGTGTGGGCTTTGGAGCATGTATAGCCTTTGGGTAAACTAATTGGGCTGAATTATTTCTCCCCAAATTCCAGCCTCATTTACCAAGGCTACTTCTACGGACCCCCATAACACTGACGGAGTTACAGCGGTCGCGCCGTACTGCTGGAATGACTCAGATGGAGAAGATCGTGTTCCCATGCCTCCTATGTATCATCTCCCCTGCCGAACACCAAAACACCTTGATTGAAGGGTTTCATACTAGAATTTCGCCGGCGTTTGATTTGATATTACTTTGCTGTCGTTACTGATTACCATGCAATTGTTGGTTTCATTCATTTAAATATCTTCCCGAAAGCCTAGGACACTGGGCCTTGCGTCTTCAAAACCATTCCAACACTCTCATTACTTAGTCCGCACAAATCGACGATGACAGTGGCTGTGTCTCCAGTTACCCGATTGACCCTCGCGACACCCCTCCGCCCGACGCCCTCTTGCTCTCTATTTCGATATTACTGCGCTTCTGAGGGCGAAACCGAGACTCGTCCTTGTGATTCATTACTGACAATTCTCAGCTCCGGCTTGTTCGCCCCCTCCGTACACAAGTTTCGCCCGAGGGATAAAATTGTTTTCCGCCAAGATTTTCGCCCAGATTGTCCCGAGCTACAGTTCGTCTTTCCTGAGCAGTTCCGTTGAAACATCTTCAAACAACTTCACGACCAAATTATTGCTGGCCATCTCGGAGTTTCCAACACACCAGCGGTGGTGTGGTTAGCAGGTAGGTCCTGACGGTGTAACTCACGCTACGGGGGTGCTACAGACATTCACCTCACCTCTTCAAATTCCCCTCTGCCGCTCAGCCGCCCTTAAAGAAGCGATTGTTTACGTCTTACGCCACCAGCCGCGTCAGTGGAGCATCTTTACAGACTCCAAGGCAGCTCTGCAAATTCTGTCGAGGAGGAGCAGGTCTTCCCCTCACCATACCGCAGCCGCCGATATCTCCTACCTTCACCACCTCGTTTGCATTGCTGGACACACTATAAAATGGCAATGGATACCTGGCCACAGTGGTATTATTGGAAACCAAAAAGCCGATGAAGCGGCCCATATGGGCCTTAACCACCGGAAATACCGCAAAGTGTACTTTACAAAAGCAGACGCTTTCACCATGGCCCATCGCTTTGCAGTAAGTGAAAGAAACCGGCTATGGCACAGCAACGAACCCAATAGTGAAGTGTTTTTGCACGTGATTGACCCTGATTTGACATCAAAACTTCCTAGAGAGCTCCCTCGTAGGCTGGAGACATTATATCATCGCCTACGACTGAACTCGGCCTACACCAACAGTTACCTCTTTCGCCTCGGACTGACAACCTAGCCGTACTGCGATAACTGTTCTTCCATAGAAACCGTCGAACATATCTTATTAGAATGTGTGGCCTACTTGGCACCAATATCTCGTTTTTTTTAAGATATTGAACGCCTAGATCAAGGGCCGGTAACTTTGAAGACCATCTTAGGACCATGGACTAGCCCCTCGAAGCAGCGTCAGGCCCTAAAAAGTTTGTTTTCATATTTGGAGGACATTGGCCACATTACAAAATTGTAAATTCTGTAACACAATCTAAAAAATAGTCCGCCAAGCCCGCCAAACCACGCCAGTGTTTTTTTTGTTTGCTTCTTCGTTTTTTTTTCTCTCTCTCTCTTTTTTTTCTTTTCTGCCCACCTCTCTCTAGGGCCTGTTCTCCCTACATCCCCGACCCCTAGCAGAGAAGCATGTAGGTGATCACAAACGCCGGCAAAACTCCCTGCTTTTTTCAATGAAGAGCCTACTCTCTCCTCTCTGCCGCACTGCGCTGTATGCAGGTGTTCCCTGATTGTGTAAAATATTATTCGTAATGCATGCTTCACTTCTCATTTCCTTTTTACCAAACAAACAACAGCAACAGGAATGGGAGATTGAAACGGACGGGGACAAATCACTGCCCCATGCGATCTGAGTGCTGCTCTCCGTGGACGAGCGCTTTGGGTGGGGTGTTACACGGTGAGTAACAGGCCTACGATGCGGGAGGGAAACGGACAGCTCCATGTTTTTCCTCAAGAAGGAAACTGTATTCCTTTCCAGTTCTAATCAGCTGACAACCATTCAAAACAGGCACAGACCATGACAGTTCATAAAACCTGTTGCTTTGTCGAGGACATGCTTCATGTGAGATAAGAACTACACAAGGCCAAGAATGCTTACCAATCGCAGGCCAATGGCCTCACGGAGCTACCGTATTGATTGCTTACAGACACAGTGTCTATGTTAGTTTGCTATCTCGATCGCCCTTGGTAGGTGATGTTACCTTCCCACGGATTTGTGTGCAACTGATCCTGCACCAATACCGCTCCTTCTTCCCTCTTGCGCCTGCTCTAGCAAGGAGATAAAACTTTGCCTTTACCGCGATCAGTAGCCAGGCGACCACGGCCTACTTTGCCGGAACAGGCCATGGTCACGAATTTATCCTCTCTACCTTCTGCTTTTCGGGGGTCTCTGAGAAGGCACTTTTGTACGCCTGACACTATGACCTCCAGTTTTTTTTTTTCCGCTGTGAATTGTGCAATGTTCTCTCTGTAGCGAACAAAAGATGCAGAAGACTGGGTTAATGGTTGCCCCAAAGGGTGCCGAAATTCTACACGGCGATGAGGGTGGTTGCTGGGGATACCCAGGAAGAAAATATAAATCCTCCCGCACCACGAACGTTTAAGTCCGTTATAATTGGTACTAGCGTTGCACCGCGAGCCGAACATGACGGTTGTTCGACTGCCTCGCGAGCTTGCACCGCGCCTCGATAACCCTCCGCCATGGCCTTATCAAGCGTTCCTTTTGGGCATAGGTCGGAAGGCCCACTTACCCCTCCCCACCTCCCCCCATACCACTCATGAGCTTTAGACTGGCGAGTGTGAGTGTGAGGGACTGCGAGCCCCACGCGCAGTGATTCCCGCTCACCACTAGTGAGCGCGAGCGGCACTAGCGGTGAGCCGTACTCCCCACTCGCAAGTGTGAGATCAACTCGCGGGAGCCCCGCTAACCACTCGCAAAAGCGAGGACCACTAGCTGTGAGCCCCGCTCACCACTCGCCAGTGCACTCGCGCTACTCGCGCAGTTTGAAGGGATAACCTCGTTAAGCGCCACAATTACGCTTGAACTCGCTGTTGGCTATTAAGCGCAGGAGCCGCTCGCTGTTATGGTTGTTAATGGCGGGATTGCGTTTAGCTTTGGAAATATGTCGTCACGGAGCTTCTGCTACGGGACACCCTAAAAATAATTCTTTGGTGGCGTGTGGATCTAGTAATACGAGCCGGATGGCCTTCTGATGCCGTTATACAGTAATACTGTTAGGTTTTATGACTCATAAGGGGTTTGCTGCACACACTTGTGTGCGAGGGGCAACAACGAGTGGTGAGCACGAGCTCGAGTGAGTGCGAGTGATGACACAGTGAATGGTGTGTGTGACTAAGACAATGGGTTGATATCCCTAAGGACGCGGGGTTCGATTCTGGCCACCGCGGCTGCTTTTAAGGTGGAGGCAAAAAGCACTAATGTTTCGAGATTTTGACACACGCTAATTATCCGGATGCAATCGCAGTTGACCCGCAGCCCTCTTATACGGCACGCCTCATAGACAAGCTTTAGCTTCAGCGCGTTAAACCTACGATAATTTTGACATGGAACCACTGTGATTTGCTTACCGGTGCAATCTCCCGCTGTCATTTGACGATTGCTGCTACCTAATTTTACCGAAATTTTCGTAACTATTCACGTTTCAGATATTCTTGAACAAAACCTGGTCAATCTCTTCTTGTCCTCTCTTAGCAGTCTTTGTCCACCAATCAATCAATCAATCAATCAATCAATCAATCAATCAATCAATCAATCAATCAATCAATCAATCAATCAATCAATCAATCAATCAATCAATCAATCAATACCTCAAAATGATACATGGGGTTATATACAGATTTGGATCTGTCATTTGGATTTTGTCCCTAACTTCGCGCTCCTTATCTTCGCTTGGGCAGCTGACGGTCAATAGTTTTTGTCGGCGAGAGGTATACCCTCCAGTTCTTCAGGCATGTTGTTCGTTGGTATGCTCGACGCTACTTCGTTGCAGGCAGCGTTCATCTGGCCCGTTTGTATGGACGTAAGTGGTATTTCGTCGCCATTCTGGAGCATTTTTACTCCGAAGGACGTGCTGGCGTGACGCTATACTGAGTCGAGGTTGCAGAAGTGATGGATTGCGCTAAGCGGCACAATGCGTCCTCCCTTCGTTTTCTCGGCGTGAGGGACGGGAACATCATTAACCTATGTGGCTGCTGCACCGGCGGACACTTTGTTGATAGCAGGGAGGGCTCCGAATTTGTACCTTTACTCCTCATGATGACGGTGTTGGGAAGGATCATGTGGTTTTGGTCGTGATGATCTACTTCGGTAGGACAACTCGCGAGGCCGATGAGAGGGAGCCGACATGGGGTGTGTAGTTTGGATGGGCTCAAGTGCTGTCGGGCTACATCAGAGCGTTGAAGCTTGAGCGTAACCGACGGATGTGCCCGCCTATCTGCAGAACCTTGTGAGCAAAAGAAACCTATTAGTGTCATCCCTCCGGCTGGAAGAGCAAGCGTGAGGTAGTTGTAATAGGTGGTACTTTTATGAACGCTTGTCCAATAGCGCAGCGATGCGTTGCATTGCGTTTATATCAGAGGCAGATAAACGGGCATGATCTCTACGTCAGCTGTAGATACGCAAGAAATAGTTTATTGGGGCTCAAGATAAGGCCGGCTTTGTCAATAAGCAACCTCTCGTGAAAGCAACAGCCAATAACACGTGCCTTACTTTTGCGAGGGAGAAGTAAGAGCTGGCCACGCATTCTTAAGGATTTCCAAGCAGACGTTAACTAATATTTGTCTAAGAGAGCTATATTTACTCATCGTGTTGAAATATTGATAGTCTGCAATATACTTTTATTTCTTGCATGTGTTCAGGTGGTAAGTTTTGATGTCCTCAGTAGCCCAATAAAATAAAATGCAGTTATCAAGCACCTTACTCTAGCTTCACACTTGATTTCAAACAAGTGGCAGCTGTTAATTACTATGGCTAGATATCAGTGCATAAAACCCTGCAAACCATGTTGTTTCGTTGTGATTCATTGTATATGAGGGGCGTACGCTCTTCCTGTTGCAGTGAAATTGCAGCCATCAACCCGGACAGGAGCCCAAAGGTGTAGAAGTTGAAGCAAAAGCAGCATTTTCTATCACAAAAGGTCTCAACTCTGATAACTGCGTTGAAAGAGTATGGAACATAAATATGCTGCTACCTGAGCACCCCCAGCCTTCCTCTGGATTTTCCCTCAGCAGAAATTATGATGTTTATAACGGAAGGGCCTTGCATCAATCGTGCCGCAAGCTTGGTTCCATTGCTGTTATATGAATTGAGATTCAAATGTTCTCAGCGTTTTTGTAATTTCAGAAAGGAGGAAATGGATGCTATGATCTTACCGCTACAGCAATTTTCCCTCAATATTTATTATTTAATTGCGATATGTTGTTTCGTTTCGCTCCATAAAGCCGGAAATATGTCCGTTTTAGTTTAATTTGTTTTCTTTTTTTAAAGTTTAGAATGATGTGTTCCTAATCCTACCTGAGTTCTCGGCTATAGTGACACATCCTTAGTCAGTGTACTGTAGGAGTGCAAGAAATGGAGATTTTGTCAGCAGTGTCCCCGAGGGCAGTTGTCCTCAGTTTAACGTCACTGATATTCACCAGAATTCTCATGCTTCATCACAGTGCCTGCTACAAGATTATGTTGTGCAAATAGTTCGTGTTACCTTAGTGGAGTGTTTTTCTTGTTGTACGAAAGCGCGAAAAGATGTGATATTCCTAGTCTAATAGCATTTCTGCCACCAAAAGTTTTCTTTTTATTACTGTGCCCCAATATTTGGAAATTTTATTTGGTTTTCATACTCATCTATTCTGAATTTTTGTTGATTTTGTTGGTACATTGTTTGAAGCTGAGTTATTTATTCGTAGTCCCACAGGCTTACGTTTGGCAGCAAAATAAGTAGCCTCATGGATACTTTCACCCGGCCCTCTGGTGTGCGTGGGTGGTGACTTTATCGGGATGCATTGGAATGAAATGAGGACAGAGCGCGTGGCTTTCAGTACATGCCGGGCCCCACTGGTGACGAGCTGCGCATGTGCAGTAAAACGTTACGAGAGCTCTTGTCCAAACTTGGCGTGGAAACACCGTCATTTGGAGTGCGAACATTTTGGTTTGCATTCCCGCCGCGTTGGGTGCCCGCTAACGCGAGCGTTATCTAATTTTGTCGCTGCGCTGAGTGAAGCCGGAACACGCAGCTATATTCGTTTATTTTTATTTATTACTGAGCACCTGACCGACAATGGAAAGACGATGGTCTTTCCATATCAAATTGATCGCGGATTGGATGGACAGTTGGCAACGAACTCTCGTAACGTGTTCCAACTGTACATACGCGCCCCGTAGACAAGATGCGTGGCATGTACTGATAGACAAGCGCTCCGTTGGTCCTGTTTGAACGTATAACGATAGTACCCCAGTGCTGTTGGCAGTTTCAAACAATATCACGCGTTCAGGGTGATGTTTTTTAAGGTACGATTATTTGCACCCCTAAAACATAAATCCGCAAAGTCAAGTGGAGTACTTACAAAATGTAAAAAACTAACGGAAAATTTATTTTATAAGGGACCGTAACCAAAATAGTGTCAACGTAGTCAATGCTTTCTCTTTGACTTATTGTGGCAGGGAATGGTGTTTCTACTTTGTTAACCTAAAAAATTACCAGAAACAACAAAACGGAAAGAGTAAGCTTTATAATTTTTTAAGGAAAGACAATCTATACATAGCACACATATACTCTAAGAAAGCGTACAATAAAAACAGAATGTCACATATTTCTCCCCAGGTGTAGGAAACACACAGATGTTCGTTTCATGTGCCCCATCTGTGCGCGTTAACAGTAACCGGGTCGATTTTCGCCGGTACAGTGTGGACTACAACACTGACACCTGACCAAGCAGAGACCGGACTGCACCTGGACCGCTGGTGACGTGATCGTGCGTGCGTGCGTGCGTGCGGGCGTGCGTGCGTGTGCGTGTGCGTGCGTGTGTGTGTGTGTGTGTGTTTGTGTGTGTGTGTGTGTGTGCGTGCGTGCGCGTGCGTGCGTGCGTGCGCGTGCGTGTGCGTGCGTGTGTGTGTTATGGCACTGTTAGCAGGTTTGGTTATTTTGCTGCTCTTGTAGACCCGCGCCAGTGTGATTTCAAAGGGAGAGGAATTCGTCCTGCAATGGAATTAGGAGAAGAAGAAGAAGAAGAAGAAGAAGAAGAAGAAGAAGAAGAAGACCTTAAGTTTCAGCAGACGTTGCTACAATTCCTTCTGAAGGGCAGGAGCTAAAGGCATTAAGTGCCTGAAATTTGCAAAAATAAAGCAGAAACTAAAACTGAAAACCGGGAGTTGGCGAAGTTTCGGCAGTTCAAAACAGGGAATGCTTGCAAAATAACAGAAACATAAAGAAAACAGAAAACTTAGCTTTAAGGATAATTTGTGGGAGGATTGTTGACAAACAATTTATTATTTTTTGAGAAAACTCTTTTTACAGTGGAGGAAAGCTCACGCATGGCAAGAAGATAAGGCGATTAGCTTCCTCCAACGAGATTTACTCTTCTTATATGCAGGCTGGATTCTCCGAAAGCGCCATAGACGACATGCATATAACATCGTCCCCAAAAACCCAGGAGCCAGACCATGTGGTAAGCGAGAGTCTCTCAAATAGCTGCCTAAATTTCCAGCTAGCCTGGTCTCTTTGAATTATCATTAGAAATATTGTGACAGGAACTCATTTGGGAATGGCATCTGGAAAGGGAATGTCAGGGCGAAAGCGATATCTCTAAGTAGGTTTAGCTCACTCACCGTCACTGTCGGCAGGCAATGATTGCTAGCAAACGAAACAAATGCAGCGTCACTTTGAAATGCCCTAATTCAAGGCTATGGAAGAGCAAACGCGTTCTTATAACATAATATTAAGCACAACCGAAATAAATCTGCGGCTTTAAGGGCACCGCTTTAGGAAGAGTGAACACTCCAGGATGTAGACCATGCTGCCTGGTAATATTCTCGAGGAGTACTTGATGTAAAAGGAAAGCAGCTCCGAAAGGATTAACATTGCTTTCAGGGATGCCTAGTTATCCATGGTCATGCTGGGGGTAACAACAAAGGTTCATATTCAAACGAAATTTTAGTTTCCGAACTCTCACATACATAAAATGAACACTGCCCAAAACAAGATTTTTGTAGATCTAAAATTGAGCAATATTCAGCCTCAGAAACAATTCATGCAGGGTACTAATGCCTGGTCACAGTCAGTATAAAGTGGCATTAGACAACAAAAGAGATTTACGCCAGTTTACAACCGGGTTGTAGACTGGCGCATGCACGATACGGCTAGAATCTTGTTCTTCCGCCAATATAGAAAGAGAATGTGTTTTAGTGCCGGGCCATTTATTTGCTTTTCATAGGCCGATGAGTAATACATGAACAGCTCCGTCGAACCCAAATTGCCGCTGTATCCGCTTTCTACCAGTCCGTAATGCAGCTGGTCGTAGAAAATCAACATCAAGAACGGGCTCAAGAATTCTGTCATGCCTTGTCGAATATAAAATGTTTTAGCTTGTAATGCTATTAAGATATACTCCACAGCGTTAGTTGTGCGTTGCACCGGAATGTTCCTCCTTGGGCTGTTGGAACTAAATTAGGTTGGATTCCATCGTATGTATTAAATGAGATTGGGTTATTAGGGCCGAAGCTCCTTAAGTCACAGGTCTGTCCGTCCCTTGTGTCTCGTGGTAGGTTACCGCCGCATGCTTTCGGAGATGTCGCACAGTGGGCCGCGTTGCACGCGCAAGAACCTTCTGCAACCGGCAGTGCAAACTCGGCACCGGGAGCGCGAGCTTGTCTGTGTTCGCCAACGGAGGCGCGAGCGCACGTGCACTGCGAGGGGGAGATCACGCAAGAGATCACGCCACGAACGCAGGCAGTCGTTCTCGGAGATCGAATGAGACGCAAGGACCTTTGCTCGTTTCCTCTCGTCTTGTTCGGGCAAAAGTTCGCCCTAAATAAAAGTTCTTTCTTTACCGTTGTGTCCCATCCTACGTGACAAATTGTGGTGGAGGTGCGCGGTAGTACTCGATGGCGCGGGGTCTTTCACCAGGTCTGGGCCTGGGAGCATTGACTACGAAAACAAAAGTTGATTTGTACAATGTATGCACACAGTCTTACGTCTTTCTTAATGATGTAATGGGCGAACTTTCACGGGAGAGTTACGGTTACCGATGATCTCCCCCTCTCGAGCTTCGCCCCACTTATCATCATTCATTCCGTGGATATGGCGTGATTTTTTTTTATTTTGTGATCTTGTTGGCCTGGTTATTGTAGAAGAGTATGCGACACGCAGTATACGTGCGCTTTTTTCGACATTTTCAGGGAAGTGTGCAGCGAACTACATTTATATAACTTTGTACGTCGATAACTGCATTCTAACAGACAAAAACGGTGTTCGAATCTATTTCACAGATGTTTGCTGGGTCAGTTGGGGTTGCTGAAACAACTTAGGCAAATGACGCCGTGTTGTTGTTGGGAATAAAACTGCAATGGTCCATTGCCTATGATACTGGCGCAGACAAATACCTGTGTGGTCAAGGTGTTTTTGAGGCGTTAAGCGCAATGTGGGGCTACTGGGTGGATTTGCTGGTTGCTTCTGCGGATTCAGAGGGGATCGAAACAGATCACTTAGCAAGCACACTGTCTGCTGGCCCTGCCAGCGGGGCCAGCAGACAGCTGCCACTTCCTCCGCGTCCTCGTCCGCGTGTAAAGCGGAGGAGGTGGCAGCCGCATATCACGCTTTGCTGCGGAATATAGGGTTCGCGTTTCTACTCTACACGGGGAAATTTCAGCAATGTTTTAATTGCGCTGATCAAATGGACGTTGCTCTCAAACTGATAAAGGCGTCAATAAAAATTGAGGGTGCGTCGCCGATGCTGTGGATACCGTGTTTTTCCCCCTGAATGCATGGAAGGTGCGACAAGGGCGTGAGTTTCTCTGACGCAATATTGATTGATTGATTGATTGATTGATTGATTGATTGATTGATTGATTGATTGATTGATTGATTGATTGATTGATTGATCGATTGATTGATTGATTGTAGGGTTTTATGCGCTGACGCAACGCAGGCGATGAGGCGCGCCGTAGTGGAGGGCTCCGTTTTAATTATGACTACCTGGGGATCTTTAACGTGCTCCGAAATTCTGACGCAATATGATTTAACTGGAGTAGGAGAGGCATGACACCCTGAGAGGAACGAACGTTAAGTATAGTTCAAGCCCCATGAGCGCTAGGGATTTTTCAGTGTTGTATACGTTTAACGCCCAATATGCGTTTTGCTGTTGGCCACGCGGAGCTGAACAAGCATACCGCAAAGGCAAAGAAAGAGTCACGTAATCAAAATAGCAACCGGAAATTATTTATTAACTAGGAACATTTTTTTCCTTGGTTAATTTGTTTCCTCCGTTGCCACAAAACATGTCGGCTACAGTGTTCTGTTTATTTGCAAGAGGACTCCGCGCATGGAATTTCTAGGCTCAGAACAAAGGAGGTTACAGATATTTGTTTGCTGTAGTTTTTCTGCTCGAAACCACTAATACATAAACGTGCTTCTCTCATTCTAACAAGTCAATTTGCAAAGCGTCAAGTAGCACCCTAACAGGAAATAGTACTCACCGCACAAGTTGGGAGATCTCACGGTCGCAGCAATGCGAGAACTTCATGCTCCTGCTGTCACGTTGCACGTAAGACATCAGGTATCCGTCATCCCAGCGGCAATCCTTTGATGATCGTAATCCGCCACTATAGCCATCATGTGGGCAACCCAGCCTGGTTGTTGAAATCAAGAGTATTATTCTGAGAAACGAGTGCTTTTGTCAATGTTGGTTTGTGTTTTGACCCATCGTGATTCATAATCAGGTTATTTCGCTTTTTACCCTTTCGAAACAGGTCGACAAAGGACGTCGCCAGCTTCGCCCTCAAATAGTAATAAATGACCATTCTGAACCTCACATAAACACCAGCATCGACGCGGAAGTTATCGTTGGGATAGGTAAACACCTTCGCAAACGTTAAGCGCTGGGGACATCGCCTCAACTTCACATCACTTCGGCTCACCCCTTACCTCACCTCTAATAACACCGCCCCTCAAGCGTTTCATCGATATATTTATAATTTATAGCAAATAGGGGACTCATGCTTCTCCGATACTTCATACCTGTCTGCCCAAGCTACATTTTTTGCATATGAAACCTTCTTTTGCCGACTGTATTAGTTCCCGTTAAAACTTACTAGCCCTATAAATATTAATTGGCTCCGATTTTATCTCGGTGCCTTACATGGCTGATGAGCCGTAATGAACAGTTAACAGCAATCGAACGAAGTACCCAGGAACCGCGAAATGTTTTGCTAAATTCAGAACTTCGTCAAACCGAGAGTGTCATTTTACAAACCGGTGAATCGCTAAAATCGATGTGTCCCAGCAGTTACCATTATATCGTAGTTCCAGCGGCCGCAGCGTCACTCGCCCGTGGATAATTTAACAGTGCGCTAAAAGTCCGCGCTAAAATAATCAGCCAGCCGGGGCTTGCCCTGATGCTATCACGCCCCAGCTTGCGCGTCAAATACAGCGCTTTTTGTTGTACCACTTCTACGCTGAGGGGAACGTTCCGGGGTGTTCTATCCTTAAACAACGTAAACAGGGCTTCCTCCAACTTCTCGTGCAGTGTGGTTTTGAGGTTTTTTTTGTTCGACGTACTTCCAGACAGTCACATAAATGATGGCATCGTTTTACTTCAAGATAGTGAAAGCGTACTAATCGGGAATGAAGTTGACTATGTTTCGTTGCGTCGAATACAGATATGTATCGAGACGTATATGCAGCTGCGGTGAAAACGAATTTGTTTGTTAGATCGGCAAATCCGTAAGATCGGTGGTCGCAATATCGAGTTCTGACTGTAGAAAGAACAGAGTGGTCCAAGCACCGGTGTCAGCACATGATGTATTGTCACTTTCGTCAAACCGCGGGAACGTCGGTCCGTCACCCCTTCACCGGAAGAAGAACCATGCCCGCTCGCGCCAACAGAAGGCTCTGCCATTTAACACGTGACGGCCACTTTGGTGTTGCTGTGCGGAGGCGTCAGCAGCGCCTACATAAACCGGACAGGAAAAAAAAATTGGGTCCAATCCACGCCGTGAAGGTGGTTGGAAAGCAAAGCTTCAAACGACACCTACAAGAATTCACAACTGAATTCACACACGTTGCTCTACAAAGAGCGGAACCAGAGATTCTGCCAGCCGTTACCTTGAATTTGCGGGGGCGATGTCGCGAATACCGGACCGTGGGCCACGGTGGGGCTAGAGCGGCGGGAGACGCCGCCGCTGTAGCCCAGCCGTGAGCCGGAAGTGAGAGAAAACGGAGAGGAGCGTCTTTCGAACGGTGAGGCAGCGGAACCCATCCATCCTGATAAGCTAGATTGGGGCTACACTACCGCGCGACAGAAGCGCAGACACCGAAACAATTCGGCATGTGAACTTAGGGATTCCCGTTTATACGGATTTAAACTAGTTAGTTTTGTGACTTAGGGAATTGCGAGAAAGCTGAGGGAAGATTTATAATCGCAGTTGATCAGAAACAGTTGCTCCTTTCGCCTTCTGTAATAGTTATTAAAACACAACCGAATTGGTATTCACCAATTTAGAAAACGAAGTCCCATTCGTGGCAAGCAGTGCGCAAAAGGTAACGTTTCTTTATCGGCCAGACGTCTGCATGTGATCTCTGCATTTTGTTTTCCCACCGTGCAAACCAATCCTTAATGTATCTTTGACGTACGACCACTTATAACGATCGGGTGCGGGTTACCCAGGACGTGCTGTCGAACTAGTTAATCTAACCGTGCGGAGGAAGCACGCAATGGACGAGCGGCACGCCAGAACAAGCCAAAAACCACCGTCACTAAAGGAGGCGACAAAGCCGTCCCTCCAACGTTCCCGCCGGTGCGAACACGCAGCTGCGGGCGGGTAACGCTGTGCAATTGCGGCCTATCACTGCGCCATCTACACTGTGCTCCGGGAGTGAAACCCGCCCTACCACTTCCCATTAGCGTTCCGAGTTTTTGTCACGCACGCCACGAAGGAATCATTGGCTGGTAGAGGTGCAAAACTTTGCCTTAAATGAAGGTACACATAATACTTGACCAAGCACCCCACCCGTGTTGGAACTTGCTGTAATTGCACTTTCATCGCACAGTAGGTCGCTTTGGGGCTGGTACTCGCCTCTATATTCAGTGTTGTTGTCACGGCTGGTGGACGTATCTGATGTTCTGATGTGTGTTTGCGCATTTTGTTATCAAAATATCCGCGGGAAAGTGCAACGGTCTTTCCGATGTGCATAAACGACACTTAAAAAAGTCGCTCGCAGTATAAAAGAAATAACCCAGCTCTTATTCGAAATGACTAAAAAGTTCGTCGAAACAGTGACTGAACTAAGATACGAGTTAAAGAAGATTCACTCCTTGAATACATTAATGCAGGAAGAAATTACGACTCTCAAAGTTTCAATGAAGTTCATAAAACTGGCTCGCACCCACACATTTTTAAGTCATTAATGAAAGTACAGTAATCCCTCGTTATAACGAAGTAAGCTGGACGGCGAAAATTTTCGTTATAAGCGGTATTTCGGTATAAGCGACCACTCTAGTAAAGCTGAAAAATCTGAGCTTTAAGTGCGCCACAAGTGCCACGAATCCAAACACTGTGTGTTTACTGAAACAAAATTTATCCAGGTGGAAAAAAAGACAGAGCTTTCGCTGTTTCAATTTCTTGCGGGGTGCGAGCAACCCCTGCTCCAATTTGACCCAGCATTGCATGAAGCTGTGGTCGCCGCACATGCATCCAACTTTATTTCGCAGCAGGCGTAGGTACTCCCGCATCTGTAATACAGTTGGCACTTCAACTGGACCTTCATCCGTCAGCTCTTCATCCTTGTCGGGGCCACCAACAACAGTGTCAACTGTCTCCGCAACTGTCGCTGGGAAACCACGGGGGCGGCAGCGTCGGCCAACGCCGACTTCTTAAAATCACCTTTTACCTATTAGACAGAAATTCCACCTCTTTGCCAGTCATGGAAAGCTAGGAGAGTTTCGCGCCCGAAAGCGACGCAAATACCGTGGCTGGAGTCTGAGGTTGCCTTTGTTGACCTCAAAAAACGATTAACTGTTCATTGTGGATACCCAGCGCAATCGTGAAAACTAACCGGGTTTGTAGTAGGGGCTTTGCATTATTACTGGGAAATTATTTCCCCAGGTGTGCGGCCTTGAAGTTTGCAAAACAGGAGTTTCTCGGCGCCCGTTGTTGACGACACGGCTGAGTCTACGGTTCGAATGTCTGTGTTTGTGCACCATCGCGACCACGCCATTGTCCATTGCTTATGAACAAAATTCAATGACCATACCACGCATTCGGACCGTTCGTCTAAAGTCGGATGGCGCGAATCGTGCATGACCGGCTCGAGAAAATTACCGGGAAACATCAGATTTCATTGACGCGCCTTGTTGACAGCCTGACTCGCGGGTGGGTATATGGCTGGATCGCCGCCGCTCGGCGACGCCTCCGTTCGCCACTTCGATCTAAGCGGATCAACCTCTTCGTGCGCTTCGAGAAATGTGGCAGCGGTCCCTGTTTCTACTCGGCCGTTGGAACAGGCCCGCATTTGAATTTCACCATCGCGGCGCCCCCCGAGCGTGTGTCTGTGTGCGCGCTTGTCGGTGCGCGCTCCTGCGCGGTCGTCGCCTCGCACCTCTGCAGCGGTCCCTGTTTCTACTCGGCCGTTGGAACAGGCCCGCATTTGAATTTCACCGTCGCGGCGCCCCCCGAGCGTGTGTCTGTGTGCGCGCTTGTCGGTGCGCGCTCCTGCGCGGTCGTCGCCTCGCACCTCTGCAGCGGTCCCTGTTTCTACTCGGCCGTTGGAACAGGCCCGCATTTGAATAGGTGGGGTGACTTCGTCACGGTTGACCGGTACGTCGTCTGCAACGCACTTCCGGTTCGACTGGTTCGACGCTGCCCGGGCGGTCGCATGGCGGCAGCGTACTGCTAACGACTGCTAACGAGTGATACGCGATTAAAAAGTTCCGCGGAAGCGATAATGGTTGGGTGCTCCGCAGTAGGATGCACCAGTGCGAGTGTAGAGGGAAAAAAGATGTATAGATTTCCCTGGAACGAGGCGCGGAAGCTGCAGTGGGCTGTCGCTATGAAGCGGGGCATCACTAAAGGCGGAATTTGGATGCCCGGAGTTGGAGCGCGGCTATGCCAAGACCACTTCGTAACAGGCAAGTGTTTGCGGCATCCTCAAGTGCAGACTAGATTTTCAACAATGACAGGCAACTGGACTTAGCATGCGAATCGTATTTGTGTGCTCACAGGTGCTCCAAACAAAGACCCTTTGCACATCGACTATACGCCGTCGCTGTTTTGGCACGACGAGAGAGCGACCGAGACTTCAAGAAGGAGAATAGAATGGTAAGAGACAGAATTTTAGAATAAGTGTTGTTCTAAATTTGCTTGTACTCGTCTTGCAGCCACGAAAGGCATGCAACCATCGGGAAAAAACGGGTCGACGCACCCAGCTCCCAGCTGACGGCCCCCAACCTGAGTAGTGGAGAGGAAACGCTGCCTCGCCTCGACGCGAGCTCTCTCGATGCGAGCGGAAGCGCCGCCGAACACCAGAATGGGAGCTCAGAGGCGGAATCGTTGGACGACGAGGATAAGAGGTTAGCTGTGCTTTGTGTATACATGTTCATAACATAAGTTGCAACAACTTTTTTTTTTTTTTCCATTTTCTGGCCAGAACGGTGGAAGTCCAAACTGATAGGTGCGAGGCTCCGCCCTCTGGGTCCGGCGACACGGAGCGCATCAGGCTTCTGGAAGCCCAGGTTAAGCACCTCCAGGGAAAGGTTCAAAGCCTTAAACAGGCCAGAAGTGTCCGCGTTATGGATGATGACAAAGTGCACTTCTACACAGGTACAAAATATGTACAAACTCCATATTGTTTGTCTTGCATGTTGAAAGGGTAATCTGACCTGTATACCGACGACGTTTATTTACAGGGTTGTCAAAACCACTTTTCTTTGCCATCAGGGACAGCATTGCCCCGGTGCTCCCATAGGCGAAAAGGGTATTTCCGCACGAGACGCAACTTCTCTCATTTTTGATGAAGTTGCGCCTAAATTTGCCTTTTAAGGACCTGGCGTATCGCTTTGGAGTGACACGCAAGACCATCAGCCGGAGCTTCAGGATGGTGCTGCAAGCTGTGCACCACCTTTGCAAGGGCCTAATAGTTTTCTCCAGTCCAGAAATTTGCCGCAGCTGGCTGACTGAGAAAGAAAAGAAGAACTTTCCGCACCTGCGCACCATCATCTACTGCACTGAAGTGCGGCTTGCCAGGCACGTTTTCTCCCACCTCGACGTATTATACACGTGGCATCAGGCGTACTAATCTGTATGAGGCAATCTTGTGCTTCCTTTTTAGACCCTTGAACTTGGATGGCCAGCAGGTCGTCTGGAGCCACTACAAGCAGGCCACAACGCTGAAGTACCTGGTGGCAGTGAATCCGCATGGAGCCGTCATGTTCATTTCTAAGGCGTATGCAGGCAGAGCCTCTGACAAACAGCTTACATTGGCATGTGGTAAGCTTTGCTCAGCAACATTTTGCTGACTGCTCTGGTTACATTTTTCTTTGCTTTACTATCAAAATAGCTTTGAACTTGGAGAATGTACACCGTAACCTATAGGACAGTATAGAATCCATTGTATTGCCGCAGCACTCAGTCTTATTGCCTGTTGTTGCATAAGAACTGGCAGTGATCACTCTGTTCGTAAAGGTCAACACAGTAGGGTATCATGGCCTCAAATGGAAATTATTCTCACTGAGCCACTTGCCGTGGTCGTTCAAGCTCTGCTCTCCACTTTTGTCCTGTCCGTCTTGCCATCAGACTTTTACGACAGCCATGCTGTTGTAAAACAAAGCAATGTGGATAATGAATTGTGCACGCCGTCTGATGTCTAAAATCCACCGGACACAATCTGTGTTTATGTGGCCCTCCGTGCATGGTGCGACGTGTCCACCATAATTTTTTTTACTCGTTGCGTCAAGAGTTTCAGGAAGTTGGTTCCTGAGGCAACATGGCTAACTTGCCGAGGGATTTTGGGAGTAGCAGTGGAAGGGCTAGTTCTTTCAAATCAAGCAAAGTTGTTTTTTTTTGCCGTCATGGCCCATTTAAGGGGCCATGATGACAAAAACAACTGTTTGATTTGAAAGAACTAGCTCTTGGTTACTCAGTCAGCTCTATTCCAGCCACATTGGAGTGAATGTGATAGGGACTCAAGGGACGTAAATATGGGCCAGCACTACAAAACTGTTAACTTCACTGTGGCAATCAAGTGATGTGATTAAATCACCCAGTCAAGTTTCCTGGAGTGGCTTGGCTTGGCGACCGCCAGTCATAAAAGCGAGATTCTGCGACATCATAGAGAAGTTGCTAGGAAATAGCTGCGGAGTTGCCACTGGTTGATACGTTTTGTTAATGTCAATTATTTGTTTGAAGCGTGCAATAAAATCGGCGTCGTTATGGGTATAGAAGTCTTTTTACATTGCCAAACTTGATTGTACACCTCTTCAATTTCCTCATAAAAGTCAGGAGCAAGATGGAAATAAGGCTGTTTTGACTGGGCATTTGCTTCATGTCAGTGTGTCATGCACATTTTACATCCCCGAGTTGCAATGAAGTCAAGTAGGGTTCCTGCTTAGCTGGTCACTTATGGTTTGGCATTGCTAAGCTTAGCAACCTAGTGATTTCACATATTTATTGCCCTCCCTCTTCTACCTTTTTTTTTTTCACAGGATTTATGGACCTCCTTGAAGCGGGTGACCAAGTCCTGGCGGACAGGGGTTTTCTGCTATTTGAAGAATTCCTCGAGCGGAATTGCCAGCTCATTACACCTAGCTTCACCAAGAACCGAGTACAACTGCCTGGTCAGGAGGTGACGGCATCCAGGAGAATATCCTCGTCGCGAATCATCGTGGAAAGGGCCATTGGGCACTTGAAGAAGTGGCGAATTATGACGGACACCGTACAGACTACAGTGGTCGACGTTTATGATGAGGTCATTGCTGTTGTGGCTGGGCTGACCAACCTTTCTGCACCTCTGTCTAGACGAGGTGAGCAAATCATTAATGAAGATCTGCATGCAAGAGTTAATGTGAACACCTTCAACGGGTAAGCCTGGTTAGTTGGTTGCGTATCAACATTGATAAAGGAAAATAGATTTCCCACTACTTTCAAATCACCCCAATATGGTTGTGATGAGGCTTGCTCAAGAACAGCAGTTCACGTGGATGGACTTTTCTCTTTGTGTTCTGCCATGCAACTTGTGCCGAGTAATCAGTCCATCTTTCTTTGAGCTACTTCGAGGCGCCGCAGCAGTGATGCGGTACATAATGTCCAGTGCAGCGCGCAGACCATGGGGAAACTGCCAGCAACTGCATTAACAAAAGGCATGTCCCGACCTGATGTGCAGTAATCTTTCTCATACAGGTGATAAAACAACAGCTGGGAATATGACGATTGCCTTTCTTATTAAAAGGTAGAAAGTAAAACGAGAATAAATCTTAGTTTATGGGCATTGGTGCTAATGGCAGGAAATAATGAACAGGGATGCTATCTTTCTATAACAACCTTTATTCAGTGCCTTGAGCACGAGTTCTTAAGGTATTTACATTTGTTGCTACTACGCACTTTAACAGGCTAGCAACAAAGTTTAAAATAGAGAAAATGATTTACTGCAGCTGTGTAGCATCTGGTGACCCATTTGGCCCCATTCCAGTCACAAGATACGTTGCTTTACCCCCCCCCAAAAAAAAACAAGGAATTTGAAAATTGAAAAACTCAAATTGTGCACCGCATGACGGCAGCAGTGAAACTATCTTTCAATGTGGTGCACTATACGGAGGTAGAGGCCCAACTGTAATCACACAGTTTCTTTGCTTAACGGTGGCCGTTCATACCAACTCCCCACTGCCAAGCAGTCGTAAAACTTTCCGCTCTGCGCAACAAGTCTTCACCATCATCACCTGTGACGATAAAGAAACTGCTCGAAAGTGGCTGGGGAGTTGCCAGTGCTTCATCTGCTTTTCTTAATATTTAGACTTTGAAGTTTGAGTAAAGTTGGAATTATTGTTATGAGGACAGTAAATACAGAGCTTAGCTTGTTATAAATAGTAAAAAAAAACACCGGTCGAGTTAGTTTTTTCTCAGGCCGGCTGTGCTGGCTCAATAGCTAAGGTGCTGTGCTGCAGAGCCTGAGGTACAGGTGCAATACCAGCCTCAGTCATCAGGTAGAGGCGAAGTATGAAAACGCCAGTGTGTCAAGATTTTAGTGCACGTTAAAGATCCCCAGGTGGTCAAAAATTAACCTGGAGTCCAAAACAATGGCAGGCTCCATGGCTGAGACAACTTCAGCACGTCAAACCCCAACATAACAAAGTTTCTTAGTCTGGTGCACTCCTGCTCTACAAGTGGTGCTAGATATATTTATACAGAGGTAATGTTCATATGCAGGAAAGAATATTTGCACACTATGAGAAAAAGAAACTATATACATACATAAACGGTACACTCAAAGGAAAACATATTTGCGCAGAATGGAAATGAAAAAAAAACGAAATCTAAGGTTTGACGAAAACTCATCTGGTCGGGTGAAAGATACATAGTTGAAGAAACTGGTTATCGTCGATCACAACCTGTCTTCGTACAGCCCAAATCCGGCAGAACTCTCTGTGCTTGAGCTCGGGTTGAACTTCAACGCGGGCCCTGCGCTGGACACAAGAAAGCTCATCTGTGCGGTCGAGCAGGCTATTGGACAGGTTGAGAACAGCAGCCGGGACGAGGCTCGAACTCGTGCAGTCGGCATTCTAGCCAAGCTACCACGGCATCCTCGGACCCCCCTTGTTGCCGAGAAACGTGATGCGATCAAGAGCGTGCGCAGTAACATGGACATCGTAATACTTCCTGCTGACAAGGGAAACTCCACCGTCATCTTGAATAGCGACGACTACGTTGGAAAAATGTCTGATCTCCTGCAGGACGACAGCACGTACGTGAAGCTAAAACGGCACTCTACCCTCAAAGTGGAAGGAAGCTTGCAAATGCTCGTGGCTGACGTTTTCCGGTTGGTTCCCCCACAACGCAAGTCGCTGTACTTCAAGCTCTTTTGCCACAACGGCTGAGCACCTGCTTTATACGGCCTCCCGAAGATCCACAAGCCGAACGCGCCGATGCGACCGATAGTTGACTTCACACGTTCACCCTTATACCGCCTGTCGGGCTATTTGCACAAAGTTTTTGCACCACTCGTTGGAAAAGGTTCTACCTTCATACGCAACTCCTCAGATTTTATTGAAAAGGTGCGCAACGTCACGGTGGACGACGACGAGATAATGGTGTCCTTTGATGTGAAGTCACTACCGTGGATTTCGCGGTGGAGGTTTGTTGGACTGCCCTGCAATATGACGATGGTTTGGGTGAAAGAACCCCCATCGAAGAACCAGATCTCCTGAAGCTGTTGCAGTTCTGCCTCGAGAACACTTATTTTCTTTTCCGGGGGGTGATCTACAAGCAGGTCCATGGCATAGCCATGGGCACATCTATCTCAGTGACAACCGCCAACCTTACCGTGGAAGCCTTGTAAACGCGCGCACTGTCTTCATTCGAGCCACGACCCAAGGTCTTTCTGTGGTACATCGACGATTGTTTCTGCATCATCAAAAGGGACTCACTAAACTGCCTTTACGGAAAACATGAACGGGACGGAGGAATCCATTCAATTCACTGTCGAGGAGGAGGCTGCTGGCCGTCTTCCTTTCCCGGACGTGTTGGTTGAACGTCGTGGCGATCGCCTTTCATTCAAGGTTTACCGAAAAGAAACCCATACTGGACGTTACCTCCATTTTAATTCTGTTCATCCAGCCTGTCATAAGCACTCTGTCGTGGCTTCCCTCACCCAACGCGCCAAGCACCTCTGCTAACGGCCAGAAGACGAGGCTGCTGATCTACGCAAAGTGTGCAGAGAACTCGGCAATTGCAGCTACCCCAAGCATTTCGTGGACTCCGTGCTACAACAGTCATCACGCCCATCAGAACCCGCTGGTCCTCCTTGCCGAAGCCGAGCTCCGATACCTTATGTGCCGGGCGTGAGCGAGTCTTTGGCTAGGGTTCTGCGCTCGTACGATGTGCCCGTCGCTCACATCCCCGCGCGCAAGCTGAGGCACGAGCTGGTGGCTGTCAAGGATGGAATCAAGAAAGAGAAGTTCCCTGGGGTGGTGTACAAAATTCCCTGCGCCGACTGCGACTTTCGAAGTTATGAACACCAGAATGACATGAAAAACAAGAAGATTGCATCGAATGCGCTTGCGGAACACGTGGAAGCAACGACACACAAAATATACTGGGACGAAGCGTCAGTTATCGCCAGAGAAAGGAAACTGCTGTCACACCGGCATCTTGAGGAAAAAACACTGAACCACAACGCAGGCAATCTCCCGCCTACGTATGCAAGATGCCTGGGGCGATTACTTCGACGCACTTCTTAAAAGCTTCGAGCTTCGCACCTTTCCGCGCAGTGAACAAGGCTTCCGTATGGAAGCCGAAACGTCTTTTTTAGCCTTTTTGAAAAAAAAAACTATATACACACATAAGTAATACACTCAACATGCAAAAGGAATATTTGTACAGAATGAAAAACTATACACACATAAGTAATACATTCAACATGCAAAAGGAATACTTGTACAGATTGAAAAACTATAGACATACATGAATGGGTCATTCAACAAGCAGAAATGGCTCAAACTGTGTTTCCAAGGATGATCCTGGGCATCACAATGTCCCTCAAGAACATCTGTACATTTGTGCTGTTGTCTGGCATGAAGTCGTCGTCTTTTTCAATAACAAGCATTCTACCACCCTGATCAACGTGGACATAAAAATAGCACTTTGTTATGTTAAAGATGTTAAGGTGCAGTTGTGCCTGGACCTGATAGTAGTACGCGTGGCTTTCTTTTAGGCCACCTGTGGCTGCTAGGCAAAACCCCTTCAGCCTCTCCCCTTCAGCCATGAGCTCCTGGGGATTGCATTCCCGCAGGCTGTAGAGGCACTTTATTTCCACCAGTACGGGCTCGTGACAGTCGCATCGGAAAACCCCGTCGGGGCTGCAGCCGAGTAGGGGGTACTTAGGATTGATCATGAGCCCACATGGTTCAATCCGCGCGTTGTTATGATGGCCCTGAAGGAAGGCCAACAGCCTCTCCTTCGCCACACCTTCATTGTCGATGCCGTACTGAATTGCCGGCACATTCAGTTGGCGGTGGGTGAAAATTTTGTTGATGAGGGTAGTGCAGCGTACCCTCTTGGAGCGGCACACATCCTTAAACAGGGACGCAGTCACCCTCCCTTTCCTGTGTAGAAACCAAAGGGGGCTGCCCGCCTGATCTCTTGTAGCCACCTCTATCGCCCTGGACTCCTGGTCAGTAATGCGCACCTTCTCCATTACCAACTCTGAGAGCTCACTAACGTTTTCATTCTGAAAACCTTTCTTAGCTAGGTACGTAGCGGTGAACGAGGTCAGGGGTGCACCGAGCGAAACATCTAGCCAGTCTGGTGTATCTTGTGTGGGGGTGGCGTCCACTGCTTCTGGGCTGGCTGGTTTGTTTGCCTGTGGGCCGCATGTGCTCAGGGTAAAAACCCTCGCATTAGGGGCAACCTGGAAAATGCACAAAAAAAGTTAACAGGGATTTTGCTCGACGTCAGCATAAAAAAACTGAATGAATGAGCACCAAATTCTGAAATCTCGTGCACCTCATTTACCTTTAGCCGTGAGACACATAGACACATGGGCGACTGCTGCACGCGATTCGGATACATCGTTACGATTGATCGTTAGGACCGCTTTTGGCGTCGATTGCTGGTCAGAGGAGCCTCACGACATGCGACTGGCAAGCCAGATGCAGTCGTGCCATCGTTGCGATCGTCATGAGGCCACAGCTAATGAGAGCCCACTGAGCCTGCAACGGGCTTGCGTTGCTCGGGTCGGCTCGGGTGGTGGGAACCTTAGGCTTAGCATCCTGGCGGATATTTGATCGCCGTTTTTAAAATAAGCCCCGACAACAATCCCCTAGCACAATTGTTTCTCTGGAACTTCTTTTTAGGGATCAGATTGATTTGGAAGAGCAGCGACAAGCGGTTGCTACCGTGGTCTGCGCAGGTTCGAGCCGCTGAGTGTGCCGAGCTGGCAGACGTGGCCGGCATGCGTGCAGACTGTTTTCGAGGGCAGGAAACGCTTTACGATTGCCTGCTTTATCCATTTCTTGCGAATGCCGCGCGGAATCTACAAATTCAGCTCAGCGATCGTCGTAGTTGACCATGGAGCAAAAACATTGGGGGAGCAATGCCGACAATGCATTGCACGCACACATCGGGCCATGTGTCTCAAATTCACGCGTACAACTAATCGTGGCGACAGTCGTAACGATCAGTCGCATGCGATTTGCATGCACCAATCGTCCATGTGTCTCGCGCTTTAACGGAAATTACCCTTACAAACTGTTTCCATAATATCGAGGCAAGTGCAGTAAAAGAAATATCGCTAATAAATATCCCTCACAAAAAGTACAAGGGAAAGTGCTTTCTCCTGTGCAGGGTGTCTACAAATCAAGTTTTACTTCCCACTGAGTCTTTCTCTGGAACGATTATATAGCAAAAAGATAAAGCATTCACCTCCTGCACTCTCTTCAAAAAGCCAGCCGTGTCAGGCAGAGCTCTTATTTCTTCGACCTTCCGCTTTCTTGGCACTGTTGGTTCCGGGTCACATTTGTGCCGGGTGTAGGAAAAGTCCTTGGATTCCACAAGGTCAACCTGGAAAGATTCGAACACTCGTTCTATGAAGCTGCACGGACTTTCAAACAGATAGAGGCAGCCGTTCTAGCAGCACAATTGGTGTTTCTGCCATGCTGCTAGCTGTTAGAGCTGGTTCATAATGATCGATGCAATGTTCCTTTACCTTTTTCAGACGAGGCTTGATCCACTCGCATGGCACCTCCGTTGGAGCCGGCCCCGGATCAGGATCAGTAGTGGATACTTGCATCCAAAAGTCCACTACAAAGCAGATAGCTGCGGCATGACTGCACGCACGTCCCAGCCTGGAAAGCAGCAAAACCTTTCTGAGTAAAGTTGTTCCCATGGTTTAGTGCTACTGTCAGAAACATGCCCCATCTGAGCATAGGAATGTGAACACTAGTCATAATGTTACACCATTTTCTTACTCAGGCCCAATAATATCAATTGGGCAGTTTTGTGAAGTGCACAACTGCACATCAGTGGGGATTTCATTCCTAAACCACTTAAGTTTGGTTTCTTTGTTATAGTTTTCAGATTTCCCCAAACTGATCCTTCATGTACATTATTTTTTATTCCAGAAGGTTATCCCCCCTTTTTTGCTGGCTGAGGTCAAACCACATTGAAGCCTCTTGCAGTGATGTTTTGTATTCATATTGTTATGCCACTACATATGTATGTTCATTAGGTACGATTTTTTTTCAGCTTTTTTATTGCACTTTGATTATACTCCCAATGTTTTATCAAAAGGCTAAAAATTGCTTAATGGACTATAAGTCTCTTCACAAGTGAGCAAGGACCTTCTGAGGTGGCTTTGGTTGGTATAACCCAGACCATTTGGGTACAGGCCGCATGCGTACATTGGCAGACTTCATTGGTAGTCATTGATCTTTTCGTACACAGGAGGAAATTAATTTTATCCGTGAGCCTTTTAATCGTTGAGGCTTTTGTGTGCCTGTGCACTTGCTTTCTTTAGGCAGCTGCCACTGAAAAAGACATCTACTGGGGCAGCTACTTTGTCTTCTGGCTGAACATGGAACCGAAAAACAGAAAGGCACGCCTCTTTTGTCGTCATAATGTGGAAGGAGGGAGACAAGTAAAGAATCTGCCGATAGGTGTGCCCCAAATTCTCTACCATAAACGGATACGTCTACCCTGATTCCAGACCATCTACCCAGATTGAATGACGTCCAGGATTGGCTAGCCGCAGCCCAACTTTTGTCAAGAACTCGTACCTTTGCTCAAAATTTCCTGTCGCCTCAGCTTCGGCAGTCATCCGTCATCACAGAGTGAAATGGCTCATGATTTTTTTTGTGTGGTTGTTCAGAGTTAGCAATCTACTGCACGCAGGGGAAGACAGTTTGATCCTGTGTTTTCGAAGGAGTCCGAATTGAGCCTTTGAGATTTTCTGTGTTGATTTTGTCTGTGGCATCTGAGTCCCTTTTTAAACGACTCAAAATTACTTGATTGAATCGTGGATTATTTGCAACCATCTGCAGTCGTCCAGCATTGAAACAATGTCTCGTGGACCACAAGGATATATGCTCGGGCCTCTCTTAGTTATTATATTATGATGATAGTGAAACCTTCTCTGGAACACTTGTAAACATACATTGGTATGCGGATGATGATCTGTTCTACAATTGTTTCTACTTCCCAGACCAGTCAGCAGTTACATATGTATTCTTGCTATTTTGCAATTGGAGTGACACATGGCAAATACCCATACCTTACAACAACACCGTAGCTATGACTTTCTTGAATAAAAAGTTTCTCAGTTTCGGTTATAACCCTAGCTCATGTAAACTTGGACAGCATATAGTACATTTGTCAAAAGACTGCAAGCAATCTGCATACAAGACTTCAGTGAGACTGATGCTTGAGTACGTCTCAGTAATTTGGTCACATCATCTTGAGCAAGATTGAAATAGATCGGCATCTGTACAAAAAAAGAGGGTATACAGTTCATACTTATTCGTTATGATAGAGACTTTTCCTTATGCCTGCATGCTCATTGTTGTCACTTGATTCACAGAGACTTTTCCTTATGTCTGCATGCTCGTTGTTGTCACTTGATTCACTAGAACACCACCGTACGTGAGAGTGTTATTTTGTTTCACAAGCTTGTACACAAATGACCTGTGTTCAAGCCCTTTTATCTTCTACTGACACACCAGTGCACACACTGCATAGCTCAGATGGTGTAAACATTGTACCCTTCAGTTATCGCTTAGTTTGCTTCAAGTTTTTTCCCATGCACGATGGAACTGGAACAAACTTGACTGTGCTTTGAATAAATTAAGCACTGATGAATTTAGGATGTGTTAGTTACAATTGTGTGCACTGCTTGCTTTTGAATTTCTGTACCCACTCCTGCAATATTTTGGCCATGAGACAGCAGTATTTGTAGATAGTCTTATTACTCATACGCTCACTTGCATTTATTCGTTTCTTTTCTTCTTTGTTACACATATTATGCTGGTTGTCTGAATGTCCATGTCAGCTTAATGTGTACTGTTATCTCTGCTTGCGTTATCCATGACCATTCTGGGGATAATTAATAAATGCACTGTTTTAGCCCACCCTGGCCCCACCTAAACTTTCGTGTTTCCATAACCTCGTCGCATGAGCAATCTGCACAGGCTGACGACCGACCTAGCAAGAAAACCATAGCCACATTTCCTCAGCACAGCTCCAGCAGGCACACTGGAAGGGGAAGCCGTCCCTCCAGTCAGTGCAAGTGGGCAGAGTGTGACACATCTTCTTGGTTGAGCTGCACTGTACAGTCGCGCGCGGTTTGAAGGTGATTGCACGAGCTTCGGCCGATAAAGACAACGCCTCCGCCTTACAGTTCTCGGCGCACCTTGGACCCGTTTATGCACTCGGTTGCTGTTCCTTCAAGCAGTCATCACTCCCGCGGCTAGTGAACCACCATTTGCACTTTGTGGCGATTTTGTGTGGTTGGATACGCGTGTGGGCTTTCTTCTTGGTTAGCGTGAGCAGCGATAGCACCCATTGTTATAAAGGCCCACTATTTCCCGGCGATGTGCTTGGGTGCACCTTTTCGAAAACTGCTATAAGGTACAACAACAGCGATGTCGTTGCTGCGTGCGCGATAAAGGTGGAAGGGGTTACTTATTTTGCCGCACCCGCCACGGTGACTCAGTGGCTAAGGCGTTGCCTGAGCACGAGGTCGCGGGTTCGGTTCCTGGCCGCGGCGGCCGCTTTTCTGATGGAGGCAAAAAGCAAAAACGTCCGTGTGTACAAGATTTCAGCGCACGTTAAAGATCCCCAGGTGGTCAAAATTACTCCAGAGCCCTCCACTACAATGCGCCTCATCGCCTGCGTTGCATCGGCGCGTTAAACCCCACAATCAATCAAATCAATTACTTATTTTGCCGTGGGAGTGATGGTTGCTTGAATAAACAGTGCCCGAGGGAGAGGAGAATGCGTCAACAAGGAACCAGGCGTAGCAAAACAAGTTGCGCGGGGGCGTTATCGTCGTGGTCGATCGACGCTCGCGTGATTACCTTCAAATTGCACACGACTGTACACTGCGAATGATGCTTACCCTGCCATGCATGTGCATCTTGCATCCTGAATTTCCCCTTCCTCGGTTGCCAGCACCCAGCATTCGTACACAGGGCCTGACTTCTGTGAAGGGCCAACGTAGCCATTCAGGATGCACAGGCCAGGCCGTGGTTTTGCCGTCCGCAGGTTGTGCACCTTGCCTGCACAAACATTTTGTTTGCATAAGAGAAAGAGAAACCGTGTACAGATTTTGGGTGCGTGCAGATCTTTGCATTTCCTTCAGAATGTTGTCACAAGTCAAAAAGCCAATTTATGTGGAATAAAATGCCAGCTTCACTCAAGATTTGCACTCTTGCACAGTAAGAAAACCTCATTACTGCACACTGTTCAGCGGCTGGTAGGCACATACCTGACTTGACATACTGATACGCATCAGCAGACTTGTAGGCTTTTGTAGCTTCCCCATCATGGCACGGTTTGTGTAAAAAGTAGTTGGTGACCGAGGTAATCGCAGGCCACAAGTGTTCTCCTTGCTCGTAGTCGAGCAGCTCCAGTCTGTCCAGGTTGTAAGACATCGCGCTGCACCTGGAACCATGAAATGTGGGCAGTTGTGCCTTCGAATAAGGATACGCCTGTGCGGCATGCACACTTCACGTCCTTGTAGTTGAGAATTGCCGGTCTATCATAGCCACAGCAGAGTGGCCAATGTATGTGGTGATGAAGAGTACAGCAATCAGCTTTCATCATTTATGTTCAACCACTACCTTGGTGTTGAAGTTGTGTCATGCAGTGCTGCCTCCCCTGCTATTGAAAATTCCCACCAACACTATGCTTAACGGTAGCTTTGCTTAGAGGTAGCAAGGTGAAACATGGTCTTTAATAAGCTTATTACACGGGGCGTGTTTAACTTGTGCAAGCACACAGCAGCAGGAAAAAAAATTGGGCCGATTGTCACTGGAAACAGCAAGTAAAATAACACGAGAGGTGTATAAAGGCTTGTTTCCCTGTGTGTTACAACTGTTCATTGGGCTTCGTTTTAACCGTGTTTGTAAAATGACGGGGTTGCGATCGATCACCAAACATGAGGTCGGGTTGACAAACACTGATACCGCAAATTATTTTTCTTGGCGGCCGCTTTTCGGGTGGAGGCGAAAAGTAAGAACGCCCGTGTGTTAGAGATTTCGGCGCACGTTAAACCCAGGCGGTCAAAATTCATCCGGAGCAATCCACTACGGCACGCCTCATCGCCTGTGTAGCGTCGGCGCATTAAACCTTATAATCAGATTGTTATGATTGTTTTTTTTCTCATTATGATAGTGTGCATTAGGCATAATTTGCTTATCTCTACGGTGTCTGTGTAACAGCTAGATGGAACTGATCATGCAAGTTGTCAGCAGCTGCATCACCAAAGCATTGAAAGCAGATATTGCTTAAAGCAGTTGCCGCTACCCTCGCTGTCTGCCACGTAAAACACGCACGAATCACGGCGTCCGAGATAAAGTAGATGCATAACGCCAAATAAAACGAGCAATCAGAGGCGCAGCGTGCAAGCTGGGCACAAGCTTTGCCCAAAGTGTGCACATCGAGTAGTTACTGTGATCTGCTGATAAAACAGCAGGTGCTTACCGTCTCCGGTCATGCGCCGATGATCCCTCGCTGACTGTTCGAAGCGTTGATGGCAAGAGATTGAAACAACGCACGCAGTTTACCACGGCGACGGCCCGATACAAGCCGCAACTGCTCGGTATGGTGCTCGGGGCCTCGGGGGCTCCGAACCGGAAATGCCAGAAGCAGACGACTTACCCATGAGCCTTTGCGATAATCGCTGAGTACCCCTCACCTATTTCACCGTCGCGGCGCCCCCCGAGCGTGTGTCTGTGTGCGCGCTTGTCGGTGCGCGCTCCTGCGCGGTCGTCGCCTCGCACCTCTGCAGCGGTCCCTGTTTCTACTCGGCCGTTGGAACAGGCCCGCATTTGAATTTCACCGTCGCGGCGCCCCCCGAGCGTGTGTCTGTGTGCGCGCTTGTCGGTGCGCGCTCCTGCGCGGTCGTCGCCTCGCACCTCTGCAGCGGTCCCTGTTTCTACTCGGCCGTTGGAACAGGCCCGCATTTGAATTTCACCGTCGCGGCGCCCCCCGAGCGTGTGTCTGTGTGCGCGCTTGTCGGTGCGCGCTCCTGCGCGGTCGTCGCCTCGCACCTCTGCAGCGGTCCCTGTTTCTACTCGGCCGTTGGAACAGGCCCGCATTTGAATTTCACCGTCGCGGTGCCCCCCGAGCGTGTGTCTGTGTGCCCGCTTGTCTGTGCGCGCTTCCAGCGCGGTCGTCGCCTCGCACCTCTGCAGCGGTCCCTGTGCGGCCGTTGGAACAGGCCCACAGGCCAAAGGACTCTGCGCTTCGTCGCCCTGGAGCACTCGCTCAGCGGCAGTGGCAACGCATGGTCACGCTGCAACCTAAGCATCGCTCCTGATGTTGCTGGTTTTTGCTATTTAAGTTACTTCTTAGAAGGTTTGGTTGTCGCTGCTGCTGAGCGAGCCTTGGCGCGATGTCGGACGCATGTCATTTATGCAGTGAATTATTTGATGATGAGGAATTCTATTTGACTTGTGCTATCTGTAAAAATAGTTTCCACATTGGCACTTGCTCCGGAGTAACGGTCAAGTCGTACCAAAAAAAAAACAAGACCGCGAAGGAATCTTGGAGGTGCGGAGCATGCGCCAACGCCAAAAATGGTCAGAAAGATAGCAAACCGGCTGAAGCCGCAGCAACGCATCTCGCAGACGAAATCGCAGAAATTAATCGCAAGCTTTCTTTACTGCTCACAATGAAATCCCAAGTCGATGCCTTCGCGGGCATTAAGTCAACGGTTGACGCCATTGAAGCTTCCATGAAAGAGATGTCTAGCAAATACGATGAAGTTCTCGCTGAAATGAAGCAGCAAACCGCGGAAATAGCAGGGCTAAAAAAACGCGTCGTAAGGCTAGAAGAAAAGAGTAAGACCGAAGATGTTGCATCTCTGAAAAAAGAGATCAACGATCTGGAGCAGTACAGTAGGCGACAAAATTTAGAAATACATGGCCTTCCCCAACATAGCGATGAAAACCTTCTGGAGAAGCTTAACACCTTGGCAACTCATCTCGAGCTACCCCAACTTTCTGAAACTGATCTAGAGGCCGTCCACCGACTGCCTTCGAAATCTGACAAAAACGGAGGGAGCAAGGTGCCCACGGTCCTCGTACGATTTTCGTCGCGCGTAACGAAAGAAGCATGGCTAGGAAAGAAAGCACAACTAAGACAAGAAAAGTCTACGATTTTCTTCAACGAAAATCTGACCGCACAAAATAAGAAGCTGTTCTTGGAGATGAAGGCGAAGGCTGAGGAAAAGGAATACCAATTCGCCTGGCACAGAAGCGGAAAACTGTTTGTCCGTCGCGGCCCTCGGGATCGGATAATCAGAATAAGAGAGCTGGCGGATCTTGCAAAAATAACATGAGCACGTAACTCGTTATCGGTTTTAGACAGTGCAGAAACCTTTCTAATGTCTAGTTGTCCGGTGCAAAACAGTTATCTTGATCCTGATTCTTTCAATCGCTGTTACGCGATACGTCACAAACAGCAGTCTTCCTTGTTTCACTTGAATGCTCAAAGCCTAAAAAATAAAAAGGATTCTGTTGATATGCTCCTTCAAGAGCTTAATCATAATTTCGATCTGTTAGCTTTTACTGAGACTTGGTTTTTAGATGATCGGGATACTGTGCACTTTACCGGGTACAGATGTGCATCAATGTGTCGGAGCAATATGAGGGGAGGGGGCGTAGCCATTTACGTCAAAGAAAATGTACATTTTACTATTGTCAGAGAATTTTCTACTGTTAATCCTCACTACGAATCTATCATGATCAAATGTTTGAACACTATATTTTTGGTTGTGTACAGACCCCCTTCTGGTACATTGACTGTGTTTTTGGAATTCTTAGAAAATGTTTTGCAATACTGCGAATCTCTCCGTACGCCGGTAATCGTAACTGGGGATTTTAATGTCGATTTATTATCCCGAGACTCTTCTTCACAAAATCTGCTGGACATCTTTCTTCCCTGTGGGTATGAAAACGTCATTGATATCGCGACGCGAGTGACAGCGGTATCTCAGACATTGATTGATTTATGTTTCACGAACTACGAAACAAGCAGTTTGCAAGCAGGTGTAATAATTTCAGATGTTAGTGATCATATGCCAATCTTCCTTTTTTTCACACCATTTTCAAGTCGATACAAACAAACTGCAACAAATACACCCACTATGCAAATATTAATAAATGGTAATAATATTACGATATTTCAGAGATTAATGGCCGTGACCGAATGGGACCCAGTCTTGCTTGCAACCAATCCTGAAGATGCTTACAACATGTTCGCAGACAAAATTCGTTACAATTATAACTTAGCATTTCCAAATGTGGAGTTAAAGAGAAACAAAAAAATAAGGAAACCATGGATTGACCGCAGTATCCTTAAGAGAATCAAAGAAAAAAATAAACTGTTTGCTTCGTTTATAAAAACTAGAAATCATGTTGTTTTTACTCAGTTTAAAAAAGTGCGGAACAAATTAAATTCAGATATTAAAAACGCGCGTAATGCATACTTTGAAAATAAATTTGCAGCCATTTATAACGACCCCAGGAAAATCTGGAACAGTATTAATAACCTCATGGCGAAAGGCGAGAGACGAGTTATTTCCGAGATTATTATTGACGGAGAGCAATGCACGGGAAGTTTGCTTGCAGATAAGTTTAACAATCATTTTTTACAATCGGGTGCTGCTACGGTCACAAACACAGCTAGTCCTAGTAAAAAACATTGTATTCCATCTAGTACTGCAGGTTCAATATTTTTGTTTCCCGTTACGGAATCAGAAATTCTGAGCTTAATTAAAAAACTAAACAACAGCCGGGCATGTGGGATTGATGAATTTAAAATACAGCCGATAAAAGCAGTCGCGCAATATATATGTCAGCCACTTTCACCTATATGCAACCTGATCCTCAATTCTGGTGATTTTCCTGATGTTTTGAAAATTGCCAAAGTTTCCGTAATTTTCAAAAGTGGGGATCCAAATGATATGAACAATTACCGACCGATTTCAGTTCTACCCATTTTTTCAAAAGTAATAGAACAGGTAATCAATACTCGAATCTTAAGCTTCTGTAAAACTAACCATATCATCGCCGAACAACAGTATGGCTTCCAAAAACAAAAATCAACTGAAATGGCAATACTAAATATAAAAGATAAAATTATTGATAACATTGAACAAAAATTATTTACTATAGGAGTGTTTCTAGATTTTAAAAAGGCTTTCGATTCTATTAAACACGATATTTTGTTTCAGAAACTTGAGACATACGGAATCAGGGGAACCTGTCTCAGTCTAATCAAGAGTTACTTACATAATCGCCTTCAATACACAGAAATTAGTCACGCCAGGTCCAACTTTGGACAAATTAAGTACGGTGTTCCACAAGGATCTATTCTCGGCCCGCTATTATTTTTATTATATATAAATGACATTGTTAACTTGCCTTTCACCCCGGATATAATACTGTATGCAGATGATACAAACGTCTTTTTTTCTGGCAGAGACCTGGCTCTGCTAGAAAGACAAACAAATTTATGGCTTGAAAATTTGTCAATTTGGCTGAATACAAATACACTGAATTTAAACACAAGAAAAACAAAATATATGATTTTTCGAGCTTACAACAAACGTTTAGGGCAACAGGTTCTCCTCAATTTCAGAGGCGAATGTATTGAACAAGTTACTTCACACAAATTTCTTGGCATTGTGTTCAATGAAAATTTGAGTTGGTCTCCACATATTGACAAACTTAGAACGGATATATCCCGGTGCATTGGTATTATTTATAAGATGAAATATTTACTACCAGCTTGGTTAAAAAGGCAACTGTACTACAGTCTAGTACATTCTCGCCTTAACTACTGCCTTCTAGTGTGGGGTTCAACAGGGAAAACAAACATAGAAAACCTATACCGGCTCCAAAAAAAAGTCTTACGCATAATTGAAAATGCACCCTACTTCAGCCACAGTTCTCCATTATTTAAGAAACATCGGGTATTGACAATTATGAACATTCTAAATAAAAAACTCTCTTTAACTATTTATCACCAGATAAAGACAGACTCTAATGACTTTTACAGAAAATACACGTCACGAACACATGAATATGGGTTTAGGCAGGTAATATATACAAAGCCAAAAACTCGCACAAACTACGGGCACCAGAAAGTGAGCTACCAGATTCCTAACATTTTAAACAGTCACCCCGCAATTTTAACCATGGCACAAGATGCTAAATCTGAACAAGGATTTAAGAGGAAATTAGACATGTACCTTTTGGAATTGCAGTAAAAAACGTGTATTTCAACTTTTGTTTCTTTAAGAAACTTTGAGGTATTTTTTTTTCCGCTGTATGAAATATTTTTACTGTATTATTGTTTGTTTATGAAAACTGAGAACTGTCTTTTTTTTGTTCTTTCTTGCTGTGAATTCTTGAATTCTACTCATTGTTTCCTGAAATCCGAGAGCTGATGTGTATGTTTTTTTCCTAGTGGAATTGTCATTGTAATTATTGTCTTTCTGTAAACTGAAAGCTGATTTTCTATGTGTTAGTTGTGTGCATTATTTTGTTAATTTTTATTGTCACAAAGTACGTGCCGTTTCCCGCAGAGTCGCGCCAACACGTGGGGGGGGGGGAAGGGGGACGTCACCTTGTCAGGCTGTTTTTTTTTTTTTTTTTTCCTGTAGCCTTTTTGACCGTCCCCCTCGACAACTGTATAGCCAGTCTTGTACATCTTGTACATGTTGTCGCAATAAACTTTCAACTTCAACTTCAACTTCAAATGCATGGCTTTGGTTGGGACCAGAAAAAATTTCGAATAAAGTGATATTTCGAGTAAATCAATTTCGTTATAACGCAGGATTACTATATTCCAGAATTTAGACAAGACTCCCACGAATTCCGCCGAGAACTCTGGGAAGCTACAAAATCGAGTCTATAGGTACGGAAAAACACAAGAGTGATGAGGAAATAAAAAATGAAGCTGGTGAAACTAAAACGGTACAGGAGGATGGCCAAGCTAGAAATATACGGCATTTTAATGAACGACAATGAGAGCCTTGACGCAATTCTCACTACAATGGCATTCCGCCTCGAGACAGACGTGTCTATGGCAGATGTAGACGTCATTCATCTAGTGCCCATGCTTTAACCTGGTCCACATAATGAGATATTCCAATTTCCTGCATCGTTTTTGTGTCTGTATTTGTATTTTGTGTTTTTATTGGTATTTTGTATTTGTATAATCAAAGGCGACAATTCTTGCAGCATGCGAAGAAGGATAAGTTTAATGCACGAGCCCTTGGTTTTGATAGTAGTGACCCCAAGTACGTAAATAAGAACACGAACGAGCCCAGGGAAAGAGATCGTTCGCAGCAAGGCAATCCATGCCAAACACGGAAAAATGCAAAATATTTTTTTTGTATCCTGTGGAAACATTCTGCCGAGGAAAACTGAAACTCACGAGTGTATCACGTGACGTGCCAGGAGTATCTCGACAAGGTCTCGTCAACATATATATTAGCCACCGGTATCAATATTTTAAAAGGGGAGCTGTGTAAGATTGAGCTCTGCCCACGCAGAACTTTAACAATAAACGGGAACCGTCGCCCGCGCCCACTTTTGGAAATACTATTTCGCACTTTAAAACGTCAAGTACAAGCACTTAGCTTGACGAATGAACTCCCGCTCAATTTCAGAATAAGATTTTTAGACAGGCACATTTCCTTTAACCCACGTCATGTTGGCTCGTCTTATGAGCCACGGCCCAAGAAGCCATGTTTACCCAACTCCTCGGAACAATAAAAACTTGTCAAACAGGCTATTGCAAACGCCTTTTTAAAAGCAGCTATCGCGAGTTCTTGGGAGCATGTAGTAGAATCCAGTTTTTAATTGTACCAGGTTTAAGGGAAATCCCCAAGGCGGAGCAGGTTTCTGCGAAGGCAAATTTGACATCCACCTTAAGGCGGCTTCACGGCTACAAAGGAAGGCTGCGCAGCTTTCTCAGAAACTTTAATGTTGAAGAAAAATTTGTCCTGCTCCAGGATTCGAATCCGGGACCACCGCGTACCGAAGAAGTCTCTCTACCAACCGACCTAACCAGAAGGCTAGCCGTTTGCAGCGCGTAAGTGTATTGACCAACGACCCGTAATGAAAGAGAGGTGTCAATTGACCAGATTTCGGGGAAATCCCTAAGGTGGAATAAGTTTCCTCGAAAGAAAATTTGACATCCACCTCAATCCCAGACGAGGAGTAGTAATAGTAGTAGTAAGTATTGCTGAAGGAGGCGGACTTAGCCTGGCATAGCTGCCGGCATTTGCTCCGCCTAATCGTTCCTAATACAATATCAGAGACTCTCAAAGTCATCACACTTCACTTAGTCCTAAAATAACAGACACACTATGTTACCACACCTCACTTAGTCCTGTGGACTGAAATCATCCGAGTAGGAGATGAGACACCTCTCTTCGCACAATCCACTGGTCCGTAGGAACAATAATGTCCTCCGACGTAGCATGGGGCACTCCTAACTTTTGGAGATCACGAAAAAAGTTCGTCCACTCAGGATTGGTTTTGGAGGACGAATTTTTCTTCAGCTTCGATGTTTCCAAGAAAGCTGTGCAGCTTTCCTTTGTACCCTTACGGCTGCATTGAGGTGGATGCCAAATTTTAATTCGCAAGCACAGTTTTTCTACGGAAGTCGACCGAATAAATGAAGCAGGGCTTCCTACAGACGTCATTGTTAGTGTTTCAGGAAGGCTTGACCATGAACTGACAAAGAAGCCAGATGTAGATCCGGACCAGCCTTAACAGAAGCCAAAAGCGAAATTCGGCGCTATACCGTAGATTCAATAGGTTCCGCAAAATGTGAAAAGAGTGGCGCGAGAGCGGGCGGTAAGGTGGTTTTCTTGCCCATCTTTCTAAGCAGGTCAAGAAGAAGGCAACAAAAAGCCCCAATCCACCGAGAAACACGCTCGCGATTTTCTTAAGTGTGGTATAAATGCTGTCCATGAAATCACTTTTTCTTGTAAGCGAAGTTATATAGGCAAAACCGGCAGATGAAATTATGATCGCCTGGCCGAAGATGCGAACACACTAAAAGGAACTTCAAACAGCCATCTTCCGGCTCACTGTAAAAAAAAAAACGGAAGAACACCTGTGTTCATCAAGGAACAAATGATAAAGAAAATCAGGAGTTCATGAATTCATTTAATTTGCGAAGAGCACGGCATTCCTGAACGTGGGGACACGGGTGTGAAGCGCTCGTCCTTGGTCCTAGAAATTTATTTATTTATTTATTTATTTATTTATATACCTTAAGGGCCTCTAGGGCATTACATAAGGGGGGTTTATACAGTAATCAGTGACAACAGCAATTTTTTAGCAAGAAAAGAAGAAGACAAGAAAACATGCGCAGGATACACAGACGGTCAACCAAAATAAGCAAAAAAAGAAAACAGCAAGGTTTTCACAGGCGAGCACATTCAAAAAGCTGCACGACACGTTATACAGCAGCAAAAAAAGTGGCAATGACTAACATTGTGGATCACATTCAAGGAACGCAAATAATGCAGACTGGAAAGTTGATTGCTGTGCATGCGTTACAATGCTGGCAGGCAGAGCATTCCACTCCGTTATTGATAATACAAGGGGTGAGTATTGGTGCTTTTTTGTGCAAGAAAATATAGGTTCAATTTTATGATCATGGTCAACGCGTGCGGAAATGTACAAAGCAGGGTGAATGAACGTACGGCGGAACGGCGAATCACTGTGATATAATTTGTGGAAGAAAGATAAGCGGAAATATTTTCTGCGCATGGCAAGAGGTGGGAGATTTACGTTTTTCTTAATGAATGACACACTTTCATAGCGAGAATAACATAACAAAATAAATCGCGCGGCTTTGTTTTGAACAGATTCGAGTGTATCAGTAAGGATTGCTGTGTGGGGGTGCCATACTATGGAAGCATATTCTAGGGTTGGCCGGATTACAGTATTGTATGCGTGAAGTTTGGTGTCCTTGTTTGCAAGTTTCAGGCGGCGCTTAAGAAAACCAAGTTTCCGTAATGCTTTCGCAGTAATGTATTCTACGTAGCTAGACCAGGTTAGATCAAAGTGGAATAAAATACCTAGATATTTGATAGATGGAACTGTTTGAATTACTAACTTGTTTATGACATACTCATTTGGCGAAGGATGTGCAACAGATGAAAAGCGTACGTGTTTGGTTTTGTTTACATTTATTTCCATTTGCCTTAAACGGCACCATTCTGTTAATTTCGTCAAGTCGGACTGCAAGATGTTTACTTCGTTTGGTTCGGTGATTTCCTTGTAAATTACGCAATCGTCAGCAAAGAGACGCAGTGATGAGTTAATGTTGGATCCAATATCATTAATATAGACTAGAAACAATAGGGGGCCTAGTACGGAACCCTGGGGCACTCCGGACTTGACGGGTCTGGGTCTAGAGATAACGTTGTTAAGTTTAACTGACTGAACCCTGTTAGTAAGAAAACCGCTTATCCACTGGGTTGTTTTATCGTCTAGCTGTAGATTACAGATTTTAGTCATCAACCTTTGGTGTTGCACGCGGTCAAATGCTTTACAGAAATCTATAAAAATTGCGTCAATGTAGCGGGAGTTTTTCAGAGAATTATTAAGGTCAGTTACCAATTCGAAGAGCTGAGTTTCGCAAGATCGGTTATTGCGGAAGCCATGTTGGTTATCTATTAGCAAGTTATTTTTATTGAGGTGTGATACGATGTGCGTAAACAGAATATGCTCGAGTATTTTGCACGGAATAGAAGTAAGAGAGATTGGCCGGTAATTATTAGCACATGATTTTAAGCCAGATTTGAATATAGGTAACACTAACGCTGACTTCCAATCATCTGGGACGCAACCTGTGTCCAGTGACTGCTGAAATATTAGTTTCAATAGGTATGATGATTTTTGGGCGGTTAATTTCAGAAGTTTGGAGCTAATGTCATCAGGCCCTGGACTCGTCTTGTACTCAAGTCGCTCAATGGCACGTGCTACGCCATTTTCGGTGATTACAATTGGGATAAAAGTATCATGAATGACGGTCTCTGGTAGGTCTTGCGAATCTAATGGAAGCTCATTTGAAAATACCGATGCAAACTGATCGCTGAATATTTCCGCGGTTTCCTCAGCCGACGGAGAATCACCATGTTCACCGTCTAGCAACGTCGGGGAATCAGTGTTTTTAGGGTTTACCACTAGCCAGAATTTTTTAGGGTCACTTTTCAGGAGGTTAGGCAGTGTGCAATTGAAAAATTTATGTTTGGCTTCTTTAATGATGGCTTCGGTTTTCCTTGATACATCCTTATAGTTATCCCAGTCTACTGTCAATTTTGTCCGTGACGCCTTCCTAAATGCTCGCTTCTTTTTATTAAGACTTCTTTTCACATCCTGTGTGAACCACGGATCGTTTTTCGTTGATCTAATAGTCATTTTTGGTACACAACTACCTTCGATTTGTTTTAACATGTCACGAAATTTAATCCAGTTTTCATTTGCAGTGCATTTTCAAAACTGGCTTCGAAATGGGGTGTAAACTCTTCCAGCATACGATTCATTTTCTCGACATTTGTGCTTGCGTAATTGAGTATGTGCTTGGCAGTTATGGTTTTATCGGGCAGTGGGATAGATAAGGAGCAATGTACGGCGCGGTGATCACTGATTTCCTCCAGGACATGAGTAACGCATTATCGGGTTGATTAGTGAGTATGAGGTCCAAAATGTTGTTTCCGCGCGTTGGTTCCGCCACGACCTTAGACATGTTGTGCACATGTGTTAGGTTTATAAAGTGAAGGCTTTCTTGACGACGGCTGGCACAGCTAACAGTGGAAGAGGACCAGTCTATGTCGGGGTAGTTGAAATCCCCGCCAAGAATGGCAACAGAGTTTGGATGCTTGTTTAAGACGTGATCAAGAGAATCGCTGAAGTGTTCAATGAACTCTGGGCCACTATCTGGTGGTCTGTAGCACACGCCTATGACGCACGGTACATGCCCCAAGCGTGCCGCAACCCACGTAATTTCAAGGGGCGAGTCGCAAACTATGACCGAAGGACGAAATTCTTTCCTAATGGCAATAAGCACCCCTCCACCACGACAAGCGGCTCTGTCTTGTAGAAATATCGCGTACTGCGCACGGAAGCTAAGTTCACTGTTTTTCGTGTCAGAATTTAGCCACGTCTCCGTGCCAAGAATAACATCAGCATTGCACGTGTGTATAAGGGCTTTAAGTTCATCAAGTTTGCTATATATGCTGTGAAAGTTCGCAAGGATTATTGATAGCTTTTTATTCGCAGTTGATTTCTTAGCGGATGATGGTCTGGCGGATAGGTTGTGTCAGGCCGTTACAGGTTCATGGTTTGTGGCTACGCCTGCGCTGTTCTGTTCCTCTGTAGTATTATTTGCGAAGTGTTCGTATCTGGCGGGTACTTGGACGATACTATCTGTGCTAGATTCATACCTATAAATGTTTTTACGGATGTAAAGGAGGTTGAAGCGGAGTGAATAGCTTTCGTTATTATTACGGGTAGCTTTGACGAAGTCGCGAAGCTTTTTGCGCGCCAATTGTACTTTAGGAGAGAAATCTTCGTGAAGCCAAACTTTCGGGTTTTCTAGCTGTTTAAGTTTAGGGGCATTGCGTAAAACGTCCATCTTGGATTTAAAGTTGAGAAATTTTACGATTATGGGCCGGTCGACGTTCGCGCGCCGCTGACCCAATCGGTGAGCCCGTTCGATGTCACCAGCTTGTACGCCGAGGTGAGTTGCAAAGAATTCTTTCACGATTGCTTCTGACTCTTCGTACCCCTCCTTTTCTGTTTCTGCTATGCCCTTGACAATTAAGTTGTTCCTTCGCATCCTGTTATTGATATCATCAACTACGTCAAATAATTCCTCATTTACCTTTGCGATGCTTGTCTTCACCTCGCGTACAGAGTCGCCTACATTCTCACACTTTGTTTCGATTTGTGGCATTTTGCTCAGATTGTTTTCTATTGCACAGATTCTTGAACTAATACTATTGATTTCCTGTTTTATTGTGGTCAGAGTAGCCATGGTTTCAACGTGAAAATCTTTCATTAAGGCGAGAACATCGTCGATCTTAGGGCCAGGGTTTGATTCCACGTCACCACAGCAGAGCAGGATGAGTGAAATAACCGAACCTAGAAGCAGGAAGGTTGGTCTGGGGCACAGGGGTCTAACAAAAGCGGATGCAAAGCTAAAGCGAGCATTGCGGGAGTTCCTAGGTTGCCGGCAAGGAACAAATGAGCCAATCCTCACGCGGTAGGTCAACACGTCAACACCCATCACACTTCCCACAAAAAAAGATACAACAGAGTGGGATCAGCGGCCATAAACTCGAGGGAACGTATGAAACAGCAACGTGTGGCAAACTACATGCCTACCTAAAACAGCGAGAGCAGAACTTAGCCGTGGGAGCCGTTGGCCGCGAATCCCAGAGTGGTGATGGCCGGTACTCCTTTTGTAGCCCACAGCGGCGCTGCTCTTGTTGTGACGTCAGTGGATGAAGACACGGGAACAACGATGATGCAGGAACGGAATAAAACGGCTCCAATCCTCGGTGACGAGAGCGGCCGGACAGCAATCAGCGGCACGAGGCGATGGTATCTAAAACAGCGAGAGCAGAACTTAGCCGTGGGAGCCGTTGGCCGCGAATCCCAGAGTGGTGATGGCCGGTACTCCTTTTGTAGCCCACAGCGGCGCTGCTCTTGTTGTGACGTCAGTGGATGAAGTCACGGGAACAACGATGATGCAGGAACGGAATAAAACGGCTCCAATCCTCGGTGACGAGAGCGGCCGGACAGCAATCAGCGGCACGAGGCGATGGTATCTAAAACAGCGAGAGCAGAACTTAGCTGTGGGAGCTGTTGGCCGCGAAATGATCTATCTACAGATTTTCTCGCTTGGTAAAGCATGTAAGCTTTTTCTTTGTGGTCCCGTCGTCACGTATGTAAGCCGTTGAGGGAAATAAGGCATTTGGTTGATGTCAGCGCATCGTCCTGTTGTCCTTCCTTGTCCCGTTCATTGTGATGTTTCTGCTTTCTTTGAAGATGTACCAACCAGCCAAAAATTTCTGCCTTGTCGAGATGTCTGCATTCTTCATTCTTACCCTACGTTTGGGTGCCTAGTGCTGCGTTTCCCTCCCACTACAGCCTTCAGTGGCTAAGGCCCCAAGGGGTTAGTCTGAAAAATAACGCTGCCACATTCAACGCTGCCTCCCGTATTGCTCCAGGGAGCGTTTGGAGAGTGTGCCATGAGTGTTTCATGCTGATATCCGACGCCGTGCTCGTGATTCAGATTGGGGCATTTGGCTCTGTGTGGAGCGTGGGGTAATAGTTTTCTCCTACGGCCTACAGTTCTTTGCCCTTTTGTTGATGTATGTGTGCCACTATCCAAAGTGAGCAGTTTTGAAGTCGCCCACAACTACAAAGGGAGTAAAACCGGCTAGGCGCTTGTCTCCTAGTCCCAGCGGTTTGTTTTTAGAACAGGAGTATATTGAAAGATAAATAGACTGAAAAAGCAACGCATCTTCCACTCCACCCATCTCTCGCTACTCCACAAATATTGGTTTGCTGAAATATTTGCGCCACAGTGAGGGCACAAGTTAAGCGGCTTTCGAGAAAGTGGTACTGGCATGTTAGGCTTTCGGCGCTTTGGAAAATAGTGTCAGGGGGGAACTGTACCAGTTCCGAAATGCTGCTGGTCTGATAAATAACGCCGCTGGACACCACGAGAGGATGTACTAGATAGCTTCAGCCATGCTAGTTGAGGATCCCTGGGACACAAATGGAATTTCCTCACAACACAAGGATTTCGCAACCCTGGTTGAGTACAGTTGCCAAAAAACGTCCCAATGATTATACAATCACACTATCGGCCTTCAGGCACTAGGTAGGCGTGGCTGGTGATCTTGGGGAGAGGCATTTGTCCTGCAGTGCACACAACCGGGCTTAACACACACACAAAAAAAGATGAAGACTGATCAAGCATTTCAATTTTTGCGGAACCTGTACCGTAAGGACGCGATAGTAGCGGTTTGTGGATTGTTGGTTCTGATTTGCACAGGTGTATTTCCCAATTAGGCTCAGACGTCTTGGCCGCTTTCGCTGTCTGTGCGTACATCGGTCAGAAAGTATGGTCGCCATTGGCGATTTCTTTATTATGTTTAGGTGGGCCATGCTGATTTGCTATGTGTTATCGAAGGTCGTGTTTCTTGTTCTTCACTGCCGTACAGTTCCACTAAATGAGGACAGTAAAACAGCGTGTTTTACTTTTCACAATGTTTTCAGTACGATTCATAGGGAAGCCGCGCCGTTAAATGGGTGATAGTATTCTTTCTGTCGGTGCGCAAGACGGCATGGTAGGGACATGGTCTCTGCTTTAAGATTCGTTACTCTGAAGTGCGTATTCTTTGCTTTCGACGTCAGCTGATTGGGTAGGGTAGCGATTGGGTTGGGTATTATTTGAGCGCCGGTGCTGTAGCAATGCAAGCTGGGCATCAATGTTTCGTTGGTGGCACACGGGTGGTTGATGTTAGCCAGCAATGGGAGATCTTGCTGCCAGCCGCACTTTGGAGGATCACCTGCAGCTGCTTAGTAGGGGCCAGCTGGCCAAGGCAGCGTATAGAATCCCGTGAAGAGGGAGCCAATCTTATCCAGCCCGTTTCGCGCTGACATTCACTGGATTAAACGTCTTTCCTCATACACCTTATCCTCTTCCTTCATCTCTCTATTTTGTATTTTTCGTCTGCGTAGTTTGAGTTTCTTCTCGGCTGCTACATGCTCGCTACAAGATAGCTTATCTGGCAGGCGTAAACATAATGCTACTGGGAACGTTTTTTACAAGATGGATGAAATGTACAACATCGGCAAACCGGTCACTCTATTTTTCTCGCCTAATAAGCAAATGAATACAAAATACTACGCCTTTACGTGAATCTTGGCCCTTGTTATTGTGCTCAAGAGGAAATTTCAAAAGGTCCGGTAAAATTCGACTGAGAAGAAAAATGGCGGAAAATGGCGGAACGTCAATACCACATTAGGCTGCGTGTAGCTTTAGAAGGGCGAAAAACGAATCCCCTGCATAGCGCGCACCACATACAGTTAGGTGATTTGTGTGAGACTGACCGCAAGGTAATTGAAATTTAATTTCAATTGTATCCAGAAAACAATTTTTGCCGGACACTAAAAATATAGTTACAAAAGCGGAAATTGTTAAATAAATAGGTGAGCGCGAATTTCAATCATCGTAATAAAAAATAGGGCATAAAAACGAAACGATTTATCATCACATGTGTGCTTGCCCATTTAAAAACTACTTGCGCAAATCGAAGTGCAAAAGCTCATTATAAATAGTGTTATACCTAGACGACTGATAAATCAATTATAAGGAGCCTGTTTACATTCAGTAAACGACGCTACAGGAGAACGAACATGCTTTGGATCTGGAGTTAGGTGTGGGCCCTACAATGCTGAACTGGTCTCGTGCGACTTGAGAAAAACAAATTTTGAGATCGCGCTGAGGTAACCACTGGCAACAGGGTCGAGACCAGTCCTTTTTACCTCAATTATTGTAGTGTTTCACATTAAATAGGGATACGTGCTCTTTTTGAGACGGAGGTCTATACTATTTCGTTCCATTTATGTATACTCAGAGCTTCAAGGCATTTTAAAAGGAATAAAAAAGTTGGTGTATATAAGGCTTAACGCGCCGACGCAAAGCAGGGGATGAGGCGCGCCGTAGTGGAGAGATCCGGATTAATTTGGACCCCCCGGGGATCTTTAACTGGCGCCGGAATCTCGTACGCATGGGCGTTTTTGCTTTTCGCCTCCCTCAGAAAAGCGCCCGCCACGGCCGGGAATCGAACACGCGTTCTCGTGCCAAGCAGCACAACGCCTTACCCACTGAGCCACAGCGGCGGGTAGGAATGAAAAGAAGTAATAGCAGAATCTACTAAACGTTTAAGCAAGCATACTAATACTGCCGCTACCGCGCATTCAATTACAACATTTCAAGTTATGTGGCTTTACGGGCGAAAACTACATTTTCGGAGCGTAAAACCCCAGTGCTACGTATGTCCCTTTCTTGTCTTTGTGTGTATTTTACTGAACTGTAGCTTGAGTCCCCTTGGGCGCACCGTTGTGGAGAGCTCCTTGTCAAATTCGACAGTCTGGGGGTCTCTACCCTGGCCTGAAACTGCGGCACACGTTTTTGTACTGTTCACGCCTCTGTCTGAAAAGCGGCCAACACGGCCGGGATCGAACGGACGTCTTTGTGTACAGAAGCAAAACAAGGGAACCACTGAGCCGCTGTGGCCGGCGCACCACAGAATTGAGTTTATCCGTAAGTGAAACACAAGATTAGGTAAAGGTTTCGTATCGATGGGAATTATGAGACTTTTGATGGTGCACCCTAAAAAAATTCCCTTAGGTCATATGTGGTGTCCTTAGTGGGGTGGTGTCCGGAATTAGCTGAGTGCGCTTTACAACACTATGTTAACTTGAAAATGGCGCATTTACGAAGAATTATGACCTAAAATTTACTCAGGGAGCTAGCAGAAAACTGTACATTTACTGGGTGTGTTATTGTAAGCCGTATACCTGCCTAGGCGCAACACCTTTTTATTTTATTTCACTTTATTCCGTAAAGAGTATCGCGAAAATACGCAAAAGACTGGGCGGGCTCTTAGCCAAACGCTATACGTGTGTACAATGAGATGAACACATACAGGTGTCCTTCGTGGAAGAGTGCTGACACAAATTGTGATGCAAAAATATTAGCACCAATTACCACAAAGCAATAGATCAAGATAAAATGGTACACATTACGGAAAATACTTATTGTTCAGACTCTACATTTTCGCATATGCACTAAAGGTCGCTTACACACTACCGAACAAGTAAACAAATTGCAGAGAAACATCTCAAAACGACCAAAATGACAGTGGAATCCACGGAGTCCTTGTGATTCATCAAACAATTTGTTTTCGCAGTCCGAGAAAAAGGAGGTGGTTGTTTGAAAAAATACTTTGCGCCATTCTATGTCTTAACGCCACTAAACTACAGTAACGGCTCTCCGGAGACAGTAAGCACTGGCTGAAGGTTGAAGTCTCCAGAGAAAGACCTCTGGGCTACGTAAGGGATAGTAAAATATAGCCATTACCCATTGACATATCAGAGGGCTAATTTTACCGTAAAAAGTTGCACACAGAGATAGATATTTTTGAACGCATCAAGCGTTCGAAAAAGAGGGTTTCCAACTTTCGGATATACGGTTTGCTGGAATAAAATGACAAAATTTCAGCAATCGTTTTACTAGTTGCCTGACAGGATCTAAATAGGTTTTGTACGGCCCTCTCAAAGATTCAATAAATACGAAATATAACTCTGGTTAAAAGTCAAATACAACATACGAAGTATGGTTTGCCGAAAATATGTCGAACATGCAGCAGGGATGGAATATGTATGACACCAGCAGCGTAAAAATTGTCAAAAGTAATTTAAATATATGGAATGGATGCAGTTTGTTCTTATTTAGGAATATTTGTTCACAGTTCAAAGTTTCTCGCTTCAAAAGGCTTTTCCGCAGTGAAAAATGATTTACTTGGTTTTTTTTACATTATTAGTCAAATTATTAATCACCGTCCACTTGAACACCTAGTCCTATTCTTTCAGCGCACGGTTTAAAGTTTATTAAGAGAATAAGCAGTAATTGTGGCACAGGTATCGTCGGAATCCATCAGGAGTTCAGCAGGGTGATGCGCTAACAGTAACTCATTGACATATTGCGAGAACAGCAAATGCTGGAGAAATGATCCCCCCGAGAACCCTGCTTTTAAGTATTGCGATGAAGATACAACGTTGTTCATTAGTATTATCTGTTGGCGTTCGTTGAGGTAATCTAATAGAAGGTTAGACGCCCTTTCACGGAAGGCGTATCGTGAAGTTATTAAATGAAAATATTGTCTGAAGGCGACGATTACACGAGTAGAAACGTAGTGTCATGATCCTAACGTCCAAAGAAGAAGCTGTGAGCGGCACGCAGCCTACGCGGGGTCTCACTTGCACAACGTGTAAATCGTATCAATACATGGCTTCACCATCAACTCGGAACATTGCTGGCGCTAGTCGGGACAAGACGAGAATTTACACTCACAAATGAAGCGCACACAAATGAAGCGAAAATCCTCGTCCTTGTCCCGCCTAGCGCCAGCGATGTTCCGAGTGAAAAACCAACTAGCCCCATTTCAAGCTGTGGTTCCCAATCAACCATGGTTCGCATCGTCATTGTACTGCCCCAGTGAACTCACAATTCCTCTTGGGTGTATTTTTGTGACAGTGACCCATTAAAGATCCCAAAAGGTGTCTGGAAAACAGATGCGTATGTGAGAAAGCTTTATGACAAAACCTTTGAAAGATGTCAATCGACGGTGCATCCATCAAACAATTTCACACCTCGACGGACCAGTTCAAGGAAACCAGCATTCAATCTCCGTGAACGGTAGGAAGATGTGGGTGGAGGTATCACGGACTAAAAAAGAAGTAATCTACAGGGGCCGAAAGGAAGATCTATTGTGAATTGCACTGCATGTTGTTGAGTGTTTAGCTAAAACTAGAGTGGTATGTTTTCGCCAGTAGCGTTTTGCCGGATTTTGATGTTTTTGCAGATTTTTTGTGGCCGGAAGTATGTTGCGAATTGTAGAGGAAGAATATGCGGCTTCTGCAACATCACACGTTCTTCCTCATTCTACATTTGTTTCAGTCGTCGCCATTGAACGGGTTCGATCGGGTACCTCACGGCTCCGTTCTCTGGCAGCAGACCCTTGAGGAGGTGCTTGCTGTGCGACAGGCAGATCACTAATCACTCGCATTTCTCTATGTGCGGCACGGTTGCATCAACGGAATTTCTCGCCTGCACTTCTGGCATTCCCAAAATCCACAGCAATTACAGTAATCCGCCCCAGCATGTCTGCGTGGACCCCTTGCCTGCTCCTGTCACAGCTTAGTCATCGTGTCCAACAATGTCACCCTCTTATGTTCGCGATTTAACATCAAAAGAACCATTGTAATCACCATCTTCAGCAAGTCTGTTATAAAACTGTCCTTGTCCTCGTGCTCTGAGCTAACGCGAGCTAAACCTACATATTTTCCCCACAACCTCTCACGCGAGCCGTCGGAAAGCCAGCTAAGCAGCTCTTGCCCGACATTCAGCTATTGGGAGCGGAAAGGGCAACGGTGGCCGGCCATACCAATAAAGTCTCGGTCTCAAGACCCCGACAACGGACATTCTCACTATAGCTCTTATCTCTCATTAAGAAGTTTTATTCTGTCTCTCACCCTCTCTCCAGGCACATTGTTAAGTCCTTCGCAAGTGCCTGTGCATGGATACATATCCGCGTGCTTGTTACTGTGAAAGCCGTGTGAACGCATCAGGATCCGGTGCGGCCAAGTGTGAAATCCTAAGTGTGTGGGATTCCTTCGTACGGCCGTCTCCCCCTGACAGCGTACAGACGACTTAGTGTAGGATAGTGTTTTAAAGTCTGCCGTAAAGGCAACATTGAAATTTTCGCGGCACTCGTACATTGATAATGGAATTTACGTGTGAATCCGGCTTCGAACATCTCTCGCAAAGCTTCGTAAGCACTCCGTCACTTTCCCGCTTATTTCGTGTGGAGTTAAATAAAGATTGTATTTCCGAAGAAAAAAAGTTGCAGGGGACATCTACGTTTAGGACTTAAGATGTAATCCGCGATAGCGTTACCTCGTCGTCAAGGGAGAGCTTCAAACGGAGCTGCTTGGAATCGCCATTCATGTTCCTCGAGCGCTGAAGGTTAACCTAACGAAACTAGCTACAACGGCTTTGTGTGCGAGCAGGAGCTTCACTGCGCACCAGCGGAAATCCATGAAACAACGTATGTTTTCTGTCTTCTGCGCAGCAGTATCATTATCAAAAAGCCTACGGGCTTGCCCTCTCCTTTCGAGATTCAGTTTTAAGCAACTACGCCTGATTGCAGTTTCAGGCACGAGCTCTGTTTTTGGTGCGCAGACGTACAGGTGCCTTCAGAAGTAATTGGAGCCCGGGAGTTGTCGCCCAACCGCATAGGAGCGCCGCGTAGCCACACCGGCGGTAAACGAAAGGAGCAGAACACGCATGCGTGCCGGCCGACGGTGATAGCTCATGTATAATTCTGAACCCACTTCCTTTAACGCGCCTTCGAGCATTATTCGCAGCATACTACTGGTCTCAGGGGTGGCGCTGATAGCACAGGCGGGATCTGGAAGTATCGCTCACACACTTTCAGCGCACGTGAGGTGCTGGAGAAGCGTCGCAATCGCAGGGATCTGAAGTGACAATTTTTCTTTTCTAACATTTTATGTGGGTGTGGTATCAGCGCCATCGCTGAGACCAGTATGCTGCGAACAACGCTCTAAGCCGCAATAAAGTGGGTTGACAGGTGCAGAGGGACTATCGGCGTCGGCAGTCAGGCATGCGTGTTCTGCTACTTTAGATTACCACCTGTAAAGCTACACGGCGCTCCGATGTTGTTCGGCCACAGCTCCCGTGCTCCAGTTACTTCTCACAACACCTGTACTTTCCGGTTGACGGTGACACCACGGGGCGGCCTCTGTAACATCCAGCGTGGTCCCGCGTAATTCGCAACAACAGCGCTAAATATTCCTTTAGTGGTACATGGTGTCTGAAAATATTGCACTTATCGTCATGGCAACAAGTGGTGAGGGGAGAAAGGAGGTTAATGACGTCGCGGACGCTGCTGACGTCATTTTTCCCGTGGCAGCCAGGCCGGGCCGTCGCGCCCCGGCCCCTGAAACCGACGCTCGCCAGACTCTCGCGGCTGCCGCCGATCGCTGCCTCATTGGCCGCTCGGCAATGGCACCAGGTGCGAAAGTTGGACCAGCGGCGGCGGTGACTCGAAATGGCTGCCGCCCGTCGTTTGTTACGTGTGCAGTAACGTGTTTAATAATTGAACAAACGAAAACATGTAGGTAATAGTATGTTTTCTGGTGTCGAATTCTTGTCTTTGTGGCGATATTAATTGGAGTGTTACACAAACATTCTTTTCGCTTTGGGTTTATTCAAAATTCATATGATGACGTCTTTGATTCGAAGTCATGAAAACACATGTACTACAGACATATATTGCACATACATTTTATGTACACCCGCCAAATTGTTTACCAATATCACGGGAGTGTCAACCGTTCCGTCGATCAGCGCCGTATGATGGGGTGATACGACAAACTCGGCGAGAGTAACCGCATGCGCCCTAAGCGAAGGCCGCAGCTGCCGTCGTCTGCTAGGCTGTTCCAAGAGCAGACAGCCACCCCGTACTGCTGTTGCCGCTTGCTTTCACTTGCCCTCTTCGCCCCGTTAACGGCGGGTTGGAGGGTAATGTGATACGCGAATAAAAAAATCAGGGGTGGCTGTCTGCTCTTGGAAAAGCCTAGCAGACGACGGCAGCTGCGGCCTTCGCTTAGTGCGCATGCGGTTACTCTTGCCGAGTTTGTCGTATCACCCCATCGTACGCCGCTGATCGACGGAACGGTCGACGGTCCCATGATACTGGTAAAAAATTGGGCGTGTGTACGCGATTTTGGACTAAGCAAAAATATTACATGCAAATTTAGGCATAACATATTGTACAATGTAAAAAAAACGTGCTACATACACATTTAGAATAACACGGTTAGGCGGGCTAGTTGGTATTCGGAATTCATGGCTGTAACTTTTGCGCAACTTTAGACGAAGACAGATACAGGTCTTCGTGTCCCTTTTTGTATCTGTCTCCGTCTAAAATTGCGCTAAAGTTACAGCCATGAATACACATTTAGGTACACAATACTTGATTACGGAAGAACTTCGAAAGTTCTAGTCCCTACACAGACTTTTTTTCGCGCACACCTCGACGGGAGAAGAAAAGAACTTGAAAGTTCCACTCAATGTATACTTATTTCTTGGGCTCACCACGAGACGGGAATGTTCTTTAAACATTAAAAAAATTTGTTTCAGTTCAGAGACACAATAATGGGACACCTTTATAATTAGCTTCAAAGCCTGCCTTTCGGGCGAGTTAACGCAAACTCCGAAAGAAAGCGTTGACCCGCCCATTAACCTGCATACACTTCCGAGAAATCATGTTCACACCAACAAAATGCCGCCATAAAAAAACTGTTGCGACACAATGACCGCCCTGTAGACACTCATTGCTGGATTATATCTACGTACAAAAACAATGCGCAACAAAGTGCACGTCGTAGAACAGTCTGCTTACCGGGGGTAGGATGGAAGATGGGGGAGGGGGGGGGGGGAGAAGACACCTAGAAAAAAATCTTTCCTGTATTGTAAGCCGCAGATATCGGCCAGGTTGTTACAAGCTACCATCTAGCTCGTGTCTGGGCAGTACCTCTTATCTCATCCTGTCTGATAAAGCATGACCGTTTTAACTGCAGAACTATGGAACACCAAACCCACTCGCGATAAGATGACAAGGCGCGGGCGCGCAGTTTAGATTGAACAGCAAAGCCGGCAATGATACTTGGTTTTATTTATTTATTTTTTAATGAGGGAAACGCTTGCAATGGCGGCTGCAGACAACGCATGTATTTCGGTTTGGCCTTCCACTGCTTCATGGGAAAATGGACTTGCATTGAACACCGCGGTGTTACGTCAGATTTTTGGGAGCACTGAAGCAACGCTTGGCAGTAGTTTCTCCGCAAATATACGTTTTGGAGCAAGACGGCGGAAGAAAAAATGCTTAATGCGCAGCACTTCCACGCCACCAATCTCTGTGGTAGTAGGTACGCCGTGAAAGGCAAGAAGCGCGCGCAGTTGAGCTTGCCTTCTTTGTGAGCAGGTGCGTTATGATGTCATTGGAGACATTGAGGAGAGTCACCGGAGGAAACGTCCAATGAAGTCCTAAACCGTCCTCGACTTGGGGCCCAAACCCAGACTCATACCTGCTGCACGAAACAACAACAAATACCTTGATAAGTATACTGAATCGACGTTCCAGCAGTTACTAAGGCAATCAAAAAACGGCAATGCCACCACAAATTGATCTTGCGGGCAAGAGTGTTCGTGCCAACGACGCGTTTACTTCTACTAAAACTTTGCGTACCTTCACAGCTGGGATATATTTGCACATTAGTTTCCACTCCAAGAAGAGTGACACGTCTGATTAACTTCACGTTACACGCGCGAAATATTTTGAAAACAGAAGAGTGCAATCGGTCGGCTTTTAAGGCATTCACTATAACTTGTACAAAGCTAAATTGCTTACCTGTCGTCTTTGGAGAAGATGAGAAACTTGGCCGAACTTTACCTCCCTTTGTTGCTGCACCACAGAGCTGCGCAGGAGTGGTAACGCTCCTTTCTACGCTGCCCCATATTTAGAATACATTCGAATGTATTTTATAATGCAGCAAAACTTTCAGCCCGTGGAGGCGTGTAGGCAACCCGCGCAACCCTTCGCAGGCCGGCTCGCTCGCGCACGTACAGTCACGTGCGATTTGAAGGTAATCGCGCGAGCATCGACCAGCCAAAACGATACCGTCCCCGCGCGGCTTGTTTTACTGCACCTGGTTCCTAGTTTACGCATTTTTCTCTCCCTCGGTAGCTGTTTAATCAAGCAGTCATCACTACCGCGGCAACACCAGTACCCCTTCTTCTTTTTTTATTGCGCACGCAGCGACGACGTTCCTCTTGTATCTTACAGCTGTTCTCGAAAATACTGGGTTCTCGAATACTGGGTATTCATAACAATGGCTGTTATCGCTGTTTACGGTAACCAAGAAGAAAACGCACAAGTGATTACAACAACACACAATCGCCACAAATCGGAAAGGGTAGTTTACTAGCAGCGGGAGTGATGACTGCTCGAAGGAATAGCGACCGAGGGAGAGGAGAATGCAGAGACTAGGTCCCAGGCGCACCGAAAACTGTCGCGCAGGGGCGTTATCGTCTTTATAGGTTGAAGCTCGCGCGATTACCTTCAAATCGCACGCGACGGTACCGAACTGGCCCGCCGTGCGCACCAAGAGAAAGAAAAAAAAATATTGGCGCTGGTGAGCTGTTGCGCATGCGTGAATAGGCGCGGAAGCGTTGACGGTGTGGAAAGAAAGAAACGCTGACGGAAAGGGAAGGGCCACGCAGCAGCACCGTGCCGCTAGGATCGCCACAATTTCGGAAACCGAAACTAGCCAAAGTCACCGACCAATGGTGACACTGTCTTCGTGGTCGCTTCAGGACCACGGCTGATGGCAGACCGTTAGCCTTTACGGAAAGTCGCCGAATGAGCCCAGTAACGGTCTTGACAGTATCACGCCAAAAGTGGCTTATAGGCGCATACACTTGAAAAATCACCACGCACCATTTTTGCCATAGCATCCATCGTAGCATCATTGCCCTGCTTCCCACCCTCCAGTTAACTTTTGCATCTGGCTGCCTCAGTCATAGTTTCCGGTTTGCAGAGGTGACGTACTTCCGTGGACACTTGATGAGCACGGCTTATAGCGGACAGTTAGCGGGCACGGCAAAATCAGGAAATGACGCTAATAAGGCTATCGCATTAAAATGTCGAAAGAAAATGTGATGGTTAGAAACGCTTACAAGTGCCCTGCTTCATGAGCAAATACCCGCACTCCCTTATATGTTCCAGCGGCATCCTCTCCCAAGGCAACTTTCAAGCTTCCACACACGCCGGCAATGTAGGCGATACCTGCATTGATAAAAAGTGGGCATATATTGTCACGAAGCAAAGACGACGCAGTTGTCTTCAAGGATAGCAAGTATGTTGGAGCGAACTTGTGCTCCCCTAACAACTCAAAGGTCACTTTGTTGAGTGCTGCTTCGCCGCCTGTCTAGGCGGCGAAGCAGCACTCAACCAAGTGACCTGCGTAGCGGGCGTCGATGAATCGAATGCCGCGGCGTCTGCTCCGCAAGAACTTATCTTTAGGTTCGAATATTTTTGAAACCGTCGTATTACATCCAGAACAACGAAGATTATTCTAGGCTGTTCACGTTAGTTCGGAACGCTGTGCCTATCAGAAGAGATAATGCATAAGGCATGGAAAGAAAGGATGGAACACGCGCTTCCCTTGGCACACAGATAACACAGATAACACAGACCGGCGCAGCTGGGCGGTAAAAGCAAAACACAAATAAACAAACCCATTGCATGGTTCACGACATTACCCCCTCTAAGAGTTTCATTCCTGCTCATCGCCTTTCATGTCGACTAAGCCATTCGAAAGATGTTTATCCTGCTCGTGCGCATACTGCCGCCCACCATTCTTCATTTTTTCTTCAAACATCTAGGGACTGGAATGATCTGCCTTCTGACGCCGTGCACCACTCCTGCATCACTCATTTCAAAGAAGCCATCGCACAAATCATCCTTCAGTGACTTGTTTACCCCCTCATGTAACGCCCTTAACGGGGCCTTTGAGGTATAATAAATAAATAAAATAAATAAATAAGAGTGCATCGGCCCGATGCTAACTAACATAAGTGACAGTCCGTACAAATAAAAAATAAAAGTCCGTCATTGTGCGTAGAAAGGTTTTAAGCGAACGACGTGGATGACTTCGGGCCGCGTGCGTCGTCGGGATGTTCCGGAATCACCATCGGGGATTACCTCGTAGGTAAGTTGGCCAACACGTTGTAGAATCCGGTAGAGTCCGAAATACCGTCGTAGAAGCTTCTTACTGAGTCCACGTCGTCGGATGGGAGTCCAAACCCACACATGATCCCCAGGATGGTACTCGGCGTCTCGGCGTTGGAGATTGTAGCGTCCGGCATGTAGCAGCTGCTGGTCCGGGGTCTAGCAGCTGCTGACCAACTCGAGCGAGCTGGCGGGCCTCCTCCGCACGTTTGGGTACCCTTTGACGTCTGCGTTGAGGTCGTCGCCCTCTACGTGCGGAAGCATGGCGTCTAGCATCGTAGTGGGCCGCCTCCCGTAGACAAGGTGGAACGGTGTCATCGGCGTAGTTTCCTGGGTCGCTGTGTTGTACGCAAACGTGACATACGGAAGGACTTCATCCCAAGTCTTATGTTAAACGTCGACGTACATAGACAGCATATCCGCGATCGTCTTGTTCAGACGTTCCGTAAGTCCGTTCGTTTGAGGGTGGTACACCGTCGTTCTTCGGTGATCCGTGTTGCTGTAGCGTAAGATTCCTTGCATAAGATCCGCAGTGAAGGCCGTTCCGCGGTCCATGATTAGGACTTCAGGGGCTCCATGTCGCAGCACGACTTGGTTAATAAAGAACGTCGTGACTTCTTGTGCAGTCTCCCTCGGAAGAGCGACCGTCTCTGCGTAGCGCGTCATGTAGTCAGTCGCTACGACAATCCACTTGTTCTCAGATCGTGAAGTAGAGAACGGGCCACGAAGATCCATTACAATCTATTGGAAGGGCCTCGATGGGACGGCGATTGGCTGCAGAAGGCCGGCGAGTCTCATCGGCGGCGTTTTTCGTCTCTGGCAGTCACGGTTGCTGCGGGCGTAGTGGGTGACATCAGAGGTAAGGCGGGGCCAGTAATACCTTGCCTTGATTCCTTGCTACGGGTAGTGCCTTGCTATGACTCACGACCTTAAAGCCTTTCTCGCTAACGTCAGTCAGTCATCCCTAGGCCAAGTTCACTGCCACCGACAATCGTTTCATCGTCTCCTTTAGAAGTAGCACAACTGGTATTCTCTCCTTTATAAGTAGCGCCACTGGTATTCTCTTGGCCAACGATTACAAAAGGTGAAGGCTCCAATAATGCCGCAATGTGCTTCTCCTCAGGGATAACCATGTCAGAATCTCTGGTAGCGGTGTCACTCGTTCTGCGAGGGCCTTTCATGGGAGGCGGGATCTGAGGAGAACTCGCGACGGGTATAAGGAGAAAGCGTCTGTAACGAGGCAAGTGTTCGGTCCGAATTGATTGCAAAACTCGCAAAATTACAGTAAAAAGAAGAGGCAAAATACAAGGCAGCTTACGACCGAGCTTCTTCACGAAATTTCCGGGCTATGGTTTTTTCCCTGTCATCAGTGACTACCAGCCTATTAATCACAGAATTGCACTAGAGATAACTGATCGAAAGGTTAATAGTTATATACAGCCTCATTTTTTGTGCCAGCTTCGGTTTCGACAAGACCTCTCCAGGCGCTCGAAATGACAGGAGAGCGTCTATGACATCGCTGTTAGTGTCGCACCATGGACGCGCACGCAGGAAAAAGCGAGTGCGCGCGTGCGCGTCCAGACCCGCAGTGGTTGCACGCGCTCGGGCAGCCTCACGCCAGTCCCAAAGCTGTGACGTGTGCACAGGACGGAGCAGCGCACACCAACAGCAGCCAGCGCTTTCGCTACGGAATGGGGTTCCAGACATTGGCACTTTGGGTAGAGGTTCTCAACGCGTGATGATGTCGATGACAAAAGTGTATTTGTAGAGAGCTTTCTCATGTGACCTAAGATTGCAATTGCTTAAATATATGTTATATAGAACAGTTACTTTTTAAACTTTCTTGGACATATTTATATATTGTGCACCTGCGGTGAAGCGCCCTTGCTGCCGCCTACTGCGGCTGTTCCGCTGACTGCTCTCGAACGCCGGTACCATCACCGACCATGTCCATGCCCTTCCGCAAAAAACTGCGAGGCTGTTTGTTTTACCCCTTCCATACGTTTGGCGCAATATAAACTTTTTATCACGTCTAGTCAATTGCGTGCATCACGTGAACATCAAAGAACTTCACAAACCTCAAGATCTCGCCTGTAACACTCAACTGCTGTCTGCTACAGGGCTCTTAGTTAACATCCAGGGGAATACGCCCTGTGCGGTCTGCAAGTGTGAAGTGACAGCATGGACGTTGAGAAGCCGATTGCAGCTAGAAGTTTTCTAGGCCTTAGGTATGTTGAACTACGTAAACGGTTAAAGGCGAGCAAGCCAGATTGGGACAAGACAAAATGGCTTGATGGGAAGCGAGCAGACTAGCAGTGGAGGACGCCGAAAATTCCGCAAACGATGCAGCAAAGCGTGAGCTGGAGATTCTCTAGCTGAACATGGGACTTTAGGAGAACAGTGGGAGCAGTTAAATTTCGCCTCTCCATCTTCTTGGCGAACTGATGGAGACGAAATAGTGATGTTCTTTTGATGCGCGAGCCGAGAGGACGATCTCGACTCGCTCCGATGACCGACGACCGATGATTGGAGCGGGTGAGGGATGAGGACTGCCTTCCTTGCTGGATATTAGGTTTATTTACACTATTTACATTACTCCAAGTTTACATCAGGTCAGAGTGACGGCTACATTGTCACTCTGCCAGCAGCAGCCTGTTCGACCGAGATTTATACTCAACTAGATCCCCTCTCGACCGACCCCCGAGAAAACCCAACACTCCGGTTTGGATAACAAAAAACCCGCCTCCAAAAAGGGGGCGTACAAGAAAGAGAGAAAAAACCTTTTAAACAATTAATAGAGACCATTGATTGGCCACAGGAAGCAGCCAATCACACATGTGTCCCCACCTGTGGTCCCGTGACCCAACCCTCTCTTTTATGCACTCAAAGTGCGTTTCCCACGCACGCTGTTGCACCCGGCCAGCAAATACAGGACATCTGCGGCCTAAAGTGAACCAACCATTACGTTTAGCGGGCGGCATCTGCACAAAAGCCAAGCCGAGGGCCCGGAGCGGTCCTCGCGCGGCTGACCTCCCTCCGCGCGGCGCCTCCCGCGACGCCGTGCGTCTGTGCGCGCGGCGGGACAATGAGGGTTGCTAATTCCCTCCCAGACGAAGGGCGCCGCCGCCTGCCGCCAGTCCCACCGGAAGACGCGCTTCAGGCCCACTCGGTGGTCTCCGAGGCGATTGACCCGTCAATGACCAACGCCGCCGCCGGAGTCGAAGATTTTCCAAACTTACACCGCGCGCGCTTTCAACACTAAGAGATACCATAATCTGGCTTCCCGTCAACTTGTTATGCCGAATGACCCAGCCACCTCCGACGCCACAGAGATACTCAGGCTAATCGCACCCGTCCTTTGACACACAAAAGGACGGGCACACGCGCTATCCGCGTCTCCGAACTTCGCGTTCGTGCGGCTACATGAAAGGGCCACGGGAAAGCAGCTACCAGCGGAGGCGACGCGGATACATGAGCCCCCGGCGACCTTAATTAATTACATGTGGAGCCCGAACTTAACAGCAGCCATCAGCAAGATTCGATAGCTGAAGCGACAACCGGCAAGATGATCACATCGCATAAAGTAATCCTTCCGTTAGAGGAACGAATAGATGATCTAGATGCCTATCTAGTAAGATGTGAAAGTGTCCCTCGTTGCCAAAATTCGTCCACAATAAAAATTGCCCGTTGCTCCGTAATGTGTCTGACCGGCTAGTCCCTCATCATAGTTGGAAGCATGACACCCGAGAACTCGTTAAACAACAAGAGTATCAAACTTGCGCTATTGGAATGCTTATGATTTACGATTCTATGCTACAATGACAAATTTAGAGATGTGCTAGCAAAAGGTGGCGAAACGGGGGTACAATTCCTTTCACGTCTCTCAGGATACTTCGACCGGTAAATATAGATTTTTCAAGTACCAAAAACATGAAAGGGCCTACAAAACAAAATGGTAGGTATGGAATTTCTAAAGTTCTGCTATCCAAAACTTGTTACGTTCATTAAGGAAGGGAACTGCAAAATTGCGAGATAAATGACGGAGACACCTTACCATTTTTTCGAGGCACAGAGAATGACCAACCTTCGCAAAGAAAAAAAAAATCACACATCTCCACGCCGTAAACGATGCCGAACATGCAAAGCACCGGACAAAAGTCGCGTTTTGTACCTTTTGAAATTCCCGCTCTTTGCTACTGCAGTTTGCGCCGCTCCCCCCAGATGGCCGCGTATGGTACTATAGTGTGCGTCGCTTTCGATAGATTTCAATTTGCGCTCATTGCTACTGTAGTTCGCGGCGCTCATCCTAGATGGCGCGCGGATGGCACAATAGTGTGTGCCGCTCTCGATAGATGGCTTACAATGCTGTGGGTGACTGTATCGCTGTGCGCACGGACAACTCCAGACGACGGCACCGAATTTGTGAGATGCTAAAGTGCATTGCACTTAAAAGCGAAAACGGCAAAGAGCAAGTGTCGAACCGAAGGTATTCACCAGTACGAAAGGGTAAACACGTTCTATGTGAGGAAAAGTAGGGCACCGTGTATCTGACTGTCGGGTAGTCCGTGACTTGCTCCAGGAGTGCTAGAAATGGCCATGAAACTGATAAACACCAAACTGAATAATAGATACAAGACAGGTTAAAGCTTGCACGCTTGCGAAACGTAATCATGCGGAAGTACTGATGTCAGATTCTCAAGGGGACCATGGCAAATTCGACGAACAGGAGAATGCGCCCGCCAATAGCAAGGAAACAAATGGCAGCATCTCCACTCCGTGGATGATGGCGAGGGTTCGGAGTACAGGAACTCTAAATGACATCCAAGTTTCGCCCCGAGTGACATCCGATTTGCACCCTGACCGTCATTCTATTTGAGCCGGGAGTTGCACCTTGAATATTCCCTAAATGAAACTGCAACTCACGGCTCAAATGAAATTTTCCTTGGTTTTCGCTTGATGGTGGTGTGCGCGCGTATGGACGTGGACGGACATTGGGAGGTCATAAGGTAGTCCGCACCGTTACAGGCGAGGGAGTAAGCTGTTTGACCCTCGGGTGCTAACTCACGGTCGTAGCCAAATGGGTAAGACGACGAACACTAACTCTGCCTGGTCTACCAGACACAGGCTCGAATCCTGCCGGTGCCTGTTTGATTGTTTGCAATTGTAAATGCTATGCGCATGGACGCGGACGGACACTGTGTGGTCCTAAGGTTCCCCGCACCTAAAAGCGCCCTTCCTACTCGGAAATGTACCTGTGGTAGTTGAAAAGCTCTACTGGAAACCAGTAACAGTGCTACGAGGCCTTGGTAACAATACCCTTGTTGTAAGTTGGACCCTGGCTCCCCATATGTCTTGCTGGCCAAAGGACAAGCATGATGTTCTTAGACCACGTGTCGCTACTGCTTGAGGAGGCGTACATCGAAATGATTACGCCGTTCTTTTCTGGGAAGGTCCAGCAAAGCTCATGCGAAACCAGTTCTACGACGTAGTGCTGGGAAACACCCACGAGTAAGGAACATTAGTGAACCTGGATCCCGGCAACCCAGAAGGCGAGACATGAGCGCCCAGCAGCCCGCGCGGGAACGCAGCCGTTCCGGTGGAAACCACTGCCACAGTGCCTATTATAGAAGCTTTGGATGACAGCGGAGGCACTCCCGAAACCAACGAAGAGAGTTAGGTAGTGTCCGCTGTCAAGAGCCGCGGACTACCAAGAAGAGAAACCGCGATGAACACTGTGTACCAAAGCGGAGCTGAAGATATTACAAGAGAAAAAGGGAACGCTGACCGAATGTTTTCATACGCAAGGGAACAAGTTCACAAGAAGCGGCTACAGCTACCACTTTACCCTAGACAACTGGTTGCTGTACCGGACTTACAAGCTGTCATCCAGGAGGTTCTTCAAAGAAGTGATGTTCCTCGTTCTTTGAGAATACTGTCACTCACGACAGCCTCATCGGTAGCCACAAGGTTATTCGAAGAATATCAAATGATTTCTTGATTACTTGATATCAGGTCGAAAGATTTGTTAATCTTGCGACGTTTGCTAGTGGACCGCACACAAAAAAACTAGTTGTCACAACATTGGGCAGTATGCCAATATTTAGAACAAAACTTCAGAGATTTTCTGTAGATATTATCGGACTACTCATCCAACCTTAGAAAAGTAAAACAATATTATTTTAACAATGGCTGAGTTTGCTACCTGGCTCGCTGATAGCGTAGCCTTGCGTCCAAATCCTAGAATCATTTTGGAAATGTTTTCCCTTGTCGGTCTGCCGAAAGAAATAATTACTGACCGCGGCTCCCAGTATTTCGTCAGGACTGATGCCAGAAGTCAACCGACTACGTGCAAAAACATTCCTGCAGACAACTTTCTGCGCCCCTTTGAGCAACGGGTTCGTCAAAATATATAGCGGAACGCTGATACGATGCAGCGCGTGATGTGCCATAAGAAACCGAGATATTGGGAGCACTACCTGCCCCCTCCTTTTTTTGCATACAGAGGTGGTAACACAATTAAGCCTGGGTTTCTCATCATTTTAATTGATATATAGCCGTTACGCCCGTGTCCCAGTGGATGTCCTGGGGGAGCCCGGAACCGATGAAAAATTCGACGAACCTTCGTGTGCCGCCTGCACCTTTCTCGTTGAATTGCGAAAGTGCCTCAAGGATAAATGTAAGGCAGCACACGAAGAACTGCAAAGGCCAAAATAAGCAGAAATTGTATTACGGCGAACAGCCGTTTTACGACGGCTCAAACCTGGTCACCGTGTCCTTATCTTGCTTTCCCACAGGCCAACAAGATGACCATGCCGTAGAATGAACATTTCTTCATTCTACGTAAGCAAAATGAAGTTCACTGTCAGGTTGATTTGGACACAGAAAAGTATACGATATAAATATGGTGAAAAAATATTAGGAGCGACACCAGGCGTTTGCTTGTGCACCTGCTGCCAGCGCACTCGAAGATAGAATTGACGGAGAAGAGATGCTATTCTTTACTATAAATAAAAAAAGCAGAAATCCAAAGACGTATGTGTTTCGCCAGAGTTGCCACCAGTACATCCAAAGGAGGTGCGACATCTCTGCGAAGAATACCTGGACATTATCAGCAGTATACCTCGCAAAACCGACCCTGTTCAGTGTCTGTTAGAGCTTACTATAGCGAGTCCTGTTTACATGCGGCAATACCCCGTACCATCTGAGGCTGGGAAGTTATCCAGCAGAAGTACAACAGATGCTACGGTTGGGTGTAACCGAAAGGTAATGGTCACCGTACCACACTCCTTTGCTCCTCGTCAGGAAACGAGACAACGATACGTGTCCCTGTGCAATACACCCACAAATTAAGACTGAGATTTTGTCTTTTCGTGTACTCACGGATTACAAAGGCAAATTTATCCCGAGTTATCTCAATATGAAAAAGCCTTTACGAAAGCTGAGGCGAACCCATTCCACAAACCATATTGAATGGACTGGGGAAACCGAACAAGCCTTTCACATCTTGCAATGGACGTTGTCATCACCTCCAACCTTTCAAGCAGCTGATGTCAACAAAGACTTTGTGGTTCGGAAAGATTCTCCCGACGAACGCCTGGGCGCTATCCTACTTCAAAGGAGCTCTGGTCAGGTGTATCTGGTTTTGTATGCGAGCAGAGCCATTTCACCACGAAAAACCCGACAATCAAAGGATGAACAGGAATGCTTGGGGCTTGTTTGGGCCGTCAGCGAGCATCACCTGTGCCTATATAGGATAGAGTTCTACCACCAAACTTACCATTTGCCTGTTCAATACTTGCAAACAGCAAAACACATTAACAATCTAGTCCTCAAATGGAGTTTCTTCTTGAAAGAGTCGTCATGCCGAGTGCAATACATCAAGTAAAATGAAAAGGTTGGTGCGGACTTTGTCAGCCGTGTGTAAAAGTACCTTTATAGGACCTGACAGTTAACTGCCTTTCGTCCGTTTTGCGCGTGTGTTTGTCTGCATTTTCTTCAGCTATGGTTTAATACTTACTTTTTTCTGTTAGTTAAGCGTCGGGCTCTCGCCCATGCCGCTTTCTTGTGAGGGAGAAAGGGCACGGAGAGGGTGGCTATGGCGCCAACCACAAGCGGCAGCAGAGAGGACACAAACAAAAGCGTCGGCATTAGGAAAGAAGATGGCGAAGATCAAGAAGTTATTCATACCTCAGAGGCGAAGGCATTGCAGCCGATAAAGAGAGACAATGTAGGGCACACCAAGGGGATTTTAATAGGGAGTCTCGAACATGGCTGAAAAAAAAAAAGCGTAGGAGTTTTGCTCCGCTGGATGGCCGTTTCGAGGGACCAGGTACACTGCGGAAGTCGACCGTACTGGCAAGTGACAAGATGAACTCATTCGGAAAGAATTTCTGCCGTCGTCAGGTTCTGAACTTCAGCCCCTTCACTGGCACCGTCTGCTGCTGCTCCGTCGCTGTTGCGCTGCCTGCTCTCGAACACCGCTACCATCTGCGACCAGGACCGTGCCCTCCCGAAGAAACTGCGAGGACGTTTTAAGTGCGAATGCACTTCATAAGCGAGCCAAAATCGTCCGCCGCCGTCGTCCGCATAGCAACAGCTGCGGGTGCGCGCGCTCCTCGTCTTCCTCCTCGTCTTCCCTAGCAACGGGGGGAGATGGGCGCGCGCTACTCTCCTCCTCCTCTCTCCGCTCAGTGACTGCGGGTGTTGGGCGCCTCCTCTCCACTTCGGGCGGGAGAGCTCTCGCTCGCGTAGCGGGCGCTCCGCATTCCGACGCGTGAGGGCGCTCGTGTAGCCCTCGCCGTAACGGCGGGCGCTACTCTCCTCCTCCTCTCTCCGCTCAGTGACTGCGGGTGTTGGGCGCCTCCTCTCCACTCCAAGATCAGGATATCCACCGTAATCGCGCAATCAATAACCGTGCATTCGCACTTACACACTCTCCCCCTCGGGGAAGTGCGAGGGAATTTTTTTTTTACCCTTCCTACAACCTGGCGCCGCTCATACCGTCTAACGCGTATAACCCATCATCCGTCTCACTTGAAAATCTCACGACATCACAGACATCCTACGATCCTTAATATAACCCCATATATACAACGGAATCTCTGTACATATTTATCTCTGCTTTTAAATTTCGTGTCAGTACGCGTTTAATCTCCCTTCTCTATCCCTAAATTCATTTCAATCGTTATACAGTATTCGGGTGCTTAAGCATTCGGAAGTGCAATTGTAAAAACCAAAGTAAAATGAAATCAAATCTGTATTTTTCTTTTTTACAAAGAGGATAGAGCAGCCGCAAAAAGCTACGGTGAGAAGTAGCTCGACCAGGCGGTTGCCCCTGTATTGACAGCATTGGAAGACACACCATGGAATACATTCCATCACCACGTCTTTCACGTTGAAAACACCAAGAAACACTAATACCTACTATGAAAACGTCCTCTTAGACGAGAAAAAATTGTACACAGGGCAGAAAAAGAAAGCATTGTTGTACACGAGTGAATTTTCGGGAATTAAGAAAATATTTTGTTATCTCGTAGACAAATTTGTAATTATCATGAAAGTTCCAGACTTTGTTTTCATTTTTTGCTCTCTGCAAGTTTTAAATGTTTGTGCTGCTTGGTTTTTATTCCTTGTCTAATGTTCTGCTGTTTGGGATTGATTTTGTATAATTTATATCCGAAAGCAAATCGTGCCTACCAATATATGTATCCTGCCATTGAATTAAAAGACGGCTTAATCAGATTTACGGTTTGGTTGTTTGTAAATTCCGTAGATTGGATTTATGTATATCTTGTTCAGTTATGTTACGAAACCGCCTAGAGCTTTGATGTCGGTCGTTATTGCCATGTAACGGTTTGCTGGGCCTCGTCAAGCTGCTATTGCAGCTTTTAGATCAGCAACTGTGCACAAATTTATGGTAAATAAAAGAAAGCTACTTGTCCCCACAAAAAAAACAACGTTGTCCACATGGATAGTCGCATAGTCACATACGCGTTTCGTGTTTTACACATACGGCAGGAAAAAAACAGTTCCTGGACAAAAGCATTTTACAAGTGAACATCAATACAAATAATAACAATAAAAGGGATCACAATCAATCAGAAATGACACAGTCAGGCGACAGAAAAACACTTTCTAAATGGTTGTTTGGCAGGCGACATATATCTGTAGTGTTCTCTGTAAATTTGTGTAATAGATGGTACAGTGCATAAGTTGTCGATTGAAAAGCATAGTTGTTTCACGAAATAAGAACAGACCACGTCTCTAAAAAACGTGTGTCGTGCCAGTGTGATTTTTACTGTAACATGGATAGGTCATTCTAAAACGAGTTATTGATCCTGTTAGACGCGCTACACTCTTAGAAAAAGGTTGTGTCATTCACTAGCGGAACACTAACAAGTTACTTGTACCAGTGTGCATTAGGCAGTTAGGAACTGGAGGTAGTAAATGTAGCACTAGTTAGGGTTACCAAATTAGGCAGTCAGTAAGCTACACTATAATTCACTAATAAAGTCCTAGCAATAACGCCTTTTGAGCTACCTGCGTTTGCTAACTGGCCATATATAACGTAGTAGGCCTTAATCTAGTGTACGTAGGCCTTAATCTAGTGTACACTACTCCCTGGATCCAGTTAATTTGCTAACCATGCAGTTGCTATTGGCAGAGCTTACGTACCGTACCGCGGGGTAGTAAGGCTCGTGAGGTGTTAGTAAAAACGGCCGTTACTACAATTTTAAATCCTTTTTTATTAAGAGTGTATAATTGTTCAGTGCTACATTCTTGTAGTTTCTGAGAATATACATTTCACATTTGTTCCACTAAGAACTCCCGTTTACAAATAAAGACGATAGTTTTATTTACTGCGACTTTTCGAGCAAACCTTCTTTAGTTAATTTTTAGTATACACTGCCCGGGACAAGCTTGAAGGATCCATTTTGTCTTGTACAAGGGCACTATGGCTGACCTAACGATCGGCTGAGCGGTAGCAAACAGCTATTCAGCAGGCAAACCCACCTAAACCTGGCCCAACATTAGCCCAAGCGCTACAGCCAAAACATTGCGACAAATGTTCAAAAGAAAGTTTTGTTAGTTCAACATCCCAGGGGCCCATGCCATTTATCCTATTTTTAGTGGTCCCAAACCATAATTCTGTCATTAAGATGCGCACGTTATGTTAGCGGCTAGTTTTGTTCTGTCGCTAGGACAGCTTGTTCGGTAAGGCGGTGAAGTGATTTTATGGCGGTTGAAGCCCTGGTGTTAACTCTTTTTAATCTACTCACGATGACATTTAGTTAGAACTCACGTCACACGAATGGAAGAATAGGCACTATTTACATGAAAACTGAGGAACACATAAACAGGCTTATCTAAGCATATCTAACTCTCGTCCTCTGCCCTCGTTCGCCCGCGTTTGGTCGACTGACCCTCCTCATTGGCTTCCCATCAGCGTCAATCCAAAAGATCAAGCAGTTCAGTTTTATTACGCAAAAATCCCGCCTACAAGGGCGTGTCCCAACAGACAATAAAAAGCATCTTATAATTCACGTACACTAGGCCGCTGATTGACCTTAACAACAAACAGTCCTAGGTTTGGGTGCAAATACAATCATGAGACCCAGTCTCTCACTCTCAATCGTAAACTCCGTTGTATTCATGAGAACAAAAAAACAACACTAATAAAAATTTCCCAACTAAAAGCAACTCTAGTCAAGGATGCATGGACTCCAAGAGGGAGGGTTGAGTAGAATGGAGGTACAGGGTTCCTCCAACCCACTCGGGTTAATATGAACCCCACATAAATACTCAAGGTGAGGGCACCGGGGGGATTGCTGGGAAAACAGCAAAAAACCTTTTTATACTCTCGCACCCTTTCACCGGCAAGATAACAAAGGTGGGGCTGTCCGCCTGTGTGCGCATAAATATGCGACACCATGGACTTCCCCAAAAGCGAAGAATGGCCAGAAGCACCTCCTCAGCAAATCGCGGCAGCTGTACAAGGTATGTATTAATAACTTCTCTGCCGTCGGGCTTCTTTGAATAACTGAGGTAGTTAAACTTTACCGCCTGCCTTCCGTTCAAGTATTTTCGAAACAAACACAATGCGCCTTTTCCTAAAAGTGCAAAAAGGCCAAGCATATCGCGGTCTCAGAAAAATTATCATGCTGAATTATCGACGAACCATTTGATGGAATGGACGAAAAGTCACTTTTTGTAACATTTGTACTGCTATTTTAGCTATGTACATGATAAGCATTTCGATAACTTATGGCATCGTGTGCAAACGTTTTGTTGAATATTCTTGGTGGAAGCGTGTTTTCCATATTCTCACCTGATAACCCGTGGTACCACTTGTTGCGACCGGCATACTCAACCATGTCTGAACTGTAAAACAAAGAATTTTGTACGGGTTAACACATTCTTCATGCCCTATACCATAGAACTGCGCAGCATAACAGGCCTTACCCTGTAAAAAGAAATACAGCATCATATCCCTTGTACTTTTTGTAATTGTACCGAAAGACGTAGTTCTGTAGTCCCATAAGAGTGGTATATCCTTCGACATATCCCTCTTCAGTCCGTTCCATGAAAGCCTCTTGATCAGCCTGGGAAAACGTGAAGCCGTAGGCGGGAACAATTTAGGATAATGGCATAGCATCTTTTTTTAAACAAAACTTTGGATAAAATAAGTGCCCTTACACTGAGAAGTTCAAGGGCACATATCCGGAGCTTCACAGCTGGTTTTGATACCGTCAGATACCTTAGGTTAGCCTGTATTGAAAGAACAAAATTAACAGTATAGGTGGGTGAGCGTACAAAATTTGTAGTTTCAAGAGGAAATTCATACACTGTATTTCCAAAATTAGCAGTCCACTCAATACACTTTTTTTACTAAAGCGAGGGGACTCACCCACGGGATTTTTTCAGAAGGCGGGTACAGTTGAATCTCGATAAGAGGAAATCGCTTAAACGGAATGGCCGCTTAAACGGAACAATAGCCTGTAAGTTGGTTGGTTTTGTATTGAGATAACGTAAAAAAAACTCTGGGTAATCGGAACTGTAACTTCCGCGTCACTGTGTAAACGGAAATACAAATGCGACTTGTGAAGCCCACTCGAATGAGAATCAGTTTTTTAAGGTTCCGAGTGTTTCGTTTTTCTTTTCTTCGTCTGTTTTTTAGCCTCGTTGGCCTCGTAAAGGTCGCCTCGTTAGTGGTCAGCCCTGTTAGCGAGACGAATGCAACATCGCACTTGTTCCAATCGTTCGGTCTCGATTCAAGACCCCGAGGTTACAGGGCTCAGCTCCTGCCGCCTCGATCGTGCCTGCGTGGTGCTATTCGCCCTTCATTACCGCATTGCCGTCTTCCAAATTCGCTGGCTCGTAAGCCCTTGCGAAGAGCAGGCCTCTAGCCTCCGTAAAGATGCAGTGGCAAGGACTCAAACAAACATGTTATATGTTTGCGTGTTGTATGTATGCATGTTGTAGTGCACAGCAATTTATTGTTGCCAAATCAACTTCGTGAATGCTGTGCCTAAACATCTTGTTGTTTCCTTGCTTTCTGAAAAAACTATCAGATACGTTCCCCTTCTAATGCTTAGAGTTTTATGAAATGGTATTAAGAGTGTTTACGCACACAAATGTGCGCTTTCACACATCTATCTCAGTAAACGGAACTCCTGTTAAACGTAACTTTTTTTTTTCGGTCCCTTTAAGTTCCGTTTATGGAGAGTCTGCTGTATATCTGGATTAAAAATCACACCGGCGAGATAAACTTCAAGTTTTCTCGCAGTCGCCTAAGTAGCAACTTCGCGCTATTGGCAAAGCCCAGCCGATGTTTTAAACTAGTATCACTACATACAAAGCGAACAAAATGGTATACGCTTCGCTTGGCTTACACGGTTGCACAAGCGATAACAACCATACATTAATGGAATCGGGTTAATATATTCCTTGTAATTATTCGTTTGTGTCTTTTCAGTACCAATGGAAAATAACACCAGCCTGACGACTTTCATTATCCGTCTAAAATTTCTTGGAGGACGCCATTGAATTCCCCGGGCTCGGGACAATTCAATGGCTTCGGTTGGTCCGTCGGTTGGCAAGCGAGCCAGCGAATGAAGGAACGAACGAACGAGTGAGGGAGCAAGTGAACCAGCGAACGAACGAACAGGCGGGCGAGCCAGGTAACAAAGAACAAGCTAGGAGAAAGTGAAACGAGTGAACGAGCGTTACTATGGGAGCCTTATAGCATGTAGTCAGGCCCCCAGCCAAACTTTCACACCCCCGGTAGACCTAGGGTATTAGTCGTATGCAGCTTCGCGGTAAGACGGTGTCATTTATTCACAATTCCTGCGGACCTGCTTTCCAAAAGTAATACAAAACAGTAAAAACAAAGTGAACCGAAAATAGAACCAACAAACGATGCTGCTTCCTGCTGGCTCCAGCATCCATTACACACAAAAAAAGCACACGAAAACATTCGTCTCGGTTGAATCCCCCAGATCCCTGGAACCCCAGATCCCTGGAAAAAATAAAGCGTAACGAGGAATTTCAAACTATTAAGGCCTCTCAGTGCAATATCTGGTCTCTGTTTTTTGCCTGCTCAAAGCAGCTCTGAGCACCTCCAAGCAGCTCCGTATTTTATTTGCCCATAGAACATCTATGGCGGGAGCAGTTTTGGGCTGCCTGGAACTGCTCAAAGCTGCTCTGAGCAGGCAAAAAAAAGAGACCTATGATTAAACACTTGAGAGTTCCGGCTCGAAATTCACTCATTCGGCTAATCTTTTTTTGTGTATATTTTTTCAGCCTAGGGGTGGCGAATAGATTGAAAGGGTACCTAAAAAAAGTTGCAGATGCATCTGGAACTTTTTACCTCGACTTCAAGGAGGCTTTCCGAAACGGGGTTACCACGTTTATTGCACTGTGTACTGATTAGCGTTAAAGCTGGTCACGGGTGACAGACATGTCTCTATGGAAGTTGTATTTTTAATGTTTCAGACGCTGTCTGGATAGCGTGCCCTTCAATATGGCCTTGTTGCGTTGAAGAAGCTTTTTGTTTTCTCGTATTTAGCCCCGTTTTATGGCAATCTGGTGCGTTTCCAAGCACAATTCGTCTCCCGTGTAGGTTTCCGGGGGGTTTCCATACTGCAGGCACTTTGTGATTCCACGGCGTTAACGTCCCCGTCTGGCAATAGGAAGAATTGTGTTCCCGGGTGTATGACAAGGAGACGTTCTCTATTCTTGTCGGGTACCTGAGTAAGGTAGTCATCGTCGCAAGAAGAACGTCACGCGAGTTTGCGTGGTGTGTGCTCAGCTGCGGCCTTGCTTTCTAACGGGACCGTTCTCTGTAATGCATAGTGACCAATTTTGGCGGTGAGTTTTTAGATAAGCCGGGTGGCGGAATCCACCGTGTATAGCAAGAAGCTTGCGGCAATGAAAGGGCTGTGAAAACTTTTAGGCTTAATTTAAACATTTGTGAAATTAGACACTGTATGTTCGGTATTCTTTATAAATAGCACACATTTGAATTCGTTTATGTCAGGCAGCTGCCTTTCAGGTGGAGCCGAAAAGCGAAAACGCAGGGGCGTGGAGATTTCAGCGCCCGTTAGATATACGTAGGTGGTACAAAAATAATATCTGTAGCCCTCTACAAGGGCGTGCTGTATAAGCCAGGCGTAGCTGCGCCGCATTGAACCCCCAAATTTGTTTTGTTCCCGTCTTTTCTTCGGTTTTGAGGGTGTGGTATTTCTTCTTTGCCACCGTTTTAGTTTATTAACACAGTGCTTGCGCCAGCATAAGTTTGGATGGGAGAAAAGATTTGTTGTAGTGGCTTAAGGCACGGGAGTGGCTGCGACCGTACCTGTCGAGGAGGCGGCTACCGAGGGGGCATAGAACAAACTTCATTGCGCAGGCGCCGTGCCCACTGAAATCACATACCATTTCTGTGAACTGAAGGAATACCGCAAGTAGGGCTAGCTAGTGCATAACGTAAAAACAATTGAAAGCGCAAAAATAACGGCGACAGAAAGAGAGGACATAAACAAACAAGTGCTTCCTCGCAGCTGCTCAGTTAACAAAGCACGCGACAATATATACACAAGGACAAAATATAGATTAAAGAAACATAGTGCCAATTCGCAGGTGCTTCTTACCCTGCAGAGTGACTGAAAGTCTTCCTGTCTTCATGTACACTGATATAAAAGATCTCCACAAGTTCCCTAACAGTTTGATCATTATGCCGGTGCAACAGCATAGTTTCTTTTCTTTGTACAAAGTGTTGCAACGACACTTTTTGCAAAGCGGAGGAAGGTAAGGGCTCGTACAATTCACTATAGTAGACAACTTCTCTCGCAAGAGGACGTTTACACAGCCTCCTGTCTGGACCACGTTCACGAACTTCCATGACAACGGTATTCCATAGACTACATCCATCGCACAAGAAGCCAAAGGTTGCAATGGCTCGCGTCGCACTTCGTCTTCAATTTCCTCGGACTGTTGTTGACAACGAAGCAAGAATCGCCACTTTAGTTTTGGCGGAAAACAACACCTTTACACCTTACGGGGACCTGGCTTTCGGCAAACCGCGCGCCATTTTATGTGCATACAAGATCACATCCCATTTACGGTCACGCCCACCCTTCCCTTTGTCATTTGAGTTGTCCTTAATTTGGCGCACAAGGCTGGCACACCCTCCGGACTACACATTAGTAGAGAATACCACAGAAAACTCTCTCCCGCCAGATGTTAACAAGACTTATTCACAGCCAATTCGAGACATGACATACCAATTCTTCTTTTTGCAATGCTCGAATGGCCAGATGAGTCGTATAGAAAAGGCTCTTCAGAACGAGGGTGATAACACCAACAAGGGTGCTGCTTCGAGAGTCCATGTTTCAAATCCAAAAACTGTAGGCAGCCTTCAACTGGTTGCTCGAAGACAAATTTCAGACCCATCCGACATTTGTCGAAAACATTCAAGGTATTATGCAAGTTAAACTTCGGCTCATCACTGCGCAGAAATACCAAATAATTGTACAGGTATGTGTAGACATGGCACACATCGTAGTGAAAGCACTACCGAACGGTAACATCCACTCTCCCGAGAAAGGCACAGGTAAGAAAGACACGTCTAATCAATACCTAATACACCTGCCTTCTAGGAAGATGAAGATCTGCTTGTAAGGCCGGTTGGCGTAGCCGCTCTCCAAATATTTCGTTTTGTTTGCCTGTATTTGCCCTTCAGGGCCACCTTTCTGTGCACTGTCTCCTCTTTTGCACTGCCACCACCCCAGTAAGAGGACCCACCGCATCAATTGGCTCGCAGGAAGCAGTGAGGGGGCCCTCTTGCACAGCGGGGTGCCGCCATCGGCTGCGCTCCATGCCACCATCATGGAGAACAAAGACAGGCGCCTTCCACACCATTCTCCACAACACTCCTGGAGAATCACCGAGCACCTCAGCCCTTAAAATGTGCAGTGTAGATCAACCTCAGGCGACCATGCATAACCTGATTCCGACGTGATTCAAATGGACCAAGTACTGTTCGCTCCTGTCACTAACAAGAACGAAAGAACCACCGAAATTCCGGTCGTGTTCTAACCGAGAGATGCTGGATGTACCCTGTGGAAAGTCAATAGAAACGTCTTGGCGACGGCACAGTAGAAAGTCTCAAGTCACTGATTGGACAAGGACGGTATTGTCATTGTCACCGTATCATTTTTTGTCGCGATGAACCGCCTTCTTCAGATCTCTACTCTCGCTGCCATGGCTGTGGATGTTCATGTACCCAGTCTTACATGGCTACCTACGGGAAAATCTAAGGTGTCCCCCTCGAGTACACCGACCAGGACCTTGGAAACGACATACGCGACCTAGGTGCAATATCCCCCCGCAGGCAAGTTTCTTATCACCCTAATCATGACGGCGTCGTTACTTAATCTCGCCGAACTAGTGATTGTGGTGTCTAAATCAGCGTCACCCCTCCCGGAACGTATGTTCCTTGGCTTCTGCAGTTTTCCAGTGACATAATAAGTTGGGTTAGCAACGAAAAGCTTTAAATGTCAAAGACGTAGTCATATCGCCAAAAACTAAAGAGGAACAGTGCGTTGTAAAATATTCTCTGGTGCTTAGTCGCCCAAGGACTGCACCTCCCGCACGAAACATCAATGTGTGAATTTCGGAGGCCCACATCCCGCGTCATATGGAGCTTGCCCACACAAAAAGGCTGCTACCCTTGCTCGCATTGTCGAGCGAATCCAGAACAAAACTACCAATCTACGTGAGCCTCCGCCGAACCCAGAGGTTGTTTTTACCACGGTGACATCCTCATAGAACGACACACCACTTCAAGGTCCACTACAGAAGAAGTCATATGCAGTAGCACCACCGACTTCTGCGCAACTGTGAGCTGCCACTAAAG